>NC_136063.1:1646439585-1647167085 GCF_964261635.1 Lissotriton helveticus | reverse complement strand
AGTTCTGCAGATCATACTGGGGGTGTCACAATTGTGCCTGCACCAGCTTGTGATGGGGGGTGTGGGGAGGACCCCTCGGCACTCTCTAACAAATGGGGTAAAAGATATCAGAACCATCCCTGCTCACCTTTCCAGTCGTTCCTGTTTACCTTATTGCAAACAAGCCGAAAATGTCATGAGTCATGGCTCATTCAAGATGCCAAAAAGCTTTGGGCACACACTCCTTGGGCTCTGGGGGCTGGGTTTGTGCATGGGGATGTACTGTGATAATTTTAATTTCCTCCCACATTCTGAAATCCAATCTGAAGCAGGTACAGTATCCACAAGAAATACAGAGAGAAATGTCTCGTGGGACAAGCAGGGTCCTTCAGGAACCAGAGAGGAGATCCACAAGAATTGTCTTAACATCTTGTTCTAACCCAATTAAGTGTGCCCCAAGTGTTACATGTGGTATAATAGACCTGTCAAGCAGAATTTGACAGTGGGGTGCCACAGAATGCTCACAGCCCCCACTCTGAGCATTCTGTAGAGTTCAAATAAGACATCTCTGCCTATTCAGGCCAGCCTATTGCTTTCTCCTGGGAGGCATTTCAAGTATATTTCAGACCTATTGGAGGTTGGGCACAGGCTGGGAGCTGGCAGAGACTTCTGCTAATGTGCCTTCTGACTGTTTAGGCAGGCAAAGGGTAACTTCCTGAAATTAAAATCTAACTTCAACATTGAATCAGATTTTTAATAACTATTAAAATAGCTTTTTAATTATTGTTCCAGCTGGTCCCATTCCCGGGTGACAGTATTGGTATTTCAATCTATGCGCTGGTTTTCTACATAGGACAGCCAGACCTGCTGCTGTGAAAGTAGCCTCTAGGGCCTTGTCTCTGTAGGATTATGGTAACATTAGTTTTCTACATGTTCCACTTTTAAACACCATAAAAACTACCTTGTGGACTGCAAGGCTTACATTGGGGCGGCCTTAATATGTAAATGTAAGGATTTCTCCTGTCAAAATTGTTATTTTCACAGGTCATACTGCACAGTCCACCCTGCAACAGTCGGGCTGCACAGGATAGGCCTGAAATCATATTTGCCCTGCCGCTGTAGTGGATGTGCCATAGGTGCTGCAGTCCACTACTGGCATTGATTTTACAGACCCTAAGTGAACGTTCTACACCATATACCAGGAACTTAAAAGCAGGTATGAGTACCAATTAATGAAAAGGCAATTAAACCATGTTTAAAGGGGGAGCAAAGTCACTCTTATTATGGTTAGCAGGGGTGAAGTACACAGAATTCTAAAGTCCAGCAAAAATATCGGGTTTAGCAAAAGGTGAAAAATCTGTGGTGACCGCACAGAAAAAGTGAATTTCCAACAGTGCCTTTAAGCTTCAACCTCATCAGTCTTACTGATAATATGTCTTATTTGTTTTTAATGACTCTCCTTTCGGAGCATTCTCAGTGTACTCAATCATATCAAAACAAACTCAGTCCTGAGTATCATATTTCTATACAGTAGTAATTTGTCTTAAAGGCCTTAAACCTCACACTTTTGAACCAACATAAACCATGGTTCGAATAACACCAGAGCTGGCCAGTGAGGGGGATAGCAGATAAGGGCAGTAGTAGATGCCAGGCAAAATTAGCACAGGTTCTCAGAGACCTTCAACTCCAGCAGAAGGCCTCTGTGGATATCATTTGAGTACCACATTCAAAGATGCCTAGGCCAACAAGAAAGAATACAAAATTACGACGCCTGGAACTAATGCCAATATTATTACTTCTGTTCTTCAGCTATGAATAACTTTTCTGACAATGCCAGGAAATTCAGAACAGTTTTCAAAATGGGGCTTTTATTAGTCTTAAATATTAAAACTACACATTATAAGCATTTCGAAAAGTTGCTCACTCGAACAAAAGTATGTAAAGTTATCCGTTATGCAATAAATGTCAGGTAAGGTAGCATTTTAGAGAACATATTCTAGTTTTCCGTGTTTCACTGCCATGTCAAGATGAAAACTAAAAAGCAGCAGCAATAAAAAAAATTCCTCTAATTTACTATTCTCATAGAACTGCATGAACCGCTGCTCATCAAGGAATAACTGCCAAAAACAGACTACCTATCTGATTTAATAGGCAACTGGTATGTTTTTTTAGTTGAATGAATTCATTTCTGTGCGACTGTGAAGATTTTCATCACATTATTATGAGAAGTAAGGCTTGTTTGGAATATAATGTCACAAAAATATGGTAAACGGTTGTTAGTAAATCGGTAGCCAGACTTTAATGACTGTCTGACAGCTGGATAGTATGGAAATGTATTCACTCAGGAGTTAGAGACAGGTCTGGCCTCACATGTCGAATTACATTTTGTGATCTGACTGCTGGTGAGAATTTATGAACTAAGGAAGCAGAACTGTTGCTCTACAAGGACCTTCTGCCGGGGCCATTTCAGGATGTTATTCCTTCGCGGCCATCGTGCTTACTTTTCTACTCTACTGCCATCATGAATGCTTGTTTATTTCATTTTGGTTTGCTAGCGGATCCACCTCTAGAAAACTTTACGTATGTAGCAGCTAATTGTGAAATTTGACTCCAATATTTTTTTTCATTACGTAGGTGATACCTGTGCCAGGGTAAATTCTCTGGCATTTACACCGACCGATGCAATTTGGCATTTTCCTTTTGTCAGTTTATGAAAATATCAGCTCAGACTTCTATTACTATTAGTTCCAACTAGGTTCTCGGGAAATGTCAGAGAAGTGCCTCGCGACCAGTATATATGTAATAACCTCGTGTTTAGTTTGAAATTCCGCACAGACGGCATCTTGTGAGTGCTGGAATTTATTTTAGTCCGTACTTTAGTTTTACACCAAATGCAGCTTATGGTTCCATGTTATAATCACAAAGGTGCACGTTTAAAATCAAGGCATCTGTGTGTTTAATTTGGAATTCATCAAAGCCTGCACAGGTAATATTTTTTTTAATTCGTGTGAAAGAAAGCAAAGCAGCGTTTCTGATAATATAGTATTTCTTGTAAAATGTACTATCAAAATATATATGCGGTTTTGCAAATCGGTAAAAAAAATCAATAATTTATTATTCACAAAAACGTTGACCCTTAGTAATAGAAAAAGTCAGCACACAAGAGAAGGACAGTATCTTATAATACATAAAACTACGGGGAGCAGAGCAGCTACATTCAAGTGAAGTGGCCCGCTGCCTGGACCCAATGAAGGGTTCAGTTGTGGGTGACAAACTTTGAAAGTGGTGGAGCATGAATGCCTGCCTCGAGCTTCACAGATTTAGGAAAGCAAACAAACCTAACTTCCACTGGAAATATTAGGGAGGAGTATGTTATACGCTCCCACCCCTCCCCCTAACAAAAACCTAAAAATGCTGAAATATGGCTCCAAATGGCACATTTTATAAGACAATTTCCACACAAATTGGTTTAAAATCCAGAGATTCTGAAGAGACACTAAGGAAATATAAGACTTTGGTGTTGCACCAAAGCCCTGAACAAAGGACTGTTAATAGTCACCACCCATAAGAAGCATTCCATGTATTAGATCTCTGAAGATTATCTAGATGCGACTAAAATCTTTGATCATCACTTACTTTGTATTGCTGCAAATGTGATCAAAAGAAAAGCACTGACTTCTTTGTACTATTAAGAGGAGGTCGGTAAGTCAACAAACTAAAAGGGGGAGCTGAGACAGAGCTGAGCAGGTGCTCTGGCTTGGCTCTGTGGCCTGTGCACAGCCATGAAACTGCTTGGCATGTAAAGAGTACCAGAAACATAATGTAAAAATATGATAAAGAGTCTGGTTACAATCTTGGCGGACAGAGTTACTCCATCACAAATGTGATGGTTATCCTGTCTGCCAAATTACAATTCCGTTATATCCTTGGAGCTTGTGATAGGATGGACGGAATATCCGTCACGTTTATGACAGAATATCACATCCGCCAAGATCGTAATCAAGCCCGAAGTCTCTTCAAAATTCATGCGTGTATTTCTTTAACAAAGGGTATACCTTAGTATTTTAGATTGTATCAGTACTTTGAGAGACATTTATTAGAAGCGATAGTTTTTAAAAATACATTCATGCCCCTTGCTCGACACCAATGACGATGCCAGTAGTGAACCACGAAGCAAGTCAATTGTCATGTGCAGCCTAAATGTGGAGTAAGTTCTTATTATACATGAAGCAACATTTTGCAATAAAGGCAAGAGAGATTTTTGTAAAGCACGGATCCTGACCTCTTGTATTTAATGATGCTATCATACCTGATAGTAAAGAAAAAGGAGGCATGGTGAAATAAAATTGCCTGAGATCACAGAATTTTCTCAAGAGGGCATCCGGGTTTGAGAACAGGTTGCGTGATGTGCAGTTCAGCCACTTGATGAGCAGTTTTTCTCCCACCTATTTTACATCAATGGTTAATACTCTATAATACTCTATCAAACAAAAATGTATCTATAATACTTTCTTCTCTGAAAGGTTTCCTTGCAGATTGTAAAAGAACTCTGTAACTGCACTTTTGCTTTGGATAGCGCCTTGATACACACCACATCCCCTTTTCTGTAACTAGCTTCCAAATCGAAATCGGGAAGGGGGAGGGAGGGGAAGAGAGTTTTTTTTGTTTATACTGATGGTAATTTCTGATGTAATTGGGATGAGCCTGCACCCATGAATCTTCTATCATGCTGAGGTGTTTTCCTTCCCTATTTCCCCATGGCGCTTAACGGGTCTCCCTGGGTGCTTTGGGGATGGTGAGAAGAGCGCCCAGACATGTAAAGATAAAAGAGCTTGTTAGCGGAATCTGCAATTTTAAGAAAGAGTGTAACCCTCTTAAGAAGAGACAGTAATGTTACTCGTTTTGCATAATGAGCAGCAGGATGATTAAAAAACAAAAAATCATCTAGAATACCCAGGCAAAGTGTTCCAACATCACAGCCAGAAAGTGGCACCAACGCCAAACCAGACCGAAAAACAAATTCACATTTCCACTACAGATTAATCAAGCCTCTAACTAAGGGCCCGATTCCGATCTCGTTTGAAAGGCCTCCAAATCAGATTTGGTTTTATCTACACCGATCGGGAGTCCTTTTTCTGACCGACTCGTTCCCAATTCCGAATGAACAAGTACGATGCCTGGAAACCATTATCGCTGACCGAATCAGTTCTGGAAGGCATTTGGAGAGATTTGGTCTCTGGAGCTGAATCATACAGCTCTATGGAGTAGGTTTTCCAATCAAGCATGTACAATGAACGATTCGGACAACCTTTATGATTCTTTTTGCCTGAATCAAAAAGGCTGCTGGGATCGGTATTTGGTGGCTTGTAGCAGGCCCCCCTTTACACGGGACCCTCCAAATCGTGCCCATGGGTCCCTTCTTTCAGACCATGCACAGTTTGGCAGGCACCAAGGGGTGCCCACCACAGGGTGCACAATGCTCCCCAGCCACCCCTTTTGGGAGCCTGTGTATGCGTTCGGTACACAGGCTCCCATTGAAGTCAATGGGAGTCCGACTGAGATGTTTCCGGATGCATTCAAATGCATCGTACTTGTTTGGTCGGACTCCCCTGACACAAGTCGTACGGAAAGCATTCCGGACATGCAAGTCATTCGGTTTGCTTTCCGAACGAGATCGGAATTGGGCCATTAGCCTGGTGTCAGTAAGGGCACTGTACTGTGATTGGTAAATATGCAACACAAAATGTGTCAGTGCCCCCCATTGTTCATTACGCATGCAAAAAATGTTCTTACATGCCTATATCAATTTCAATTATTCCAACAAGATTAATAAGACTGGGATCCTTCTAATTAAGTGTAATCAGGCTTACTGGTTTGACAGGCATTGCCAATCTCTCTGAGTAACTTAGATACAACAGTGAACCCAGTAAAAACATTGGTTTGTTGAGGATATATTCTTTGTTGTGCAGATTTAACATGTCTGGTCTAGTGTCTAGTCAGGTCTAAGTATATATTGACCTTAAGGCACTCAGGAAGGTTGTCTCTTTTATTTCACAAAGCTTACATCCTTCGGGGATGGGTGCCCTGATTTGATGTCTCCTGGCTTACACTAACAGCACGTAACTAGGTCTATTAGATTATCAGTTGAGAAAGCTTCAGATAATTCAGAGCATGGTGATAAGACTGGCTTTTGGTCTAAAGTCAACCACACGTGACTACATCCCAGAAGGCTTGAAACTGGCTCACAGATTCACAAAGGATTCAATTCACGGTTCTTTTCTTCATACACAAGACTTGCATCAGGCCACTTTAAAATTCCTTGCCGATATCCTCTTTCCTTATCTACCTCTTAGATTTTTGTAGTCAGGCTCCTTTGCCCTGTCCCCCACTCTTTGTTTAAAAATGGCCACTGAGGGGGACATTTATCATAGTAATTAGCTCTCAGGTCTGGAACCACCCCTCACTTTTCCTGTAACTACTTGATGACTTCTCCAACTTCAGGAAATTGTTAAAAACCTTCCTCTTGTGCTGTTTCATGTTCTCTTCGTATGTTCCCTCTCTTTTTCCTATGTCTGTCCTTCTTTGTGTTCAGATTGTAGCATCAGGGTGCCTCTGAATGACAGTTGTGGTGGATAAATAAAATCTTAAAGTCAGTTTTGGAAACAATTGCGATGAAAACTGGCAGAAGGGGGGTTGGCACTCTCAGACATAAGGTTATATTGCATGGCATTTCAGTGTAAGAACTGTAGAGCTATCCTAGGAACACCTGGTCCCACTGTATGGTGCGGGTTGTTGGAGGAGATGGTTAAAAGGTGGGGGAAGAAAGGGTTCCTAGACACATTTGGGGCAAAGAAATACAATTAAAAAGTAATGTAATGTAATGTAATGTGTATACTTGTAAAGCACACTGTTGCCAGCCGGCGTTCTGGCGCTGTATACCGCTGGGGAACCCGTCCTGGCTTTCCCTGTGGGATGGTCCCTGCTGGGAATCCCCAAGGTGGAGCCAGGAATCCCCGGCATTGAGGGGGCGGTTATGGAGATTAGGCAAGCTAATGTCCAGAGTTGCAGAGTGGGACCTCTGGTTAGAGTGGGCACCAAGGCGAGAATTATCGAGTCCGCTGACCCTGGTCCACGACCCTGCCACGTCGGGAATCGGACCCTGGTCCCGGGCCGACTTCTGCTTCCGGGTCTGCCCCCTCTAACCAGTGAGCAACACCACTCCACTCCAAAAAGTCAGACTGAAGATAGTAAAGGCAGCACTTATCCTTAGGGTAGGGATACGGAAAATACAGGGAATAGGCTACTGCTCAGATGGAGCACCAATATGGGACTCACCAAGGACACCAAAATGTTTGCAGGATCAGCTTAGCATCCCTCTAAAGGAAGCAGGGATTGAGCGATGGGGAGATCTCATGGTGCTGAAAGAGTTGGTCCCATTGCAAATCCTGACAGCTAAGACAGGGGGGGGTCCCTCTCAGGGTTTAAATATCTGCAGTTGCTATCTTGGGGAGAGGCAAACAGGAGAGAGATCGGAGAAGGTACCTGGGACTTTGAAAAGGAAATACAGAGTGAGGCCCCAAAAAAGAAAGAAGTATCTGTCTGGTACCAGACTTTGATGATATCAGAAGAAAAGAAGTTGAAAGCACCATACGAGATCTGGGCTGGTGATATACAGCTGTCAAAACTGCAGCAAATGTGGCAACTTTCTTTTAAATTGCTCTATAAAGTGGTTAATCCAGCAAATCTGAAAAGGAACCATGTTTTTACAGCTAACAGGTTATATTGGACACCGAGGAAAGTGGCCAAATTCGTAATAGCAGTAGCCCCAAGATGCCATTGATGTGGAATGTTGAGTGCGGACGATCGGCACATGTTCTTTGAATGCCCCTTGATTCAGGATTATTGGATGTTTGTGGAGAAAGTAATAAATGAAATCCTTTGTTCCGATATCAAAATTACCTTAACTTTGGCTATGTTGGGGTTGGAGAAGAGCTCGGTTGCACCCTTACCAGTGAAAAGGCAGGCTTTACTGTTTTACCTGATCCTTTTCGCTAGGAGAGAAATATGCAGGAAATGGATAGACGCTGTACCGCCGCTAGGGATGGAATGGCTCGAGGTTGTAAAATGTGTCTGCAAAATGGACATAGGACCACAAAACAGTGCACACTCTGAGTTATGGGATGATTTCTCAAATTGGAATGGTATCATCAGAACCTAAAATCCTCGGAGTCCTATGATTACACCTGCGTGGAACTGGCAACCAGGAAACTGGGAGGGTTGGTACGCAGGGCTATTAAGATATTGCAAACAGCCGGGGCAGTATAGGTGGGTAGGCTGGCTTGACATTGAAAACTATGGTGGTATGAAGAAAAAAAAACGTCAGTTTGTCTAGAGTCAACCATAAGATAACATGTATTTGTAAAGCTCACGAATCACCGAAGGTTATAAAGGCACTGAATAACAGATGTTTATTCTTACTAAACTTAATGGTACTAATTTTATCATCTTAGAAAGATGAAAGACTGAGTGGACCCACCAGAAATTTAACTTGTGACAGTGAGGTCAAACAAAGGCCCCTACAGTGGATACGTTAGTCCACTAAGCCACCAGACTAAATGTAAGCTTATATTAAGAATGGTATTAAACATACATGTTGCTCAACCTTAGCAGTGTTTTATTTTGTCACACATAACTTATCAGGAATAATACCATGTTAACAATGTATCTTGGCAGTCTAATATGTCTCAATAATGTGTCACATTGAAAGGAAGGAGGTTTCTAATCTGTATTCAAGTCACAACCAAAATATTCCACTGTTTCAGGTCAGGGTTTTGTAAGATCTCCCACCTGCCCGAGCCAATTTGATTCTGTGGATAAGCAGCATGAACAGATGGCCACAGTGGAGTAAAAGTGGTGAGTAATATGGGTGAAGGACTTTGGCCAAGTATGATGCAGATGCACTTGAACCAGCCAGTAAAGTTCTATCCAGGCCTCCAAGACATAGGGCCTGATTTATATCTAGGTGGGACTGCTGCAGTCCTACCACGGCAGCAGTTCCAAGTACTCCATTGAGCTATCAGTGGTCCACCTGCCATATTTAGATGTTGCAGCTAGAGGCAGAAGACGGTCTTCTCTGCTGGCTAGCAGTACTCCACCACCGTCATGCTGGCAGGATTGCACAAAGCCAATTTAGATGAACTTGTTGTGCTGGCTGTGTTCTGGCTTTATAAACAAGACAGAGCCACCCAATATTCCCGTCAGGGCTGGGTATTATCAATTACAAAAATAAAATGTGCCCTCACAGGATTTGTTTCATAATACTTCAGTTAATGCAATTCAGTCAACAAACAGTGATCTTCAATAAACAAAATGCAGGAAATACAATTTGTCGTGTTATTTATTCACAGTTTTAAAAAAGATGAAATGTGGCAACGTACATACTACTCCAATATTTGCACTTGATTATCGGTAGTACAAAAACACTTTTCGCTCCTTTATATGGACCAGTAAAAAGTCCATATATCACATTCTATTTTGAATATCAATGAACCCATTTAGGTCATAACAATGATCTTTATATTTGCGAAACAGTGTTTAACTGTCGACGTTTCGGTCCCCCGTTGGTCTATACAATCCTTGGGACCATCATCAGGACGGACAAGTTGCTCATCAATATCTACAAAAAATACAATCAAAAAGAAGGAAAAACCTTAAATTCCCTGCATATGAGGTATCGTCTACTCACTTTAAAAAAAACAACCAAGTGATCAACACCCAAAGTGTCACCAGAAAATTGCCCAGAATAATGCATGTGATGAGTGTGCTCAAACCCAAATGGTTTGTTCAAACCATTTAATATCCAAACTTAAATTGTGCAGGAAAGGGTTTCTTTACCAATCACTTCAAGCCGGAAGGTCAGATTCTCCACGTAACTTAATTATCCTCTAATCTGTTGGACATGGGGAATATAATATAGCGCAAAGCTAATATCAGTATCCTTAACAGTGGTACACCAATATCATAGCCATAGGAAACAAGCCTCTAAATACTTACAAAAATCGCCAATGCCTTTGATATGATCTGTAAAAATTAACAAGATCATAATTATGCACCCCTTACTCAACTCAAGTCCAAACACCCCAAATACGTGCTTTAAAAAGTCTAGTAAACATACTTACACCGAGCCTCCACAATAGCGTGTAAATCGCCTGAAAATTAAAAAGTGTACCGAGGTATTAACTCTATGTTGTCTGACAAACACTCGGCTCATATGAACATATAAATTCACCCGGAGCCTTCCATATAAATCCACTTACTTTTATAGTTGGAGTTCTCCACGATCTCTATCCGTGCACTGTCAGCTTCAATCACGCGAATACGCCAGACCGGCTTAACGCGACCCTTAACCTCACTCGAGGAAGATCACGTGGGATCTACTCTAAACGGCACGGCCATATTTGAAGGTTGATCGTACTATGTGGGTAGAACTCGCTCACCACATCAATGCCTTTAAACTGCTGATAAAATCTATGTTCTCAATAGCCTTTCTTATGCTGGGCTAATTACCATCAGCTCATCCTATTTATACAGTAAATGCGACCACATTCAAACGTTGTAGGGGACGGCCGCCATTTTGGAACGGTATATAGGTCCGTATTTCACACGGATTTATTCCTATATACAGACCATGAATCCATATTATAAGGCATCTCTAACAGAAAGGCTTCTTTTACAAACAAGCTTCTCAATAATTAAACAGGCAGAAATCTAAACAGGAAATTACTCTAGCTGTTTCTTGATGAATTAACAGCCCAAAAGTACCAACCCACCTTCTGCATTAAGTAACCAATGTAAACACTAGATGAAATACTAATGTCCTAATCAAAGTGTGGCCAAAGTATGCCATTCAATTACAGAATTCAATCCTTGTTCCACTGATTTACACCTCCAGATCCACTTGTTTTTCTTTAAAGTGAGAAGACGATCTATATTGTGATGGCGTTTAGTACATTTCACTACTTCAAGTACAAACCATTTCATTTCTGTTGGTGAATGTGACATTTGTTGATAATGTTCGACATGAGGTGCAGTAAGTACATTACATCTTATACGAGATTGGTGTTGTAACACTAGATTTTTGACCTCTTGCATAGTTTTACCGAAATATATCAACAAGCAAGGACACTGTATACAGTAAATCACATTTTTAGTGTGACAATTCGAATGGCGGTACAATTTAATCTCATTATCATTTAAATTCCATATCTTCATTACACTCGTTGTGATGCATGCCGTACAGCTGCCACAGGGATAATGACCTATAATTGGTGGTAGACCCCATTGTGTCTGTATCGTGATGGGGGATGGTTCTTTGTAGGCCCGCACTAGATGATCACGTAAATTACGCCCTCTTTTGAAAGCGAAGCAAGGCTTGGCTAACTGTGGTTCTACTTTTTTCATCAAGTGCCAGTTGTGTTTGATGATTTTTGTTATTTGATTAGATTCTGACCCAAAGGTCATCACACAAGTTAACGGTTGTGGAGGTTCTGTACAGGGTTTTTCTTTTATACTCAGTAGGGCCCCTCGATCGTAGTACCAAGCCCGCTTCATCGCTTTCTTGACCAGTTTGTATGGATATGATCTCATGATCAGTTTGGTTTGTAAAGTTTTCGCTTCACGGAAATAATCCTCCCTTTTGGTGCAGTTACGTCGGATGCGTAAAAACTGGCCAAAAGGAAGATTATCCTGGAGATTGCGTGGATGATAACTACTGTATTCCAACAGGGTATTCCTCGCCGTTGGTTTAGTGTATAGACTCATGGAGAGGGTACCATCAACACTCTGAATGGACAGATCTAAGAAATTAATGATTTTGTTATTGCATTCCAATGTAAATTGTAGATTTTCATCTTGTTCATTAAGCCAGTGGTGGAACTCTTGTAATGTTTCATGTGTTCCATTCCATACCATGCACACGTCATCTATATACCTAAGATAGTGTTTCAGATTGGTCTCATAAGGGTTATTGTTGTAAATCACCCTTTCTTCGAAGTTAGCCACATATAGATTAGCTATATCAGGAGCAAAAATAGCGCCCATGGCCACACCTTTTCGTTGGCTATAGAAGTCAATTCCAAATAGAAAATAATTTTCTTCAAGCGCTATTCTTGCACATTCGACTATAAAGTCGGTGGGGACCTGGTGTGGACGTGTGCGTTCTTCTAGGACATCATTAATAACTTTAAGAGCTTCCTTCTGGGGGATATTTGTATAGAGACTCTCTAAGATATTAGAGAGTGAATCATACATTTGACCTTCCAATTTCACAATAACATCCCTGCTATCCTGAGTATACGATTTTGTCAGAGGAACAAAAGGTTTGATAAAATAGTCAACGTATTCAGCTAAAGGCTGGAGTATTGACTGACAACCTGCCACAATTGGTCTACCTGGAGGATGTTCACTGTGCTTATGAATCTTTGGTAGCGTATAGAACGCTGGAATGGTATAATCTTTTTTATTCATATATTCGAACTCCTTTTTGCTTAGCCACAACCCATCTAAGCCTAATGTGGTCAGGGATAGAATCTCCTTCTGTATTCTAGATGTTGGGTCACATCCAAGTTTTTTATAATGTGCCGGATTATTCAGTTGTCTGAGTACCTCACGATCATAGTCCACCTTATCTTGTAGGATTATTCTTCCACCCTTGTCTGCCGGCTTCACAATCCGATCATCCCGGTTAGACAACGATTTCAGAATTGTCTGATCCTCTTTCGAGAAGTTGAATTTAACATATTTCCTATCCAGGAATAGTTGTTGAGTTTCATTTAAAACCACTTTCTCAAAAGTAATTAGGTCTTTAGGCATTAGATTTGTTGGTGGAAAGAAAGTTGAAGGACATTTCAAACCACTAATGTTGTTCGTGTAAACATCTGGTTTATTCGCAAAAAAGTACCTCAGGCGTACAGTTCTAAAAAATCTGTGTAATTTCATCAGTGTTTGGAAAATGTCATTCCTATTGGTTGGGACAAAAGACAAGCCATGGCTCAAATTTCGAGCTCTCTAGAACTTAAAGTGTGTGATGATAAATTAAAGATTGGGACAATCTCCATGTTGGGATTGTTCATGTTTAGTGATACAGATGCAGTATCTACCACTCGTAATAGCTGTTCCGGGTCTGACGGAAACCTGGGGTGTATTGGTTTCTGAACCACCCTACCTGGTGTTCCGTGCACGTCCTCTCTGTGGTGGATGACCCCTGGCTAAAAAAGAAGGTGAATTATGTCCCCTTCCTCCTCTATAATTGGAACCTCCTCGACTTTGATTCTCCTCAGAGCTGGAACTAGCAGTGTCGGAAAAAGTTGTATGTTTCGGGGCCCAATTTGACTGATTACCAGTTTGTTGGAAAAAGTCTTTTCTTAATTAAGGGTATGTCCTTTCCCTACTATAGTTTTTTAAATCTTTCTGTAATTTATCTGTTTTCTTCAGGATATTATTGCTCTGGAAATCAGTAATTATGGCGTCCAATTTTTTCAAAAACTCATCTGTATCATTAGATATGGGTTCTTCCCGGATCTGTTTTTCTAATTCTGCAATCTCCAATTTTAACTTTTCAATGTGTCTCAGGGCTGTCTCTATACTTAAAACCATCCAGCTTCTGGAGCACTTATTGGATACGAAGCTGAACCCAGTTTTATAATCTTCGTCCTCAACAAAAATAGCGGGGATATTGCGCACCTGCAAGCCTATCGGGATGATATGACTGATCACTGAGTCTTTTTTATGGTAATCCACTATTTTGATGGTATGGATTTTGATCACCATTATTGTATTCACTTCGAGTTTTTTGTGTGTTTGATGGTTCTCCAAATGGAAAGTAGTTTCCTGTTCTAGGCTGGTCTGTGGTGATTTGGGCACCTCCTTTTCTCTGACTTTATAGCCTTGTAAGACAGCTGAGCCAGTTGTTCTGGCATCTAGACCCCCTGTGTTCTGCTTTGTTGATCATTTAGTATAGCTGGGGATTTGAACCAGGCAAGGGTCCTTAAACTGTATATCCGTTTGACCCTCTCTCTACTGTTTTGTTGTGATATAAATTAACTATATATAGCCAACAAGGATGAAGTTATTTATTCATTTTAGGTATTTTCTAGGATTGCGCCTACAGGTTTTATTTGCTTGTACTTGTTTTATTCCTGTATGCATGCTTATTGCTTTTTATATATGCTGAATAAAGTTTTTGAATCAAAACAGGTACTCCTCTTGGATCAGGAATTACAGCTTAAAAGTTCTATAAAGGAATTCCCAGTGTTCACTTATGATGGGAGTAGGGCTCACAGTAGTAAAAAACAAATGTAGGTGTTTTTCATTACTAGGACATGTAAAACTTTAATGTACGTGTCCTACCTTCTACTTACACAGCACCCTGTCCTATGGGGTACCTAGAGCCTACATTAGGGGTGACTTATTTGTAATAAAAGGAAACAAATATAAAGAATCAGCTAAAATAGGAGGCAAGCAGGCAAAACCTTTGAGTGATGTTTGGTGAAGCTATGGTTAGCGCTAATACGCGAACCACACCCAGGGTTAATTAACGCTTAATTTCATGGAGCAACCCAGAGCATCGGACTTTGGAACCAACAGATCTTGGCACTTCATCTATGGAACCAATGCATCACCAACACTGCATGGAGAAAATCAATGGACCACCTCAACTGTGGGCTCAACATCAACTCATCCCGCATCTTGCTGTTGCAGCCAGGATCAAGGTACTCTGTTCACCAGTCTTTCACAGGTGATTTGATAAGAAGCGCTGGTGGGTCTCAACCTTGCGTGGACACAATGCATGGCCAGCGAGTACGTGTCTAGATGTCTGACATAAGGTGCGCGTGATCATTGCATGCAGTGTGCATGCTGTGTTCTGATTGGCTGAGTGTTCCTAATTTAGTGTGGCATCTGCCTTTATGGTGTTTTGGAAACACACACCCCTCCAGCTAAACATGTTTTGGCTAAACATGTTTCATTGGAGGCAATCTCCTAAGACCATTGTTGTGTTGCTGCCTATCTCTGGGATCGATCTGAGTTTTCCCTGTTTTTGCGTTTGTCTAAGGGTTACGTGTCACTTCGCCTGTGATCTGTCAATCATTTGCTTCAGGCCTAGGTCACAGGGCCTGCCTGAACACGTATTTCTGACTCAGGGTTGATGGATTCGACAACAGCAATGTGAGTTCTTTGTTATACGTACATATATGATGGTGTACATTGAGATCATATTTTTCAATATTAACTTCCCCCCTATACCATAACAATATCAATTACCCCATATTTCATGACAATCACATTATTCACAGTTTGCTGTGTTTCTGTTGTGTTTATTACTAATTCCATAGTTACTTGCATTCTACCTAACTCTCGGAAGTGTGTTTTTACAGCAGGAACCCCCCACTTTTTGGAAACCACACAAAAACAGCACAAACATGACTACCAGGAGCAATGATGTGTACAGTCTGGTCTCCCACCACGGGAGCCAGGAAATCAAATGAATAGACCAGTCATGCTCAGGGGCACCTACCTCCTTCCTCATGTCAGCTTGTAGACAATGTAGTGATTGGATGGCAAGCGGTAGTCATGATGACGTTTGCTCCGAAGGTCAAATGAAATTCATTATGCAGTGTGGATAATTTTTAACCAATCGCAGGTCTATGTACAAAAACCACGGCTTGAGCCCTCTACTTTCCCCTCTTAGCCTGTCAATCAGTATAAAAGTAGGGGTAAGCAGTGAGCGTGCCATTAAACTATGCTCCAACAGTGGTAGGTAGAGGTTTGGTGAACTGTGCTCTTCCATTGTAGCGGGGGTGTCAAAGTTTCGAGAACTCCATCGGCGGAACTTGCCTCCCACCTCTAGTTTAGGGGTGATCAGTCAAGTATGGACCAAGAAAAAGGGGAGTAAAAAAAGTGTGTTTTACATGTTTATTCTCCTATAGATTTTAGACACGACTACAGCCCAACCCGCCGGACGGAAATACACCAAATCTGGCAGAAAGGAAGCTCTTGGTTCAGAAAGCACACTTTTTGTTATTTGGTGTGAATCTGTTCAGTAGTTTTTGAGATATTAAAGGAAATCAACATTTGTTCATCTGGACATGGCCTAAGCAAAGGACACATTGTGAGATCTCATTGGCTGTCAGCACTTCAACCAGGAAGTATTGGCAGCCATCTTGAGACCAATATACATGATAGCACCCAATTAAAATGCATTGTAGTGAATGTCATTTGATATGTCATCAGTGATGTCATGAGTGATGTCACTGACCATGTCATGAGTGATGCAATATGTGACGTCATCAGCAGTGCATTGCGGTCGCGCAAGTTGTAGCTAGCTGAACTAACTATAACGCTGGAATTTCAAAGGTTTTGTATGAGTGAAATGTCCAGCTAACTATAACGTGTGTAAAACCTATGTTTTTTTCAGTGAATTTCTAAGGTTTTTTAAATGCTAATTCCTAACTATAACGTGTGTGAAACCCATGTTTTTTTTTGTGAATTTGGAAGGTTTTTTAAATGCTAATTCCTAACTATAACGTGTGTGAAACCTATGGTTTTTTCAGTGAATTTGCAAGGTTTTTTAAATGCTAATTTTTAACTATATCTGGTCTGAAACATATGGTTTTTCAATGAATTTCAAAAGTTTTTTTTTTTTCACAACCAAGTTTATTGAGCGTAAAAGTATCAAGGATGTGGCATCTTCACATACCAAGATCACCACAACAGTATCAATGTAGAGGTGACATACATAAGATTCACAAAGCTAGTGTCAATGAAGCTCAGCTTTAAAAATGCCCTAACAACCCTCCCCAACCCCAACTACACCCCAACCCGTACCCACCAACCCCCCCCCCCACCACACATGTACAGAGGCAACACAAAAACGAATCACATAGAGGATGCAGGTGTAATGCAACCAGGGTCGTGCCATTCGGGCCAGAAAAGTCACTGCGATCAAATGTCCTCCTCCTGCTCCGCCGGGGGTTCCAAGGTCAGGTCACGGTAGTCGGCCCACCGCCTCCAGATCTTGTAGTGTTTGCGTGGGCAGCCCCGCGCCTCAAAGATTGGTTTCTCAAGACCCATAAAGTAGTCCAGCCCAGCCTTCCACGCAGACAGGGGGGGGGCCCTCACAGATTTCCAGGCCCGAGCTAGGTCGCGCTTAGCAACCACCAGGCCCAGTAGCAGCAAGTGGCGCTTGTATATGTTGCCCCCAACCCCCTCCATAATGTGCAGCAGGCCGAGCCTGTGAGTTCGAGGAAGATCCCAGCCCAGGACCTCAGCCAGGCAACTCCATACGCCCCTCCAGAATCCAGCCAGGCGACCACACGACCACACCGTATGTATCAGGGAGCCAGGCACTTCCCCACAACGCAGGCACTCCGATGACGCAATCAACCCAGCCTTCCACAGTCGTTCACGTGTGTAGTAGGCACGATGCAGGTATTTGAACTGTATCAGGCGAAGCCGGACCGCAATTGCGGTGCCGCGCGGGGACTCCAGCGCCTCCCTCCAGTCGTCCTCATCCAAGGCGCCCACGTCTACCTCCCATGCGTCCCGAAGGGAGCGAAGAGTGGACGAGCAGTGAATAACAAGGGACCGATAAATCCCAGAGACCTTCTTGTCTCCCATGTCTCCCATAAACACTTTCGCCTCAATTGGGTTGAACTCCGGCAGGGAGTCGAGGCCGGCAATGCTGGGGGCGAGGGCATGCCTCAGCTGGAGGTAACGGAAGAACTGGGACTGGGGCATCTGGAACTCTACTCGGAGTTCCTCAAAGGATTTGAGGGTGGCGCCTGACATGACTTGGCCCAGTTGTGTAATTCCAATAGCCTCCCAACCCTCGAACCCGGCTAGGGCCGCCAGTTCTGGGAGCAGACCGTTGTGCCACAGCGGCGTTTCGGCCGTTAATTTGCCCCACCAACCCATGCGGCGCAAAGACTGCCGCCACACTGCAAAGACCACTTTTGTTACTGACGGCAGCCCGCGGCGCATACGGGCCGAGTAGAGAACGGTGTGGAGCGTATGGTCACCCATCAGATGCCTCTCCAGGGCATAGGCCGGGTCACTCCTGTCCCCGTACCACCATTCATTGAGGACAAGAAGATGTGACGCCTGGTAGTAGGAGAGGAGGTCGGATGTGGCCAGACCACCACAGTAAGTGGACAGAAAGCATGTCCTCAGGGCCACCCTGGCTGCACCGCCATCCCACAGGAAGCGGCTCAGCACAGAGTTCACCTGACGGAACCACTCCATGCCAATGGGGTGCGGGAAATGCTGGAGTTGGTAGAGCAGTCTCGGCAGCGCCACCATCTTAAAAATGGCCGACCTCCCAAAGATCGTAAGGGGCATTCTGGACCACGTCTTGACATCAGCCTGAACCCGTTCCCACACCGGCAAGACACTGCGCGTCCAGACCACGGCTCGCGAAGTCGAGAGGAAAACACCCAAATATCTCAGGCCGTCCGTCGCCACGCGCAGGTCGGCGGCCCAAGGGTCGGTAACCGTTCCGCCACGTAGAACCCACAGGGTCGACTTAGACAAGTTAAGGCGGAGCCCTGAGACTTCGCCAAACCCCCGCATGATCTCCAATACCCGAGGGCCCGAGCGCCGCAGGTCGGTAAGGAAAAGGAGGACGTCGTCTGCGTAAAGCGCAATCCTATCCGTTAGGGTATCATTCCAGACAAAGCCACGCAGATGGGCATCCAATCGTATCCGCGACGCCAGGGGCTCCATGGCCAGGGCGAATAGATAGGGGGACAGTGGGCAGCCCTGCCGAGTACCACGGCCTATCCGGAAACGTCCCGAGACCGCACCGGCTACCCGGACCGACGCCGTAACATTAGTATACAGGAGACGGATATAGGACAAGAAGACAGGCCCTAGATTGAGGCGGGCCAACAAGGTGAACAAATATGCCCAACTCACCGAGTCAAAGGCCCGGTCCATGTCCGCGAGGAGCAGTGCGGCCCGTTCATCTCTAGCCCCCATGGCGTCGATCGCTGCCTGCGCCCGCCGGATATTATGCCTGGTGGCCCTGTGCGGCATGAACCCGGCCTGGTCAGGGTGGACCAGGTCGGCGATGTGGGGCAGGAGGCGATTCGCCAGGGCTTTCGCCAAGATCTTGGCCTCGATGTTGATGAGGGAGATTGGCCTGTAGGAGTCGTGTCGGTCCGGCGCCCTGCCAGGCTTCAAAAAGACCACAATCTCGGCATGGCGCCAGTCAGGCGGCAACTCGCCTCTAGACCGCGCCGCCTCCAGGGCGCCGCGAAAGTGGGGTCCCAGCTGGACATGGAACTTTTTATAGAATTCGGCGGGATAACCGTTCGGGCCGGGCGCTTTCCCAGTATTCAATTGGCCAAGGGCCTCCCCAAGTTCCTCGGACGTTAGCGGGGCCTCCAAGGCCGTTCTAGTCTCCTCCGGAACTGCCTGCGGGAGCAGGTCGTCCAAGTAAGAGGCAATCTCGCCCTCCATCAATGGGTCACGAGGAGCGTATTGTGCCTCGTAATAGCGGGCGAAGCTAGCCGCCAACCGATCCGGGTCGGTCATAACCGAGCCATCCTCCGCCGTAATGCCGGGTAGCTCAAGGGGCTGGAAGGTCGCCTGGCAAAGCCTATGTAGCATGGTGCAGGACTTATCACCCCATTGATACACCCTGCTACGCGTGGCAAGCCACGCCTGCCGGGCCTCCTCATAGAGGACCGAGGAATATGTCTGCTGGGCCTGCAGGAGCTGTCGCACGACGCCATCGCCACCCCCGAGTCGACTACGCTGCTCCAGCTCCTCCACGCGGGCCGCGGCAGTCACAATGGCCTCCCGGTGTTCCCGCCGAGCGGCTGCACACCAAGCTATATCAATGCCCCGGATCGTGGGCTTCAGCGCCTCCCACACAACAATGGCATCGACATCCCCAACCAAGTTCTCGCGCCAGAAATGGTCGATCTCTTTGCGTAAGTGCGCCACATACTCCGGCCGCTGCAACTGCCAGGCGGACATCCGCCAACGAAAGGGTTGTCGTTTAGACAGGAGAGTCACGGTGGCTAGAACAGGGGAATGATCCGAGAGGCCTCTGGGGAGTATCGTGGCGTCCCTGACACGGTTCAGATAGGCACCCGGTACAAACAAGTAATCGAGTCTCGAGAATGACCCATGTACCGCCGATACATACGTGAAGGCCTGCACTGCGGGATGAAAATGCCGCCACACATCGATCCAGCCCAGACTACGCACAGTCGCACACAACCGGGTGGGGGCAGCCGCGGGGGGGGGGGTCAGACACTCCACACGCTCGCCTCAGGCGGTCCAGGCCCACATCCATAACTGCATTCCAATCACCCCCCACCACAGTCAGGACCTCCGGGATTTCGTCCCACAGCGCAAACAGCCGCTCAGATAGTGCCCATTGCAAGGGGGGAGGGGCGTAAACACTGCCAAAGACCACCGGCTCGGAGCCCAGTAGGCCCTTAACAAAGGCAAACCTTCCCTGAGGGTCAATCCATTGCTTCTCATGAACATAGGCCACCCTACGATGTATCAAAATGGCCACCCCCCGTGATCCCCTCGTAAAGCCAGCATGATAGACCTGGTGGTAACCGAACCTCTGGAGGCAAAGGGCCTTAGAGCCCAGCATGTGAGTTTCCTGAAGCAGGAGTACATCCACCATCTCCCTCTTCCCCCATCGCAGCACAGCCCCACGCTTGATCTTATCTAGGATACCCCGCACATTCCATGTTACCACCCGCAGGGTCTTCGAAGGAGACAAAAGCGCAGCATCAGCCATTGTCAATATACAGTCCAAAATCCGGCCCTCCCTCCCACCCAGGTGCAACCCGCAACCCGACAAGAACTACAGCCTCAGACATGTGTGGACCCACCCCCCCAGCCCGCAAACTCAGCGCCCCCAACCCCACCCAGAACCCCCCCAACAAGTACAACACTAGAACACCCTTCCAAACCCCACACCCACCACCCCAATACCTCAGAAAACAGTGAAGTATCTGTCGCGGTGTGGAGAGACCCGGGCCCATAACAGAGGACCCAGGGCCCGCCACACCAATGGATCCCCACAACCCCACAATGACACACACACACCACCCCCCCAACAACACTCACATCTGTGAGGGTCTGAGGCCCACGTATGGTACCCTCCGAACCCCACTGCGCCCCCATGACAATGACTAAAGTCTGCACACGGGAGCCGACTGGCACATCAAGGACAAAATGAAACAGTCTCACCAGCCTAAGCAGAGCAATTCAGTATGCAGCATACAAAGTGCATGTAGGCCCAGCAGTGTTCAGCTGCCCGCATCGGAGAGTTCCGAGTCCCTGGCACCACCCGATTGCGATGCACTGGCGGAGGCCGATCTTTTCTTGGAGCGAGACCCCCGATGGCGGCCCCTCCTGGGCGGGCGATCCGTCCGCTCCGGCGACGATCTCTGAGACCCGCCCGGGTCCAGCCCCGGTTGGGCATGGGGCCGGAGTCGCACCGTCTCGTCGGTCCAGCGGAACACCTCCTCCGGCGACTCGAAGAAGTGGGTCCGAGACTGATAGATTACTCGCAGGCGAGCCGGATACAGGAGCGAGTATTGGAGCTTGAGGCCCCGAAGTTTAGCCTTAGCGTCCATGAAGGATTGCCTTTTCTGCTGCACCATTTTCGTGTAATCCGGGAAAATCATGATGGTATGATTCTCGAAGGCGAGGGAGCCCTTGTTCCTCGCCTCCCGGAGGATAACATCCCGGTCGTGGTAGTTCAGTAGGCGAGCGATAACTGGCCATGGGCGCTCACCCTCCGGTGGCCGCTGGGTCAGAGCCCTGTGGGCCCTCTCAATGACGAAGCACGTAGACAGTGCCCCTTCGGGGAGCCAGCTCTCCAGCCACCCGGTCAGGAACCGCTCCATGTTGTCCTTCTCGCACCGCTCCGGAAAACCAATGAAGCGGAGGTTGTTGCGCCGCGCGCGCCCTTCTGCATCTTCCAC
Organism: Lissotriton helveticus; assembly: GCF_964261635.1. Lineage (NCBI taxonomy): Eukaryota > Metazoa > Chordata > Amphibia > Caudata > Salamandridae > Lissotriton > Lissotriton helveticus. The sequence continues at coordinate 1,647,145,090 of NC_136063.1, read as the reverse complement.
GCGGGCTGCCAGTGTCTTTTGGATGCTTTCCACCTCCGCCAGTCGCTTCTTCAGACCACTAACGTCCGCCTCTGTCTCCGTGATACGGGTCTCGGCCCCAGCGATCCTCTCCACCGCGCTGCGAAGGTCCTGGCGCAGGAGCGCGACATCCGCCCCAACCGCTCCAATCTTGGCATCAAGTGCGTCTCGGGACTGGGTGATGGCCGTTAGGATAGCTGCAGTGTCCGGCCCGGGGCCGCCGCTACCACCGGCCGCCCCGGCGCCACCACTCGGCCCGGTGAATTTATCGATGGGGCCATGTTTAGGCGGGCCACCTCCCTTGTCCCTGGTCATGATGAGCGTTGGGCAAGGCGGGCACCACCCCCGAACCTTCGGGCACTGCCACCAATCTGGAGCGGGACGGCCCGGATGAGGCCCCAGGGAGGGACGGATGCGGGCCGGCCGCCGCAATCGGATGTCGCGGAAATCGAGGTCCCGGCGTCACCCCGGTAGGACAGGCCGCATCCACACTCGACCCCACAGGCCGCTGTCCAGGGCACAATTGGAAGAGTCCGCGGGTCCGCCGTCAGTGGGCAGGCGCATCCAGTGGGCCAAGCCAGGAGAGGCGGATCAGCTGCCCCACCGGCCACTAATCTATCCTCGGCCGCCTCGGGGCACAAGGAGCCCCGGCCCCGGTCTCCAAACCGCCGTGGGACCACGCCTCACCGCCACCGCTTGTTGGTCTTCCAGAGGGTGAGTCGAGGGGTAAAAGTTGTTGGCGCCGGCCCGACCTCCAGGTGGTCGCAGACAAAGAGATAGGCCAGGGGCGGCGTAGCGGACGTCTCCCGCACCCGCCAGGTCGCAGCCGCCACCCGGCGTCACGAAACTCGAGGTCCCCGGTCTCCGGCCGGCCACCAGGCCGCACGCCGCCGCCGCCTCCCTCCGACCGCCGGAAGGTAGGAAATGACAGGATCAGCACACCAAAGTAGACCGGAGGCTCCCTCGAATCAAAAGCAATCACGGGGCACCGACAGTGGGCTCGGAGGTCAGGATAAATGTTCAAATTAGGTCCGGGCCGGCGGGAGCTCTACAAGGCTGCGACCGCCATCTTCGCCCGCGAAGCCACGCCCCCCAATTTCAAAAGTTTTTAACATGCTCATTATTGTATCAATTTTTATATTTTTTAAATATTTATTTTTCACAAACTGCCTTTTTATATTATAATGGATTGACTGTATCCAGTAATATGCAATGGCACAGCTAATTTTTATGTTTTGGTTAAAGTTGAACAGTATAGTCTACATCTTCAATCAACAATAACCACTCAAATTTGTATTTACTTTTTTTGTGTGATTTTGTTTACCGTGCGCGCACCTGCAATTTGTTTATTTTAAAAAAAAATGTATTTCTTGCTCTTTGGGATCCTTCAGGGATCCCCCGAGAAAGCCTAGGGGGCCAGGGAGTCTCTTCCCTGCCTTCTTTTTACGTTTTGAAACTTTTTTCGGAAATCGGGCAAAACGCCATTTTGAAGCGACATTCGCTCACCGTGCGCGCACCTGTGCGAGCACCCGTGCGCGCACGCCAAGTCATGTGACTCGAAAACAACACTTTTGATTGGTTTATAGTAGTTACTGTTCCAGAATCTTCAAAAACCCACCCACTTCCCTCACTATCTGTTTCACTCTCTTGGAGGAAGGACCTTTCCAGCTTTCTTCAAGGATTGTTCCAGAGATTTCAAAAGATGGCAGAAAGAATGGATTCCTCTTCTAAATCAGATGTCCAGGAACATCAGACATCTGCAAAGAAGACTAAACAATCATTAATTTGGCAATTTTTTATATATCCACAGAGGCAGCAAAAAGTAAATGCCCCATAGGTGATATGCACCATTTGTGGATCTGTCCTCCTAAGGGGAAACCCTCAAAAGAAGTATTCCTTCTCATTTTATACTATGATAAGGTACGTGAGGAATGTGCACCGTGCACAGTACGCACAGGCTTCAACCAGAGCCCTCGCGTCTCAACTACCACCAGGAGCACCTTATGCCTTACCATCTACATCAGCATTGGATATACGCCCGTTCCTGAGCAGAGTGAACATGAGGTGCAATATGTGCAATGAGATACTCTGCTACGGGTAGCAGAGCCTCAACTTAATCGAAATTAAAATTGTGCAGCCAAAGAGTGACTGAAACAAGGGGACTAAGGGTAGGGGAGTGAAGTAAGGTGAGTGAAAGAGTAAGGGAATGACCCCTCTGTTGGAAGTCATGAATATGGCCATCTCTGAAGGGAGTTTCCCCGTCATTTGGAAAACCTCTTCTAAAAAAGGCCTCCCTGAACCCTGAAGTTCTAAAAAAAATTCGATACATCTCCCTGCTCCCTGCCCCTGCCAAAATTTTAGAAGCCCATCTCAATCACCATTTGGCTTCTTATCTGGAGAGGGAGAATCTGTTGAATGTCTCCCAACATGGGTTTCGTGCTGTTCACAGCACGGAGTCCGCCCTCACAGTTGTGGTCAATAATATTAGATCAGAGGTTGACAGAGGACAGACCACGTTGTTGGTTCTGTTGGACCTGACAGCAGCGTTTGACACCCTGTCCCCTTTAATCCTAGTTGACAGGCTAAAGGGGATAGGGGTGGAGGGCAGTGCCTTGAATATTCTCTCCTCTTTTCTTCATCAGAGACGGCAGAGAGTAAAATTGGTCACATTTTTGTCCCCCTCTCAGGTGGTGCAATGTGGGGTCCCACAGGGCTCTGCTTTGAGCCCTGTATTGTTTAACATCTACGTTACCCCTCTTGCTAAGATTGTAAGATCTTTTGGGTATCAGGTATTGTCATAAGCTGATGATACTCAAATTATTGTCTCAACCACTCTGCCAATAAATGACTCTGCCCTCAAATTCCGAGCTTGCATGGAGGCTGTATCTCATTGGATGATACGAACCACCTTAAGCTGAATGGAGAAAAGACAGAAGTATTGATCTTTGGAGGGAGTCAAGAGCTGTGGACGGAGGACTGGTGGCCGGCCTCCTTAGGGGACTGTCCCCAGCCTACTCATTCGGCCAGGAATCTGGGCATACTTATAGATCCTGCCCTTTCATTCGATCGCCAGGTCAACAGAACAGTGGCCACCTGCTGCACTATCATTCTGACCTTAAAAAAGATTGCCCCATATCTGTCATCTGATGCGCGAAAAAGGCAACAGTCGCCCTGGTTTCATCCTGGCTTGATTATTTCAATGCGCTATATGGGGGCATTAACAAGAAATCTCTTCAGCAACTCCAGGTTGTCCAGAATGCCGCTGCCAGGATGGTCCTTAACCTCCCTAGACGCACTTCTGCTACCTTGGCAAGGAAAGATCTCCATTGGCTACCAATTCATGCCAGGATCTCTTTTAAAATTCTCTGCCTGGCCCATAGGGCGGTCTTTGGATCAGGATCTGAAGGGATTAGATTCCTTGTTAGCCCCTATATCCCCAGCAGACCCCTTCGCTCAGCCTCCAGAAATCTGCTCATCGTCCCTAGATTTAACAGGGTGAGATGGGGAGGAAGAGCATTTTCCATCTTGGCTCCGAAATTTTGGAACTCGCTTCCATCTGAACTTTCCAGTCAACCCTCATTAGGGGTTTTTCGTAAACTTTTGAAGACCTGGCTCTTTTCCCTGGCTTATTAAGTTCTATGGTATTCCTCCCTATGTTGTTCTATGTCTGTTAGTTGTCTGCACCTTGATGCCCTTCTGGGTTAAGTTCTGCGCATTATAGGATTCCCATTCATTCATTCTTTCAGTAAGGAAAGGCAAGTGAGGTAGGGGGAGTGAGAAAAGGGGAGCATGGGAGGTACACAGGGAAGGGGAGTAAGAGATGGACAGGGAGAGGTAGATCAGGGTAAAGGGCGTAAAGGAAGAGAAGTGGAGTGATGGTGAGAGAAGGTATAAAATTAAGACACAGGGAAAGTGAGTGAGGAATAGAAGAGGAATGATAGAAAGAGAGAGAATAGGAGTTTAATGGTAACGGAAAGAGAAGGATAGAGTGAGAGACAGGGAGAGGGAGAGCAAAGAACTGAGAAGCGATGAGCCATTGAGACTGAGTGACACAAACGGAAACAGGGAGAGAAAAATGGATTAAAAAAAAAGAAAGGGAAGGAATAAGTGAAGGGGAGTAAGTAAGATGGAGAGAGGGAGAGAGGAAAGGGGAGGGAGGGAAAGTGACTGAGAGAAAAGTACTAAGGGTAAGTGAAAGGCATTAACACTGAGAAAAGTGGTATAAGGAATACGAAAGGGAATGAGAAAGAACAAAGGAGATTAAGAGAGAGGAAAGAGGACTGAGGGATAAAGTAGAAGTCAAGGAAACAGAAAGAGTGAGGGAGAGAGAGAGAGAGAGAGAGAGTGAGAGAAAAAGAGAAGGAGAGTAAGTGACTGAGATGGAGTAAAGCGGTTACACTCAGTGAGACAGAAAAAGAGACAGAGAGAGAAATGGAGTGAAGGAGAGTGGGGGAGTAAAGAACTTTATCATCTGACTCAGATGTGGAGTTTGTTGAAGAGCAGACACGTAGTAAGAAGACCAAGGTGTCCTTTATCTGGAAGTATTTTTCCTTTCCAGAGGGACACAAGAAAGTATATACAACAAAGTTCACCTGCAAAATCTGTGGTAGTGTGCTATCTAGTAATTAAATGGTTGGTGGTATTGCACTCTGTCGTCAAACTAGACCACTTGTTCGGTATGTGTGCTGCACTAGATTGGTGCCTGCTAAACCCCAATAGTACAATGAATATGGCCCGGGATCAGTAGATCACCAGGACTCCAGTGCGCACTTAATAAATGAAAATTTTTCAAAGTTTTCCAATTGACACAATTTTTAATTCATATGCTTTGTTTTTTGGTTCATCTCATATTTAAACGAGTAAAATACGATTCAATGTAATATATACATAAACAATATACAATTGCTGTATTTTATCATACATTTTTCACAAATCATTTGATACACAACACAGTTATATACACAACCCAATGCATTTCGGGGTTTGAACCCCTTCGTCAGGGGCCTATGAAAGGAGAAAGAAGAAAAGGAGACCTAATTAATTACGATGCTTTAAGGAGGGTATTAATGTATTATCCAAAATGATACATGATTCTCTTACCTAAGTAACTGGTTGCAGAGTAATTGCGTGTGCTACATAGTTTAGGGAGGATCTAAAGAAATTAATAGTCATGTAAGTAAATTAACTGGAGCTTTTAAAAAGCACAGGATATCGCATAGTGTTTATATAAAGTTACCTTGAAGTCCGGTAGTTGAAAGACTACCTGTGGATAATTGGAAATTAAAGAAATCATAAGTTAACCAAAAAGAGTCTAATTGTTCGTTTTTAACAAACCACAAGGGTTTATTCGCCATGAAGTGAGTGCAAGACTCAAAGCTCACCTGAAGTTCTGTGTCACTTAGCTGTGATATTTTGGGGATCTAATGAAATAAGCAAATAAAGACCAATAAGGGGCCACTCTTGTGCGATACCGCCAAGTTATATATAGTCGTTTTTTCAAATAAAAAACGAAGCATGGATTTACCTGCGAGCCTTTTTTTTAAGTTTCTCAGGGTCTCGCTATGACTCAGCGTACTCCCGTGCTGGATAGAATAAACAAAGTAAAAACCGTGTTTAGTACTCGGTTATCTGAACCGATTGCCTTCGCATTAAGGTGTTTGCGTAGCACTAATGCTTACCGGGGATACAGAGGAGGTGGCGTTGTAACGGCGTCTTCCCTCACTGCTAACCACGAAGTCGCTAGTCCTTTGCTTATGTTAATGCATTGGACCCGATGTCGATATAGAAAACGGACTCAATCATAAACTGGTGGCGGCCATATTTAAAGGGGGTTATTCTCGGCTAATTTTATATGGATCACGAACTGCTATATGGGTTGAAGATAACTAGACTTACAGGGAGCGCTTTATGCAAAATAATGCATACGAAATGATGCCGCTCATGATCGACTAGAGTCTTATTATGATCAAAATCATATTTGTTAATTCCATGGCAGATAAAAGCGAAGAGATAGAAAAAAGTAAAAGAGAGGAAATGTACAAACATCATTCAATTGCATATACTGCAAATCTTCTTATCAGCAAAAACATTCCAAATAAAGTTTATAAATCATATATAAATTCTAGCGATGAAACTGTGCATATTTCAAACTATTCTAAGTAACACTGTGTAGGTTATACCCTTCGGGAAATTAGCTGCAATTACTGGCTTGAAGCTAAAGAAAACATATCATATCTAATTTGTCATTGAGCCCATCTGGGACTAAGGTCTGTAATTTCCGGATCCAAAAGGTTTCTCTCCTAAGCAAAATTTTTGCATTGTCAATACCCAAACGCTGCGGGATTTGTTCAATGATTTGAAATCGAACTTGCGCTATAGTGTGGCCTTTCTCGACCCAATGCCTAGCCAATGGTGAAGTTATGTTTTTGTTACGAATTCTGCTTTTATGTTCAGCCAAACGTATTCTCATCTTCCTGTCGGTTTTACCGACATACAGTAATCCACATGGACATTTTATGGAATATACCACGTGTTCTGCATTGCAATTTGCCGAGTGTCTCAGACTTATTTGTTCTCCTGTTTTGGGATGGGATAACTTGCTTCCAACGATTACATTATTGCAGTTTTTGCAGTTATAGCATTTAGTTGTATCTCTAGGACTAGCTGCTTCTAATTCCATATCATCTGGTCTGTTCAATAATAAAGCATCGTAATTAATTAGGTCTCCTTTTCTTCTTTCTCCTTTCATAGGCCCCTGACGAAGGGGTTCAAACCCCGAAATGCATTGGGTTGTGTATATAACTGTGTTGTGTATCAAATGATTTGTGAAAAATGTATGATAAAATACAGCAATTGTATATTGTTTATGTATATATTACATTGAATCGTATTTTACTCGTTTAAATATGAGATGAACCAAAAAACAAAGCATATGAATTAAAAATTGTGTCAATTGGAAAACTTTGAATATTTTTCATTTAGTAAGTGCGCACTGGAGTCCTGGTGATCTAGTGATCCCGGGCCATATTCAGTGTGCTATCTAGAGCACACCAAAAGACACACTAGTCTTTTAGTATAGACACATTGATTACACTCGTAAAATATGTAAAAATGTACATTCTAACGATTATGCAAGGGCATCTACCCAAACCCTTGCAGTGAACCCTCCAGTTGCTGTTCCCAGTACTTCATCTGCAGGAGCATCTCCTTCATCGACTGCTGTAAATATCGGGCCACTTTTCACCAATGTCCACCTCTAATGCAACTTCTGCGATGATATTCATGTGATAATACGATGAACCTCTTCAGACTCTAATATAACCTTAGATACACTCAGTGTAAACAGACACTCACAGACTGTCACTCATCCATGGAGTTACTTACACACCTAGTCAGTCATGCAAAGAATCAATCACACCTCCATTTCCTCAACTATACAGTTATACACACCTTACTTATTCAAACATATACTAACACATATTTACTCTCTTTTACAATCCCTGATACAAGTTCACAATCATCCATACAGCCACTCACACATTCACTGGCTCTTATGCACAGTTATTTATATATGCCAACTCTCACATGTACTGTGTTTTACATATGTACTTACTTTGACATGTAGCACTGAGATATCCATTCACTCACCAATGCACAGAGTCATACACCTCCCAGCCACCCACACACACACTCAGTCTCCCATACAAATACTTGAGCAACCAATCAATCACCCATATACTTACTCATATAGCTACTGATCAACACATGCAGCAGTTTACAGAACAACAAACATAATGATGCACAAATTAACACAGTTCAGTCACTAACCCATGCACTCAGTGAGACACATTTAACCACTCACTCATACAGTCAGTCATGCACCTACTAAATCCTTCATCCAGACACTTCTACATCCACTCATTCTTCAATATGTAAGACATATTTTAACTTTACAGAAATACACAGTCACTGGATGTTGTCATCAGTGATGTCATTTGAGATGTCATCAGTGATGTCATCAGTGATGTCATTTGAGATGTCATCAGTGATGTCATCAGTGATGTCACTGACCATGTCATGAATGATGTAATATGTGACATGATCAGCAGTGGATTGCGGGTGCGCGATATATAGTTAGTACTACTAACTATATATGGAATTTCAATGGTTTTGTGTGAGTAAAAAAAGGTTTTTTAAATGCTAATTCCTAACTATATATGGTCTATAACCTATGGTTTTTTAGTGAATATATATATATATATATTCACTAAAAAAACCATAGGTTTGACAACAGTTATAGTTAGCTGGAAATTTTACTGATACAAAACCAATGAAATTCCACGTTATAGTTAGTTGGACTCACTATAACTTGCGCGTGTAATGCACTGCTGATGACGTCACATATTACATCACTCATGACATCACTGATGACACCATCCAGTGAATGTGTGTCTTTCTGAAAAATATATATATGTTATATATGTATATATTATTGAATATCTTAGTGAATACATATATTAGTGAGTAATACTTAAATATTTAAATATATGTATTAGTGTTTCACTTTGTGTATAAGTGGCTGCATGGGTTGATGAGTAGGTACATGTGTATGTATATAGGTTATTAGATATTTTTCTTAGTATCAGTATAAGTGTTTGCATGGTTTGGTGGGGGTATTACTTAGTACATAGATGCAAGAATGACTGAGTCTCTGTTTGTATGTGTTTTGAAGACAGCATATGTGCAAGACTGTATGGGTGGATTAGTGTGCATATGTCTGTGTTAGTGAGTGAATGACTGTCTTATTAGTGTCTTTATCAGTAACTACATATGATTTAATGTAGTATATGTGAATATTGATGTATATAAGTGACTATATGTGAGAGTGAGGGATTATAAGAGTTCCTCTTTAAATTAGTATGTGTTTCTATAAGTGATTTTTTAAGAGAGTAAGTATGTGTAAGTTTCCTTGAAGTAAAGTGGTAGTGTGTGTATAGCTGTTTATGTAAATAAATGGATGTTCAATAGTTTATTTGCATGTGTGAGTATGTGTGTGAATAACTTTTGGATGCCTGTCGGTGTGTAACAGGATGTGTAGGTGTATCACTACATATGATTAGTGAACATATGTATGAGTGACTATATAGAACTGTTGGTGAATTAGTGCATGTGTATATAGATGGTGGAATTATTGAATTGGTTGTTGTAACTGGTATGGGTATCTCCATTTTTTTCAAAATTTTAGTTTCTATTTTTGAATGTGTTTCAAGGGTTAGATTACAGTGAAAGGAGGTCTGTCACTGTGTCACAAGGATGGTGTCATCAGTGATGTCATGAGTGATGTAATATGTGACGTCATCAGCAGTGCATTACACGCGCAAGTTATAGTGAGTCCAACTAACTATAACGTGGAATTTCATTGGTTTTATATCAGTAAAATTTCCAGCTAACTATAACTGTTGTCAAACCAATGGTTTTTTCAGTGAATTTCATAGGTTTTGTAAATGCTACTTCCTAACTATAACGTGTGTAAAACCTATGGTTTTTTCAGTGAATTTCATTGGTTTTTAAAATGCTAATTCAGAAATATCTTGTGTATACAACCTATACTTTTGTCAATAAAGTTCTGGCTATATTTTTTTCGGAAACAAGCCGTTTTCTTCACTGTTCAAGTTGCATAGAGACTCCTTGTAAAGCGATACAGAATTAGAAAGTCTGTACCTTGCCTTTTTTTCAACGCATTAAAATTTGTCTGTAAATAAAAATAGTCTTTCTAAACTTTCGTGCACGACCCGGTGTGTGCACTCTCGGCAACAGTTCTCAATAAAATGGATAGCGCATTTCCAGGCTTTCGTGCGCGACCGACTGCGCGCACCCGCCTATATATTTCGTGAAAACTTTGCAATCTGAACTTATTGAATTTCTTCATTGACCCATCAAAGAACTTATAATACGTCAAAGAGACTAAACCTAGGCTTCTTTTTTAATATTATGAAAATGTTCATTAAATGGAGCCGAATGTCTTTTTAAACTTTCATGTGTGACCGAATGTACACACCTTGGTATTTTAAAAAAATATATAAAAGGTTTTATACTTTAACAATTGTATGCTTGATTCGAGCTCAGAAGATATATTAAATCCGGATATGTTTCGATTTACTCCTTTTCACGTTTTGAAACTTCCCTGAATTAGACCGCTACTTCCAAATGGCGTACGTGACCAGATACTATCACCACGTACACGTCCTGAGACGCGCATGTGAAGTCATGTGACTTGAAAACAACACTTCCAATTGGTTCTTAGTAGTTTCTATTCTGCAATTTACACGGAGCACTCCACCCACTTCTCTCACTATCTTTTCTACTCTCAAAAGAGAACAACGTTCAACACCCTTCGGAAGACTTTGCTGAAATGGCTGCCGCCCCGCATTCATCTTCCGAATCTGAAGAAAATGAGCGACTACCTTTAAAAAGAAAAAAGGAATCTTTTATTTGGCAATTTTTCACTTATCCTGAAGAACAAAACAAAGTGAATGCGCCAAAAGTTACCTGCACGATATGCAAATCGGTTCTCTCAAGAGGAAATCCAACAAAAAAATATTCCTTTTCCATATATACCATGGTGCGGCATGTCAAACAAGTGCACCCTGTGGAATTTGCACAGGCATCGACAAGAGCCCTGGCCACGCTATTACCATCAGAGGTGGCCAGCACATCTTCTGGTGGACGACCTGTATCTCCATCGAGTGCTGTGATGGACTTGAGACCATATCTTGCAAAGGTGCACATGAAATGCAACAAGTGTGGAGAAATTCTTCTGTACGGAGAGCAGAGTCCCATTCTTACTAAACTAAAAATTGAGAGTCATAAATGCCCCAGGAAAAGATAAATTTCTTCATTTCATTTTGATCCTGTGTCACACTTGAAAATGTTGTTGCAAGTTTAAAAAATCAAAAACAAAATAACAGTTGTTTAAAAAAAAAAAAAAAAGTTCTTTTCAGAACTAACTCATTGTACCAAAAACAGCTCCAGGAGCATATTATAAAGGGGGTTTATCTCCCCTTTTTTGGCTTTCGTTCGTGCGCGACCGTGTGCGCGCACCCGCCTATATATTTCGGGAAAACTTCGCGATTGCAACTTATTAAAATTCTTCATAGACCCATCAAAGAACTTATACTAGTGTCAAAGACAGTAAACCTAGGCTTCTTTTTTATTATTATGAAAATTTTCATTAAATGGAGCTGAATGTCTTTTTAAACTTTCGCGTGTGACCGAATGTACACACCTTGGTATTTTAAAAAAATATATAAAAGGTTTTATACTTTAACAATTGTATGCTTGATTCGAGCTCAGAAGATATATTAAATTCGGATAAATTTGGATTTACTCCTTTTCACGTTTTGAAACTTCGCTGAATTAGACCGCTACTTCCAAATGGCGTACGTGACCAGATACTATCACCGCGTACACGTCCTGAGACGCGCATGTGAAGTCATGTGACTTCAAAACAACACTTCCAATTGGTTCTTAGTAGTTTCTATTCTGCAATTTACACGAAGCACTCCACCCACTTCTCTCACATCTCTACCCTGTTATCTGCAATTGTGAACATCAAAAGGAGCTGTGCTACGCCCCTGTAAGAGGCCTCACTCCCACTGCTGCAACGGCTTAGCAGTCCTCCAGATGCACAGGAACAGCCCCTCCGATCCATTGAAGTTCTGTGTTGGTCTCAATACCACTTACGAAATGAAAATAAGCACTGAAGAATATTTATGCTGTAGCAGGAGGAGTACTACATGCTTGCAGAATGCATTCTATTACCTATAAAAAAGTGAAACACCCACGCTACAATCATATAGAATACTTCCTCTAAAGAAGCCTGTGAATAACTTTTGAACATCAGGTTAACCTTTTTTTACTCTCTCATCATTGTTAAAGATAAGTATTTACAATACTATATTAACCTCTTCAGCGCGACCGCGTTTCCCCCTCCGGTGCTGGGCGGTAATAGAAACGGGCGTGGTCATTATGGAACGGTTCTGTCATGAGCACAGCTCAACCGTAGCTCATGACGGAACCGTTCTGTCATGAGCATGGAAGGGGTTAAACAATGCCATGATTTTTCCTTTTTAATTTAAAAAATCTTGCAATCTTTCACAAACCCAATACTCATGGCTTCTTTTTCGTAACAAAAATCTTGCAATATTACATACCTACATAGAAGAACAGAAAAAACATAAAACTACAAAGGCCAAACAGTCTACTAAACGCGGATTTGTAACCTATGGGGCAGATTTATGTTAACTACTTCATACCCAGATATGCACCAGTTAATGTGCACCACAGTATGGTAGTGCTCCGTTACCCATGGTGTGCCACATTTGAAATGTGGCGCACCATGGTACAAAAACACCATACATGCATAACACATCTGTGCTCAAAAACTAATACATTGCTAGAGTTGCATCGCAACTGTGATGCAGCTCCAGCAAGGCTCACCAATGCACTATATTCACAATGCTGCGTCAATACCTACGCCTGCTTCAAGCACATGCACAGTTTTGAAACAGCATGGGCCTGAAAGTCACTGAGTGAAATATCATACATTACAGTCAGCCACTTTCAAGACGCATTCCTTCAGAGGAACACTTACCGGTTATTAGAGGTAGATCGTCCGACTCCATCGGAGGAGACCCCTAATAAAAAAGACATATATATAAAATGCGGACTAGCCGCTGTATCGTGCTAGCAAACTTTAACTTAAAAATCGTTAGAAAAAACAAAAGGAATCGAGCAAAATCAGTAGGCCACTGATAGGATCTCTTTTTCACCTTGCTAAAATAGAAACATTAGGAACAACCCCTCATGAGAAATATGAAACTAGTGAGAGAAACCGAGCTGGACGCCATGATGGCTGCAAGATAGCTCGGCTCCGCCGCCCAACTCGCCCAAAATAACGACAAACCCTATACAAATATTATAAATAAATACAACACACCAGCAAAGTAACAGGGTAAAACGTTTTATTAAATAACTATTTACATGGCAGCCTGCTGCAACATGAAAACAACACTTCCAATTGGTTCTTACTAGTTTCTATTCTGGAATTTACACGCAGCACTCCACCCACTTCTCTCACTATCTTTTCTACTCCCAAGAGAGAACAACGTCCTACATTTTTCGGAAGACTTTGGTGAAATGGCTACCGTATCTCATTCATCTTCCGAATCTGAACAAAATGATCGACTACCTTTAAGAAGAAAAAAATAATCTTTCATCTGGCAATTTTTCACTTATCCTGTGGATCAAAAGAAAGTAAATGCACCAAAAGTAACCTGCACGATATGTGACTCGTTTCTCTCAAGAGGAAATCCAACAAAAAAATATTCCTTTTCCATACATACCATGGTGCGGCATGTCAAACAAGTGCACCCTGTGCAATTTGCAGAGGCATCGACAAAAGCCCTGGCCACGCTATTACCATTAGAAGTGGCCAGCACATTTTTTGATCGACGACCTGTATCTCCATCGAGTGCAGAGATGGACTTGAGATATTTAACTATATATGGTCTATAACCTATGGTTTTTTCAGTGAATTTGCTCCGCCGCCCACCCCGCCCAAAATAACGAGAAACCCTATGCAAATATTATAAATATATACAACACACCAACAAAGTAACAGGGTAAAACGTTTCATTAAATAACTATTTACATGGCAGCCTGCTGCAACATCGATCCAAATGCATGGTTTTTTCAGTGAAATTCCTCCGCCGCCCACCCCGCCCAAAATAACGAGAAACCCTATGCAAATATTATAAATATATACAACACACCAACAAAGTAACAGGGGGAAACGTTTAATTAAATAACTATTTACATGGCAGCCTGCTGCAACATCTCCGCCAGGAGACGGCGTGGGGTGCACTGGAAGGGAGAGGCGGCGCGAACGAGCCTCCCCCACCTCCCCAGGTGGAGGTTTCTCAGCTACACCCCAGCGCTTCACTGATCTCCTTGTCCTCAGTCAAGCATCAATAGTAAGATTTTCATAGGTGAGTGTAGGTTCATAGTTTGCCATCCACAGACTAAAAGCCTGGAGTGGCAGTGAAAAAAACCATAACTAGGTAAGAAGGAACGCAGAGGCTGTAGGAAGGACTCTGCATATGCTTGGTCCCTGAGATGCTTGGATGTCACAGCCTTCCACAAATGTCATAAGTCCTGGATGTTGGGTGCCATAGTTGAGGGTTTGACCTAAAGACACGTCCTGCGGTGCCCTGGTCCAACCATCACATATACCTGCCCCAGGAGACGGCGTAGGGTGCACTGGAAGGGAGAGGCGGCGCGAACGAGCCTCCCCCACCTCCCCAGGTGGAGGTTTCTCAGCTACACCCCTAAAGACACGTCCTGCGGTGCCCTGGTCCAACCATCACATATACCTGCGCCAGGAGACGGCGTGGGGTGCACTGGAAGGGAGAGGCGGCGCGAACGAGCCTCCCCCACCTCCCCAGGTGGAGGTTTCTCAGCTGCACCCCAGCACTTCACTCGACATAGGCGGCCGGCTCCCGGGGTCCGGCGGAACTTTTAGCCTTTTGGTGACTCTTCCATTCTGGACCTTGTCCCACAATCCGTTTGACCTGAAGACACGTCCTGCGGTGCCCTGGTCCAACCATCACATATACCTGCGCCAGGAGACGGCGTGGGGTGCACTGGAAGGGAGAGGCGGCGCGAATGAGCCTCCCCCACCTCCCCAGGTGGAGGTTTCTCAGCTACACCCCAGCGCTTCACTCGACAAGCTGAGTTGCGCCCGCTCCTGCGGCACAGTGCCTCGCTCGGCCAGCTGAATTACGCCTGCTCTTGCTATACAGCGCCTCACCCGCCATCCGGCTGAATTGCACCCACTCTTGCGGTACAGCGACAGGCGGCTGCCACGGAGCTCAGGAAATGGCGGTCGGCTCCACAGACTTGGGCCTGGCCTGCAAGGATGGCTCTGGACAACCCTGGAACTCGGACGCTTGACTGCTACGGCATGGGCCCCTGTCCCAATCAATCAATCAATCAATCAGTGACACTTATAAAGCGCGCTACATACCCGTAGGGTCTCAAGGCGCTGGGGGGGCAGGGGGGGGGGTGCCGCTACTGCTCGAACAGCCAGGTCTTCAGCTTCTTCCTGAAGGAGAGGTGGTCTTGGGTCAGGCGCAGGTCGGTCGGGAGGGAGTTCCAGGTATTGGCGGCCAGGTAGGAGAAGGACCTTCCTCCCGTAGTCGCTCTTCGGATGCGGGGGACGGCGGCGAGGGCGTGGTTGGCTGATCGGAGGTGGCGTTTGGGAGCGTAGAAGTTGACTCGGCTGTTGAGGTAGCTCGGGCCTTGGTCGTGTAGGGCTTTGTGTGCGTGGGTGAGGAGGCGGAAGGTGATTCTTTTGTTGACGGGGAGCCAGTGAAGGTCTCTCAGATGTCCGGAGATGTGGCTGGTTCGTGGGATGTCGAGGATGAGTCTGGCTGAGGCGTTCTGGATCCGCTGGAGTCTCTTCTGGAGCTTGGCGGTGGTACCGGCGTAGAGGGCGTTGCCGTAGTCCAGTCGGCTGGTGACGAGGGCCTGGGTGACGGTCTTCCTGGTCTCGGTGGGGATCCACCAGAAGATCTTCCGTAGCATGCGTAGGATGTTGAAGCACGACGAGGAGACGGCGTTGACTTGCCTGGTCATGGAGAGGGAGGAGTCCAGGATGAAGCCCAGGTTGCGTGCATGGTCTGTCAGTTTGGGTGCGGTGCCCAGGGCGGGAGGCCACCAGGAGTCGTCCCAGGCGGAGGGTGAGGAGCCTAGGATGAGGACCTCCGTCTTGTCCGAGTTCAGTTTCAGGCGGCTGGTCGTCATCCACTCGGCTACCTCTTTCATCCCTTCGTGCAGGTTGGCTCTGGCGGCGGCGGGGTCGTTGGTCAGGGAGAGGATCAGCTGGGTGTCGTCGGCGTAGGAGATTATGCTGAGGTTGTGTTTGCGTACGATGGCCGCGAGGGGGCTCATGTAGACGTTGAAGAGGGTGGGGCTCAGAGATGATCCTTGGGGGACGCCGCAGATGACTTCGGAGGCCTCTGACTTGTACGGTGGTAGGCGGACTCTCTGCGTTCTTCCGTCGAGGAAGGAGATGATCCATTCCAGCGCCTTGTCCTGGATTCCGATGTTGCTGAGGCGCCGTACTAGGGTGCGGTGGCAGACCGTGTCGAATGCCACGGAGAGGTCAAGGAGGATGAGGGCCGCTGTTTCTCCATTGTCCATCAGGGCTCGGATGTCATCGGTGGCGGCGATGAGGGCGGTCTCGGTGCTGTGATTGGCTCGGAAGCCGGACTGTGATGGGTCGAGGGATCCGTTCGTCTCGAGGAAGGCGGCCATCTGCTTGTTGACGGTCTTCTCGATGACTTTGGCTGGAAACGGGAGGAGCGAGATGGGGCGGTAATTCTTGAGGTCGGTGGGGTCCGCTGTTGGTTTCTTGAGTAGAGCACTGAGTTCGGCGTGTTTCCAGCTCTCAGGGAAGATGGTGGTGTCGAAGGATGTGTTGATGATGTCCCGCAGGTGGGGTGCGATGACAGCGTCGGCTTTGTTGAAGACGTGGTGAGGGCAGGGGTCGGTCGGTGATCCGGAGTGGATGGAGTTCATCGTGCGGATGGTGTCTTCGGTGCTGATCGGGGTCCAGGCGTGGAGGGTGGTGGTGGGGGGTGGTTGCTCGGTCATGGTGTGCGTTGGTTGGTTGTTGAAGCTGTTGTGTATGTCCGCGATCTTGTTGTGGAAGTATGAAGCGAGGGAGTTGCAGAGGTCTTGCGATGGGGTGATGTCGTTGTTTCCTGCGCTGGGGTTGGAAAGCTCTTTCACGATGTTGAAGAGTTCCTTGCAGTTGTGTGCGTTGTTGTCCAACCGGTCCTTGAATGCTGTTTTCTTGGCGGCGCGGATCAGCTGGTGGTGTTTCCGGGTGGCAAGTTTGAGGGAGGTCCTGTTGTCCGGTGTTGGTTCCCTTCTCCAGACTTTCTCGAGGGCTCGGCAGTTCTTCTTGGAGCTCTTGAGTTCGTCGGTGAACCATGGGGCCTTCTTGCTGCCGGGTCTGCAAGGCGGGGTCTTCAGTGGGGCGAGTTCGTCCGCGCAGTTGCTGATCCACTTCGTGAGGTTGTCGGCGGCCTGGCTGGGGTTCGCTGAGCTGGCAGGAGGGTGCTGGCTCAGGGCGGTGGCGAGCTGGTCTGCTGTGATCTTGTTCCAGCTTCTGCGGGCGGCCTGTTGCTGGTGTTGGTGGGTCGTCGTTCTCTTGAAGGTGAAGTGGACGCAGCTGTGGTCCGTCCATTGAAGCTCTGTGGCGTGGCTGAAGTCGATGTCTGTGCTGGAGGAGAAGACTGCGTCGAGTGTGTGTCCGGCGAGGTGGGTGGGGGTGGACACCAGTTGCTTGAGTCCCAGGTTGGCGAGGTTGTCGAGCAGGGTGCTGGTGTTGCGGTCGTTGTTGTTCTCCAGATGGAAGTTGAGGTCTCCCAGGAGGATGTAGTCAGCGGAGGGGAGGGCATGCGGGCTGACGAAGTCGGCGATGTCCTCGCTGAATTGCGTGCATGGTCCCGGGGGTCGTTAGATCAGGGTGCCTCTGAGGGTGGTGTTCGGGTTGGTGTGGATCTGGAAATGCAGGTGTTCGGCGCTGGTCAGGGTGTTGTCGGTGCTGGTCGTGAGACGGATGGTGCTCCTGTGGATGATGGCGATGCCTCCTCCCATCTGGTTGGCGTTTCGGTCCCTCCGGACGATCTTGTAGCCCTCCGGGATGGCGATGGCGATGTCGGGAGCTGAAGAGGCGTTCATCCAGGTCTCCGTGAGGAAGGCAACGTCAGGGGCTGTGGTGTCGAGCAGGTTCCAGAGCTCGATGGCGTGTCTGTTTACGGAGCGGGTGTTGAGCAGGATGCACTTGAGGTGGGTGCTGCTGGTGTTCGACTTGGCGGGTGCTGGTGCGAGGCTGGTCCGGATGCAGGTGAACTTGCAGGCGTGGCAGCTGAAAGGTCCGTGGGTACGTCGTGGAGTGGCTTGATGGCAATCTGGGAGTCGGCCGGTGTTGAGAGCGGTGAGGGTGGCGGCGGAGTACGTCAGGCGGGTCGGTCGGGGTCTTCGTGGGCCAGGGGTCCTGGCCCTGGGCGCGGTCCAGGCGCGGACGGGCGTAGACGGGCTTACCTTTGGCGCGCCTTCGGCGCACAATCGGCGCGCCCGCTGCGCGTGACCGCTGCGCGTTCGCACGGTCGCCATTTAAGGCCAAGTGCGCGGGTGGGCGGAGCAGCTGGGAGGCGGGAGCGGGGAGGGTACAGAATGGAAAAAGGGGCGGGGAAAAGCGGCGGTGGCGGGAAGGGAGGGCGGAGGGCGGCGAGTAGGCGGACAACAAGGAAGGAAAAACCAAAACACGGGGAAAATGGAATAAAAGCAAACAGGCACAATTTAACGACAAAACAAGGGCAAAATGAAAATAAAACGAAACAGGCACAATTTAACGACAAAACAAGGGCAAAAACAACCGCAGCGGAGGCAGCCGGCAACCGGCAAAACGAGGCAGCAGCGAGGCAGAGGGCAGGCAAGGGGCACACGCAGCAGCTGGTGGCCGTGCGGCGCGGGGGTGTCCCACAAGTGGGTCACATTCACCTGCGTCGCACGGTCGCCATTTAAGGCCAAGTGCGCGGGTGGGCGGAGCAGCTGGGAGGCGGGAGCGGGGAGGGTACAGAATGGAAAAAGGGGCGGGGAAAAGCGGCGGTGGCGGGAAGGGAGGGCGGAGGGCGGCGAGTAGGCGGACAACAAGGAAGGAAAAACCAAAACACGGGGAAAATGGAATAAAAGCAAACAGGCACAATTTAACGACAAAACAAGGGCAAAATGAAAATAAAACAAAACAGGCACAATTTAACGACAAAACAAGGGCAAAATGAAAATAAAACAAAACAGGCACAATTTAACGACAAAACAAGGGCAAAAACAACCGCAGCGGAGGCAGCCGGCAACCGGCAAAACGAGGCAGCAGCGAGGCAGAGGGCAGGCAAGGGGCACACGCAGCAGCTGGTGGCCGTGCGGCGCGGGGGTGTCCCAAAAGCGTCCCATCAGCCTTGAAGATTCTACAAGAGTCACCGGGGCCCCCGACTCCCGCAGAGTTCCGGTGGGGAGCTTCTGCCATGATTGCTCGCAGAATGGCCACGACGTAGCCACGGGGTGCTCTCATGCTGACGCCAGCTTCAGTCTGAAACTTCCAGAAACACTGTAGACTACCAATTCAATCAGTTCCGGTGGAGCCCCAACGACGTATCGCGTTGTTGCATAATGCATCATATGACACGCTGCGTTAGCGCACCCGGAAGTGCTCCGGTGCGCGAGGCGCGAAGCGCAGCTTCCCGGAAGCAATCCGGGGCGCGGCGCGGAGCGCGTAACGTAAGCATAACAGGTCATGTGACTTGTTAATAAAACTTTTCATTGGTTTAGAAATATTTTTTGTCCCAAATGATGAAAACCCCTCCTTCTTTCCTCTTGGCTCCTGCCCCCTCCCCAAGTCTTGCTCGGCCAGCTGAGTTTCGCCCACTCGTGCAGCCTACGACATGGATACGCCGGGGCGTTATGGATCAGTATGAGCAAATATACACTTGGGGATTCACAAGCAACAACAAGCCTTTGTATTTGGGGCTCTAAATCAACAACAGTGAGAGAACAGAACCGAACTAAGCACTCAGGGGCTACGTTTAAACGTAACATCATCTCCCCAGAGGTACATCACCTTACACACACATGCACTCTGATCTCCTTAGCCTCAGTCAAGCATCAATAGTATGATTTTCATAGGTGAGTCTAGGTTCATGGATTTCCATCCACAGACTAAAAGCCTGGAGTGGGAGTGAAAAAACCATAACTAAGTAAGAAGGAAGGCAGAAACAGAATCTTCCTCTGCAACATCCGGCTCTGCATCGCTACTTACTTATAAATGCAGAAAAAACTCAATTAACACAAGGGCTCTTTTCAGAGCCACATTATATCAAAGCACTCAAACTTCTGATTTATCTCCATTTTCACACTCTTCTAAATAAGTGTGCGCGCCCGAGTGCGCGCACCCCGCAACTTTAAAAAAAAAAATATATATATATTTTCGCCTTTAAGGACCTTACTGCACACCCTGAGAAAACCTACGTAGCAAAACAATCTCTACCTTCGCCCCTTTCCATGTTCCAATGCTTTGAAATG
Organism: Lissotriton helveticus; assembly: GCF_964261635.1. Taxonomy (NCBI): domain Eukaryota; kingdom Metazoa; phylum Chordata; class Amphibia; order Caudata; family Salamandridae; genus Lissotriton; species Lissotriton helveticus. Next base: position 1,647,124,864 of record NC_136063.1, on the reverse strand, counting down.
AACAATATATTTACTCGCAGTGACAAAATGGCGGTCAACACTTCCTGATTTCCTTCCAATCGAACGTTAACAGACGTCACGCAGCAAAAAAAAAATTCCGCTCGCGCGCAGCCGGGGCGCGGCGCAGAGAGCGTAACGTAAGCATAACAGGTCATGTGACTTCTTAATAAAACTTTTCATTGGTTTAGAAATATTTTTTGTCCCAAATGATGAAAACCCCTCCTTGGTTCCTCTTGGCTCCTGCCCCCTCCCCAAGTCTTGCTCGGCCAGCTGAGTTTCGCCCACTCTTGCGGCCTACGACATGGATACGCCGGGGCGTTATGGATCAGTATGAGCAAATATACACTTGGGGATTCACAAGCAACAACAATCCTTTGTATTTGGGGCTCTAAATCAACAACAGTGACAGAGAACAGAACCGAACTAAGGACTCAGGGGCTACGTTTAAACGTAACATCATCTCCCCAGAGGTACATCACCTTACACACACATGCACTCTGATCTCCTTAGCCTCAGTCAAGCATCAATAGTATGATTTTCATAGGTGAGTCTAGGTTCATGGATTTCCATCCACAGACTAAAAGCCTGGAGTGGGAGTGAAAAAACCATAACTAAGTAAGAAGGAAGGCAGAAACAGAATCTTCCTCTGCAACATCCGGCTCTGCATCGCTACTTACTTATAAATGCAGAAAAAACTCAATTAACACAAGGGCTCTTTTCAGAGCCACCTTATATCAAAGCACTCAAACTTCTGATTTATGTCCATTTTCACACTCTTTTAAGTAGGTGTGCGCGCCCGAGTGCGCGCACCCCGCAACTTAAAAAAAAAATATATATATATATTTTCGCCTTTAAGGACCTTACTGCACACCCTGAGAAAACCTACGCAGCAAAACAATCTCTACCTTCTCCCCTTTCCATGTTCCAACGCTTTGAAATGAACAATATATTTACTCGCAGTGACAAAATGGCGGTCAACACTTCCTGATTTCCTTCGAATCGAACGTTAACAGACGTCACGCAGCAAAAAAAAAATTCCGCTCGCGCGCAGCCGGGGCGCGGCGCGGAGCGCGTAACATAAGCATAACAGGTCATGTGACTTGTTAATAAAACTTTTCATTGGTTTAGAAATATTTTTTGTCCCAAATGATGAAAACCCCTCCTTGTTTCCTCTTGGCTCCTGCCCCCTCCCCAAGTCTTGCTCGGCCAGCTGAGTTTCGCCCACTCTTGCGGCCTACGACATGGATACGCCGGGGCGTTATGGATCAGTATGAGCAAATATACACTTGGGGATTCACAAGCAACAACAAGCCTTTGTATTTGGGGCTCTAAATCAACAACAGTGACAGAGAACAGAACCGAACTAAGCACTCAGGGGCTACGTTTAAACGTAACATCATCTCCCCAGAGGTACATCACCTTACACACACATGCACTCTGATCTCCTTGGCCTCAGTCAAGCATCAATAGTATGATTTTCATAGGTGAGTCTAGGTTCATGGATTTCCATCCACAGACTAAAAGCCTGGAGTGGGAGTGAAAAAACCATAACTAAGTAAGAAGGAAGGCAGAAACAGAATCTTCCTCTGCAACATCCGGCTCTGCATCGCTACTTACTTATAAATGCAGAAAAAACTCAATTAACACAAGGGCTCTTTTCAGAGCCACCTTATATCAAAGCACTCAAACTTCTGATTTATGTCCATTTTCACACACTTGTAAGTAGGTGTGCGCGCCCGAGTGCGCGCACCCCGCAACCTTTAAAAAAATATATATATATATTTTCGCCTTTAAGGACCTTACTGCACACCCTGAGAAAACCTACGCAGCAAAATAATCTCTACCTTCTCCCCTTTCCATGTTCCAACGCTTTGAAATGAACACTATATTTACTCGCATTGACAAAATGGCGGTCAACACTTCCTGATTTCCTTCGAATCGAACGTTAACAGATGTCACGCAGCAAAAAAAAAATTCCGCTCGCGCGCAGCCGCTTGAGTGCGCGCACCCGTGCGCGCGTATAGATATATAATTGACTTAAACTTTAATTTTCTCAGCAACTACTGAACGGATTTACACCATTCCAAAAAAAGCGTAATCTGCGAGCCGGACTCTACAGTTTAGCCAAATTTCTTATAAATCCATTCAGCCGTTCGACCTGTAGCCGTGTCTAAACGTCCTATGGAAAATAACATGGAGAAAACAAGTTTTGGGACCCCCTTTTATCTCAGCCCCCACTTCACCAATCCCCCCCAAACTTTCAGGGAAGGAGCGCAGCGGACTGAGCCATCTTCTTTGAGAAATTCGCAAAGATTCATCCACCTGGGCCAAAGTTAATCCAAATAGAATGTTGAGGATTTCCTATGGAAACTAGGTCCTAACTATAACTACCTACTGGCGACCGCCAGTAGGTAATATATATATATTCACTGAAAAAACCATAGGTTTCACACCTGTTATAGTTATCTGGAAGTTTTACTCGCATAAAACCATTGAAATTCCCACGTTATAGTTAGTTGGACTCACTATAACTTGCGCGTGCAATGCACTGCTGATGACATCACATATTACATCACTCATGACATGGTGGCGCGTAGCGTAAGCGCGTCGGGTCATGTGATCTGAAAATAACACTTTTCATTGGTGCAGATCAGTTTTGGTTTCCAAATGATGAAAACTCGGATCATGTGACTTGAAAATAACACTTTTCATTGGTCCAAATGATGAAAGCCCCCACCTTTTTTCCTTATTCTGACTTTGTCCTTTGACTGAGGAAGACCTGTTTGGAGATCTGTCTCTAATCTTTTCTACTTTAAAATGGCTACAGTAGCAGCAGCAGCTGGAGCATCTGCACCACCACCACCACCAGCACCACCAAGAGGTCCACCACAACATCACTTTGTTGGTCAGGAAGAAGAAGAGGAGGAGGAGGTGAGGAGGGGAGAAGGACATTCCTCCAAGAAGACAATACCCCATATAGGCCAAAGGAGCACATAGTATGGGAGTTTTTTTCTATTCCAGAGGGCAAAAAGAAAGTCAATGCACCAAAGGCGACTTGCCTAATCTGTGGCATGGAACTTTGAAGAGGGAACCCTAATAGGAAATATTCATTTGGTAATTACACCATGATTAGACATATGCAGCGCAAGCATCCCAGGAACTATGCTGCTGCAGAGATGAGAGAAATGGCCAGTAACCTTTCCCAATCTTCAGCCAGCTCCTCCAAAAGAAAGCAACCCACTCCATCGGGACCAGACACAAGGGAGACAATGCCAATCATCCAACCACGGTTTGGTGAATTTAGGGTGACTTGTATTTTTTGTGGTAAGACCATCAGCTATGGTGAGCAGAGCGTAAAGTTCATCGTTCTTGCTGGTGACAACCACAATTGCCCCAAAAAAACCCTAATTTTTTCCTGAATTTTTTTTTGCTCCAGTTGAGCCGTTTACAATTTCCTGTTTTTTGTTTCCCCCCATAAAAAATTCAATTTTTTTTTAAAAGTGTTCAGAAAAGCCAAAAAAAGTACAAAATGTTCAAAAAAACAATAAAAAAATATAAAACAACAAAAAGAATAGAAAAAACAGTTCTTTTTAGAACTACCTTTAATTTATAAAAATAAACCTATATTTTTAAAGAATCTCTGTCATTATTTTTTCCTTGGGTACGCGCACCGGGGCGCGCACCCAAAAAAAAGAAAAAAAAATTAATGAAGGAGTGAGCATGAGGGATGAACACAGAGAGAGTAATGTTAAGAGGAAGAGAGCTAGAGAGAGCAACACAGAGGGATTGTTTATTACATAGTAAAAAACAGAGAAGGTATAATAGGATGTTATTGAGAAAAGGAAAATGAATAAGGTAGCGAAATTAGGGAAGAGAGACGAAGAAGAGTAAAGTAGAGGTACTGGGAGAATGTGAGTGGGTGTTGAAAGAAAAAGGGAGGACAGTAAAGAATCGGGAAATAAGTGTAGTGAGGGAACCGGGATAAATGAACAACGGTGAGGGAGGGTGAGAAAAGAGCAGTGAGTGTAAGTAAAGAGGGGTGAAAGAGGGTGATAAAACTGAATTAGGGTAAGACATGGGGAGTGACAGACAGAAAAGAGAGAGAGAGTAAAGGAAACAGTGACTGAAAGGGTCTGAGTGAAACAGGAAAGAAAGGTAAGTAAGGCAGTGTGGGTGACTTATAGGGAGTCAGTGGGTGTAGGTGGGGGTGTGGGTGTGTAACGTGTGTGTGTCTGGGTGTGAGTGTGTGGGGTGTTTGGGTATGGGTGGAGGTGTGGGTGTGTAAGATATGTGTGGGGGGTGTGTGAGTGTGGGGGGGTATGTGTGTGGGTTTTGTGTGTGTGTGTGGGGGATGTGTGGGTGTGTGTGTGTGTGAAGAGTGTGTGTGTGGCTATGTGTGTGTGTGTGTGTGAGGTGTGTGTGTGGTGTGTGTGTGGGGTGTATCTCAGAGGTGTGTGTGTGTGTTGGGGGGGAAGGTGTGTGTGTAGGAGTGAAGTAAATGATTAAGGTAAAGAGAATGAGTGAGGGAGCAAAGGAAGGGAACAGAGGGTAAGGGAAGTAAAGAATGGGGACTGAAAGAAGTTGAATGTGGGAGGGGAAATAGGGAAAGGGTATTAAACATGGAGAATATGAATAAGTGAGGAAAGCAGAGTAAAGAAACAGGAGTGAGGTAGGTTGAGAAAATAGTAGTGAGGTTAAAGCAAAGGGTAATGACAAACTACATTTTTTTAGTCCCACTTACCATATAATAAATGTAACTTTAATTACATTATTTTACTACATTTTGTATCTGTAAAGAGAGAAGAAAAAATAAGTTATAATTTGTAAAATATGTATTTAAAATTAAAGATACAAATGAAGAGGTTAAAAATCATAACATTGTATTTAGAAATAAAGTAAGGTAGAAGGACAAAAAGAGGGAAAAAGAAATAGAAGGAGAGCAAATTACTAAGAGTAAGGCATATAGATTCACTGACAGAAAGGAAGAGAAGAAGAGAAAAATGAACTGAAGGTAAGAAAGATACTAAAAGAATATGAGTTAGCAAAACTAAATCAAGAAACAGGAGTAAGTAAAAAGATAATGACTGAGAGGGAAAGGAGTCTAATAAAGGATGCATTTAGAAGAATGAGGAATGGAAGATAACTGAGAGTAAGTGAAGTAGAGTCATAGAGTGAAGGGATGAAGGGAGAGAGGATAATATAGAAGGATTGAGGGAAAAGGAGTGAGGAAGTTAGTAGACAGAGAGACTAAGTGAAAGACTGAGTGAAGTGGAGTACAATGAGTGAGGGAGCAAAAGAAGGAAAGAGAGGAGAAGAGGACTAAAGCAGTGGTACTGAGAGAAAGTGATTCGGTGATGAAAGTAAAGAGAAGGACACTGAAACATAGGAAATGACGGGTAGTAATGGAACCGGACTAAAAGAAATAGGTTGAAGAACGATGAGAGAGGAGCAGTGAAGTTGTTGTAAGAGAAATGATAGAAGGTAGATAAACACAAGTGAACATAACACAAGGAGAGTGAGGGACTGAGGACATAGAGGTAGTGAACGGAAAATAGAGAGAAGAGGTCAAAAGAAAGGAGGAAACAAAGATAAGCGAGGGAGAGTGGATGATTTATAGTGATAGAGTGCGACAATACTGGTGAGTGAGTAAAGAGGAATTACTAAAAGAGCAAAGGAGGAAAACACGGAAAAGGAAAGTAAAGCAGACAGACTGAAAGCTGAATAGTTATGCAAGGGAGAGAGGGGATGCAGACGGTTGAAATGAGAATGAGGGGTTGTGAAAGAAGTGGAGTAAAAGAACAGGGTTGAAAGAGAGTGAAAGAAAGACATTATAATTTAGTAAAAAGAGCTGAAAGAGGGTGGAAAAAGGAAAGTGAGTGTGAGACAATGGGAATATAATTTAAATTACAGAATACAAACTATAGATTAACTTGTACAACATGTTACATAGTGTATTTTTGCTGTTCTCAGAATATATTGAATTTCACTTAAAAAAGTGAGTTCAAACTACTTATCATATGACAGCGGGGTAAAAAAAACACAATCAAAAAGATTGTGTTTTAAAAAAAAACATCTAAACTTAAAAATAACAAATGTACACTAATCTTTGATTCACTTACTTTTCCTTTAGGCCAAATAGTATATCATGAAGGTCCTTTTCGTTGGAAAGTACTCTGCTGTTCTCTAAAAATTCCATTTCATTGACTTTCTAGAAGAAAACCTCGAAGAACATCTGAAATATTTCCATTATTTGCATATACACCTTCTGTTCAGTCATAACTCTTTGCTCATTCCTTCACCATTCCTTAAGGCCAAATAGTGTCAGATGTATCACTATATTTTCAAACTAATTAAAACTAACTCTAAAATTAGCGTTTTTCCGACGTTCTGATAGAAAGGCTCAAACAACATTTTCACAATATTTAAATTTTCGTAATTCCATCTCTGAGTCACTCATGTTCATCATTTCCTATAATACTGATATCACTTACTATGAGATCCACTTACAGTACCTATATGACAACTCAATTTTTTATATTATCTTGATCACTTTTACTCAGAATATTATTTTAAACAGCAAACTAACCTTTATTAACTGCTCCCGTCTTCATAGGCCAATTACCTTTACTTAAATTATGGTTCTAAAAACACTAGATATGAATTTTTTAAGTCAAAAGGCAAACGTTGTTTGAAAGTCAAATGAGTGTCATTACAAAGGGTCCAACCTTTACAACTTTTTAAATAGCATGTGTAATGCCGTGATGTTGTTGAAGGACCGTCATGATAAATAATAGCTACAGTTGCAAAGGTTCTTCCTGAAATTGATAACTGAGAAGCCACAACATTTTTAATAGAAGTTGACAATTTACTTCCATCAGGTCTACATCATTGGAACATTAAAATCACATATTTACCATCAGTTTGTAAAAATAATGTGGACAGCATTGCAGACTTACATTGGGTACACACCATATTGTGATCAGCTGCTTTAACTAGATTATTAAAAGGCACTGATTTGCAGTCTGGTAAACTCAAATATATAAATCTTTCAGTGTCTATTCTAGTACTACTTGATAAAGTACAGTTGTCACAGTCATGCTGCCATTGATAAGAAAGGCTAAAAAGATTTTTTTATATCTACTCCTTCATCTTCCAATACATCAAACATATACATTAAAAAATTCCTGACAATCCTGCTGAATAATCTGTGAAAATTGATTTTGACCAGAACATATGTCTAGAAGATTTCTAATTTCTGAAACACTTTCTATTTTTGCTCTATCACTGCTACATTTCTCAAACACAAAATTCAATAAACAGCAGAATGTTTGATCCCGATTTTCAACAATCTGTTCTTGTAAATTTTGAAGAAAAAAAACAACATTAACCACTACATTAGCATAGCAGTTGACACCAGAACTGTTTTCAAACTGAAATCCAACAACATCTTCAACAGACTCCTTTTTCTTTCTGCTTACAATTACAGTTTCATCTACTTTTTGTCTTTTTGCTAGTACCTCACTGCAATTATTCTCATTTTTTCTTTTTCGGCCTACCACACATTTTTCAAACAGAGGATATTGAGGCAAATGTAGAGCATACTCTCTTCTTAACCTATCGTATTCTTTAACACAATCTAGATCAGCACAAATCTTTGTTTCATCACACTCAATCAAGTACAATCCTGATAAGGTTCTGACTCGTGATAATGCCACATATGCCATACCCTCTTTAAACACAGAACTTCCAATGTTCACCAAAGCACTACACTTAAACCTTGAGATTTATGAATTGTCACTGCATATGCCAAACAAACAGGAAACTGTTTTCGGCGAACATATAAGTCTTTCAAAAGCAAAAATCTAGCTGAACAACGACAAATTTGTTGTATTTCGTCAATGCCTTCAAATTTAATTTTTAAAATTTCAATTCCATCTCTATTTTTGTAATTCACAAAACCAACAACATGACCCATTGCTCCATTTACCAGACCTCTTTCAATATTTAAATTCCTTCTCAAAATGATACGACAATTTAAACACACATTCAGAGTCTTTTCAAAACCAGCAGTTTTAGATATAGTCTTCTCTAATAAATCCAATTTTGATTTCAAATTTTCTGACAAAATAATTGTTGCTCCCATATGCTCTATTTTATCTATAGCTTCCAGTTTCACTATCTCTTCCTTTTCTAACTTTAACATTTTGTTGTTGAACATGGAACATTCTTTCAGAGTAGGCATCAAACATATGCCAGATTTCTTCTCGTTAATTTTCTTAAAAATATTCCCTGGAAGAATGTTTTCATTTGGGTACAAATTTGAAAATAATCGTCCACGTAAAGCTTCTTTCCCATGCTGACTTACTTTTCCAATTCTTACATCTTGTAGAATATTTTTATAATCTTCATCCTTTGCCTGCCGCATATTTTGGAGTAGTTCTGCATATTTGAAATGTAACCATATATTAACGTTTCCAATGCTTCCTAGGCACTTCCTGCTATTTTAATGCGTGACCATTTTAAACACTGGTTGTCCTTTCACTGGAGTCAACTGCAGTAGATCTCCAAAAACAATAATGTGTTTTTCTCCGAATAACACATCATACTCTGTTCTAAGAATTTCTTGCATTCTCAAATGCACAAAAGCAAGCATTAGATTTGAGACCATGCTTACTTCATCAATGATAAGAAGTTTCATTTTCTTCAGGACTCTGGAAACTTCGGAACACGCATCTCCAGATAGCTTGTGGTATTGCAATTTGTTATCATGCTCCACTGGCAGCATCAGTAAATGATGTAAAGTAATCCCTTTAATATTATGTGCTGCCAGCCCAGTTGGAGCGGTAACAACACAAGACAGCGGTGATTCAGTCCTTTTCTGCAGATAAGTTGCAATTGCTTTAATCAGAAAACTTTTTCCAGTTCCCGCTTCTCCACTCACGTACAGTTGGACAGGCTTAAATGATGTACATGAGCACTCTTTCTTCTCATGACTGAATCCATGTTCAACCTGTTCTGTGACTTCGTCATATATCTGTTTCTGTTCAAGGTTTAATTGTTTCACCAAATCTTCTAAATTAATTACATCCTCTTGAGCTTGCTCCATAGCTCTTTCTACCTCATCCATGGCAGTGGCAGCTTCATTTTGGATAATTGGTCCTCCTAGTGGATCCTGACTCAATGAAGCAGAACTCTGACTGTCTTGAGGACTGTCTCTCGCAATCTCTGCAGCAATTGTTGCTTCTTGCTCTATTTCTTCATTCACCATTTGCAGATAATTTGGAAAAACAGGACATTCTATGGTATCCTTCGTTGCATTAAAAGAGTCTTCGTAACAGAGAAAATCTCCAATTAGTTCCTCTTCTGTACTCCATGGTTTAAAGAGTTGCAAAAGAGCCAAATAGTAAAATTCTCTTTTGTCTGGATTTTCACAACTCAATTTTCGATGATTAATCAAATGACCTTTTCTCTGTTTCACTAGACATCCTTCACATCCAATGACAGCATATATTCCATTATTGATATCTTCTCTGATGTTCCTCTTATAAATATATCTTTGCAGAACTTCATAGAGACAAGCGTTCTCAAGATAAGGACTTCTATTTGGATAGTATGTATCCAACATGTTTGTCTTCAAAATATCTGTACTTTCTGGTTCTTTCTCCGCCAAATACTCTATTTCCTGTACAGATTTCAAAACTCGGTTTCGTGTTGCAGCAAATCTAGACTCACCCAAATGATGGTTCTAGATTTGGCATATAGACTTGCTGATGACAATCGATTGGAACATTCATATGCTCCAATTTCTCGATGTGACAACATCTTTAAACTGTAACTGTATAATTTCTTGCTTATACTCTTTTCATGTGAAATGTCCTCCCACATTTCCTTCAGTTCTGTCTTTTCTTTTTTTGTGATGTAAGACGTCACATATCGAGCCACAGCAATAGAGTTGTCAGCAACGAATTGAATATCCATGTTAGCATTCCACATGGACAAAATCACTGGGTTGTAGTCGTTGATGTACTTGGACTCTTCGTTTCTTTTTAAATTGTATGTATTTTTGGGTGATTTCCTTGTCACAGTATGTCGCAGAGAAGACATCAAATTATTTACTCTTCCTTTAGAAATCACTGCTCGTGGAAAACCAAAACGACATTTTGTGTAGAACTTGTCCTTGTTTCTGAATTTTCGACAACAGTACTTTCCACAACGATGGGATTGAAAGCGTAAAACTTGTTGCCTTAAACTGTTTTCTTCAGTAGTTTTTGGAACAGTACGTGTTGAATACTCTTCAATGTAGCTCATCACTGCCTCATCCGAATCTGTTCCAAATTTGGGTGCATCTTTAATCCACAACACCATATGTATGTGAGGAGCACCTCTCGCTTGGTACTCCTTTCTCTAAAAGAAATCCAAAACCTCTCCAAGGGGAGGATTTTTTTTGTTGGTAATGAAAGACATCATAGCTTCAAATCTATGATTAAAATATCTGCATACATTCACTGGATCCAAAGAACACAGTTCTCCAGGTGTTTTGAATTCTATATTTTGTATATTTGCATTTGCCTCACGTATAAATTGAAGTAAGTCGTCACATGCATACTCGGCACAGCTAAGAGTGAGGAACCATGTAGGAGTTCCTAAGTTTCTTAGCATACATTTCAATTCCCCATGACGACGGTACCAATACTCGTTTGTACCACGCTGACATGCCATGGGATTGATTAGATGAGATTCCAAAATATTATCTTGCAGATTAACTTTCTCCATAAAGTCCCTCGCCGAAACATTTTGGAGATGTGCTCCACTTTTCAGTATATGGTTTACTGCATAAGAAAGCCCAGACAAGTCACTTTCAAACAGTAGATGAAACAAATATGGGATGCATTGACGAAACCTTGGATCTTCAGCATATAATCTTAAAGTCCGGTATTCAGATGCTGGAATTTGAAGTGGTTGATCGTCATATCGTCCACCTCGACCTGTTGGAAATAGCTGTGGAAAACAACGAGCTTCCAAACTTTCTTCCCATACACTAATGGGACTTCCTTTTGCTGATTTCATTGGAAACAAGTCAATTGCATTCCCCATTACTTCTTTGGAATACAAAGGATGAACAGTATAATGTTCATATATTTCTTCACTTCTAGACACATCAACTTTTTCAATTTGGCCAGCTGAACAATCACTGTCTTCATCTGCAGCTGTTTCCTCTGCTCCAACACATACATGTTTGTAGTACTCATTGTTTTTGACCAAATACAACGTTGCCTTTTTGACTTTCCTAACATCCACTAAATCTTGCCAGATTTTCTTACTCTTTGTCGGAACCCCATTAACTAGAATAACCAGAGGTTCCTCTTCCACTTTCTCTACACCAATTGTATCAATATTTTTATTGAAATCTAGAGGCAAAAAAACAACTCTTCCCTTTAATCCTCTCTGTAAATCTGAAGGAGGCAATTTCCCTATCTTAGGGGCTCCATGCAAACAATTGCCTGAAAAGGATGGACACATTGAATCAAAATACACTCATATGTATTTAAATCCATCAATTCAGGAGGAATGTCTACCAACTCAAGATTATTATGAACAGCTCTAGCAGGCATTCTGTTTTGATTTAATTTATCATAACAATATTTACAAATACGCTGATCAGAACTCAAATCAAAAGAATTCTCCACCCACAAATAAGTTGCAAAATCCTTCCACTCATAATTATTTATCTTTTTACTTTTTACGTATAAATCAACTAATCTAGTTTGATGCTTATAATGAGTTCGTCGACAACACACACAAGTAAAATTCGGCCTTTCACTTGATTTCACCTTAAACCTGATAATTTCCTGGTCAAACTTTTCTGTAGTTGAAATCTGTACATTGTCTTCCACATTACCTTGAATTTCTGTGTCAATTTCTACACTGTCCTCTTTTTCACTAAAATAACAAATCTCAATTTCTTCACAAATCTTCTTCACATCTAATTCAGTTCCATGCAAAAGAGCACTGTTTAATTGTTTAAGCTTAAGTGCTGGACTTTTTGCATAATACAACCTTCTCACTAATTTCCTCATTTTGTTATGATGCACTGCTAACATCCTAAAATGATGAAAAACACTCTGACAGACTTTTCTAGAAAGACAAGCCAGTGAATGCCCTTGCAAATCTGTGTTTTCTCTCACTCTGCAAGGATCTAAGTCTTGCAACATCTTCATTTTCTGTTTTAGAGTTTTCTTACTATATGTACGTAAGAAATTACAAAACAAATCGATTGATTCCTGTCGCACACTACAAATACTACTACACTTCCAAGTGTACACTGGACCCTCAGCACGTCTCCCTAAAACTTCATCAGTTAACACCTCTTCTGGTTCTCTAGGCACAAGTTTCTCTTTTTCAATCGGACAACCGTCTTTCACCTCATATGCTCGACCACTGGTGTCAACTGCATGCACTAAATCATTCTCCTGAAAGTAACTCTCCTCATTAAAAAATGGCTCACAACTTGAACTGTGCATCCATTCTCCAGAAAAAACTTTACAAAAATTAGTCCGATTAATTACTCTTTTCCATTTACTGTTAGATTTGAAAACATCAATTGTCTTGTTAAGTGTCCTAATTCTATTGATTATTAAAATTAATAATTTTTTTCTTAACTTCAAAAGCATGATCAACAATCTTCTCTACACTTTTCTTTTTCTTATAAAAAGCAGATCTCTGTTTACCTTTTTTAATATTTTTTAACAATTTTAAAACCACCCTATTGCGAAACATTCATTTACGAATGTCCCTAAATTGATTCTGCCTTCTATTCCTATACATATTATTGTCTCCTGCTGCAGCAGTAACATCTTTTCGGAATCTCTCCTTCCTCTTCAAATTTGCTCACTCCTTCTCTTTTTCTACATTCTGTCCAACATTTTTTTTTATCTACATATGTTCCGTAAGAAAGACTTAGTTGTCTTACCAGGAGCTTTTTTCCTGTTTTTTGAAGTATTTGTTGTAGGCTGCTTTAATTCCGTTGCTGTTTTTGATTTTTTCCGCTTACAATCTTTTCGTCTCCTTTCCCTTGAGGGCATATTTCCTTACTATTGAAATCTTGATTTAAATCTGTGCAAAAAAAAAAAATCATTATAGACCACTATTACAAAACAATGACAATAAGCAAACAATATAAACACTATAATACTTCCACATATGACCTTATCTCTGTTTTTTAAATATAATTCTAAAAAAATATTTCGGGCACATGAATTACTTTTACATTATTGACAAGGATTAGATAGTATCTGCATGTTTAAAAAATATATTTGCACATTTCACAATCATATCACCTGTGTTTCCTCAGATTAGTAAGCAGATTGTACACATGAGGTAAGGACTGTCCTGGGGAGCATAGGTGGTGAGGTCGGTGTCTAAGAGTGCACTGGACTGCACTTCATCAAGCCTATCCCCCACTGCACTCTTAGACACAGCCCTCACCTCCTTTCCACCCCTGGACAGACCTCTCTTCCACTACACTCCTCAACACAGGCATCACCTCCTATGCACCCCTGGACAATCCTCACCTTATCTGCAACCCAGAATAGACCTCAACTCATCTGCACAATTAGACAGGCCTCAGTTCATTTACACCCCTGAACACGCCTCATCTCATCTGCACCCTGTTACCATCAATTATACTCAATGTATTGAGGCCTGTCGAAGGGCCACAGATTAGATAATGTTTGTTTAAGGGTCAGAGGAGGTAAGTCCTCTCAATTGCACTCATGGACACAGGCCTCAACTCCTTTGCGCCCCTGGACATGCCTCACCTCATCTGCACAATCCACTTCCTACTTTGAGGAAACACAGGTAACATACATTTCCTCTCTCTTGCAAACATTCCTACCAAGCATTACCATAAAAATGACACAAACCAACAGCAAACAAGCTCAGTCTGCTTCCTAATCTGAGGTAACACAGGTGACATGATTGTGAAAGGTTCAAATATTTTTATGTAATCATGCAAACAGTATTTATTCCTTCTCAAAAATGTAAAAGCCATTGATTTGCCACAAAATCGTTTTTTGAATAACATTTTAGAAACAGAGCACAGGTCCTATGTACAAGCATTCAACTTCACTACTGAAACCTCACTATTTCACAAAATAAAAATCGTCTATCTTGCAAATGTAGATACCAAGCATTATCAAAAAGCATGACAGAAACCAACAGCAAAGAACCTCAGAGCCTAATTTATGAGGCCCTGCGTTAGTTTTCCGCTGGTGATGTGTCACTTTTTATGACGTATCGGCAGCATAAAACATGTGCCTTGTTGCGCCATATTTAAAAAATGACACATCTAGGTAGATGCGTCACTTTTTAAACACCTGCGCCACATTATACCTGCGTCAGGTATAATGTGTGCAGAGGGGGCGTTCCCCCGTAAAAAAACTTGTAATAGTGACGCAGTGAAATCTATGAGATTTCACTGCGTCACTTTTAGGACACTGTTATGTCAAAATCTTGTACCTGCCTCACAGCAGGCGTAAGACTGATGCAAACCCTTTCACATGGGGCTTTCCTCATTTCAAAACACGCATTGCTGGAGTTGCGTCACTTTTGTGACACACTCCAGCAATGCGTCACTTTTGCACTTACAGATACGTCAGATATACTGACTTATCTGTAACTCCTTGCGACATGATGCGTCATACATTAAATATGACGCATCATTGGTGTCGCAAGGAGTGCGCAGTGAAAACTGACGCATCGCTGTTTTCATAAATAAGGCCCTCAGTGTGCTTCCTAATCTGAGGTAACACAGGTGACATGATTGTGAAAGGTTCAAATATTTTTATGTAATCATGCACACACTATTGATTCCTTCTCAAAAATGTAAAACCATTGATTTGCCCCAAAATCGTTTTTTGAATAACATTTTAGAAACACAGCGCAGGTCCTATGTACACGCATTCCATTTCAGTTCTGAAAACTCACTATTTTACAAAATACATTTCCTCTCTATTGCAAACAATCCTACCAAGCATTACCCAAAAAATGACACAACCCAACAGCAAAGAAACTCATTCTGCTTCCTAATCGGAGGTAACAGAGGTGACATGATTGTGAAAGGTTCAAATATTTTTATGTAAACATGCACACACTATTTATTCCTTCTCAAAAATGTAAAACCATTGATTTGCCCCAAAATCCTTTTTTGAATAACATTTTAGAAACACAGCGCAGGTCCTATGTACAAGCATTCCATTTCAGTACTGAAAACTCACTATTTTACAAAATACATTTCCTCTCTATTGCAAACATTCCTACCAAGCATTACCCAAAAAATGACACAACCCAACAGCAAAGAAGCTCAGTCTGCTTCCTAATCTGAGCTAACACAGGTAACATGATTGTAAAAGGTTCAAATATTTTTATGTAATCATGCACACACTATTTATTCCTTCTCAAAAATGTAAAAGCCATTGATTTGCCCCAAAATCGTATTTTGAATAACATTTTAGAAACAGAGCACAGGTCCTATGTACAAGCATTCCATTTCAGTACTCAAAACTCACTATTTTACAAAATACATTTCCTCTCTATTGCAAACATTCCTACCAGGCATTACCCAAAAAATGACACAAACCAACAGCAAAGAAGCTCATTCTGCTTCCTAATCTGAGGTAACAGATGGTTGCTTGGCTGTCTGTGGCAGAGACAGTCAGCTCCGTTGTGTGAACTCCGTGGAAAGCCTCAGCACGAGGGTGTTGGGGGGGTGAAGCGTGGTGTAGCGTGGTGCGATCTAGCCCATGTATATTTCTTTTAAAACTTGATGCATGAATAATGTGATTTTAAAACTAACTGTGAAGTGTTAATATTGTTCTCTAATCGGCACCTTTTAGCCTGTTAAGTTAAACCCTACCTGCTCCTTGATCCCGCCCCGATCCGCCGCGTCCATTGTGGGCGTTTGAGCGGAGGGTGAGGAATCTATCACTTCCGGCATCCCCAGCGCTCGGGTGAGCGCTCTAGTTCCTGGCAACTCATGCTTATTTAGGGGGATAGAACTCGCTGCTGCTTAGTGGTTGCTTGGCTGTCTGTGGCAGAGACAGTCAGCTCCGTTGTGTGAACTCCGTGGAAAGCCTCTGCACGAGGGTGTTGGGGGGGAGAAGCGTGGTGAAGCGTGGTGAAGCGTGGTGCGATCTAGCCCATGTATATTTCTTTTAAAACTTGATGCGTGAATAATGTGATTTTAAAACTAACTGTGAAGTGTTTATATTGTTCTCTAATCGGCACCTTTTAGCCTGTTAAGTTAAACCCTACCTGCTCCTTGATCCCGCCCCGGTCCGCCGCGTCCATTGTGGGCATTTGAGCGGAGGGTGAGGAATCTATCACTTCCGGCATCCCCAGCGCTCGGGTGAGCGCTCTAGTTCCTGGCAACTCATGCTTATTTAGGGGGATAGAACTCGCTGCTGCTTAGTGATTGCTTGGCTGTCTGTGGCAGAGACAGTCAGCTCTGTTGTGTGAACTCCGTGGAAAGTCTCAGCACGAGGGTGTTGGGGGGTGAAGCATGGTGAAGCGTGGTGCGATCTAGCCCATGTATATTTCTTTTAAAACTTGATGCGTGAATAATGTGATTTTAAAACTAACTGTGAAGTATTTATATTGTTCTCTAATCGGCACCTTTTAGCCTGTTAAGTTAAACCCTACCTGCTCCTTGATCCCGCCCCGGTCCACCCCGTCCATTGTGGGCGTTTGATCGGAGGGTGAGTGTTAGACCCGTCTCCTTCTGAGAGTCCCCTCACCACTATGATTTCTTTTGTTCCCCTGTACCTCCAAAAATTTGTCGCTTTTTATTTGTCTACCAGGACTTTTTATGTGTTGTCTCATGGGGTTAGATGTTCCTTGACGCCCAGTTGCTCACAAGGTTTGTGGAACCTATTTACAAGGCGCCTGGCCCAAACCTGTGGCATTACAAACTGGGGTTGTCAACCTGTATAAATGAACTTAAAATGGTGGACACCCTTTTTCCTCATGTGAAGTGACTCCCCTTGGAGCCTTCATGAACCCTGGCCTTTTGAGGTTTTGGCGCCCTTTGTTTGGCGTGCATTTCTGACAGGAATTCCTTTATTTTCCTCAGGTACACAAAATGGCTGCTCTAAAACCCCAGTACGGTGGCTGTGAGTGTCCTAAATACCCCTCAAGAGTGCCATGTCATTGTCACAGCCAGAGAAGGTTCTAGAACCTTCTGGCTCGTGCCAGTACCCCAGGGCACTGGCTATATAAGGCCCAGTCCCTGGCGGCCATTTTAGATTAGACTAGAGAAGAGGAGATTAAGAGATTCCAGACTTGACACCAGATTGACACCTGCCCTGTTGACCCCTGAGGTGGCTGGTAGCGCAGGCAGTAGAGCAGCAAAGGGTTGCTGGCGTTGTGTTTGACTGGCGTTCCAGTCAGCTGCGTGAGAAGTGATCTAGCGCCTACAGCGCCTGCCAAGCGAGTGCCTCATTGCCCCCAAAGACTGTGGCCCGATTCGTGTGCCTCTCCGTCCCCCCCGGTGGTGAACTGTGGTCAATTTATCGAGTCGCGAGGCGAGAGCAAGTCCGCCGCGACCGCGATCGTCAGCTGTGCCCCCTTCGCGACAGGTGCCTCTAGAGGGGAGCTCGGACGTCTCCGAGCCCCACCAGCGTAGAGCGCTTCCTGCGCAGATTGAAGGTGAGGTGGTGCGCCGGGGCGGGGAAAGGCCGGCCTTCGTTGGGCGGGACTAGCGTCTTTGCCACTCCCCAGTGACCCGGGAGCTGTAGCTGTGGGCGGGAACCACCCTGAATGCGGAAGTCGGAGGGAGGTCCGTGGAGCCCCTGAGAGCCCCGTCGCTAACGAGAGGAGTGCTGTGCCCGACTGAATCGTATCTTGATTGCAGCCGATGTGAGGTGGGCCCGTTTCCTCATAGTGAATGCAGCGTTGTGAAGGAACTGTGAACCGGCATTTACTTGACTGTGCGCGAAGGTTGTGTGACCTCTCCGGCAGCCCGTTCGTCAGCCTTATGACTTTGAACTGGTGCCGCCTGTGCTCAAGTGGTGCTAAAGCCCGTAGGCGCGCATAGACTTCACCGGCCAAGCAGAGATCCTATCCCGGTGACCGCCGAGTGCAAATGATGTATTTACTGTGTTTCCTTGCCTTCTAGATATACGCGCATACGCCTTGAGTGATTATTAAAGAGTCCCAAACCTTATTTTGTACTCAGAGAAGCCGTATACCTGGTCATTGAAAACAGCATAAACTGTAAGAGTTATCCTTCCCATTTGAAACGTATTGCAGATGTAATGATTCTAAAGTATTTAATTGGTGGCAGCGATACCAGAAGAAACATGTGGTTGTTTATTTAAACGAACCAATATTTATTCTGATATTTATTGTGATATTTATTGTGATACTCATTCCTGAAGTTATTCTAGTTATTAATACTATTTATTACCAGAACTGTATGACCAAAAGAAATGTATATGTGCTTTCCCAGTCAACCCTATTTACAACAAAGAACTTTTATATAAAGGAATCGTATTTTTCTACAGCAGTGGTGTGGTGTCCTTCTTCTTGGTGTGGATGTACAAGGAGTTATTATTGGGTCAGAGCCGGCTTAACACTACAGCCTTCACTTGCCTTGTCACTTGAGCCAAGCTACCCCCTGTGTGCTGGGCTTGCCCATCGCAGGTCCAACAGTGAGGAATCTATCACTTCCGGCATCCCCAGCGCTCGGGTGAGCGCTCTAGTTCCTGGCAACTCATGCTTATTTAGGGGGATATAACTCGCTGCTGCTTAGTGGTTGCTTGGCTGTCTGTGGCAGAGACAGTCAGCTCCGTTGTGTGAACTCCGTGGAAAGCCTCTGCACGAGGGTGTTGGGGGGGAGAAGCGTGGTGAAGCGTGGTGCGATCTAGCCCATGTATATTTCTTTTAAAACTTGATGCGTGAATAATGTGATTTTAAAACTAACTGTGAAGTGTTTATATTGTTCTCTAATCGGCACCTTTTAGCCTGTTAAGTTAAACCCTACCTGCTCCTTGATCCCGCCCCGGTCCGCCGCGTCCATTGTGGGCGTTTGAGTGGAGGGTGAGGAATCTATCACTTCCGGCATCCCCAGCGCTCGGGTGAGCGCTCTAGTTCCTGGCAACTCATGCTTATTTAGGGGGATAGAACTCACTGCTGCTTAGTGGTTGCTTGGCTGTCTGTGGCAGAGACAGTCAGCTCCGTTGTGTGAACTCCGTGGAAAGCCTCAGCACGAGGGTGTTGGAGGGGTGAAGCGTGGTGAAGCGTGGTGCGATCTAGCCCATGTATATTTCTTTTAAAACTTGATGCGTGAATAATGTGATTTTAAAACTAACTGTGAAGTGTTTATATTGTTCTCTAATCGGCACCTTTTAGCCTGTTAAGTTAAACCCTATCTGCTCCTTGATCCCGCCCCCGTCCGCCGCGTCCATTGGGGGCGTTTGAGCGGAGGGTGAGGAATCTATCATTTCCGGCATCCCCAGCGCTCGGGTGAGCGCTCTAGTTCTTACGTACCCTCCTCTATTTCTGGAGGATGGGTCTGCGTTCGCGCAGCGGGCGCGCCGAAGGCGTGCACAAGGCAAGCCTGTCTGCGCCCGTCAGCGAACTGCCGCGGCCAGGGGCCATACCCCCAGTGTCAGCACCCTTGGAACGGGTAAGAACATTGCGTTATTCTAGGAAAGAACTAGTCGTACTCCGCTCTTTGCCTAAAGCTGATTGTACAGTGTGTATGCTACCTGATTGTATGTCCTATAAGTGTCTAGGCTGCAACTTTCTCTGCAATTCTCGTCCGGCGGGGACGAAGGGGGAAAACCAACTTTCCATGTACCTATTGAACTGCCGCTCCTTTAAAAAACATTGCCTGAATATTTATGACCTTCTCATTGACCATCACCCTGACGTGCTATTTCTTACGGAAACTTGGCTTGATGAAGCCGCCGCCCCTGAAATTCGGGAAGCCCTTCCACCTGCATATGGTCTCATTAGAATTGATAGAGGTCTTCAAAAAGGCGGGGGCATAGCGATTGCGTATAAAACCGAGCTTGAGTGCTCTCTACAGCAGGTATCGATTAGCTCCTGTGAGGCGGGCCTTTTCTCTATCAAAGTATCTTCAGAGTGTACTATTATGGGCTACCTTATTTACTGCCCTCCAGGGGGGTCATCACAATTTACGGATAATCTCCTTGAAACGGAGATACAGCCTGCACTAAGGTGCAATAAATTCCTCATAGTAGGGGATCTCAATTTACACTTTGAAGATCCTGATTGCGTGGAAGCACAATCCGTTATCAGTTCTCTTAGGGCCCTGACGTTTAAGTTATTGGACGTAAGGCCTACCCATCAAGCGGGGCATCTGCTTGATCCCATGTTTGCGAACTGGGAAGATATCAAAGTATCTCCTCCTGTTAAGATACTATGGTCAGACCATTACCTTGTCCCGTTCAGCGTGCAGGGCGTGTACAGAAGGGATAAACCCAAGCGTCTACCTTTTCCTAGATGGAGGAACTGGAGGAAATTTAATCAGGAGACATTCGAGGCTGCCCTTAATGAAGAAATACCTTCACTGAGTCAAACTCTCATGGGAGCCTGGAAGGAGTTTGAGGACTGGATAACTAAGGCCCTAGATAAGGCTGCCCCTTGGACCCAAAAAGCTCCAGCGCGTGGGTCTATATCTGCCCCGTGGTACATCGAGGAGTTGTGCACAGCTAAGGCCAAATGTAAGGTGCTCGAACGCCAATGACGGAAAAGCTATGGAATGGCCTTAGGGCGTATCATAAACTGATTAGAAAGGCGAAACGGGACCATATTAAAGAGAGGATTGAGAATTCGGGTAACTCATCTAAAGAGCTCTTTTTAATATATAAGAAACTTACATCCCCCATGGCGACTGTGACCGAAGATCCCCCTTCTGTTGAGATCTGCGAAAATATAGCGGAGTACTTTGTATGTAAAGTTGAAAAGATCTATGACTCTTTTCAACAAATTACTACAGCAGCCACCCCAGCTAGGGTCGCCTATGACGGACCCAGGATAAGCTGTACCCTTGAGGAATTCAGGGTTCCTCCACGGGAGGAATTGATAAATATCATCTCATGAATCCAATCTGGTTCTCCTACAGACGTCGCCCCTGCTAAGATCCTTAGAAAACACCTACAGCTACTGGGCGACCATATAGACAATCTAGCCACTTTATCATTTCAAGAAAGTCGGGTGCCTGAGGAATGGAAGCTGGCCCAGGTCGTTCCGATTAAAAAGAAAGCTAGTATGAGTATGTCCCAGTTAGATAACCTCCGTCCCATATCTCTTCTGCCTTTTTGTGCTAAGGTAGTTGAGAAAGTGGTGAATAATCAATTGGTCAGCTTTGTGGAGGATAACCTCCTTCTCCACCCCTCCCAATCGGGTTTTAGGGCGAAGTATTCTACGGAGACTGCTCTCCTCTTTTCCACAGAATTGCTTCGCCATAAAGCTGATGATGGTCACACTGTAGCGCTAATTCTATTGGACCTGAGTGCGGCTTTTGACACCGTGTCGCACTCGGGTCTTCTTGCTCGCCTCAGTGAGATGGGAGTAGTGGGCCGGGCCCATGATTGGATTAGCTCCTTTCTGGCGGACAGGAAATTTCAAGTTCACTGCCACATATAAATCCACACCAAGATCTCTTAGACAAGGAGTTCCGCAGGGCTCTATATTGAGCCCTACTTTATTCAATGCATACATGGAGCCCCTTGCAAGATTAGTGGAGTCCTATGGGGTGGATATTGTCTCGTATGCAGATGATACCCAACTGGTGATCACGCTATCTCATGACCCAGTTGGGATAGCAGAGAATTTTTCCTCCTGTCTTGTAGCGCTCGATGGCTGGATGAAGGGCAATTGTTTGCGCCTTAATGGCAACAAGACGGAAATCCTTATCATCGGTCCATCTCCGTCAGTATGGACCTCAGCTTGGTGGCCTGCCGACATGGGCACTATGCCCACTCCATCTGCCACGGTGAAAAATCTGGGGGTTGTTTTAGATTCTAACCTCTCTTACGCCCAACATGTGAGGAGTGTAGTTGGGAAATGCTATGGCACACTTAAGGTGCTCTGCAAGATCTTAGATCTTCTCCCGTTTAAAGCTAGGAAATCCCTAGTGCATGCTCTAGTCATCCCCCACCTTGACTATGGGAACTCACTGCTTTGTGGGCTTAGTAAAAAGGGCCTGAGCCAACTGCAATGTGTCCAGAATGCGGCGGCCAGGCTAGTACTGAAAATGCCTAGGAGATCCTCTGGAAAGCGGGCACTTCATACCTTACACTGGCTTCCCATGCAAGAACGCATTCGGTTTAAAACATTGTGTATTACCCACCGAATTGCTCAGGGCCATGGTCCCTCCTATCTCCAGAAGATGATGACCTTATACCGCCCTAGACAATCACTGAGATCTCTGGGGAGCATGCAGATGGTGGTCTCCGCATTCGTCGCGCTCGGATGGGAGGGAGATCCTTTAGGTCCCTCGCCAGTAAATACTGGAACGAACTTCCGCTGGATTTTCGGATGGAACCTTCAGAATCTCGTTTCAGGCTGAAACTGAAAACGTACTTATTTCCCAAGGTCTAGTTGCCTGCTGCCTTGTGTCCTCTCCCCTTGGGGCTGTTGGACTTTCTTTCGGAGCTCTGTCGGTATGCATCCACAGAGCGGGGACGCACTGTTTTTATGTGTAACCATGCGCTTAATAAATGTTTTTATTATTAATATTATTATTATTATTAACACAGGAGATATGATTGTGAAAGGTTCAAATATTTTTATGTAATCATGCACACACTATTTATTCCTTCTCAAAAATGTAAAACCATTGATTTGCCCCAAAATCGTTTTTTGAATAACATTTTAGAAACACACCGCAGGTCCTATGTACAAGAATTCCATTTCAGTTCTGAAAACTCACCTTTTTACTAAATACATTTCCTGTCTATTGCAAACATTCCTACTAGGCATTACCCAAAGAATGACACAAACCAACAGCAAAGAAGCTCATTCTGCTTCCTAATCTGAGGTAATACAGGTGATATGATTGTGAAAGGTTCAAGTATTTGTATGTAATCATGCACACACTATTTATTCCTTCTCAAAAATGTAAAACCATTGATTTGCCCCAAAATCGTTTTTTGAATAACATTTTAGAAACACAGCGCAGGTCCTATATACAAGAATTCCATTTCAGTTCTGAAAACTCACTATTTTACAAAATACATTTCCTCTCTATTGCAAATATTGATACCATGTATTTTCAAAAAGCATCACACAAACCAACAGCAAAGAAGCTCAATGTGCTTCTTAATCTGAACTATCTATCTATATTGAATGAATCATAACTCACCTTTACAAATGCTTTGGGAGATTGAGAACAGTGTCAGATACACACACCAATATTTCTTTAGCAGAGCAAAAGGTATGTACTCCAGGCACTGCAACCACGAATGGCACAGAAAACCCCTAATTCTAAACACATATTCCTCATGGTAACCAATCAAAACTCTTCCCTCTCTATTTTCAAATCAACAACCTTCCCCCCCTCAGCCCTTTCTACCTGTTACCATAGCAACTCCCTCCTCACTGAGCTCGCAGGGTTAAAAGTTTATTCTACAATGTTGCAAATGAACTCAGCAAGGATGTTTGACCTATCAATAAACCAGCTTATCAGGTGCAATCTTTCTTTTAATGACTTTTTCTTGACCATTCAAATGACTTCTTTCACAGAACAGAACCATGCACCCTAACTTTCAGTTTTCAACTATCTGAATCCACCAATCATTGCTTGTGATACAAGAGCACTGAAACTCCACAGTTTTTTATGTTGCAAACTCCTACTGTTCCAACTGCCATTTCATTCCTACACTTCATCTGACTGCACCAGAACCTCCTCTCACAATGTACTCTGTCTGGATTATTGGACATAGCTACATTCACTGGGTTCAAAGGTATGCAGCTATCAGAAATTTTCACAACCTTGATTTACCAAATGTGCACATAAAGTGGATTGGCCAAAGAGGATTGAGATGTCATCAATTGATACCATTGGTGAAAACCTTTCACCATCTGCCACACCCTGACCTTATAATTTTGCACTGTGGTGGAAATGACCTAGGCACTTTGACTGGGGTAGGTCTGGAAATGGTTTTAAAGGACACCTTTGGGCAATTGATGACACTTTTTCCACAAACTGCCTTGGTATATTCCAATATATGCCAAAGACAGAAATGGAAGTGGTCCAACCAATTTTGTCCACAATTTGAGAAAGCACGGAAACATGTGAATAAATCTGTTTCTGCGTACATGAGAGACTATGGAATGGGTTCAATATACAACAACAACTTGAGTTACAACATGCAAGATATCTACAGAGGAGATGGTGTGCACTTCTCAGATGAGGAGAATAGAATATTCCTCCTGAATTTAAGATTGTGCATTGGAACCTACTTGTAGGCACCTAAATCAGCCCCAGAACCCAAAAGCTCTTTTCAGGGCTACCCTACATCTGATCACTCAAAATTATTATTTTACTCTAACTTTTTTCACTAATTTTCACCAAAGTACGCTCCCCGGTACGCTTCCCGGTCTGCGTACCGGGTGCTCACCCCGCGAAAATAAAAAATAAATATTTTGGGGGGCCTATATGGTCCTCCTAAGCCCCCCTTAGAAAACCTAGGGGGTCAGGAAGTGTCTACCGTGCCCCCTTTTACCCATTCCCAACGTTGTTTGTCCTCCATCTTGTGTCTCAAATCTACCGAAACACAAGATGGAGGACTCCCGTTGTGCTGCCGGTACGCGTACCGGGGCGCGCACCGGTGAGCGCTCCCAACATTTTTTAAAAGTTAATTTACATAAAAACCTCTGTAGAGAAGTTCTCCAAATATAGAATAGACACTACTACATACCAGTCCCTACCATTTTCCCAAATTTGGTGGAATTCCATTGAGCCATTTGGCCTGTAGCCCTGTCTAAATATCCTGAGGTAAATTACATGACAAAAACACATCTGAAGTGTTAGAATTTACAACCAATTAAAATGTTACTTTCCTTTTCCACTATTATTTCCTGACATTTGATTGGTTATGTACATGAATATATATATAAAAAAGAGAGGGAAACACAGCCATTTTGACTACTACTTCCTGAAGTACATTTGAAAAGGATTTTCACTGAGAACTTAAACTGCTTTCACAAAGGTAAGTTGTTATTTTGGAAAGTGAAGTATGTTGTGCACTTTAAGTTAATTTGGGAAAACATTTTCTGATAGTTATATACTATCCCTCTGTAATAGTTATAGATTGAGATAGGCTTCTCTGTTATAGTTATGGATTGAGTTAGACTTCTCTTGTATAATTATGAATTTACTTAGGCGTTATCACATACACTTTTTTATATTTCTACTTCCAGCCTGATACCATACACTGCCCAAAGATAACTTCACTGTTAAAAAACTCAAAACTACCTGTCTGAACTTAAACCCAACAGTGCCCTATCTCTACTGATATATTTAGGAGAACAGAATAAAATTAATATTTCTTTCGAAATTGTTATGGAAAACAACCCTGAAGAAAATATTGCTGAGAATGATGATTTTGACTTTATGGATGAGTCTCTGGACCATGAATTACTTGAGTGTATGGAAGCAATAGAATCACAGAATGAAAATGAGGACATTCCAGACAATATATTGTTAGAAGTTTTATTACATTTTGAAAGAAAATCAGAAAAATAAATGTATATTTAATAATCAAAAATTATTCGAGACATTATTCATTTTTATATGTAATTCATGAAGTAGTACCAAAATGATTATAGTATACTGTGCAACTTTTTTTGTGTTACATAGTAATTTTGCTCATAGTTACTTCCTTTCTCCCACTTTATTATCTCCACTGTGTATTTGACATCTCTTTTTCATCTCCTGCCTCCATGTTGTTTCTGCTTTCCTGACAGACTATAGTATAGATTCCATATACCACAATAACTTCTGTAACAACATGCAAATTATCTACAGAGGAGACAGTCTAAATTGAATTTAAAACTCTGCATTGCTACCTACATGCTGGTTCTTATATCACCCACACAACACAACAACTCTATGCAGAGCTACCCTACCTCTAAGCACTTTAAATTATTATTTTACTGTTTCACTGGGTTTTCCCCATGTGTGAGGGGGGGAATGAGGTGTGTTTGGGGGATGTGTGGGGTGTGTCTGTGAGGTGTGTGTGTGTGTGGGGGGGTGAGGTGTGTGTGTGGGTGTAGGTGGGTGTAGGTGTGTGGGTGTGGGTGGGGGTGTGGGGGTGTAAGGTGTGTGTGGGGGTGTGGGTGTGTGGGGTGTTTGGGTGTAGGTGGAGGTGTGGGTGGGTGAGGTGTGTGTGGGGGGTGTGTGTGTGTGGGGGGTATGTGTGTGGGATGTGTTGTAGTGTAGTTCCTATTATCCCAATAGGCTCTGCGCATTGGAATAATACCTTCAATAGTATAGGCCTAGACCAGACGTTAACTAGGTCTACTACTGTCGATATTAGACTTAAAGTTTTGGGTTTGCCAGCTAGCTCAGAGTTCACTAGAAACTTTCTCGAATAGGCAAGGAGGAGTTGAACCTCCCTGGATAGACAAGAAGGGATTTAGTTTCTGACAACCATAGAACATGACAACTTTGCTCTCCCCTAATCAAGAGTGTATCTCGAGAGTCGTGTGAAAACAAAAGGCAATTTATTTTACTCAGTCAGTACGTGCATTCTTAGTCTCATCAGATTGTAGAGAAAAGGAAGAGACGGGCGTGTTCAATAAAAGATGTTATTTATTGATCAGTCTCTTTTCTCGTACAAGAGAAATGGATCGATATTGTTGCAATACTTATGATTAAGTAAAGTGCATACATTAAAAGCAGAAGTATAAAATAATACTGTAAAAACATTGATATGGTTTCTAAGCCATATGAAGGTTTAAAATGAATAAAATATATTACATACACATATACATTTGACTAATCGTACTCAACTGGTGTTTCTAGCTAAGCCTACCCCGTGTACCTGACCTAAGTCTAATACGTGGGCGGGAATAGAAAGTTACAGTTTGAGTTAAGTTTGTTTTTGCCAAGTGACTGACTAAAGAATTCTCTGTGAGGGGTTATTCAGTTCTGTACCTGGAATCTAGGATGGATGAGGGATGGTATCTCTCGTCTCTGGTCTCGATATTCCAGGCTGCCTGCGAGGGCTACCCGGAAGCGCCGGAGCTGGATTTCTCGGCAGGAGAAAAACGGCTTCTCGTTCTCAGCGCGTCAGGAAGGCGGGGCTGCGCCAGCGGGGTCTGCTCTGCTCTGGGCTTCGGCAAGTCTGGCTGCTCCGTCCTCGTCACCACCGCGTGTGTTTGCATAGGGCAATATCGGTAATATTTATACCTTTAATGTGCCGAGATTGACGTAAGGATGGACATAGATACGTCAATAAGGATGTCATACGACCAGGTCGTTAGCACATTCTTTTGCTGAAGTTCTCGGTGAAATCAAAACAATGGCCGCAGGGTTTTTCCCAAGGTGTCATAGGTTTGATTTGTTATGAGAACTCCGTATGCCTTATCAGGGGCTGGAGGAATATCGCTTGTCTAATTAGATGGCAAGCGTTATGACCTAATCAGATAACACGCTCCTGTGCCGTAGTGTGGCTTTATCAGATAATGGTTCCTGCATCATGGGGGTTTTCTGCCTCATGGGATGGCTGCTAGTTAACTTGTTAGCTTGTTAACCAGAATAGGGTCAGGAATAGGGGGATCGATACAGAACCTATAGGAATACATCACACCCACTCCACGCTAACTATGGACATATTTACTAATCTATGCATAGTAAAACATACTGTAGAGTATCGTGTATACCTTACCACCCCAAAATACATAAATGCATTTTGAATTTATCAAATATACGGGAAAAAAAAAAAGCACTTACATGTATTGTATGCACTCAAGCTGTGAAATAATGCTAAAGTAATCACGCATATGTATACATTATTGCTAAATGGTATATGAGAATTTACACATGAAATGGCTCTTAATACAGAAAAAAGTTTCGAGACCTTTCCATCACAGAATACAATAATTACGAACATACCAGCGGGCAGCTAATGTCTATAAGCTATCTAAAAGTAGAAATCTTAGTTCTCTAAGAATAGTCCTTACTTTAAGCAGAAGATAGTGTCCCGAAAAATATGAAAAAATATTTTGGGGCTGCTGAAAAAATTTGCTGTCCGTGAACTGGAGGGAAAATTGTTCATGGTATTTTGCTATTCTAGTTGAAGGTCAAATTCAGGGAACGCCGTGTACAAGCTTGCTCAAAAGTCTCTATTTCTGCTCTGGTGAGAACATCATATCATTTAGACTCTCGAAAAAGTTGTCAACAGCTTCCTGGGAGAGTTCCACTAACTCGGAAATAGGTGTAACCATGCATTCGTGCGCATGATTGTCTCCATTGACATTTTGATTTGGATTGCTGACAGAAGGTCGTACCTGATCGATGCTGCTTTCATTTTGAACCTCACTACCCCTTAATCGTAGTGGTGAAGCTTCCACGAATGCCGTCATCAGGATTGGTAGCCGTTGAGGGCAGCAGAAAGCATGAGCCTTTGTTGGACTCAACAATGTTTCTGCATCCATTGGCGCATCCGATTGTAGCGTCAGACAGGTGTCTAACACGCATTCTTCTCCGCATAGCAGGCACCTTAATACAGGTAAAACACATCGATGCCACATTGGTCGAAATGAAAGAAACCAGGTCATGTTCAGGTCTCTAAGCCGGGATAGTCCCAGGATTTTTGATATCCGGTCCCGGTATCCAATGGCTAGGATTGTTTCTTCCCTTGTCGCAGGTGTTTTGTCTGTGACATGGTTTGCCATAACGAAATATAAGGACTAAGAATAGGATTCCTGCAATTAGTCCCAAAATGAGGGGAAGTCCGCCAAAAATCGAGTGGACGAAATCTGGAAAAATACCCAGTATGGCTTTGAATGGTGTTAATGCCATCGAAAATACTGTCTTAAATACTTTTGAGACTCCACTGGTATCAGAAATATTTAAGATTTCATTCAGGATTTCTGCGAAATGTATGGGGGAATTAGTCGATAACAAAGAATGTATCTCTGCAGTCGTCCTTGCGACTAGGAGATCATACGTTTCTTTTGATGACGTGAGTCTGGTCGGCGTCTGAAGAAGCACTGTTTTCATTCTGCTTAAAGTATCTATTCGAATAGAAGTAATTTTCAAGTTGGGCCATGCCCTTGCCTCCCTGTCTGGAAAGGAGCTGGGGAACAAAAGGCGTCCACAGCACTTGACCTTCGCAGTCGTAGTTACGAGATAAGGAGTCCCGGGCATAAGACTACAGCATCTGCGGTCCACAATTAGAATGTAACTCCCATTGTAGAGTCTTTGAAAGAATGGTTCTATCTCTGTAGCAGGTGTGCCTAGCTGGTGACATGAAAGGTTATTTGAGTTCCCTTCACAGGCTCCATGCAAACTAATTCCGTTACACAGAAGTGTACCGCTTAGTGACATCGCACAATTATTGCCACTAAGAAACACTTTCTGTCCTTTATTACTGACACATGCATGTGAATAGGGCAGGTTCCATGTTGTTTTAATGTACCCTTTTCCCAATTTTTCGTACATGCCAGCCTGTATATATTTCTGGCAGTATTGAAACCTGAAGGTTGAGATTGGAATATTAATTATCCCATGTATTATCCATTCACTGACAGGTCGTTCTGACATTGTCACTGGTAATCTTTCGAGTTTCTCAATGCTCAGGATTGTATAATCAGCACCCTTCTGGGCCATACTGATTTGTTTATCAATAAGGTTAAAGATATTGAAAAGTGACGTTGTGTTGATTAAAAGCCAAGGCACATAGCCTGAACGCAGATTTTGTAACGTCCAGCCAAGCTGTACAATAGAACGCAATTGAGAATGACCGTGTTGTAACAACAGTAAGTCTTGCGATATTATGTCGATTGCTGAAGACACAATGCTGTCCAAAGAAAAAATTCTGGAGGAAAGAGTCATTAACCCATTGTCCACTACAGAAAGTGATTTTTCCAAATTAATACGGTCAATTTCCCGTATTCTTTCTGCTGTCTCAATTTGAGTAACCTTCCAGGCCTCGTTATATGCTGCATATACAGAGGCTGCTATGAAACGTTTCTGACGCTGTTTGCGCGGTCCCATAATGAAATCACGCAAGTCAGCACCATCAGTAAGTAAAGTTAGGTGTTGCTTAATTTCTGCCAGTGTGGAAGTCTGTAGCCACTGAAGGCATAATTTGCCCACACTGTAGGTGGTTATTATTCCTGGGTGTTGTCTTTGGGAATATCTAGGGTCTGGCCTGGTCATTTTGAACCCCTGTGTTTTGTTCAGGAATCTGTCTTGACAGTTATTAGTATCTGTGGGCCAGATCAACCACTGTTTCCAATCAGGATGTGTTCTGTTTTGGTTTAGTACATAATTTACGTCTATCTCTTCATCTGTGGAGCTATTGCTGTTCAATGTTGGTTTTGGAATAGACGGTTTATTTAACTCTTTGATTTTGGCTAGGCCAAGACAGGTAGTTTGTTGAACAGTGTCATTTAAAAATATAATTTGTTCTGGGATCATGCAGGCTCTAAACAAAGATTCTATACCCTGTACTTGCCATTCTTTTGTGCCCCAAACACTTTTCAATTCAACATTTTTGTCCCAATAATCAAAACCAAAAGTATTCATTTGTTCAAAGAATGAGTCTGAATATATCAATTTCGTGTTTGTTATCATGGTCTTTGTCCCTGTCTTATTTGACAATTTGAAATAAAATGTTTCAGCATTACTTGTGTTAAAACCTGAAAAGTATGAATATTTGTCATAAATGGTTCTTGAGCTTCCTTTTGGAGGGGTTGCACAATGTTCCCATTGATTATAATTTAAAACATTTCTAGGTTGTGCAGATCTATGTAAAAAATGGTTACCATAGTGGTTATAACAGTACATACTATCATAATTTGTAGAACCCTGCAAATAATCATGTTTGGTAAATTTAGCAGACATTACTAAGTCAGACATCATATTATTAATGCTTTCGAAGTCCCAATCATCAGCAAATGAGCTTGGTTTTGCAAAGTCACTCAATGAGATTTTAATTTGGTGTGGATATTTCAGGATTTCAACCGGACCATAGATTTCGTAGTCAGTGTTGTCCCATGCTACCCCACCCGGTATAGGATTGGCTGTGAAGTTGACTGAAGAAAGTTCTCTTTTCTCGACGTGTGAAGATGTGTGTGGTTTGAGGATCAAGTTGATTTTCTGACTTGCTGTGTCCATTTTAGCATATTTTCCCTCAATGAAGCGTCCCAATGTTAGTATCATGATGAGCCAAAGTATGAGGATAAATGCACCAAAACCCACCCAAAATTCAATCCATGGAGAAATTAGGTAAGTTTCTTTCAGTTGTTTCAAAAGTACTTTAACTTTATCTTTAAAGGTTTTTGTTGATGGCTGTGTCTTTGATTCAGTGAAGCCTTCAGAGGAATCATCGAAGTTTATGAAGTAGCCGGATGCAGTTCTGTCTATTGTTCCAATTGTTTCAGGATTACTGTTTCTTACATAGTCGTTTGTTACTTCATTATAGATTGGTGTGTCTCTGCTAAATGTTTTTATTTGGGTTTTCAGAGGTCTAAGTTCCATTGCATTGTTGCATAGTCCTTGTTGTTCTTCTGTAGGCGTTTCGAATGTGATTTGCCTCTTTGTTAGGACCTCTGTACTGGTAGCAAACCTCGGTGTTCTGCTACTCATGGGGAGTCCACTTGGCCTACTGTTTGTTATCGGCCACATGATTGTGGTTTTACCAGGTCGATGGATACAACTCGGTTCTCCTTTTTACCAGCAAGCGGCGGTAGTACAACTGATCTTGTCCCGATGATAGACAAGACAGGAACTGCTTTTCTGTAAGAAGGCCCAAATTCCTTCTTTACCGCGATCTTTTCTCTGACTAGATCCCCGACTTTTGGAATCCAGACAGGTCTTGCTGGGACAGGTGGTGGTTCTTCAGTGGTTGTTGGCTGTTGTTTCAACTTTATGTTGCTCAGGTCTTTTCTTGTTTCGTTTAAGTCCTGTAAAATAGCCAAACGATCTTTGATATCAAAGCTTTTTTCCTTTACCACTGAAGTCTGACTGTCAAGGTCAGAGATTAACATCCTAGTTCCAAATAATAATTTGTACGGACTGAATCCCTTCAGAGAATTTCTTGGCAAGTTATTTAGACTACGTTGGACACTTATTAGATGTTTGACCCACCCAGCTCCCGAACCTAATACCTTTGCCGTTATAGATTGCTTTATGTCACGGTTTTTTCTTTCAACAATTCCGTTCCCCTCAGGGTGAAATGGACAAGAGTACCGCAATGTCATGCCCATGCTGACCATGGCCTCCTTATAAGCTCTAGAGCTAAAAGCAGGACCGTGGTCCGAATGCAGCATGCCAATTGCGTATGTGCCGATAAAGACTCGCAAATCTTTTATAACAGTTCTGGCGTCAGCCGTTCGCTGGGAGCACATCCATATGAATCTCGTGCATGAGTCCACTGCAACCAAGATATATTTATAGCTACCATCCCTTTGTAAGGGACCGCAGTGGTCCAGGTAAACACAGGCTAATGGTTTATCCGAGATTAGAAGGGGCGTCTGTGCTGGACGTCTCACCGTTGATACTTTCATTTTTTGACATATTTCACATTCTAAAACATAGTTCCTTGTTTGTCTTCTCATTTGTGGCCACCAGTATCTCTGTTTTAATAATGATACTGTGGCTGAGACGCCAGCATGTATAGAAGCAAGCCCTTCGTGTGCCGCTATTATTAGTCCTAACCTATGTTCCATGTTTGGAATTGCCCTATCCCCCACTCCAGGGATTCGAGCAAAAGGAACATTGTTTGCATCAGTTATGTATGAGTATTTTACTGGAAAGCCTTTCGGGAGTGTTTCTATCGAATCCTTTTCTGTAGCGCTGACAGCCTATAATATTTCGCTGTCTATTTTTGTTTTTGACCGTGTGATGGCAGCTACGGAAGCCGTTTGCACAGCTGCCTTCGCGGCCTCATCAGCCAATGAATTCCCTGCAACGTGAACGCCATCACGTTGATGACTCAGCGTATGTATCACGTGAGTCTTTGGTAGTTCTTTCTGTAAAAGAACTACTTGTTCCCAGAGCATTTTATGCTTGATTGTGCCACCTTTCGCATCCTTGAAACCATTCTGAAGCCAGATCTGCAAGTATTCATTGTAAGACTGAACGCAATAATACGAATCGCACACTATGAGTGTGAGGAATTCTCGATCGGTATTTTCAAGCGCCATCTTGAACGCCAGTAGTTCAGCTCGCTGAGCTGTACAATCTCCTAGAGATTGTGTTTTAGTGATAGCAGGTTTAAATTTCCCTTCGTGCCAGCGACCTTTAACGATCGCGCACGCAGCACTGTAGGCTTGTTTACCCCCTACTGCGGGTTGTGCTGATCCGTCTGTGTATATTATACAGCCGTAATGTTCTAGAGGCAGAATTTCGGTCGGCGGAGGACATTCAAATTCATATTGGAGAAATTCTTGTGTTTTTAAGTTAGGATCAAATTCGAATGCCACGTCTGTTGCAGCAAGAGAATTAGCCCATTGTATCCATCTCGGATGGAGCGCTTTAGCATTTGGAATGCTTGCCTTTGTTACCGCCTCTAGGGCTGGTATCGGTGTCACGATTATTATTCGTTTACCTTGTGCCAGGGCTCGTTCTTTTGCTATAGCTGTCTGTGTTGCAGTTAGAATTTTTTCCGTTGTGCTGAATTTTATTTCAGCCTTAGTGTACAAGTGTGATTTGAATGCAATTGGTACCTTTTCTCCCTCATTAGAGGTCAGGTATGTGAATCCGCATCTTCCTGGGATGACTCGAATCACAAGATTGCGTGTGTTATCACGTGTTTCTAATTTTGTTTTAATTAGCATGTCTGTTTGTAAGGATCTCAGAATTTCTGTGTGTATTTGAGTCCAATTGGTTCTTTTAAAATCTGGTTTTATTAGATCATAAAGGGGTTTGACCCTTTCTGCATAATTTGCAATGTATGTTCTTCCGAAATTTAGGAAGCCTAGAATTGACTGTAGGTTTTTTGGTGTTCTAGGTGCTTGGAGTATGGCACATTTCTCTAGGAAATTGTCAGCCTGGCTTTTGCCTTCACTTGATAATTCGTATCCTAAGAACAGGACTGTTAGATGGGCAATTCTGGATTTTTTAAAGTTGAATTTGTAACCCTCTGCTGCGAACCCAAGTATTATGGTGTTCACTCTCTTCAAGTGAGTCTCCAAGTCATCATCTGTTAAGTATATGTCGTCGACATAAGATAATGCTTCGTCGTCATATGTTTGTAGTAATTCTGTTACTCTCGCTGAGAATACCCCTGGGCTATTCTTGTAACCCTGGGCTAACCGACAGAATTGTTTCTGAGTGCCCTTTATTGAGAATGCAGACAAATATCTGCTCTCTGGTGCTATGTTTTGACAAAAGAATCCATTAGAGATGTCTAATGTTGTTTTGTATTTTTTGCGCACTATGTTATTCATTAGTGCAGCACTATGCGAGTTTTGTACTGCAAAAGTTTTGCAACATGAGTTAAGGTGTCGGTAATCCAAAACTAGACGATATGAATTGTCTGGTTTGGAGACCGGAAACAAAGGGTTGTTCATTTGTGAGGTGCAAGTTTCAATCACCCCCTGGTATTCTAATTGATCTAGGATTTCTTTTACCTGTTTTTTAGCTTCTTGCTTAATTGGGTACTGCCTTTGTGCAGTAGGTTGAGATTTTAACTGGATTTTGTGAGGAGGAGAGTCCTCATCCCATCCTACGTGATTTTTATATAAAGCAGGAGCTAGGGCTACTGCCCACTTTCTAGCAAGTGTGTATTTTTTATGAATTGGGATGTGATTTGAGAAGGCAGGCATAATTATTTCTTCGCCATGAGGGCACTCCCTGACAAACTCTGGTGGCCAGTCTTTTTCAGCTAGAAGGATGTCATAGCCCTTGGAGAGATTATCCCAAAATAGTCCCCTTATTTTTCTAGTCTTATCCCCCTCTATACGTAAAGTTATTTCATATATTTTGTGAGGTTTGCTAACTCTGGTGTCTGCAGTTTCCACTTGAAGATATTCATTCGTGTCCACTGTCTCCAGATGATTCATAAGGACTTTGCGAGCTATGCTCACTTCTGCTGCGCTGTCTAGCATTGTCTGAGCCCATTCTCCGTTTTTCAGTTGTGTCCTCAGTATTCTCGGCATTGTTAACTACCTTGATACTGGCTACCTTCTTTTTTGGAAATTGTAATTTCTTTTTTAGATGAGCAGGTTCCTTGTCTTTGGACTTGGCGTGCTCTTCTCTTTTTTCTGATCGTCCTCTTCTTTCCGATTTCTGCGAGGAAGTCTGAAAAGATTGAGAGGGACGTGTATCAATGTCTTGATATCTATCAGGCTTCTTAATATTATCCCTATTTCTAAGGTTATATCTTTTCCCAGAGGGGTCACTTTGGGGTGACCTGTGTCTCTGGTTCGGAGATTTTTCTCTCCGCCGAGGAGACCTTCCTCTGGACTGGAATTTCTTTTCTTTAGGATTGGATTGTTTGTTTCCATCCCAGCTCTTTTTTTGTGATGTTGAATTATTATTAAAAAATATTTTTTCAGGACTTTCAATCAGTTGTGGTTTTACTGGTATTCCACCTAAACTATCTCTACCTAGTTCCTCATAGGATTTTTCTATGATTCTGGCAATTTCAGCTGGTTGGTCTGCTATATCTGTCTCTTTTAACCTCTGGCGAATCGCCACGTTTGCTGCTTCTCCCTTTATGTTGGCTAATAATATAGCCGAGACCTGCTTGAAGTCTTTTAGTAATTTCATACCAAGAGTTAAAGCGGGCTCTGGACCATATTCGTATGAATTTGTTTTAGCACATCTGGTATTACCGAAATGGATGGAACACCGTGCGTTTTTGTGTAGATGGAAGCATAGATGGAAGCAAAGACTGTACCCTAAGTGTCACAGTCCTCAATGTGTGGTGCGATTCCCATTGGAAGACAGATAGTCAGAATCCTGTGTTTTTCTAATGGGGTGGTGTCTGGAAACACAGCCTCTATTTGGGTGATTTTTTGTGCTAACCAGAATGGTATTTGTTCCCGTTTAGCTGGTACTTTACCTAGGCAGGATTGTATGTTCTGTGGTGTAATTTTATTTGTGTTCCCCTGGTGAGGGGTCAGTTGTGGAATTTTAATTGCTGGTTGAATTGTTGAAGTCCGCATCACATATTGGACTAATTGTCTATGTAGTTTTATTAATTGTTTTAGCTGTGTTAAAAGCTCTGCTTGAGACATCCCATTGATGTCTGGATGTGGTGTGTATCCGGCTAGGACCGGCCACGTTGCTCCTGGTCTCCCTAAGGGACCGAGCCTGGTGATGTGATTATTATGTTTTAGGGCGCCATTAAATAAGAGCAAATGCTCTTGAAATTTAAGTGGTACTTCCACCTCCTCGAAAGGAGTGTACTCTCCAGGAGGTTCCTCTGTTTTGTAATAGTGGAAGTACTTTGTTACAGCATTTGCTGCTGGAAAATATATCCATGAATAGTATACCTCTGTCTGCCGATATTCGTGTGCCTCAATTACGAATATGACTGTACCACCTCTAGGTGTCAGTCCATTTTCTATAAGTTTTAAGGTTATAGATTTCCTTTTAATGACCGGGATGAGTATTATATCCTGGTCTGCGTCTAGCAGTGCAGCATCAGCTGCTGCGAGTTCAGTTGCTAATCTAACTGCCTCTCTTTCATCATCACTGTCTACCATTTTACCGACAGGATGGTTACTTTGTTTGTTTGCAGATCAGGTTTCTTATGGAAACAAAGATTAGATGCACAATATTTTGGAACGGTGTATCCTTCAACGTTGACTAAACCAAGTACCATACATAGGAGTTTCCTCCTGCGAGGTTTGGCGGATATTACCTTTTACCCACTCCAGACGTCTTTGGAGTATTATGGGAGAAAGGGGTCTGAGTGAGAAAGCACGACTGAGTTACTCTAAATGTCTTACGTTAGTTTTATCGCCCTTCCAAACGCGTTGGGCGCCATGTAGTGTAGTTCCTATTATCCCAATAGGCTCTGCGCATTGGAATAATACCTTCAATAGTATAGGCCTAGACCAGACGTTAACTAGGTCTACTACTGTCGATATTAGACTTAAAGTTTTGGGTTTGCCAGCTAGCTCAGAGTTCACTAGAAACTTTCTCGAATAGGCAAGGAGGAGTTGAACCTCCCTGGATAGACAAGAAGGGATTTAGTTTCTGACAACCATAGAACATGACAACTTTGCTCTCCCCTAATCAAGAGTGTATCTCGAGAGTCGTGTGAAAACAAAAGGCAATTTATTTTACTCAGTCAGTACGTGCATTCTAAGTCTCATCAGATTGTAGAGAAAAGGAAGAGACGGGCGTGTTCAATAAAAGATGTTATTTATTGATCAGTCTCTTTTCTCGTACAAGAGAAATGGATCGATATTATTGCAATACTTATGATTAAGTAAAGTGCATACATTAAAAGCAGAAGTATAAAATAATACTGTAAAAACATTGATATGGTTTCTAAGCCATATGAAGGTTTAAAATGAATAAAATATATTACATACACATATACATTTGACTAATCGTACTCAACTGGTGTTTCTAGCTAAGCCTACCCCGTGTACCTGACCTAAGTCTAATACGTGGGCGGGAATAGAAAGTTACAGTTTGAGTTAAGTTTGTTTTTGCCAAGTGACTGACTAAAGAATTCTCTGTGAGGGGTTATTCAGTTCTGTACCTGGAATCTAGGATGGATGAGGGATGGTATCTCTCGTCTCTGGTCTCGATATTCCAGGCTGCCTGCGAGGGCTACCCGGAAGCGCCGGAGCTGGATTTCTCGGCAGGAGAAAAACGGCTTCTCGTTCTCAGCGCGTCAGGAAGGCGGGGCTGCGCCAGCGGGGTCTGCTCTGGGCTTCGGCAAGTCTGGCTGCTCCGTCCTCGTCACCACCGCGTGTGTTTGCATAGGGCAATATCGGTAATATTTATACCTTTAAGGTGCCGAGATTGACGTAAGGATGGACATAGATACGTCAATAAGGATGTCATACGACCAGGTTGTTAGCACATTCTTTTGCTGAAGTTCTCGGTGAAATCAAAACAATGGCCGCAGGGTTTTTCCCAAGGTGTCATAGGTTTGATTTGTTATGAGAACTCCGTATGCCTTATCAGGGGCTGGAGGAATATCGCTTGTCTAATTAGATGGCAAGCGTTATGACCTAATCAGATAACACGCTCCTGTGCCGTAGTGTGGCTTTATCAGATAACGGTTCCTGCATCATGGGGGTTTTCTGCCTCATGGGATGGCTGCTAGTTAACGTGTTAGTTTGTTATCCAGAATAGGGTCAGGAATAGGGGGATCGATACAGAACCTATAGGAATACATCACAGTGTGTGTGTGTGTGTGGGATGTGTGGTTGTGTCTGTGAGGTGTGTGTGTGTGTGTGTGGGGGGAGGTGTGTGTGTGGGATGTGTGGGGTGTGTCTGTGAGGTGTGTGTGTGCGTGTGGGGGGGGTGAGGTATGTGTGTGGGTCTGTGGGGTGTGTGGGTGTGGGTGTGAGTGTGGATGTGTAAGGTGTCGGTGTGGGTGTGTGGGGTGTTTGGGTGTGGGTGGGGTGTGGGTGTGGGAGGTGTGTGTGGGGAGTGTGTGGGTGTGGGGTTGTAGGGTCATGTGTGTGGGGTGTGTGAGATGTGTGGGTGTGTGTGTGTGAGGAGTGTGTGTGTGGGTGTGTGTGGGTGTGTGTGTGGGGTGTGTGCATGTGGGTGTGTGTGTGTGGGTGTGTGTGGGATGTACTTGTAGGTACCTAAATCAGCCACAGAACCCAAAAGCTCTTTTCAGAGCTACCCTACCTCTGATCACTCAAAATGATTATTTTACACTAATTTTTTTCACTATTTTTCCCCATGGTACGCTCCCCGGTACACTCCCCGGTGCGCGTACCGGGCGCTCCCCCTGCGAAAATAGAAAAAAAAAAATTAAAAAAAATGTTGTCCCGCGGGACCCTTTTATGGCCCCCACATCAAACCTAGGGGGTCAGGGGGGTCTACCCTGCCCCCTTTTTGTTACTTCGCCCTATGTTTCGCACTCGGGCGCGCACACCTACTTACAAGAGTGTGAAAATGGAGATAAATCAGAAGTTTGAGTGCTTTGATATAAGGTGGCTCTGAAAAGAGCCCTTGTGTTAATTGAGTTGTTTCTGCATTTATAAGTAAGTACCGATGCAGAGTCTGATGTTGCAGAGGAAGATTTTGTTTCCCTCATCCGTGAAATGAACACCATCTGTCCTATAGATGTCTTGCATGTGGTAACGCAAGTTGTTGTGGTAAATAGAACCCATGCTATAATCTCTGAGGAAAGCAGAAACAGATTTATTAACATGTCTCCTTGCTTTCTCAATTTGTGCACAATGTTGATTGGATCAATTCCATTTCTGTCTTTGGCATATATTGGAATATACCAAGGCAGTTCGAGGAAAAAGTGTCATCAATTGTCTAAAGGTGTCTTTTAGAAGCATTTCCAGACCTACCCCAGTCAATGTGCCTAGATCGTTCCCACCACAGTGCACAATTATAAGGTCTGGTTCTGGGAGATGCATAAAAGTTTTCACCAATGGTATTAATTGGTGACATCTTAATCCTCTTTGCCCAATCCACGTTATCTGCACATTTGGTAAATCAAGGTTGGAAATTCGT
The DNA here is from genome assembly GCF_964261635.1 of Lissotriton helveticus. NCBI lineage: Eukaryota > Metazoa > Chordata > Amphibia > Caudata > Salamandridae > Lissotriton > Lissotriton helveticus. The sequence goes on along the minus strand of NC_136063.1, from coordinate 1,647,084,981 downwards.
CTGCTTGCTGCATATTTTCCACTCCAGTGAATATAGCTGTGTCCTAAAAGCCAAACCTTCATTTTCAAGGCAGATGCACTCGTGCTCCGATGGGTTCTGGAAGTGGAATGGCAGTTAGAAGCTGAAATTCAGGATAAAAAAATGGATGAGGCTTTGTGTGGTTGAAAAACAAAAGATGAAGATTGAAGACTACGTTGCATGTTAATGTTATGTAAAAGAAAAAGTAGTATTGGGTGTGAAAAAAATGACATGTAACAGAGCTGTGGATAGGCAGGTGTTTCTGGAGAGAAAACAGTGTTGTTAGTTTGCTGTAGAACGTTGAGATATGAACTTTTGACCTGTGCCTTCAGCCAGGTGCAGAATGAGGTGTTACCATGGGAACAGCCAGAGATGGCAGTGGGTGATGGGTGACTTTTATGTGACATTGAAAATATTGTGAGGGACAACCAACTGAAATGTAAATTTGAATACAAAATTTTGCGGGAGGAAATATGATTGGCTGAAGAGACATATATGAGTCTGTATTGACTAGATATCTGTGCCATTGAATTTTGGTTGCAGTGATAGCAGCATAATTGAGACTTCCGTCAAACGAATATCTATTTTGTGACTGTCACTGTTGTACATCGTACAAAGCATTGGTAAAGGTAAGTCTGTAACTGTTTGTTTTGTCATGTACCGTAAAAAAAAAAGGTTCACGGGCTGTTATAGGCCTGTGGGTTCTAGTATGAGTAAATCAGGTCGACAAAAGAAAATATTAAGTTAGTACAGCTGAAGTTACGTGGAACACATGAATACTGTTTCAATATACAATCATTTTAGTTGAGATTATGGATTAAAAGAGAGAACGTGTATATTTGAAATGTTTATTCAGAAATGCACTGTTTTCAAGGCAAGTTTCTTATCTAATACGAGTGCAGACATTGCAAAAAACAAAGTAATCGGTATAGCCACTAGTACATAAAATACAAACGGTATAGTTGATGAAAAATGAATATGGTTTAGCAAAATTAATTATACACTCTTATGAGGAAGTATATTAGGGCAGATTTATGAAGGCCTTGCGCCGCCGGTGCGTTACTTTTAACATAAATAAGGCTCATTATATGTTAATAAATGGATGAAGGTCTCTGGCCTTTCAGTTTAGGAACGATACATGAAAATGCTAGTGGTTAGACCAGTGTTTCCCAAACTGTGGTCCGCGGACCCCCAGGGGTCCTTGACCCATTCCCAGGGGGTCCGCAGGCAGCAGTTTTAAAAGCACTTCAAAGTTCCTTGCAGAATTATCAGTTTTGGAGCAACAATAAAAGTGTCAAGATAACACCAGTGATTAATGTACCTGCTGGAGAGAGAGAGAGAGGAGAGTTTTGTCCAGTGGCAACTTCAACTTATCTAATGTAGCACAGAGGGTTACTGCAAAGAACATGTACCATGTATTTAATTTTAAAAAATGTTATATGCATAGGTCAGTGGTTACTTACTGCTTTTGTAAGTAACTTATTTTTCTTCCCAGATTGTCGTATCCTTGTGCATAATAAGGTCTTCATTTACTATTCTTTGAAAGCTAATAAAATTCAATCTGTAATGATAACTGTGTTGTAGACTGCACCATTGTTTCCGAAAAACCTTTGGGGGAGAGCATTCCAAAGCCCCCTCTGTAGTGGTCAGGCTCACTCATTGCACTTGGTATGCACCGTATGGGGACTGGTCTGAAAACATTTTCTAGGGCTGCTTTTGGTTTCCAGACTGGCCCTTGCAGGAGCAGGAGCCTCGAACAGCAAAATAAAACCAGCCATGTAAAGGTTTGTCACTGGGATGCAGCACCAATCTTCCCATTAAATTATTTAGTTTTTTGTAAATTCACAGAAGTGGAGGAGAGTGTCGTTATCCTCCTTGGCTTAATGACACGGTCCACCACTTCGGAAACGAGGGGCTGCGCCATATTTACAAGAATATGGTGCAGCCCTGTGTTTCCCCCTGCGCTTGCGCTACACTTAGCAGGGTAGCGCCAATGCAGGCACCCTTGCACCATAGTGCAAGTGTGACTGCGTGCAGGGGAAGATTGTTTATGTACAGGAAGATCCTCCTTCCTGAACATAAAAAATACAAGGCGTTTTGCTTTTTCCATGTGTACTGCATAAGGCAGCACACATGAAAAAAGCAAAATCGAGGAGAAATAAAGCATTTATCCTCGTTTCGTCAAGTTAAGTCCAGGTGTTTCCTGGTTTTAATTATGGCGCAGTCTTCTATTTACGCTGCCCTTGTAAATAGGAGGCAGCGTTAAAAAATCAGTGGCTGTTGCAGTGGAGTGCCCATCGCAACACCCACTGCCCACCTCTTTCACGTTAAGTATTGCATGAAAGTGGGTCTTATTTGCAAAGCAGCGTTAAGCCACAGTAAGTGGCTCAACGGTGCCTTGTACATAGGGTGAAGCCCTTATCGCCACGGGAATATCGCAAAAAGTGACGTTCCCATGGAGATAGGGGCTTGTAAATCTGCCCCAAAAATTTTTAGTAATTCGAGTTTTTCTTTTGTGTACACCTGTGTTTATTTTGTTCGAATTACTTTTTTAATGTTTAAAATTTAAATCCTACAAATTGCTTGCGGGTCCCCGGATTCCGGTGGTGACTCAATGGGGGTCCACAGGAGTGAAAAGTTTGGGAACCACTGGGTTAGACAATATGTCTTTATCAATGAGCTCTCTGCATGCGAAACACTATCACGTTTCTGTTATGGTATTGTGTAAGGGAAAAAAAAACGCGCCAAAACCGTCAAAATGGCGAGAGGTGCATGTATGTAATGTGTTGGATCGTTCGCAAATCAGTGTTGGGTTCAGAGAGTGAGTCGTTTCTAAGTAAGGGAGTGTTATATCTATGCTTGTTCGTCGTAAACAAAGAGGCACCATGTTCAGACCCCCTCTTTCCCCATTCCATCGGTCGTTCGATCATCACTCAAGTCGTACAAAAACATCTCTCTTATCGAGTCAACGCGTGCAACGTATAGCCTGTCGAGTTGTACACATTTGGTCATACACGCGTGCATTCATATCACCCAAAGTCGTCATGTCCTCAGGGGCAGTCCCCATGGATAATGTACCATTTTTCCCCGCGGAACCATGGCTCGTTGCTTAGGTCTTCTCCATACCTTAGTCGATGTTCCGATGTGACCTGCAGTGAGAAGGGGAACAAGAGGGGTTGGGGGCAGCGTTTTAAGACACATCCGCGCGCATAAACCCAAAAAGGTTTTTACTTACCGCGTACTCGACCTATCTCCCCGGGGTGCAGTCCCTTCCATCTCGGCATTTTAAGCCTAGAGGGACTGGTAGTGCGGGGGGCATAATCATTGATGGACTGTACATTGCATAGATCGTCCACGTGTGGTATTGCGAATCTTGTGTGGGGGGGTCTTCGACACAAAAGGGTATTAAGTGTAGGGTGGGGTTGAACTCGTGTTCTCCTTCGAGGAGGCGGGGCGGTCTACAGTGGTACCGGGTCTGGTTTAGGGACATCTGAAACAATTTCCCTGAGATATGTGGCATACAAGGTAAAACAGAACACCGGGACCTTTATCGATTGCCTTATGTTGCACAAAAGAAAAAAATACACGTAACAGACTTGGATCATTTACATTTTCACTATTTCTGGGCACTTTGCTTTTGGACCTTTCAGTAACCGACTTGCTTTATTTCGCCTGTATTTTACGTAGATCGGAAACAATGGCTATGTATTCGAACTTACCAATCCAAGAGCTACTATTATATTTGGTTTTCACAAAATCTTTATTCAAAAATGATGACGTACAAATGCAGGCATACAACCACGTAAGTGATGACGCACAAATGCAGGCCTAAAACCACGTGGGCCAGGCACGGAGCAGAATGGGGCTGTACATGAGGGCATATTTATCTGAGGAAAACATAACTGAGTCGGTGGTCATTTTATTTCATCAAGGTACGATAAGTGCAATAGAATCATATTGAAAATTCATTGTGGGCAAGTACCATCAGTGTTGAAAAATCGACCTTTCAATAATACTGTAATTAATGATGCGTCAGAACTTAATATCAATTCATTGTCCGAATGTTCAAGCAATACTCATCCCCTCCCGCCATGTGCTTCAAGAACTGCATCCATATTTCATGATCTAAAGTCTGAGCATCCAGAACACAACGGGGAATTGCGAGTTTCGTTTATACCGGCGCCATTTTGGGTGGGGTCAGGCGGGCCCAAGTATAGTCAAAATGTCTCCACCAACTCGGGGTTGGACCAGAATCTCTTTCGGCAGTCCAGAAGTTCCGTTAAGGGGCAACAGAAGGGACCGGTGACATGAACCATCGATCAAAGAAAAGGGAGGGGCAACAATCTTTCCTACCGGGTCATACTGATGTTCCACCGGAACCGATCGAATCAGTAGTCTACAGGATTTTTGGTCATTCAAACTGAGGCTGGCGTCAGCATGAGAGCGCCAACGTCTCGTGGCTACGCTTTGGTCGTTCTGTGGGCAATCATGGCAGTCCTTTCCCATCGGGGGCGGTCGGAGGCCCGCGGAGGCCGAGGGCCCTCCGCAGCTCTCGTAGAATCTTCAAAGTTGAGGAGAACGCCTCTGGACAGGGGCCCATTTTCTGGTTAACAGGCGACCAGGCCAACTTTTCACGCCAGGCCCATTCTTGCAAAGTCGACCGCCATTTTTAGGAGATCTGCAACCACCGGCAGTCACTGGGTTGCAAGAGCAGATGGACTCCAGCCTGTCGGGCGAAGCATCGTTGCACCGCCACAGTGGACGAGACCCTGCTGGGTGAGTGGAGCGTCGCTGCACTGCAAGAGTGGACGAACCCTTTGCCGGGTGTGTGGAGCGTCCCTATACTGCAAGAGTGGACAAACCCTTTGCCGGGTGTGTGGAGCGTCCCTGCACCGCAAGAGTGGACGAACCCTTTGCCGGGTGTGTGGAGCGTTGGGGGTGCAGCTGAGGGGCCTCCACCTGGGGAGGCGGGAGAGGCTCGTCTGCGCCGTCTCTCCCTCCCAGTGCACCCCACGGCGTCTCGCTGACATTTGTTATGGCCGGACCAGGCGATGAAGAAGAGGAGGGGGGTCGGAGGCATATGCAAGACATCCCCCCCTCGTGGCCTGCAAGGCGCCGAAAGAGGAAGGGAATGGGAAGACAACTACATCTCGGGTCGGGCCCATGCCTTCTCCAGCCGATGGCGGCCGGCCGCTCTTTGCCACGGCCCCAGATACGGATCCCTTGGTTCATCCTGGGGACAGGCCTTGGCGCGTGGTGTCGCCTCCGGACTATTCGCGTAATGGTTCTCCACCCCAGGCCGTTGCCGACGGCTTTTGTAGACTTTCTGACGCTCAAAAACCCTACTAGAAAGCAGCCCAAAAGTAGCCCAACATTGCTACTTTGGGGAAGGAGGGACAGGGACGGCGTCAAGTAGACGGCGAAATGCATTGTGGGTTTGTTGCTGCGGCCGTTTGTCATGTAAATAGTTGTTTTAATATATTTTTGTTCAAGAATAAAAACGTTTTAACTGTCGTGTGGTATATTTCTAATATTTGTCGCTCTGATGTTGTTTCCCCTCCCAAATGTAACATGTGATTGTAATCTACAGCCGGACATTCCGACAGGACATGTGAGCAAAAGGGGGGGGGTCAGATCTGAAGTTGGGCAGGCGATAAGATCACGTTTTGCTATGTGGGGCCGGGGGGGGTACATCCACGAGACCTAGGTTTATGACATGGGGCTGGGTCGAGAGGCTAGGTGTAGCCGGGGGGGGTGTCATCAGAAGAGAGGAAGGATGTTCCTGGGAGGAAAGCAGGGGTGTCGGTCGGATCTAGGGGTGTGAAGGTCTTAATTAATCACCGCTACTCTAGTGTGAGGCGAGGTCCAACTGTAGGGAGCAATAAACTGCATCTGTTGGACTAGGTGATGACGTGGGATCAGGCCGGGCAATCGGGCAAGGAGGAAGAGGTTACCAAAAGGGCCTGCTCTATGAATGAGATGAAAAGGGTGTGGGGGGTTCCGCACGGGATGTGGCTCGGAAGCAGAGCCGCGCTGGAGGTGCGTTTTAGGGCCCAAGTAGGAGAGGCCGGGGGCTGTCAGGGCGCGGGGGGGAGAGAGAAAGAGAGATGTAGGCTATTGGCAGTGATCAGAGAGGAAATGGCACACAAAATGGCTGCTATCTATGTTCGTGATGGGGCCTAAAAGGGGGCAAGATGGCGGGGCCACTGTGCCGTGACTTTCGCTTTAACTCCAACAGTGGTGAGGGTGAACACAAATGAACGCCGCTTATGTACATATACATTTTCATTTTCCACACCACATGAAACCTGCATCAGGTTTCATATAGGCTTTTTGTTGCAGGGTGGGCATTCATTTGCATGAAAGCCCTGTAAAACTAACACAGTGAAATTTAGAAGATTTCACTGAGTCAGCTTTATAGCATTGCTGAATCAAATCCTTACGCCTGTTTGAAACAGGCATAAGGAGTGATGCACCATGCAATGTGTGGCTTGCTCCTGTGCATTGCAGTAGACATGTCGCGCTTACGACGTGATTCCTGCAATGTGCTGCTTTTGCGGCACAGATGCGTGACGCATCTGTGTTGTTTTTGCTCAATGGTGCTCCACATTGTAAATGCGGCACACCATGGGTGGCAGAGCAGCGGTGCACATTAACTGGTGCATCTCTGGGGATGCGCCAGTTAACATAAATCTGCCCCTTTACATTTAAGTATGAGCAGGGGACACAGAGTTGGTGAGGCTTATCCAAGGTTAAAAAGAGATGAGTCCTGTTCACTGAAAACTTGGACATAGGCCTCACCTCGTCAGCATCGCTGGACATGGCTAAATAATAGCTGCAAAATGTTACTCTTGTTAAACAATTTTACTATTATAGTCTCTGAGATTTGTCTCTTACTCTGCAACATCTCATTGTTGTTCTCTTTGTTTAAAGATAACGACAACATCAACCATGAGTGATAATGAGCAATCCGTTGATCTCGATCTTATCGTTGAACTTGTCATTGAAACGTCAGTGGAAGTGGATCCCTTAGATGATTTAAATCCTGAGGATGATGAAGAACATGATGAGGATGCCGATTTGTCAGACTTGTATGACATAGGGTGGGAAGCTGACGTGCTTCAGCCTATGGAACTATAAACATTTATTTTTAAAATTTACTGGAAATAAAAAGTAAAAATGTAAACCGTTTCATTTAAAATTAAACATAACTTGAAAAACAGGTTATGTGTAGTGTCTTTAATAAAATAGTCAAATATGCTCATAAAAATATTTCTAAACCAATGAAAAGTTTTATTAACAAGTCACATGACCTGTTATGCTTACGTTACGCGCTCCGCGCCCCGCCCCGGATTGCTTCCTGGAAGCTGCGCTTCGCGCCTCGGAGCACTTCCGGGTGCGCTAACGCGGCGTGTCATATGACGCATTATGCAACAACGCGATACGTCGTTGGGGCTCCACCGGAACTGATTGAATTGGTAGTTTACAGTGTTTCTGGAAGTTTCAGACTGAAGCTGGCGTCAGCATGAGAGCACCCCGTGGCTACGTCGTGGCCATTCTGCAAGCAATCATGGCAGAAGCTCCCCACCGGAACTCTGCGGGAGTCGGGGGCCCCGGTGACTCTTGTAGAATCTTCAAGGCTGATGGGACGCTTTTGGGAATGGGGCCCATGCCGTAGCAGTCAAGCGTCCGAGTTCCAGGGTTGTCCAGAGCCATCCTTGCAGGCCAGGCCCAAGTCTGTGGAGCCGACCGCCATTTCCTGAGCTCCGTGGCAGCCGCCTGTCGCTGTACCGGAAGAGTGGGTGCAATTCAGCCGGATGGCGGGTGAGACGCTGTAATAGCAAGAGCAGGCGTAATTGAGCTGGCCGAGCGAGGCAATGTGCCGCAGGAGCGGGCGCAACTCACCTTGTCGAGTGAGGCGCTGGGGTGCAGCTGAGAAACCTCCACCTGGGGAGGTGGGGGAGGCTCGTTCGCGCCGCCTCTCCCTTCCAGTGCACCCCACGCCGTCTCCTGGAGCAGGTATATGTGATGGTTGGACCAGGGCACCGCAGGACGTGTCTTCAGGTCAAACGGATTGTGGGACAAGGTCCAGAATGGAAAAGTCACCAAAAGGCTAAAAGTTCCGCCGGACCCCGGGAGCCGGCCGCCTATGTCGAGTGAAGTGCTGGGGTGCAGCTGAGAAAACTCCACCTGGGGAGGTGGGGGAGGCTCGTTCGCGCAGCCTCTCCCTTCCAGTGCACCCCACGCCGTCTCCTGGCGCAGGTATATGTGATGGTTGGACCAGGGCACCGCAGGACGTGTCTTCAGGTCAAACGGATTGTGGGACAAGGTCCAGAATGGAAAAGTCACCAAAAGGCTAAAAGTTCCGCCGGACCCCGGGAGCCGGCCGCCTATGTCGAGTGAAGTGCTGGGGTGCAGCTGAGAAATCTCCACCTGGGGAGGTGGGGGAGGCTCGTTCGCGCCGCCTCTCCCTTCCAGTGCACCCCACGCCGTCTCCTGGTGCAGGTATAATTGATGGTTGGACCAGGGCACCGCAGGACGTGTCTTTAGGGGTGTAGCTGAGAAACCTCCACCTGGGGAGGTGGAGGAGGCTCGTTCGCGCCGCCTCTCCCTTCCAGTGTACCCTACGCCGTCTCCTGGCGCAGGTATATGTGATGGTTGGACCAGGGCACCGCAGGATGTGTCTTTAGGTCAAACCCTCAAGTATGGCACCCAACATCCAGGACTTATGCCATTTGTGGATGGCAGTGACATCGAAGAATCTCAGGGACCAAGCATATCCAGAGTCTTCCCCGGGGTATTTGCACAGCGGTCCTCCACCCCTAGGCCGCCAGCTATGCTACCTTGACAGGAACAGTGTCATGCATTTGGATCGATGTTGCAGCAGGCTGCCATGTAAATAGTTATTTAATGAAACGTTTTACCCTGTTACTTTGTTGGTGTGTTGTATATATTTATAATATTTGCATAGGGTTTGTCGTTATTTTGGGCGGGGTGGGCGGCGGAGCAAATTCACTGAAAAAACCATAGGTTATAGACCATATATAGTTAGGAATTAGCATTTAGAAAACCTTGAAAAATCACTGAAAAAACCATAGGTTATAGACCATATATAGTTAAATATCTCAAGTCCATCTGTGCACTCGATGGAGATACAGGTCGTCGATCAGAAAATGTGCTGGCCACCTCTAATTGTAATAGCGTGGCCAGGGCTTTTGTCGATGCCTCTGCAAATTGCACAGGGTGCACTTGTTTGACATGCCGCACCATGGTATGTATGGAAAAGGAATATTTTTTTGTTGGATTTCCTCTTGAGAGAAACGAGTCACATATCGTGCAGGTTACTTTTGGTGCATTTACTTTCTTTTGATCTTTAGGATAAGTGAAAAATAGCCAGATGAAAGATTCTTTTTTTCTTCTTAAAGGTAGTCGATCATTTTGTTCAGATTCGGAAGATGAATGAGATACGGTAGCCATTTCACCAAAGTCTTCCGAAAAATGTAGGACGTTGTTCTCTCTTGAGAGTAGAAAAGATAATGAGAGAAGTGGGTGGAGTGCTGCGTGTAAATTCCAGAATAGAAACTAGTAAGAACCAATTGGAAGTGTTGTTTTCATGTTGCAGCAGGCTGCCATGTAAATAGTTATTTAATAAAACATTTTACCCTGTTACTTTGCTGGTGTGTTGTATTTATTTATAATATTTGCATAGGGTTTGTCGTTATTTTGGGCGGGGTGGGCGGCGGCGCCGAGCTATGTTGCAGCCATCATGGCGTCGAGCTCGGTTTCTCTCACTAGTTTCATATTTCTCATGAGGGGTTGTTCCTAATGTTTCTATTTTAGCGAGGTCAAAAAGAGATCCTATCAGTGGCCTACTGATTTTGCTCGATTCCTTTTGTTTTCTCTAACGATTTTTAAGTTAAAGTTTGCTAGTACGATACAGTGGCTAGTCCGCATTTTATATATATGTCTTTTTTATTAGGGGTGTCCTCCGGTGGAGTCGGACGATCTACCTCTAATAAACGGTAAGTGTTCCTCTGAAGGAATGCGTCTTGAAAGTGGCTGACTGTAATGTATGATATTTCACTCAGTGACTTTCAGGCCCATGCTGTTTCAAAAGTGTGCATGTGTTTGAAGCAGGCGTAGGTATTGACGCAGCATAGAAACTACTAAGAACCAATTGGAAGTGTTGTTTTCAAGTCACATGACTTCACATGCGCGTCTCAGGACGTGTACGCGGTGATAGTATCTGGTCACGTACGCCATTTGGAAGTAGCGGTCTAATTCAGCGAAGTTTCAAAACGTGAAAAGGAGTAAATCCAAACATATCCGGATTTAATATATCTTCTGAGCTCGATTCAAGCATACAATTGTTAAAGTATAAAACCTTTTATATTTTTTTTTTAAATACCAAGGTGTGTACATTCGGTCACGCACGAAAGTTTATAAAGACATTCGGCTCCATTTAATGAAAATTTTCATAATATTAAAAAAGAAGCCTAGGTTTAGTCTCTTTGACGTAGTATAAGTTCTTTGATGGGTCAATGAAGAAATTCAATAAGTTCAGATTGCAAAGTTTTCACGAAATATATAGGTGGGTGCGCGCACACGGTCGCGCACGAAAGCCTGGAAATGCGCTATCCATTTTATTGAGAACTGTTGCCGAGAGTGCGCACACCGGGTCGCGCACGAAAGTTTAGAAAGGCTATTTTTATTTACAGACAAATTTTAATGCGTTCAAAAAAAGGCAAGGTACAGACTTTCTAATTCTGTATCGCTTTACAAGGAGTCTCTATGCAACTTGAACAGTGAAGAAAACGGCTTGTTTCTGAAAAAAATATTTCCAGAACTTTATTGACAAAAGTATATGTTGTATACACGAGATATTTCTGAATTAGCATTTTAAAAACCAATGAAATTCACTGAAAAAAACATAGGTTTTACACACGTTATAGTTAGGAAGTAGCATTTACAAAACCTATGAAATTCACTGAAAAAACCATAGGTTTGACACCAGTTATAGTTAGCTGCAAATTTTACTGATATAAAACCAATGAAATTCCACGTTATAGTTAGTTGGACTCACTATAACTTGCGCGTGTAATGCACTGCTGATGACGTCACATATTACATCACTCATGACATCACTGATGACACCATCCTTGTGACACAGTGACAGACCTCCTTTCACTGTAATCTAACCCTTGAAACACATATTCAAAAATAGAAACTAAAATTTTCAAAAAAATGGAGATACCCATACCAGTTACAACAACCAATTCAATAATTCCACCATCTATATACACATGCACTAATTCACCAACAGTTCTTTATAGTCACTCATACATATATTCACTAATCATATGTAGTGATACACCTACACATCCTGTCACACACCGACAGTCATCCAAAAGTTATTCACACACATACTCACACATGCAAATAAACTATTGAACATCCATTTATTTGCATAAACAGCTATACACACACTACCACATTACTTCTAAGGAAACTTACACATACTTACTCTCTTAAAAAATCACTTATAGAAACACATACTAATTTAAACAGGAACTCTTACAATCCCTCACTCTCTCACATACTCACTTATATACATCAATATTCACATATACTAGATTAAAACATATGTAGTTACTGATAAAGACACTAATAAGACAGTCATTCACTCACTAACACAGACATATACACACTCATCCACCCATACAGTCCTGCACATATGCTGTCTTCAAAACACATACAAACAGAGACTCAGTCATTCTTGCATCTATGTACTAAGTAATACCCCCACCAAACCATGCAAACACTCATATTGATACTAAGAAAAACATCTAATAACCTATATACATACACATGTACCTACTCATCAACCCATGCAGCCACTTATACACAAAGTGAAACACTAATACATATATTTAAATATTTAAGCATTACTCAGTAATATATGTATTCACTAAGATATTCAATAATATATACATATATAACACATATTTATTTTTCAGAAAGACACACATTCACTGGATGGTGTCATCAGTGATGTCATGAGTGATGTAATATGTGACGTCATCAGCAGTGCATTACACGCGCAAGTTATAGTGAGTCCAACTAACTATAACGTGGAATTTCATTGGTTTTATATCAGTAAAATTTGCAGCTAACTATAACTGGTGTCAAACCTATGTTTTTTTCAGTGAATTTCATAGGTTTTGTAAATGCTACTTCCTAACTATAACGTGTGTATTTTTCAGTGAATATATATATATATACATATATATATATATTCACTGAAAAAAATAGAGGTTTCACACACGTTATAGTTAGGAATTAGCATTTAAAAAACCTTAGAAATTCACTGAAAAAACCATAGGTTTCACACATGTTATAGTTAGCTGGACATTTCACTTATACAAAACCATTGAAATTCCCCCGTTATAGTTAGTTTAGCTAACTATAACTCGCGCGCAATGCACTGCTGATGACGTCACATATTACATCACTCATGACATGGTCAGTGACATCACTCATGACATCACGCATGACATCTCAAATGACATCACTGATGACATCACTTATGACATCATCCTTGTGAAAGAGTGGCGGACCTCCTCTCAGCTTAATATAACCCTTGATACACACATTCAACAATAGAAAATACAATTTTCAAAAAAATGGAGATACTATTACCAGTTAGAACAGCCTATTCAGTAATAGTGAAACCTATGTTTTTTTCTGTGAATTTCTAAGGTTTTTAAAATGCTAATTCCTAACTATAATGTTCGTGAAACCTCTGTTTATTTTTTTTTAAGTTATATTTCATATTCTTAATGTAAAATAATAAAACTAAATTAAATTGTTTTTGTTTATTAATTACATGTTTCTTTCAAAATATTAAAAATAAATTCTATATAATTCCATTTCCATTGTTTTACCATACGCGTACGGTGATCGCACTATACTTTGTGCAGTAATTTATACTCTGTGCATACACGTCACAAATGCGCTTTGACGTTACGCTTCGTATCTACGCTTCCATGTGACGTCATGTACGGTATCCCGTACGCTTACTGCGCGAAAGTTTCTAATTGTTCCAAACATATATTTATGTATTTAATGTACATATTAGGGGAAGACATTATCTGGGATAATCATGAAACTAGTTTTTTTTTGCTTATAATAATCGTACATTACTTTTTAAAACAATTACGCAAATCGCGGATGTGCGGCATTCACACTGGCATCATAAGAGCACAGTAAACGCCCCATAAGCGTACAGAGCACAGTAAACGCACCATAAGCATACGAAAAGCCATCTGACTTAAAAAGAAGAGATTAGATTGCTTCATAACACTTTCTTTTCCAACTCTTGAAAACCCCCACCTATTTAAATCATTCTCTTTTGACTTTCTAAGAAGTATCTCTTCTCTGAAGACTGTCAAATTAGAACGATGACAACACCTATAGACTAATTTTTCAGCCACTCCTCTGATGGATAATTTACTGAAGGGGAAAAAAACGTCAATGCACCTCTTGTGACCTGTAAAATTTGCCAAACTACTCTTTCCAGGGTCAATCCGGCAAAAAAATATTAATTTGGCACTGCAAGTATGGTGCGGCACGTGAAGAATTTGCACTCCAACAATTTTGCAAGAGCTGCAACACGGAGGTCGCAAGAGGACCCACCTGCTGCTCTAGCAAGTACATCAAGTGCACCACCTGTGGAAAGCAGTTCACAACCACAGATCGAACATGATTTTAGTGAAGTTAAAATCCTCTCCATTTATTGTGACAAACTTTTATGTTACGGGGAACAGTCCATCTACCTCATAAAACGCAGGAAGCGTGAGCATCACTGTCATCACTGTTTTTTTTCACATTCCATTTTGTTCCTGTTGGACACTTTTTGAGTTCCTGTTCTATTTTTTTAATTTTCCCCCAAAAAAATTGTAAAAAAATAAAAAAAAATTGAAAACTGAAAACACAAAAAAACACTTCTTTTTAGAACTACCTACACTGCTCAAAGAAAGAACTATATTTCAATGTAAGTCTGTAAAAGTTTGTCAGAATGAATGTGTAGTTCATAAATGAATGAATGAATACATTACTACTATATGGTGAATGTGAAACTGCAGAACTATAAGGAAGTGCTACAGCATAAATCTATAAGGTATTTATAGTATTATGTAGTACTTCCGAAGCACTTGAATGTAACATATCCATATGAATCTTTTACAAGTCATTGGTTCAATTTGCACTGCTAGTGAAACTACCTGGGTGAGTTTGTATGTGTTAGGAACGGATTTGCCTTTGTGCCTTTTTTACACATCTGTTGCATCACTTTCGTGATGCACAGGTGGTGCAAAAGATGTGCCATAGTATGTGGTATTCACAATGACATGCATATGGAAGGTGCATCACATTGTAAAGCCCTGCGCCATAAGGAGGCTTTCCTGCGCAGAGGGGGGTGCGGAGGTGTTCTGGTGCAGAACCGCCTCCTAAAAGTGACTAAGTGAAATCTATAAGATTTCATTCAGTCACTTTTATGCTTATGCTGCATCAAAACCCTGCATCTGCTGGAAACAGGTGTAAGGATTGACACAGCATTGTAAGCATAGGGCCCCAAGAACCTTGCTGGAGCTGCGTTATGTTTCCAACGCAAGTCAAGCAATGTGCCACCTTCACAACACAAATACATCATATATCTGTACTGTTTTTGCCTCATAATACACCACATTGTAAATACAGTGCATCCATGGTGGTGATGTCACAGTGCACAATAACTGGCATATCTCAGGGGATGTAACACTTATTGTACATCTGCTGATTACTGTTTGAATGTAGTGAATGGATTACTACACACTGATTAATGAGTCACTACAAAACTATAACAGGACTGACAGAGTGTTTTTTGCACGTGTAAGGATAAAAACTGCGGAATTGAACATATAAAAGGTAAATTTGCAGGTGCATAGAACAATGCATGCATAGTCTATAGGAGATTCAAGCAGTCCATGCCCTAAGACTCACTTTGCACCAAGAATACTTAGGTACTGACTGAATTATTGCAATTCTGCAAGCAGAGTATGTGGCTGAAGGCATATCAGCTTTACTTTTACAACAATGTATAGATAAACACTATATGGTTCACTACAATACTGAAACAGTAGTATGATAGTGTTTTCTGGAAGTGTAAGGATACACATTGAGGAATTGAAGGTATAAAGCATAAGTTTGCTGATGCATAGAACAGTGCATGCACAGTCTATAGGGGTTTGAAACAGTCTATGGGCTAAGGTCTGTTTTAATCACTGAGTATCTAGATAGTGAGTGGATCATTACAGTTCTGCAAAGAAAGTTCCTCCCTTAATTTATTACAGCTTCAGTTTTACCACGGTACAATGGAAAAGAACATACTGCTGACTGGCTCACTACAATACTAAAACAGCAGTGTCAGAGTGTTTGGTGGAAGTCTAAGGATACAGACTGGGGAATTGAAGGTATACAACACAAGTTTGTAGGTGCATATAAGACTGCATATATACTCCATAGGGATTTTAAGCAATCCATACCCTCTGGACCCACTTTGCATATTTTAAATCAATACAACAATTTAAAGAATGTATAACTGAATCTATAAGTGCTTCACTTTGAGTACAATGAATACATTAGTAGATAGTGCTCAAACCTTTATTATTTTTAAACAATAAATGTATTAATGTAACATCTCATAATTTAACAGACCTTCCAAAACAAGTTCATCAGGTATTTCATACACATCAATTCCCTCGTTAGCAGTTTCGGAATTAATTTGTTCTAAAATTTCAACATAATTTAATGCTTTCAGAAAATCTGCATCAAAGCTTTCGTCTTCGAAATCATAGCTCATGTCTGCAGCACTAATTTCCCCTTCTTCACTCTCATTGCCTTGGACATAGTTCTTCAATTACACTCAAACTCAAGTTAATATCCAAAATCTCCTCAGTATGAGGCTGTTCTCTTTCCATAATTTTTCCTTTATATTCTTGCTCCTTGTATAAAAATATAAACAGTTAATTTTATCACTTTTCGTAATATATAATACACAACTAGCGTTTTCACCTATTTTGGCCTACAAAAAATATTATATAAATACCATTATCTAATAACATTCCCTTAGTAGAGTCTTACTCCTTTGCAAAGTTATATAAATATAATTACTTATAAGGATATCCTGTTCTTAGCTGTTCATAAATTTTGAAACCAGTCACTCCTTATGACTATAGGAAAAGACTCAGGCAGTTATAGTAAAATACAGTACTAGAAAATGTACATTATGTCTATTCACCTTGCCCATTCCAAAATAGTAAATGTGTTTTAGTAAAATGCAAGAGATACTATTGATTGTCCAGAATAACACTGTGTATCTGTGTATATTTAGACATCCTTATCACACTACTTTTTGAATACTTCATGTGTTTTCACACAAATAAACTCTTAAAGACCTATCCAGTACTTACCTTTTAACATAATTAGAAAGTAGTAATTCCTTATATAAGTCAAAAATACTCACAACAACAGGTATAGAACACTGGTACTGTCAGAAACAGTAAGCCCAGAAACTCTTACCGAATACTTGTACAGCAACAGATGACGCTAGTTCCCAACTCCCCCTCCAGGATCCTCCAAAGACCAAACTTTTTAATATAATCTCTAAAAAAACACATGGGAGAAAGGGAATAGGACAAAATAATAAAAAAGAAGAGACTGCCTTGCAACTCCTCCTTGCACCTTCTCTCTGGCTGTCTTGTTTTATTCACAGACAATCCCTTCACATGGATACATAACGGAAACTATCAAGAACAATTATTTAATAACCTACCCTACTCTATCTCTATTCTTTATCTATAACTTAGTCTAACGCTACTAATTACCTACCCCTTTGTCTTTCGAACTGGCCTCTACTCTAGTGTTTATCTGCAACCTTGCAGCTTGCGGTTCTTTATTTTTCTCACTGCTGATAACCTATAATAACATAACATTCATTAACCTAAGCCTCTCAGTTTATTGTCTCATTTTTATATTATTAATTTCCTTGTGTTCTTCTATCAACCTTTCTTTATGCAGTTGCTTGTTATCCATTCTGTCAATCCTTGAATATCTTGTTTTTTTCACTAATGTTCCTTCTTAATTGAACAGTCATTCTAGTATTCCTTACTCAATGTGTTCTTTTCCCTTAAGACCATGCTTATCACAAATGTTATTGTTTCTTGTTTTAGGTTAGAGAAAATACATCGACTGAGTACATTCAATATTGTCTATAATGTCAGGTAAGTTTAGTCACTCAGTAACATGTCACACGATTATTTTCCAAGAATATACATTTGTCAACTATAAGGTATCACGTAGGTTTCTTGTATGGTTTCTTGTTCTCTCTGCTCTTCAGGTGCCGAACACGACTGAGTCCGTCTGCCCGGAAGGAGCCGCGACAAGAAAATCTACCGCTGTGCAATGTTGGGGCTTCTTCCAACTCGGAAGCTGAATTCTAGTTGCGGGCACGATAACTAAGGTAAGTTTAACCGAGAACCTTCTTTAACTCTCTCAGAAATATTTGTGCTTTCTTCTGGAATATCTATGGAGCAATTGAAAATGGGTCTGAACTCGGGAACGTTGTAGGGTAAGTGCGCACTCGTTAGGGAGCACACGCCTCACCAAGGATTCCCCACAGGTGTGTGGTAAATGACTAGACCGCCACCGAATCTTTCCTCGAGGCAGCCATTTTAGAATTCCTCTGTTGCACTAAAGCACTCCAAGTATGTTTCTATGTGGATTCTTCATCTTTCCTGCACCAGCTGGGGTTTAGATACGTCATTATCGTATCCACTGATTGATTAGGGGTTCTGACAGGTACACTCAGTATATCATTTTTTGAAAAATCTTTAAAAGATACAAACCATCTTTACACACTTATGTTCTCCATCCATGTTTTGTTACTTCAGCTCGGTTAAAGCACATTCCATCGACCATTTTTAACAGTTACTTGCACTATCCTTAACCATAACAAATAATAAACAAATTATATATTATAACATTACCATCTGTGGAAGACAAAAGAAATACAATTACAATATATCTTTTACAACACAAAATAATTTGTAAAGTATTACATTTGCCTTTTTTGCTGTTCTCAGAGTATATTGAATTTCACTAGAAACAGTGAGTTCAATAGTACTCATCACATAACAACGGGCAAAAAAAAGGCAATCAATAAGATAATCTTAAAAAAAACCATTCAACATTCTCAATAACAATCTAAAAAATAGAAACAAAACATATCTTAAATGTTTTTTTCTAAGGGGAATTTATTACGTAAATATGACACATCTCAAACAATCATAACATAACAAAACATTATGATTAATTTTCATACACTGTAAATAATGTTACTTACAAATATATGCTGACAAAATATACAACAAATACTCGTTATTGGTTTCATATACTTTTCCGCACGGCCAAATAATATGCGTCAAATTCTTACTTTGGAAATTGTTCAATAGTAATCCTGAGCATCTGCCTCTCAGCCTTCTGATCCAAAACCACCAACATCATTTGCTCCATCCCCCAGTGTTCATCCCTCAACTCGACGCTATTCAACATCTACATGGCCACCCTCACACAAGTAGCCCACCATCACAACCTCAACACATCTCCTACACCAACAACACCCAGCTCATCCTTTTCCTCACCAAGAATCAACCTACCACCAAAAGCAACCTCCACGACACAATTAAGGACGTCACCAACTACATAAAGAGCAGCTCTATAAACATGAACTCGCAAAAAATTAAAGTACTCATCCTCAGACCCACACCCTCAGCCTTGGCCGACTCCTGCTAGCTGACTACACTGTGGACAGTACCAACACCTACCAACCATGTCCACAATCTAGGATTCATCCTCAACTCCTCCCTCTCCATGTGTAATCAAGTCTACATCGTCTCCTCGTACTACTATAACACCCTCCACATGCTCCGCAACATTTACAAGTGGATCCGAACCAAAAGAAGAAGAACAGTGACACAGACCCTCATCAGGAGCAGACTACACTGTGGCAAAACACTCTACACAGGAATTCCAGCCAAACGCCTACAACAACTACAACAAATCCAACAGACCTCCACCTGAGTGATTATCAATGTCCCCTGCTGCAGCCACATCACCCACCACCTGATACACCTACACTGCCTCAATATCAACAAGAGAATCACCTTCAAGCTCCTCACCCTCACTTACAAAATACTCTACAACACCAGACTAATCTACCTTAACAGCAGTAATCCTGAAACGCCAAATTTTGATCTTAAAATGTTGGCTTTAAAAATATTAGGTACTAATTTGGTAACTCTTTAGACAAACGCTGCTTAAAAACTAATTGACTATCATTACAATGTATCCAACCTTTCAGACATTTTAAATAAACAGTGTAATGTCCAGATGTTGTAGAAGGTCCATCATGAAAATTAATTGCAACAGCTACAAAAGTTCTTCCTGATATTGAAACTTGACCAGCTACAACATTTTTTATTAAAGTTTCCAATTTTCTTCCATCAACGCTACAACATTGCAGCATTAAAATTGCATACTTTCCATATCTTTGTAAAGATAATGTTGATGACATTTCTGATTTATATTGGCTACACTCCATGGTTTGACTTGCTCCTCTAATTATATTGTTAAAAGACACTGATTCACAGTCAGGTAAAGTCAAATATATGAATCTTTCAGTGTCTATGTTAGTGCTACATGTAAACAAACAACTTTGACAGTCATGTTGCCATTTATAAGAAAGGCCAAAAAGGTTTTTAATATCTAAACCTTCATCTTCCAGTACACCAAGCATAAACATAAAAAATTCCTGACAATCTTGCTGAATATTCTGCGTAAATTGACTAGAACCAGAACATATGTCCAAAACATTTCGAATATCAGAAACACTTTGTATTTTACTTTTATCACTACTACATTTCTCATAAACAGAATACAACAATGAACAGAATCTTTCGTCCCGATGTTCAACAATTTGTAGTTGCAAACTTTTAAGAACAAAAACAACATTAACAACTACATTAGCATAGCAGTTGACACCACAACTATTTTCAAACCGATAACCAACATTCTCTTCAACACTGTCCTTTTTCTTTTTGCTTGGAGGCGCAACTTCATCTAGTTTTTTTTCTTTCTCCACACTTTCACTACAGATATTCTCAAATCTTCTTTTTCTACCTACCACACGCTTTTCAAATACTGGATATTGATCTAAATTGGGTGCATATTCTCTTCTTAACCTATTATACTCCTTCACACAATTTGCATCTGCACTAACCTTTGTCTCATCAAAATCAATCAAGTACAATCCAGATAAAGTTCTGACTCGAGACAAAGCAACATATGCCATACCCTCTTTAAACACAGAACTTCCAATATTCACTAAAGCACTATCTACACTTAAACCTTGAGATTTATGAATGGTCACCACATATGCCAAACAAACAGGAAACTGTTTTCTGCGTACATACAAATCTTTTACAAGAAAAACCGAGATGAACACCGACTAAATTGTTGTACTTCAGCAATTTCATCAAATTTGATTTTCAAAAATTCAATCCCATCTCTATTTACAAAATTAACAATATTACCCATTGCTCCATTTACTAAACCTTTTTCTACATTCAAATGACGTCGTAAAATTACCCTACAGTTTACACATGCCTACAATTCTTTTCTAAACCAGCAGTTTTACTTAACGATTTCTCTAAAGAATTCAATTTCCTCTTCAACTTTTCAGTCAAAATAGTAGTGATTCCTTCATGTTCTATTTAATCAAAAGCTTCCAATTTTATAATTTCTTAATTTTCCAACTTTAACATTTCTTCATTGGATATAGAACATTCACGTAGTGTTGGCATTAGGCTGATTACAGATTTGTTTTCTGCAATTCTTATGTATATTTTCCCAGGGACAATATTTTCATTTGGAAACAAATTGGAAAGTAATCGTCTCTGTAAAGCTTGTTTGCCATGTTCAGTCATTTTTCCAATTCTTATATCTTGAAGAATAGTTCCATAAACAGCATAATTTGCCTGTTGCTTATTTGTAAAAAGTTCCTTATACTCAAAATATGACCAAATGTTTACATTTCCAATGCTTCTCAAAGACTTTCTGGTATCTTCATGCAACAGTGTTTTAAACACTGGTTGTCCTTTTACAGGAGTACGTTGTAGAAGATCTCCAAAAACAATGACGTGTTTTCCTCCGAATAATACTTCATACTCTGTTTTAAGAATTTGCTGCATTCTTAAATGCACAAAAGCAAGCATTAAGTTTGATACCATGCTTACCTCATCAATAATGAGTAGTTTCATTTACCTCGAGACTCTTGAAACTTCACAAGACTCTTCTCCAGATAGCTAGTGGTATTCTAATTTGTTTTCATGCTCTACTGGTAGCATTAATAATCAATGTAATATAATTCCTTTAATATTGTGGGCTGATAATCCAGTTGGAGCAGTTACAACACAAGACAAATGCGACTCAGTTGTTTTCTGTACAAAAGTTGTGATTACTTTAATTAAAAAACTTTTGCCTGTGCCAGCTTGTCCACTCACATACATTCGGATAGGTTCAAATGATGAGCAATCAATCAATCAATCAATCATACCATTTGTATAGCGCACTACTCACCCGGGAGGGTCTCAAGGCGCTTGGGGGAGGGGGTATGCTACTGCTCGAACAGCCAGGTCTTGAGTTGTTTCCTGAAGGCGAGATGGTCCTGGGTCAGCCGAAGGTGGATGGGGAGGGAGTTCCATGTCTTGGCAGCCAGGTAAGAAAAGGATCTTCCTCCGGCGGTGGCTCTTCGGATGCGTGGTACGGCTGCGAGGGCGAGGCTGGTAAAACATAACTGGCGGGTGGGCGTGTAGAAGGTCAGGCGGTCGTTGAGGTACTTGGGGCCCAGGTCGTGGAGAGACTTGTGTGCGTGGGTGAGGAGCCGGAACGTGATCCTCTTGTCGACGGGGAGCCAGTGCAGGTCCCTCAGGTGGTTGGAGATGTGGCTGCGTCGGGGGACATCCAGGATGAGTCGGACGGAGGCGTTCTGGATGCCCTGGAGTCTTTTCTGTAGCTTGGCTGTGGTTCCGGCGTAGAGGGCGTTTCCGTAGTCCAGTCGGCTGGTGACGAGTGCCTGGGTGACAGTCTTCCTGGTCTCGGTCGGGATCCAGCGGAAGATCTTGCGAAGCATACGTAGGGTGTTGAAGCACGATGAGGAGACAGCGTTGACTTGTCTGGTCATCGAGAGGGAGGAGTCCAGGATGAAGCCCAGGTTGCGTGCGTGGTCGGTTGGCTTGGGTGCGGTGCCCAGGGCTGGGGGCCACCAGGAGTCATCCCAGGCGGAGGGTGAAGATCCCAGGATGAGGACTTCCGTCTTGTCCGAGTTCAGTCTCAGGCGGCTGTCCTTCATCCACTCGGCGACGTCTTTCATCCCTTCGTGTAGGCAGGTTCTGGCGGCGGCGGGGTCTCTGGTGAGGGAGAGGATCAGCTGGGTGTCATCGGCGTAAGAGATGATGTTGAGGTTGTGCTGGCGTGCGATGGCTGCAAGAGGCCTCATGTAGAGCACTCTTTCTTCTCAATGGAGTAATCCATGGCCAATCTGTTCTCTCACTTGCTCATATATTTCTTTCTGCTCAAGATTTAGTTCTTCCAAGTTTCCTAAGTTTGTTACATCTTCTTGACCTTGATACATTGCTGTTTCCACCTCTTCCATAGCAGTTGCTGCTTCATTTTGAATAATTGGTTCTCCTAGTGGGTCCTGACTCAACGGAGCAGAAGTTTGATTCTCTTGAGAACTGTCTCTAGCAATCTCAGCTGCAATTCTAGCTTCTTGCTCAATTTCATCATTCAACATTTCCACATAATTAGCAAAAACAGGACATTCTATAGTATCTTTAGTTGCATTGAAGGAATCTTCATAGCTCTCGAAATCTCCAAGTAATTCCAATTCTGAACGCCATGGCTTGAAAAGTTGCAAAAGAGCTAAATAGTAAAATTCCCTTTTGTCAGGTGTTTCGCAACTCAGTTTACGGTGATTAATCAAATGTCCTTTTCTTTGTTTCACCAGACATCCTTCAGAACCAACCACGGCATATATACCATTATTGATGTTTTCCGTAATATTCCGTTTAAAAATATAGTTTTGCAGCACTTCATAGAGACAAATATTCTCAAGATGATGACTTCTATTTGGATAATATGTATCCAACATATTTGTTTTCACAATCTCTGTACTTTCTGGCTCTTTTTCAGCGAAATATTCAATTTCTTGTACAGATTTAAGAACTTGGTTTTGTGTTGCAGCACAACCTAGACTCACCCAAATGATTCTTCTAGATTTGGAGTATAGACTTGCAGATGATAACCGATCCGACATTCATACACTCCAATTTCTCGATGAGATAACATCTTGAAACTGTAAGTATATAATTTCTTACTTAGACTCTTACCGTGGGAAATCTCTTCCCACATTTCCTTCAATTCCATATTTTCTGATTTTGTTATGTACGATGTTACACATCGAGCAACAGCACTGGAATTGTCTGCAACATATTGAATATCCATATTAGCATTCCACATGGACAAAATGACTGGGTTATAGTAATTTTTATATTTTGACTCTTCATTTCTTCTTAAGTTGTAGGTATTTTTTGGAGACTTTCTTGTGATAGTATGTCGCAAAGATGACATAAAACTGTTCACTCTTCCTTTTGATATTACTGGACGTGGAAATCAAAAACGGCATTTGGTGTAGAATTTGTCCTTAGATTTATACTTTCGACCACAGTATTTCCCACAACGATGACTTGGAATCATAAGACTTGTTGTCTTAAGTCCTTTTCTTGTGTACTGTTGGGCTTATCACATGTAGCATATTCTTCAATAAAAGACAACACAAGTCTGTTCCAAATTTGGGAGCATCTTTGATCCATATTAGCATGTGTATGTGAGGAGCACCTCTTGCTTGATACTCCTTTTTCCAAAAGAAGTCCAGAACCTCTCCAAGAGGAGGATTTTTTTTATTGGTGATAAAAGACATCATAGCTTCAAATCTATAATTGAAATACCTGCCTACAATAACTGGATCCAAAGAGTACAATTCTCCAGGAGTCTTGTATTCCAATATTTAGTCTATTTGGATTTGCCTCTCGAAGAAATTGAAGTAAATCATCCCAAGCATATTCAGCACAGCTTAGAGTAAGGAACCATGTAGGAGTTCCTAAGTTCCTTAGCATATATTTCAGTTCTCCATGATGACGGTACCAGTACTCATTAGTACCACGCTGACATGCCATGAGATTAATCAGCTGAGATTCCAAAACATTATCTTTCTGCAGTACTTTATCCATAAGTTCCTTTGCCGAAACATTTTGCAGATGTACACCTGTTTTCAATATATGGTTTACAGCATAAGAAAATCCAGACATATCACTCTTAAACAAAAGATGAAACAAATACGGAATACATTGTCGAAATCTTGGATCTTCTGCAAATAATCTTGATGTCCGGTATTCAGATGCAGGAATCTGCACAGGTGGGTCATCATATCATCCTCCTTTTCCTGTGGGAAACAACAAGCTTCCAAGCTTTTTCCCCATACACTAATGGGACTTCCTTTTGCTTCTTTTATTTGGAATAACTCTATAGTATTCCCCATCACTTCTTTAGAATGCAGTGGATGAACACTGTAATGTTCATAGATTTCTTCAGTTCTGGACACATCCACTTTTTCAATTTTTCCAGATGGCAAGTCACTATCTTCTTCTACAGTTATTTCGTCTTCTCTCACATACACATTTCTGTAATATTGATTATTTTTTACCAGATACAATGTTGCCTTTTTCACTTTCCTAACATCCACTAATTCTTGCCAGATTTTCTTACTCTTAGTAGGAACGCCATTAATAAGAATAACTAAAGGTTCATCCTCTACATTTTTCACACCAATTGTTTCAATATTTTTCTTTAAATCTAGAGGCAAATATACAACTCTTCCCTTTAATCCTCTCTGTAAATCAGAAGGAGGCAATTTTCCTGCCTTAGGCTCCATACGAACAATAGCCTGAAATGGATGCACACATTGAATAAGAATAGACTCACAGGTATTTAAATCCGTCAGTTCAGAAGGAATATTTACCAACTCAAGATTATTATGCACAGCTCTACCAGGCATTTTGTTCTCCTCCAATTTGTTATAACAATACTTACAAATACGGTGATCAGAACCCAAATTAAAACAATTCTCTACCAACAAATAAGTCACAAAACCCTTCCACTCATTATTATTTTCCTTTTCACTTTTTAAATACAAATCAACAGTCCTGGTCTGATTTTATAATGAGTTCGTCGACAACAGACACAACTCTAATTTGGCCTTTCACCTGAAATCACCTTAAACTTTGTAATTTCATGCTCAAAATTTTCTGTACTACAATGTTGTACATTCTCTTCTACATTTCCTTCTATTAATATCTCAATTTCTGCACTCTCTTCCTCAGGACCAAAATAACTAACCTCAATTTCACCACAAATGTTCTTTACATTTGATACAGATCCATGCAAAAGAGCACTGTTCAACTTTTTTAACAGTAGAGCTGGACTTTTTGCGTAATACAATATTCTGACTAAATTCCTCATTTCAGAATGATGTACTGCTAACATCCTGAAATGGTGAAAAACACTTCAACATACTTTTTTAGAAACACAAGCCAGAGAATGACGTTGCAAACCAGTATTTTCTCTCACTCAGCAAGGGTCTAGTCCTTACAACATCCGAATCTTTTATTTAACACTTTTCTTAGTATAGTTACGTAAGAAATTGCGTCAAAAATAATTAGATTCTTGATGTACACTACAAATACTACTACAATTCCAAGTGTACACTGGAGCTTTAGGACCTCTCCCTAAAACTTCATCAGCTAACACCTCTTCTGCATTTCTAAGAACAATTTTCTCTTTCTCAATAGGACAACCATTTCTAACCTCATAAGCACGACCACTAGTGTCAACTACATGCAACAAATCATTACTATGAAGATAATTTTCTTCATTAAAAAAAGGCTCAGAACTTGAACTATGTTTCCACTCACCCAAAAATAACTCACAAAAATTACTTCTGTTAATTACTCTTCTCCACTTACTTTTGGCCTTCATTAAATGGATTGGCTTATCTAGTGATCGAATTCTATTGATTACTAAAATAAATATTTTTTTTTCAATTCAAAAGCTTTCTCAACTACATTTTCTATACCTTTCTTCTTCTTATAAACTGCTGTTTTTTTACATCCCTTAATTTCTTTAAATAAATGTAACACAACTCTGTTATAAAACATTTTTTTCCTAATTTCCATAAATTGGTTTTTCCTCCATTTACTATAAACTATTTTTTCTGCAGTTGATTTTGCATGATTGTTCTCTTTATTCTTCTTTTTCTTTTTCGTTGCAGACACACTAAAACCATTTTTCACTTTGTGCACTCTACTCTTAGTCTTTAATATTTTCCTCGGAAAAGTGTTACTTCTCTTACCAGGACTGTTTTTCTTTTTGTTAACACATGATTCTTCATGTAAATCTTGTGGATGACTTCTCTTCAAATAAACACCTTTCTTTCGTTGTTTCCTCTTTTGACATTTCATAGGCTCGATACGTTTTTTTCATTATTGATAAACAGAATCTATTATTAAAAAAATATATAACATTACAAAAATAAATATATGAAATATTCTATAATATTACTTATAAGAACAGATGGAGGATTATGAGGACAAATGTGGGACTACGAAAATAAAAGTAGTTACAACAAGAGAGGAAGGAGTATGAAGCAAGGGAAAATATAACGCCAAGGGGGGATTATAAACAGACATTGCAATATAACGGGATAAAGGAATTATGAATAAAGTGGAAAGTATGAATAGGTAAGGGAGAGTTTGAAGAGAAAGATGGAAATATGAGGAGAGAAGAAAGAGTATAAGAAGAAAAAAGAGAGTAAGAGGACAGAGGGGGCACTTTAAGAAGAGAAAGAAAGACTCTAAAGAAAAAAGAAGGAATATGTGAAAAGACACGAAACTATAAGAACAAAAAAGGAATACTAGCAAAGGACAGTGTCTATAAGGACAGAGAGAACAGTACCAGAAGAGAGCACGGACAATGTGAGGAAAAGTGGACCATAAGGAAAAAAGGGGTGTACAAGAACAGAGGATACAGTCTGAGGAGAAAAAAAGGACTATAAACAGATGCAGGATTATGAAGAGTGAAAAGTGTATGACGAAAGAAGCAGAAGTATGACAAGAGAAACAAATATAAAGAGAGAGGTCAGTATGAAAAGACGTAGAATATGAGGAAAGTGCTGCAGAGTGTATGCAGTGAGTCAAGGAGGAGTAAGAGAAGAGATCAAACAATATGAACACAGTTAGGAAGTATAAACAGAGAGGACAGAAAATGAAAATAGAAAAGAAATATAAAGAAAAAGAGGAACATATGAACACAGAGAGAAGGAATATAAGACAAAACGAAATATAAGAAAAACTCAGTAGTATGAGGAGACATGGAGAAGTAAGAGAAGAGAGAGGACAATATAAAAGCAGGGGGGAGTATAAGAACAGGAGGGAAAATGAGGAGAGGAATATGACAATAAGAAAAGACAGCAATATTAGTAGAGAGTGCAAAGTATAAGAAAAGAGAGGAGAAATGTGAGTACAAAGAGAAGAGTATCAGAAGAAAAAGAAAAGTATGAGAAAAAATAAGGGAGTACCTGCAAAGAACAGCGACAATAAGAAGAAACAAAGAATGTCCTTCACATCTAACATGGGCTTCGATTGGAATTCCATAGAGCATATTATCAAGCCCATTATCGCCGCTTTATCTGCAGTTTTCTGCCGATAAATCGGCGATACATTTATCGCCTGTCTTGATAATATGCCCCATAATTCCTTAATGTACAAAGATGCGGCATATACATTACCATACAACTTATCAACTCACCTTTCAAATTGATGTGTAGATTAAGAAGAATGCCACTCACACAGTAGATGTTCTTATACAGAATCTCTCTAGTTCAGTGTTTCCAGCAGAACCACGAAATGGAACATTTTCCCTCTCATTTTAAACATACATACATATAAACAACCAATTAAAATCCTTCACACATTAATTCAAAACGAAACACACATTTCTATTGCTTTAACATTTAAAACCTTTCCAACTGACATAACTTTCCACCCTACCCCCAACAGATCATGCAAAAGTCAACTGTCAACAGAGGTCAAAAGTTCAGCACTGTATAAAACACTGCTCCTCAACAAATTTAGACTATGCATAAGCACTTACTTATAAGTATCAATAAAGAGAAAAGGTCTCATTACAAGCAACCAACATATAAACACATAAACTTGATGGAAATCAGTAAAATAT
This sequence comes from Lissotriton helveticus, assembly GCF_964261635.1. Lineage (NCBI taxonomy): Eukaryota > Metazoa > Chordata > Amphibia > Caudata > Salamandridae > Lissotriton > Lissotriton helveticus. Next base: position 1,647,056,460 of record NC_136063.1, on the reverse strand, counting down.
ATATTTGATTGATTTTTTCTTGCTTACGTACGCTTATGAAACGACTTTCAGAATTCGCACAGTACGCGTACACTAAATACATCGTAAAAAAAATAAATAGCATCTATCACTAATTTTTTACAATACCCGGGGTCCCCATCCCCCAGGGCTCAAATATAACGTTCAGGACCGTGGGGGAAGCCCCAAAACCCCCATAGTCCCAGCCATCTCCCTGCATCCTTCGGAACCCGGCATTGCTTTTTGTCAGAGAGACCAGCTTAAATTCTGCTCTCTAAGACGAAAAGCAATCTGCTTTCCTACTTGAAGGAGAACTCTCACCCTACCATAGCAAACAGCAATGTCCCAAGGATAGGCACTCCGTAACACTACAGGAGCCGGCCCTGGGAGGTGAGGTCCCCAGGGCCATCAAAGGCTCAACAAAGGCCCTCAAAGATTTTGACCTTGAGGATCATTGTAAAGCCCGCTAAGCAAGCCTAGGGGGACAGGAAGTCCTATAGCAAATAGCAAACTTTTCCTGTCAATCTACACACTCAATCTACACACATATACAAATAAATAAAAAATCACATTTATTCCCACATTAAATCAAAACGAAACACACTTTTATATTGTTTGAACTTTTGCACTCTTTCCAACTGACAAAACTTTCAACCCTCCCCCATTCCACAATCTGCCAGTTACCATAGAAACACTTCAGGGAACACCTAACTCAGCACACACGTGAAAAGTTCATCATACATTGTTGCAAATTAAAACAGCAAGTGTGCTTGACTTGAGAATATACCAGCTTATCTTATGTAACGTTCTTTTCTATCAGTTTTTCTTAACCAATAAAAATCAGGCTTTTAAAAAACAGAAACATACATCATAGCTTAGTGTAGAATGTTGTCGAACAACTAATCATTTCTTTTCTTTTTTCAAAACTGTATATTGTCCACCATTTTAGAAAAATTCTTACTCTTCAGACTGCCATTTCATTTACAGACACCTTCAGAGTGCATCCAGACCTCTCTTCAACATGCTAAGAGTGTGGATTGTGGGACACAGCTATATGTTCTGTAGCCAAAGGTACGCACAACAGAAAAGAATTCACAAAGACCTATGTTTACCAAATGTAGACGTTAAATGGATTGGACAGAGAGGATTAAAGTGGCACCATTGGTGAAATCCTTTTTACATCTCTAACACCCTGACCTCATAATTGCGCACTGTGGTGGCAATGACCTAGGCACTTTGACCAAGTAGGTCTGGAAATGCTTATGAAGGACACCTTTGCACAATTGATAACACTTTTCCCCAAAACTGCCTTTGTCTATTCTAATATATGCCAAAGGCAGAAATGGAACTGGTCCAACCACTATTGTCAACATATTGAGAAAGCTAGGAAACATGTGAATAAATCTGTTTTTGCCTTTCTCCGAGACTATAGAATGGGGTCCATCTATCACAACAATCTGCGTTTCAATATGCATGACATCTATAGGAGAGACGGTGTACATTTTACAGATGAGGGAAACAGAGTCTTCCTCTTGAACTTTAGACTCTGCATTGGTACTTACTTGGAGGTACCAAAATCTCCCAATAAACACAAGGGCTCTTTTTAGAGCCACCCAACATCTAAACACATACACTTCATAAATATCTGAAAAATATTCTTCTTTTTCTTCCTTAAGTACGCTTATGGGACGACTTCCAATCGGCGCACCGTACGTCGTCCATACGTGCTTGGTATGCATATGATAAATCTACCATAAAAAAATAGCCTTTATCACTAATTTTTTATAATCCCAAGGACCCCATCTCCCGGAACTCAAATGTAACGTTGCGGACCGTGGGAAGAGCCCCAAGGCCTACACGGTCCCAGCCGGCTCCCCACTTCCTACGGGAGCCGGCATTGCTTTTCGTCACAGAGAGCAGCTTACATGCTTACATTCTACTTTCAAAGATAATTTCAACAGTTATACATTTTATAAAATAATATAGTACTGCACGCTAAAGGAGAAAAGTCAGCACAATTATGATAGAATAGAAAATAGAAAAAAAATACTTCTACACTCAAAAAACTCGTAAGAAGAGTACACAGTTTAATTTAAAAACACCCTACCACAACTAGTTTTTGAAACGCATTATACAATAAAATGCATCACAAAATAGGCTCCATACATGGTGACTGTATCGTAACATCACATAGAAAATAGAAAGCCACTCTTACGCTACCAGGAAAACACACCAACAGTACAAGGCCCAAATTTCCATTGTAGTGATTTCTTAGTTGCAAGTCTAGTTGTCAGATCGACACACACACTCCCTCATGGCTGGTATACACCCACACCACACCCATTCAGCGCATCCGTCACTACACACGTGACCCTATGTATAAAAAAGACGAAGCGCACATGTTGTACGTCATTTTAGAGTTGTTCCCAAAGCACTGAAAAAGGGGCCCACTACTAGATGCGTGGCCTCTTTGGTCACTGAGTTAGTGGTGCCCGAATCACTGAGCGGGTGAAGAACCTGCTATGATGATGATGGGAGCAGGAGTATGTCGTTAGCCATAGAGATATCAAGACTCGGCACCAAATATGAGACTTCTTTGTTGGAGATCGGGACTACATCATGAAGAAGGGGTCTTTTCCACGAAAAGGTGAGCAGTGGGGCTTGAGTACGCATTGGAGGGAGGCAAACGGTTGTAGCTGACAACATACAAAAATGCGACTTAGTATTTTAGACTAATGCACTCCTATATAGTGTATTAATTTATATGCATATATTTTTTCCCAATAGCAGTAACGTTTTTATAATCGCTGAAATGTCCGGAATATTACCAATACTAACAGTTCGTAGAAATGTGAGAATGAATGTTATCTAACTCCAAATTAATATGGTAACAATTACCAATCATAACATCTTTCTTTCAATATCTTATAGATGTAGAGCTTCGCGATGGATTATGTAAGAAGTACGTCGGCAATGGCACAAGGTGAGCAAAGAAGCTTGTTTCCGAAATAACGACAAGTTATCTGTGAAATGAGAGAATGTGTAGTATGCAGCAGGCGTGCAAAACACACATTGGGCTAACAGGGCTTCAGCTAGGATCAGAGAGCTTACTGGGCCCCCACACAGTCACACCCGAGTATGTCACAAGTCTTTTAAATACATTTTACTTGTTAATGAGACTTTGATGTCCCCCCTTACAGCTCCTGCAGCTCCACTCTTCTGTTTCCTTGAAGTTAAGCCCCCCCAAAAGGAGTCTGTAAATCTGCTTCTGACTTTAAAAGAAAAAATCTCAACTCCAGACTCTGCGAGACAGTTTTAATGTTGTTTTCTCTCTCTTTCTCTCTCTCACTCTCTGTGACATCATTTCTCTTTCTCTTTTAAAGTTATAGACACTGCTGTCTACTTTGACGTGTAGAAGGAAAGGTGTCTTCAAGTTGTGAACTTCGGTGGCCGCAGTGTTTGACAGCACTAAACATACAAGGTAAGCACAGCGGCCTAGATATACAATGCCTCCATTACAATGCTTTAGAAAAAAGTCGGCGTATTTACAATTCCGTTGTGCAACTTTTGTGTCACTAACGCAGTAGGCACTTCCATATACACACCACTTGAACGCGGGACTATAACAGAACTGAAATGTACAAGGCACACTACACACTTAAACCGTAGTCTAACCTTCATTTGTGAAAGGAGAGAGTGGGTAGTGTGCAGCAGCTTCACTGTGTTGAAATGTATATTTACCTCCGAGCAGTGAAAACAGATAGGATACAACAGTCTGACAAACAAATCTACAAGCTTATTACGCTACTTTTATGTCACTTTTAACATGGGAAAACAGACGCAAGGAGCTTGTAAATCTACGTCTGACTTTTCAAGAAAAAATCTGAACTCCAGACTCTGCGAGACAGTTTTAATGTTGTTTTCTCTCTCTTTCTTTCTGTCTTTCACTTTCTGTGACATAATTTCTCTTTCTCTTTTAAACTTAAAGACACTGCTTTCTGCTTTTTGACGTGTAGAACAACAGCTAAAGTGAAGTTGTGAATTCCACTGGCCGCAGTGTTTAGCCGCAGTGTTCATACAACGTGTTTATTAGGCACACCCCCAGTAATGTGAGCAATGTCCAATTGGACATGGGTTACTTCACCCATCTCATGCTTGGCAACAGCCATAGGTCCTTACTTCTTGCGGCCACGTGCTGCCCGTGACCGTTCCCTATCAACACTGTCCGGTGTGTCGGACTGTTCATGTGTAGGCACGTTACGTTCACTACGCCTTCTGAACTCGGTGGGTGAGGGCGTGATGCTACCACGGCTGGTGGCCTCCTCACTGTCCCCCTCCCCTTCCATTGTGGCGGCCTTAGCATTCTGCATTTGCTCTAGCACTGAGGTCAAGGACACCATCCCCCTGGCAACATCCCTACTGCAATGCGCCATCTCCTCCTGCATGGCGATGGGCCTGCGACACATCAGTGATGTTGAAGTGGCCAGCCGGTTCACCGACTTGGTATAGGCCTGGAGCCTCTGTCTCTCCCTGCGCCTGGCTAGACGGTCCTGCTCAAGCTGGCTGCAGAGGTTGTCCACCAAAGTAGCCACTCTTTCCAGTCCTGCACTCATGTTCTCCCCCATAGCACTGATGCCCTTCTCCATCCTGTGCATATGCTTGTTTATGTGTGCCACCTCCCTGTGCATTGACTTGAGTTCTTTCCATTGCAGGCGCTGGACCTTCAGCATGTTGCCTTCCAGTCCTGCAAACACACTGTCACCCTGCTCGGCTGCCTCTGGACTGTCCGGCCTTGCCCTGCGGCGTCTGGATGAGATGTGGGCACCCTCGGAAGAGGAACCACACCTCTCCCTGTTGGATCTTTCCCCTATGGGACTTTGTTCGCCCCCTCTGCCCTCCTCATCTGACTCCTCCATCTGCTGGAGGGTGGCCACGGCATGCCTCCTGCCTGACTGTGGGGGTGGGGGTGTTGGTGATCTTCACAGTGGGGACTGTGTGAGAGGGGATTGTGGACTTCCCTGGCGCTGTGGTGATGGCTGTGGTGGTGGAATAGATGGCTGTGATGACGCAGAGCTTGTGGTCCCTGCAGGCCTGCTGGCGTCTTCATTTTGCCTCCCCTCCGGCCTGGCTGACTTGGCTCGGCTGCTCTCTGCTGCACTGCGAGATGACTCGCCTGTAATGACACAAATGTAGATATACTCACTGCTCTGTCTGCCATGTAATTACATTAAACAACATGCCTACAAAGCACAGTGGTTGTCCTGGCGCTTCCCAATTACTTTCCCATGCTATTGTGTTTGCTAGCCTGACTGTCCTATTCATGTGTTCCCTCTGACTACATCACCCATAATGCATTGCAGGTATCCATTTAGACATGGGGTGGAGTGGGAGCCCCTTTGCCACTATGGGGGTTGGGGTTGGGGAGGGGGTAGCACAGCATGCTGGGCATGCTTCTTACCTTGTTTCTAGCTGCTCTGGCGGAGCTGTCGGCGTCTCCCACGCCAATAACACTCTCCTGCTGGATGGTGGATTCAACCATCTGTTCAAGTGGTGTTGGTACTGGGGCTCTGTTTTTCCCTCCTCCGGTTTTTCCAGCCTGCCTCTGTCTCTCTGCCATCCTCAGTTTGGCTGTCTTCCTGAGATCGGACCACCTCTTCCTGATGTCCTCTATGGTGCGCAGGGTCACACCTATGGCATTGATTTTGTCCCTGATGCCACTCCAGATTTGCCTCTTCTGTGACTCTGGCACTTGGTGGGACTGGGCTCCAAAGAGCTTGTGGTGCTCTTGACTGACATCCTGGATCAGGACCTCCAGCTCCTTGTCACTGAACTTGAGTTTTCTCTTTCTGTCGCCTCCCTCCTTCTCCCTGTCCTGGGTTGCCATTTCAATGCTTGTTGTAGCTTGTTGTAGCTTTTCTGTCCTGCTTGTGGCTGTGTGGCAGTTTTGCTGCTGACTCCTCAGCTCCTGCCTGTCTGCCGGCCTGCCTCACTGTGAGCACCAGGTCCTGTGCACCTGGCTGGGTGTGGCCACTTCCTGTTTGGGAGGTAATTGGGTGATTCAGGATTGGCTGATTCACCAAATTACGAATTTTTGAATTACCGAATCGGTATTTCTGATTCGGTAATGGATTCTGTAAAACCGATTCGGTATTTCATTCAAATTTTTTACCGATTTGTCCGAATTCGGTAGTTAATACCGATTCATAACGAATCGGTAAACTTTAACGAAATTTTATCTACATCGCGTATACCGAATCCTTAATACCGATTCGGTAAAATTCGGTATTAAGGATTCGGTATTCTCAATTTACCTACATATGGCCCTATGTGACTGAGCAGATTGAGCATAGTTTACTTCATGAGAAAAAAGAGTGCTCATGTACGTCATTTCAACCTGTATGTGAGTGGACAAGCAGGAACTGGAAAACGTTTCCTAATTAAAGGAATTGCATCTTATCTTACAAAAAGAACAGAGTCATCACTCTCTTGTGTTGTTACCGCTCCAACTGGGTTGGCAGCGCATAACATTAAAGGGATTACTTTACATCGTTTGATGATGCTGCCAGTAGAGCATGAAAATAATTTAGAATACCACAAGCTATCTGGAGAAGCGTGTTGTGAAGTTTCCAGAGTTCTTAAAAAAATGAAACTTCTTATTATTGATGAGGTAAGCATGGTATCAAAATGAATGCTTGCCTTTGTGCATTTAAGAATGCAACAAATTCTTAAAACAGAGTATGATGTGTTATTTGGAGGCAAACACATCATCGTTTTTGGAGATCTACTACAGCTAACACCTGTGAAAAGACAACCAGTGTTTAAAACTGTTACACATGAAGATACCAGAAAGTGCCTGGGAAGCATTGGAAATGTTAATATATGGTTATATTTCAAATACACAGAACTGACCCAAAATATGCGACAGGCAAAGGATGCTGATTATAAAAGTATTCTTGAAGATATAAGGATTGGAAAAGTAAGTCAACATGGCAAAGAAGCTCTACAAGCACGATTACTTTCTAATTTGTTTCCAAAGGAAAATGTTGGAGCAGAGAATATATATAGAAAAATTGCTGAAAACAATCAGTAATATGCTTGATGCCAACTCTGCAAGAATGTGGAATCTTCAATGAAAAAATGTTGAAGTTAGAAAATCAAGAAATTATAAAATTGGAAGCTATTGATAAAATAGAGCATGAAGGATCTACTATTATTTTGTCAGAAAAGTTAAAGTCATTATTATGTCAGAAAAGTTAAAGTCAAAATTAGATTCTTTAGACAAGTCAATATCTAAAACAGCTGGTTTAGAAAATAATCTATATGTATGTTTAAATTATCGGATAATTTTTCGACGTAATTTAGATGTGGAAAGAGGTTTAGTAAATGGAGCAATGGGTCATGTTGTTAATTTTGTGAATTACCCAAATAGAGATCAGATTGAAATTATGAAAATCTAATTTGATGAAATTGAAGAAGTTCAACAATTGTGAGGAAGAAGGGAGGGCTTGCATTGCATTGCCAGACCTAGAGTACTACGCCTGGGCATTTCAGCTGTTCCACTCTAGGATGTTTTTTGAAAACCCCTGAAGACAACTCAATCGGAAAAATGTTTAAGGCCATGTTAACTGGGGCTAATCTTCCACTTGATGGTTTTTTGTTCAAGTTTGGACACCAGAGGTTCTTTAAAAAGGTGAGACTAAAGATTTTACAATCATTGATGAGAGAATGGGTTCAAATAAAAGCTAGGGTTGGGTTGGCATATTTCTCCAACTTTGCCCCAATTTGGGATTCCTCCTTGTTTAAAAGACAGTCTCGCAGTTCCTCTATAAGAGGCAGGGATTATAAGATGGGGAGAGTTGATGGCAGGAGGTTCTTTGGTAGAATGGGAGGAGCTTTCAGCGAGGGTCGGCCCATCCCTATCCAGATTTGTATATCTGCAATTGGTCAGCTGGTCCCAGGAGCAGTCAAGGAAAAACCATCAACTTGGGGGATATAGTTATCTAGAAAAACATCTGGTAGAGAGGCAAATAGGGCGTAAGGAGGTGGCCCTCTGGTATTGGTCCATCGTGGAGGAGGCTGATGGTAAATTCACCCTCCCGTCGGAATTGTGGGGAAGTGAAGTAGGGGCACAGGGTGAGGACCTATGGCGTAGATCTTTTAGCCTCCTATACAAGGTCGTCAAGCCAGCATGGCTAAGACGTAGCCACCTGTTTACTGTGCACCGAGCATATCTCTCCCCCCCAAAGGCTCTCTAAATTCCAGCCAGGAAAGTGCTGCAACAAGTGCCTCCTCCCAGCAGCATCCGATATGCATATGTTTTAGGACTGCCCTGGTATCACTGTGTTTTGGGAAGAAGTTAAGGCCACCCTGGAGTCAATCCTCAAAATACTGATTTCCCTCAGTCTGACAGTAATCATATTTGGTCTCGAAAACCACGTCACGGGGATGGAAAGGACCTTTCTGTTCTACGCAATCCTCCTGGCACGACAGCAAATATGTAGAACAATCACAATGGACAGCACACCGCTAGCCCCTCCTCCGGATCGCCCCTCGGGACTCTGGTACATGGAGTTCTTCAGTGGTTCACCCATGTGGGTGCAAGTAGGTACTTGTTGGACTGATGATCTCTAGACCCGATACATATCCCGGGTTTTTGGATATCGCCCGAGACATGGCTTGGGTTTCGGGATAACTTCCCTCATCAGTAGAGAAAATAGTTTGGGGTGGAAGAGAAGGCCGCCAAACAACCGTCAAAGGCCTTGATGCCCGAACCGGCATGCAGGTGCGTCGTCCAGGAGCCCGTCGGCTCAAAGCTCAAGGGAGCCAATTTGTAGAACAATCGCAATGGACCGCACACCGCTAGCCCCTCCTCCGGATCGCCCCTCGGGACTCTGGTACATGGAGTACTTGAGTGGTTCACCCATGTGGGTGCAAGTAGGTACTTATTGGACTGATGATCTCTAGACCCGATACATGTCCCGGGTTTTTGGATATCGCCCGAGACATGGCTCGGGTTTCGGGATAACTTCCCTCATCAGTAGAGAAAATAGTTAAGGGTGGAAGAGAAGGCCGCCAAACAACCGTCAAAGGCCTCGATGCCCGAACCGGCACGCAGGTGCGTCGTCCAGAAGCCCGTCGGCTCAACGCTCAAGGGAGCCAATTTGTAGAACAATCGCAATGGCCCGCACACCGCTAGCCCCTCCTCCGGATCGCCCCTCGGGACTCTGGTACATGGCGTTCTTGAGTGGTTCACCCATGTGGGTGCAAGTAGGTACTTGTTGGACTGATGATCTCTAGACCCGATACATGTCCCGGGTTTTTGGATATCGCTCGAGACATGGCTTGGGTTTCAGGATAACTTCCCTCATCAGTAGAGAAAATAGTTAGGGGTGGAAGAGAAGGCCGCCAAACAACCGTCAAAGGCCTCGATGCCCGAACCGGCACACAGGTGCGTCGTCCAGGAGCCCGTCGGCTCAAAGCTCAAGGGAGACAATTTGTAGAACAATCGCAATGGACCGCACACCGCTAGCCCCTCCTCCGGATCGCCCCTCGGGACTCTGGTACATGGAGTTCTTGAGTGGTTCACCCATGTGGGTGCAAGTAGGTACTTGTTGGACTGATGATCTCTAGACCCGATACATGTCCCGGGTTTTTGGATATCGCCCGAGACATGGCTCGGGTTTCGGGATAACTTCCCTCATCAGTAGAGAAAATAGTTAGGGGTGGAAGAGAAGGCCGCCAAACAACCGTCAAAGGCCTCGATGCCGGAACCGGCACGCAGGTGTGTCGTCCAGGAGCCCGTCGGCTCAAAGCTCAAGGGAGCCAATTTGTAGAACAATCACAATGGACCGCACACCGCTAGTCCCTCCTCCGGATCGCCCCTCGGGACTCTGGTACATGGAGTTCTTGAGTGGTTCACCCATGTGGGTGCAAGTAGGTACTTGTTGGACTGATGATCTCTAGACCCGATACATGTCCCGGGTTTTTGGATATCGCCCGAGACATGGCTCGGGTTTCGGGATAACTTCCCTCATCAGTAGAGAAAATAGTTAGGGGTGGAAGAGAAGGCCGCAAAACAACCGTCAAAGGCCTCAATGCCCGAACCGGCACGCAGGTGCGTCGTCCAGGAGCCCGTCGGCTCAAAGCTCAAGGGAGCCAATTTGTAGAACAATCGCGATGGACCGCACACCGCTAGCCCCTCCTCCGGATCGCCGCTCGGGACTCTGGTACATGGAGTTCTTGAGTGGTTCACCCATGTGGGTGCAAGTAGGTACTTGTTGGACTGATGATCTCTAGACCCGATACATGTCCCGGGTTTTTGGATATCGCCCGAGACATGGCTCGGGTTTCGGGATAACTTCCCTCATCAGTAGAGAAAATAGTTAGGGGAGGAAGAGAAGGCCGCCAAACAACCGTCAAAGGCCTTGATGCCCGAACCGGCACGCAGGTGCGTCGTCCAGGAGCCCGTCGGCCCAAAGCTCAAGGGAGCCAATTTGTAGAACAATCGCAATGGACCGCACACCGCTAGCCCCTCCTCCGGATCGCCCCTCGGGACTCTGGTACATGGAGTTCTTGAGTGGTTCACCCATGTGGGTGCAAGTAGGTACTTGTTGGACTGATGATCTCTAGACCCGATACATGTCACGGGTTTTTGGATATCGCCCGAGACATGGCTCGGGTTTTGGGATAACTTCCCTCATCAGTAGAGAAAATAGTTAGGGGTGGAAGAGAAGGCCGCCAAACAACCGTCAAAGGCCTCGATGCCCGAACCGGCACGCAGGTGCGTCGTCCAGGAGCCCGTCGGCTCAAAGCTCAAGGGAGCCAATTTGTAGAACAATCGTAATGGACCGCACACCGCTAGCCCCTCCTCCGGATCGCCCCTTGGGACTCTGGTACATGGAGTTCTTGAGTGGTTCACCCATGTGGGTGCAAGTAGGTACTTGTTGGACTGATGATCTCTAGACCCGATACATGTCCCGGGTTTTTGGATATCGCCCGAGACATGGCTCGGGTTTCGGGATAACTTCCCTCATCAGTAGAGAAAATAGTTAGGGGTGGATGAGAAGGCCGTCAAACAACCGTCAAAGGCCTCGATGCCCGAACCGGCACGCAGGTGCGTCGTCCAGGAGCCCGTCGGCTCAAAGCTCAAGGGAGCCAATTTGTAGAACAATCGCAATGGACCGCACACCTCTAGCCCCTCCTCCGGATCGCCCCTCGGGACTCTGGTACAAGGAGTTCTTGAGTGGTTCACCCATGTGTGTGCAAGTAGGTACTTGTTGGACTGATGATCTCTAGACCCGATACATGTCCCGGGTTTTTGGATATCGCCCGATACATGGCTCGGGTTTCGGGATAACTTCCCTCATCAGTAGAGAAAATAGTTAGGGGAGGAAGAGAAGGCCGCCAAACAACCGTCAAAGGCCTTGATGCCCGAACCGGCACGCAGGTGCGTCGTCCAGGAGCCCGTCGGCTCAAAGCTCAAGGGAGCCAATTTGTAGAACAATCGCAATGGACCGCACACCGCTAGCCCCTCCTCCGGTTCGCCCCTCGGGACTCTGGTACATGGAGTTCTTGAGTGGTTCACCCATGTGGGTGCAAGTAGGTACTTGTTGGACTGATGATCTCTAGACCCGATACATGTCACGGGTTTTTGGATATCGCCCGAGACATGGCTCGGGTTTTGGGATAACTTCCCTCATCAGTAGAGAAAATAGTTAGGGGTGGAAGAGAAGGCCGCCAAACAACCGTCAAAGGCCTCGATGCCCGAACCGGCACGCAGGTGCGTCGTCCAGGAGCCCGTCGGCTCAAAGCTCAAGGGAGCCAATTTGTAGAACAATCGTAATGGACCGCACACCGCTAGCGCCTCCTCCGGATCGCCCCTTGGGACTCTGGTACATGGAGTTCTTGAGTGGTTCACCCATGTGGGTGCAAGTAGGTACTTGTTGGACTGATGATCTCTAGACCCGATACATGTCCCGGGTTTTTGGATATCGCCCGAGACATGGCTCGGGTTTCGGGATAACTTCCCTCATCAGTAGAGAAAATAGTTAGGGGTGGATGAGAAGGCCGTCAAACAACCGTCAAAGGCCTCAATGCCCGAACCGGCACGCAGGTGCGTCGTCCAGGAGCCCGTCGGCTCAAAGCTCAAGGGAGCCAATTTGTAGAACAATCGCAATGGACCGCACACCTCTAGCCCCTCCTCCGGATCGCCCCTCGGGACTCTGGTACAAGGAGTTCTTGAGTGGTTCACCCATGTGTGTGCAAGTAGGTACTTGTTGGACTGATGATCTCTAGACCCGATACATGTCCCGGGTTTTTGGATATCGCCCGAGACATGGCTCGGGTTTCGGGATAACTTCCCTCATCAGTCAAGAAAATAGTTAGGGGTGGAAGAGAAGGCCGCCAAACAACCGTCAAAGGCCTCGATGCCCGAACCGGCACACAGGTGCGTCGTCCAGGAGCCCGTCGGCTCAAAGCTCAAGGGAGAAAATTTGTAGAACAATCGCAATGGACCGCACACCGCTAGCCCCTCCTCCGGATCGCCCCTCGGGACTCTGGTACATGGAGTTCTTGAGTGGTTCACCCATGTGGGTGCAAGTAGGTACTTGTTGGACAGATGATCTCTAGACCCGATACATGTCCCGGGTTTTTGGATATCGCCCGAGACATGGCTCGGGTTTCGGGATAACTTCCCTCATCAGTAGAGAAAATAGTTAGGGGTGGAAGAGAAGGCCGCCAAACAACCGTCAAAAGCCTCGATGCCCGAACCGGCACGCAGGTGCGTCGTCCAGGAGCTCGTCGGCTCAAAGCTCAAGGGAGCCAGTTCGTAGAACAATCGCAATGGACCGCACACCGCTAGCCCCTCCTCCGGATCGCCCCTCGGGACTCTGGTACATGGAGTTCTTGAGTGGTTCACCCATGTGGGTGCAAGTAGGTACTTGTTGGACTGATGATCTCTAGACCCGATACATGTCCCGGGTTTTTTGGTATCGCCCGAGACATGGCTCGGGTTTCGGGATAACTTCCCTCATCAGTAGAGAAAATAGTTAGGGGTGGAAGAGAAGGCCGCCAAACAACCATCAAAGGCCTCGATGCCCAAACCGGCACGCAGGTGCGTCGTCCAGGAGCCCGTCGGCTCAAAGCTCAAGGGAGCCAATTTGTAGAACAATCGCAATGGACCGCACACCGCTAGCCCCTCCTCCGGATCGCCCCTCGGGACTCTGGTACATGGAGTTCTTGAGTGGTTCACCCATGTGGGTGCAAGTAGGTACTTGTTGGACAGATGATCTCTAGACCCGATACATGTCCCGGGTTTTTGGATATCGCCCGAGACATGGCTCGGGTTTCGGGATAACTTCCCTCATCAGTAGAGAAAATAGTTAGGGGTGGGAGAGAAGGCCGCCAAACAACCGTCAAAGGCCTCGATGCCCGAACCGGCACGCAGGTGCGTCGTCCAGGAGCCCGTCGGATCAAAGCTCAAGGGAGCCAATTTGTAGAACAATCGCAATGGACCACACACCGCTAGCCCCTCCTCCGGATCGCCCCTCGGGACTCTGGTACATGGAGTTCTTGAGTGGTTCACACGCCTAATCCCTGCTGATGAGCGTTAATGAACGCGAAACACGTGTCCAGGGATGGCAAGCACACCAGTGAACACCCTCAAGACTAAAGACTCGGGTAGAAGCGCACCCGCTGATACCGACTACATCGACCATCATGCTCCGGGGTCACGCGCTGATGGGACGAGCAGTGTGCGACCTCATTCGGACATACTATTTATACAGGCTCCCTTTGAGCCGGTGGAGGTGACGACCTCGAGACAACGCACCTGCGCGCCTTAAGAGGTATCTGGACCTATGAATATTTTCGGCAGCCCACGCACCAACCCCGTGCACACGCCTAATCCCTGCTGATGAGCGTTAATGAACGCGAAACACGTGTCCAGGGATGGCAAGCACACCAGTGAACACCCTCAAGACTAAAGACTCGGGTAGAAGCGCACGCGCTGATACCGACTACATCGACCATCATGCTCCGGGGTCACACGCTGATGGGACGAGCAGTGTGCGACCTCATTCGGACATACAATTTATACAGGCTCCCTTGAGCCGGTGGAGGTGACGACCTCGAGACAACGCACCTGCGCACCTTAAGAGGTATCTGGACCTATGAATATTTTCGGCAGCCCACGCACCAACCCCGTGCACACGCCTAATCCCTGCTGATGAGCGTTAATGAACGCGAAACACGTGTCCAGGGATGGCAAGCACACCAGTGAACACCCTCAAGACTAAAGACTCGGGTAGAAGCGCACCCGCTGATACCGACTACATCGACCATCATGCTCCGGGGTCACACGCTGATGGGACGAGCATTGTGCGACCTCATTCGGACATACTATTTATACAGGCTCCCTTGAGCCGGTGGAGGTGACGACCTCGAGACAACGCACCTGCGCGCCTTAAGAGGTATCTGGACCTATGAATATTTTCGGCACCCACGCAGCAACCCCGTGCACACGCCTAATCCCTGCTGATGAGCGTTAATGAACGCGAAACACGTGTCCAGGGATGGCAAGCACACCAGTGAACACCCTCAAGACTAAAGACTCGGGTAGAAGCGCACCCGCTGATACCGACTACATCGACCATCATGCTCCGGGGTCACACGCTGATGGGACGAGCAGTGTGCGACCTCATTCGGACATACTATTTATACAGGCTCCCTTGAGCCGGTGGAGGTGACGACCTCGAGACAACGCACCTGCGCGCCTTAAGAGGTATCTGGACCTATGAATATTTTCGGCAGCCCACGCACCAACCCCGTGCACACGCCTAATCCCTGCTGATGAGCGTTAATGAACGCGAAACACGTGTCCAGGGATGGCAAGCACACCAGTGAACACCCTCAAGACTAAAGACTCGGGTAGAAGCGCACCCGCTGATACCGACTACATCGACCATCATGCTCCGGGGTCACACGCTGATGGGACGAGCAGCGTGCGACCTCATTCGGACATACGACAGCAAATATACAAGCATTGGGTCAACCCCAACCCACCAACCCATGCCGACTGGCTGTCTTCCCTCTACGAATCATCAAGGGTGGATACAGCTAGATCTGGCAGCTCTCGGTGCCTTGCCTTTTGGAACCTCTTAGCTCAGTGGAGATGAAATGCTACTTCGGGCCTCCGGGTTTTTTTGTTGTTTGTTTTTTTTCCCCCGGGTCCGATGATTATGCCCTTACACTCCATGGTCCAGAAGGGGGTCTGCCTGACCACGACGAATCCAGGGCCAACAGGCTGAATTAGGCCTTGATGGAGTAAGATCTTCATGAAAGCACCTCCCGCCAATTCGGTACGTTTGTCCAGGTGTAGGATGGGATCACTTTCTGGTCTCCTTCTTTAGGACAACAAGGTGGTTGGCTACTTCTTGGAACAAGGATGCGGCAAATGAGGACAAAATTTTAAAAAAAAACAATTGTGTCGTTGTTCTACTCGATTTTTGCTTGTAAAAGATTTATATGTGCGCCGAAAACTGTTTCCTGTTTGTTTGGCATATGCAGTGACTATTCACAAATCTCAAGGATTAAGTGTAGATAGAGTTTTGGTGAATATTGGAAATACTGTGTTCATGGCATATGTTGCTTTATCTCGAGTTAGAACTTTATCTGGATTATATTTGATTGATTTTGATGAAACAAAGATTAGTGCAGATCAAAATTGTGTCAAAGAGTATAATAGGTTAAGAAGCGCATATGCTCCAAATTTACCTCAATATCCTTTATTCGAAAAGGTTGTGGTAGGTCGAAAAAGAAGATTGGAGAAAAATTGTTGTGAGGTTGTAGAGAAAAGAAAAAAAGCAGATGAACCAGTAATTGCAAAGAAAAAGAGAAAGGATAGTATTGAAGAGATTGTTGGTTTTCAGTTTGAAAACAGTTCTGGTGTCAACTGCTATACTAATGTAGTGGTTAATGTTGTTTTTTTTCTTCAAACTTTACCGCAAGAGATTGTTGATAATCGGGATCAAAGATTTTGTTGTTTGTTGAATTCTGTCTTGTAGGAGTGATAAAACAAAAATAGAAAGTGTTTCTGATATTCAAAATGTTTTAGACATATGTTCTGGAGTAAATCAATTTTCGCAAAATATTCAGCAAGATTGTCAGGAATTTCTTATGTATATGCTTGTTTTATTGCAAGATGAAGGTTTAGATATTGAAAATATATTTGGTGTATCTTATAAATGGCAACATGATTGTGAAAAGTGTACATTTTCAAGTAGTACTCAAATAAACACAGAAAGATTTATATATCTGACATTACCAGACTGCAAATCAGTGACGTTTAGTAATCTGGTTAGATAAGCAAATCAAAACATTGTCTGTACCCAATGCAACTCAGAAATGTTATCAACATTATTTATACAAAGATATGGACAGTATGTAATTTTAATGCTCAAACGATGTAGCACTGATGGAACAAAATTGACAACTTTAATAAAACAAATTGTGGCTTCTCAATTATCAATTTCAGGAAGAACTTTTGTAACTGTAGCTATTATTTTCCATGATAGTTCTTCTACAACATCTGGACATTATACAGCTTACTTAAAATGTGCAAAAGGCTGGACTCATTGTAATGACACTCAATTGACTTTTAAACAACGTTTGCCTTATGACATACCAAATTCTTACCTAGTGTTTTTGGAAACCACATTTTTAGGAAAACAATTGGCCTAGGAAGATTAGTGCTGTAAAAAAAGGTTAATCTACTGGTGAGAATTACTTTGTAAGTCAGGGTGATTTCTTTTAAAGGTATACAGCTCCTTGGTGAAATAAAGGATGAGCAGAGTGTGATCAGCATACCAGATGATGTTGAGGTTTTGATAGCATGCTATTTGTTTAATCTTCTATGTTTATGATAAATACTATCGGGTGGAGGTATAACCATTGTTAGATGGACCAAAAGATGTGGGTGCTTTTGATTCAGAAGGTCTGGCGATACATGCTTAAGAGTACTATTAAGTAAGTACCAAGCTAAGGATTTCGCAGATACTATTTGGCCATGAGGAATAGTATCACAAACAAATGCGTATTTCGGGTACATTTTGTTAACATATGTTTGGATATTAGTTTATTTAGAGTGTATAAGAAAACAGTAGTAATGTTTTGTTACTTTGTGATTGTTGTTGAGATTGTTTACTTATGTAAGAAATTGTGGTTTGAAAAAGACATTTAAGATATTTTATTTCCAATTGTTATATTGTGAATGAAAATGTTGAATGGGTTTTTTAAACATAATCTTCTTGATTGAGTTTTTTTTTGCCCGCTGTCATATGATGAGTTGTATTGAACTCACTGTTTTTAGTGAAATTCAATATATTCTGAGAACAGCAAAATAAAACATATAACATATTGTTCAAATTATTTTGTATTTTGTATTGTGAAAAACATATTATAACTCAATTGTTTCTTCTCTTCCACAGATATTAGATTTAGGTAAGTACAAATACTTTTTCATTACTTTCTTACTTCTATTTCTCTTTATCCTTTCTTTACTGCCTCACTTACTTCTTTACCTTTCCTCATGTTACTTCTGTTCCCTCATTCTACTTACTCCCCTTCATTCACATTTACTGTGCTTGTCTCACCATCAGTACTCTTCCTTCACCCTCACTCATTTTGTCCATCTCTCTCTTTCCTCTATCTGTTCCTCACTTCTCTTTCCTATTTTTCTCTATCAGTACCCTTGTCTTGCTGTATCGATCAGTCTCTTGTCACTGCCCCCTTACTGTCTTTCCTTCATATGATCACTGAGTGACCTTCACTCACTCCACTTCTTTCACTTCCTCTCTCCCTTTTGCTCACTGCCCTTTTCTCCATTTGTGTCTAAGTCTGTTCCTCTGTGTCAGTTAGTATAATTGATTTACTACTTCACAGTCCATCACTCTCCCTCTGTTTCTCTCTTTTACTGTCTCCCTCTTTGTCCTCTAGTCTTCCTTTTGTTTTCTCTCTCTTTCCATACATTCTTCTCTCTCACTTACTTCTTTTTCCTTTCTCTTAATATGCTTCTTTTTCCATCACTCCCCTTCCCTCACTGTTATATCCCTTCCCTCACTATCCTTGCCCTTCATTCAATCTGAGTCTTGTTCCTCCACTTCATGTTCTCTTCTCTCTGCATCACTCTCATTCCATTTCTCCTGCACCTATTCCCTTACTCTTCCTCACACTCTTTCACTTATTCCATCCGTCAATTCCCTTCCCTTAACCTTGTTTCTGCAATACCTTTTGGTAACTCTCATTCCTTTAGTTTCTCACTCCTTTTAGTACATTATTTAGTTGCTTTCTTCCTCTGTGTTTGTCCCTCACCCTTCCTTTCTTTCCCTTTCAGTTTTTTTTACTTGTACTTTGTTTTGTATTATGAATAATATATTGTAACTTTTTCTTGTCTTTCACAGATACTATATTTATGCAAAAGAATTTTATTAAGTTGTCATTATTTATAAGGAAAGTATGACAAACAGAAAATAGTTTTTCTTCACTCTTAGTTGCGTTTCTGTCTTTCCTATTCATTAATCTCTCTCTTACTCTTCTTTCTCTAGTCATCTTACTCTCCTTTTCTTATTCTAATTATTGCCCTTCAGTCACTTTTATAGTCTTTCTGTGACTATCAGTACTCTCTATTTTCTGTTACTCATCTTGTCCAACTCCCTGTTTACCCTGTCTGTCTCTCTTTTCTCTTTCCTATGTTCCTACATCACTACCTTTGTGTTACTGTGTCATTTAGTCTATTCTCCCTCCCCTTACCCTCTTTCCAAAACATTAACCCTCACTGACCTACACTTACTCCATTTCTTTTACTCCCTCACTCCCTTTTGGTCAATTCTCTTCTTTTATTCCTTTCATCACTTACCTTTCCTCCATCTGTTTCTAAATGTGTTTTTATGTTGTAGTTATTGTAACTGATTTACTCCTTCACACCCTGTCATTATTCTTTTGTTTGTGTCTTTTACTGTTTTCCTCTCTTTTCACTACTGTTTACTCCCTTTCTATTTTCCTCTCTTCCTCTATCTCACTCAGTCTAACCGCCTTACTCCCTCTCAGACACTTGCTCTCCGTATCTTTCTCTGTTACTCTCTCTCTCTCTTTCTCTCCCTCACCCTTCCTGTCTTTCTCTTTCTGTTTCTCCCACTCCTACTTTATCCCTCAGTACTCTTTCTTCTCTCTTAATCTTGTTGGTTCCTTCTTTCTCTTTGTCTTTCGTCACCCTCATACCCCTTTCCTCAGTGTTACTGCCTTTCACTCACTTAGTAATTCTGCCTTAGACACCTTGCCTCACTCCCTTTTTCTCACTCCCTCACTCCATGTCACTTACTCCCCTTCACGTATTCTTTCCCCCTTTTTCCCCTCACTTTCCTTCCTTTATTCCTCTTTCATTACACCCTTACTCCATCTCACTTACTCAGTTTCATTTAGTGTGTCACCATCAGTGATGTCATGAGTGATGTCACTGACCATGTCATGAGTGATGTAATATGTGAAGTCATCAGCAGTGCATTGCCGGCGCGCGAGTTATAGTTAGCTGAACTAACTATAACCGGGGAATTTCAATGGTTTTGTATGAGAGAAATGTCCAGCTAACTATAACATGTGTGAAACCTATGGTTTTTTCAGTGAATTTGCAAGGTTTTTTAAATGCTAAGTCCTAACTATAACGTGTGTGAAACCTATGGTTTTTTCACTGAATTTGCAAGTTTTTTTTAAATGCTAATTCCTAACTATAATGTGTGTGAAACTTATGGTTTTTTCAGTGAATATACATATATATATATATATATATATATACAACTTTAAATACAACTTTAAATTAAAGCAAAATCAAACTTTATACCAATCTTGCCACGGGTTTCAATTGATATCTTTAACAAGCAGATTACAGCTGAGGTGAAGATGCTAAATTACAAGATTCAAGCACTCTCTAAAAAAAATGATCAGCAGCACAAATATCAGCAACTCATAAAGAAACTTCAAAATGACGTTTCAGTTGTCATAAGGAACTCCGATAAATGGGGCAATGTGGTGATATGGCCCAAAACTCAATAAATGAAGGAAGCTATGTTGCAACTAAATGATCGCAACTGTTACAAATTGAGCAACAAACAAGTCATTACTGTTATACAAAATGACTTGTTTGCTAAGCTTCTGACCCGGAAAAGTGCGGGAATGCTCAGCCAGGAGAAGTACAGATTTTTGAAAAATTACTATCCAACTATGCCTGTTATATACTTTATCCCTAAAGGGCATAAAGACATTTTAAAACCTCCAGACAGACCGATAATTTCTGCAAAATAGAGCTTGCTGGAGAATGTGTCTATTTACATTGATTTCTTCTTTCAGGATGTTCGAGCTCTACCATCTTTTATACAGGACACTACTGACTTTTTAAAACATGTCTATAACTGTCAGTGGCAAGATGATTATCTGTTAATGACATTAGATTGATCTAACTTATACACCAGTATACATCACACAGATGGGGTCAGAGCAATGGAACACTTTATGGGTACTAGAGCTATTGGATTTTATCAACATAATAAAATGCTCATTAGTTTTACTAAATTTTGCCTAGAAAATAATTATTTCATGTTCCAACAGCCAGTTTACTAGCAAATAAGAGGGTGGCAATGGGGGCAAGCTTTTTTCCAAGCTATGCTTGCCTCCATATGGAATGGTGCAAAGAAATGGTTTTAAACACCATCTTTGCTAAAACCCTGGAAGATCATGTAGTTAAATGTATAAGGTATATAGATGACCTTACTGTGATTTGGAGAGCTAGCAGACAGAGTGCAATTGATTTTGTTATACACATTACCAACAATAATATTAATTTGCATGTTACCCATGACATCTGTGACACCTCAGTGTGCTTTTTAGATATGGAGGTCTTTGTCGCTAATGGCCAACTTGAGACTAAACTACACCGCAAACCGACTGCAGGAAAAACTATCCTGCTTGCATCAAGCTACCACCCTAAGCATACCATACACAGCATCCCATATGGTGAAATGCTTAGGGTGTGAAGGATATGCAGCAGAGATAGTAATCTGATTAATGCACAAGCAGAATGTAAGTCACGCATTATAGCCAGAGGTTATTCTAGGAAAACAATCAATACGGCCATGTCAAAAACCAGGGAACTATGTACAAATGACTTGCTATTTAAACCATCATATAGCAAGAGCAAAACAAAACAAAACAAGAACACAATGCCAGAAACCATAAACACAAGGCTAATCCTGGCGTATAACAAACAGAGGAACAATTTATGCAGGATTATTAAGAGAAACTGGCACTTAGTGCTGAACGATCCTGTTGTGGGCGATACACTTCCACAAAGTCCAACAATAACTTTTAGGAAGGCTCCACCCTCTAATGATTTCTTGGTGAGCAGTAGCCCTGAAATAAGTTAAGGCTCTAGCTGGCTGTCAAGAGGGAAAGGGTTCATCAGATGTTTCTCATGCCGGGCGTGCAAGTTCTCATCCCCCTTGGTATCGCTTTGTTTGCCCTAAGTTGGCAGGGTATGCCCAGACTTGGGTGCCTTGCTCACTTTGCCACTAGAATCAAGATAGCCGGGCTGATGAAGGTTATGAACCCGAAACCGGTCCCATGATGCTTGTTTCCGGTCCAGGGAAGACATGGCTTGGCAGTTCGGGCTGGACTGTTCCTATGAGGCACAGGGTCAGACTGATTTGCATATGGTCATGTCTGAACTGGGGTGGTGGAGTGAGCTAAAGAATGATGATGGATTAAACCCAGATCAGTTGTCTGGGGGTGAGTGTTTGATGTGCTCAAACACTCTGTCCATCATCCCCTTTGGTGTCGGGCGTGCAAGTTTAGCATTAACAAAACGTCCAGAAACGTCTCACTTACAGAACCGAATTTGTCATCTATGTGCTAGAGTGCTCTTGTGAACTGCGAAGCATAGGAAGCACGAAACTGCAGGTCCACAAGAGTATTCTCCAGCACCTAAGGGCCATTACAAATTCGGATTCTATGTATCCTGTGGCTCACCACTTCAGGGAAGCCCACAGTAACAATTTAGATCAGTTAAAATATTTTGTGGGGGACTCAGTCCCACATCTAACACAAGGTGGTGACAGGGAGGCAATTCTTAGAAGGCTGGAGACCCAGTACATCCTGGAGTTGGATAGCAAAAGCCCATAGGGGTTAAACACAACTGAGGACCTGTACACATGACTATAATAGTTTTTCTTTTTCAAGTTTAGAATCAGTTCATAAGTGAAAATCCAGTAATATCATGTATGCACATTTGCACATTATATATGAAATTGCTGCACTTCACAATCCCTGTATACAACCTCCCATTGCTGTTCTTGGAATATCTTTTCCAAGAATCAACATTTTATACACTGGCACTTTTTATGCAAATTTTTCACTTTCGGGCAACACCAGGGGTAGGTGTTTAGCACTTTATCACTTTTGCACTTTCAAATTATGCACTTTACAATCTCAGCAGGGAAGAACTGCCCACTGAGGTGGTATTAATTAGGCATTGTAATTCTGGTGTATACTTATTGAACATGTTAACATCAGAAATATAGCACATGAACCGTGAAGGAATGGGCAATAAGTATGTATTAAACAGCAGTACTTTAATGTGCTTTTACATGTTCTCAATGTGTCTTGTTTATGTATTGTATTCATACAGATAGTATATTTATATTTATATTTATTGAGCACTCTGATCAAGATTTTGTCGTGATTAAAAAATGCAAATTTGCTGCTACTTGGTATTGTGACATGAAAGCAGGACGTTAGTCTGTTTTCCATATTGTTTATACACTTGGCAGGAGGGTTCATAGCCGCATCATGTGATCAAGGCCTATGATCATGGCAGCAAAGCTCAACTTTGAAAAATAAATAAATTGCACCAAGGAAGTGGAGTCCGTTCCTGTTTTGTTCGAAGCATTCAAGGAGCATTACAAATAAGGTTACGTGTCAATATACACATTCACATGCATATATATATATATATATATATATTCAATGTATAACTTACTATACCAACAGATGATAGAGGGTAGAATTCCTATTTGTAAGATGTCCCCAGATGTGGCCTCATAGGTGCGGAGAAGCAAGGATCAATTGTATCACTGCAGCAGTGGAGAGAGACACATGCAGAATATTGACATTTTACAAAGCAATTAGTATAAAGATATGCAAAGATGGTAGTGTTACAGAGCAATTAAACATACGCAGAATGTTTTGTGCTGCAATATAGATTACATCACTTTATGTCCGGCTGCAAGGAAGTCATGGAAGAATTGAGCTGGTGACACGGGCATGCCTACATATACTTACAAAGTATCATGATTGAAAGTTGTGTTTACAGTAGACCTATGAGTTAATCTATTATATAGTTGGAGAGGCATCCTGCATAAGGAGTCTTTTTTGTATCATAGAATCTCATTTCACTCACACTTATGCAGAAGGAGATGTACATAGAAAAGTCATAATTGACATGGAGGAAAAACTACAAGGCTATGCCATCCCTTGGGTGTCTGAGCTCAGGTAACATGTCAGCGCAAACAGAGGAGCAGTAGTGGAGCTAATGGCAAATGATGGACTTCATGACATTACAAGACCTGCAAAGTAAAAATTACCATAATATGAATTAGCATATTTACGGCCTATTCCCTTATCATATAAGTATTTAATGAGTACATTGTGTCAGTATATACACACAAGAAGCATTTTTGGCACCTGTTTGATTGTGACAATTAAAGATATACATTTCTCAAGATTATGTTGTGACATTGATAACAGTGAGACATATTTGCCTGGAAAGTAATGAGGCACCTAGAAACCAGCTCTGGTTGTTATCATGACACAGAAAAGGCTACAACAGCTCAAGCTGTCATAAGTAATGCTTGAAAGTATGAGGATTGTATAAAGGAAAGTTATAAGGTACCATGATTAATGTATTCAGTTTACAATCAATCGGGGTGACTGTGTGAGAGTGATATGGGATGTGTAATCATACTGTATAAGAATGAGCTAACATGAGTGGGGAGTCAGAAACTAGTTCAAAGAGAGTGGTGTTTTGCGCTTACCTTGCCTCACATTTAAAAACTATTACAATGATAGGAGTTTTACAGGAGTTGCACACCCGGGCAACTATTGCTTAATTACTAAACAAATAAAGATGAAGGTTATGTTAAGTTACGTCATGCCATGTCATGTCATGTTATGTATGTGTGTGTAGCGCACAACTCACCCGGGAGGGTATCCTGACGCTGAAGCAGAGGCTGTATGGGTCAAGCCAGGGTTGGGGCTTGGTGAAGAGCCAGCTCTTCGGGTTTTTGTGGAATTCAAGAACCTAAGTGGAGTCGCTGATGTACAGGGGTAGATAATTTCAGGATTTAGGAATAAAGTAGGAGAATGCACAACATCCATATCTGGGTTGGAAATGGTTCTGTGTATGCGAGGAGTGGGCAAGTAGGAGTTCAGCTGGGCAGAGGTGTCTGGTAGGTTTGCAGAAGCTAAGCCAGTTGTTGAGGTATGTTTAGCCAATAAAACACACAAGATGATGGACAGAATGTTGCACAATGGCAAAACATTCACCCCCAGTCACAGATCTGGGTTTAATCCATTGTTATTTTGCTCACCAAGTCACCCCAGTTCAGACACGGCCATATGCAAATCAGTCTTGACCCTGTGCCTCATGGAAACAGTCCAGCCTGAACTGCCAAGCCATGTCTTCCCTGGACCGTAATCAAGCATCCTAGGACCGGTTTCTAGCTATCAGCCGTCTTCAGCCAGAATAGCTTGACTCCAGTGGCTTAGTGAGCATGGGACCCACATCTGGGCATACCCTTCCCACATAGGGTGAAAAGCAAAACACACAAGATGAGCAGAGGTGTCTGGTAGGTTTGCAGAAGCTAAGCCAGTTGTTGAGGTATGTTTAGCCAATAAAACACAGAAGATGATGGACGGAATGTTGCACAATGGCAAAAAATTCACCCCAGTCACAGATCTGGGTTTAATCCATCTTTATTTTGCTCACCAAGCCACCCCAGTTGAGACATGGCCATATGCAAATCAGTCTTGACCCTGTGCCTCATGGGAACAGTCAAGCCCGAACTTCCAAGCCATGTCTGTGTAAGGTTGTGTATGCATGCATGCATGAGGAGTTTGAAGAATGTTAGTTTGTAGATTGGGAACAAGTAAAGTGCTTTGAGGTGCTAGGTGATGAGATTGAGGTGGTTGGATACTGAGGGTAAGCCTGGTTGCTGAGTTTTGTAAGGTCTGGAATATTCTGGTCAGTTGATTCCAGCAGAGAGTGTGTAATGGCAGCCTAGCTTGCTGGTGACTAGGGCAGTGTTTCTGCGTGTGTTGGTGGGTTGCCATTGGAAGATCTTCTTAGCATCTTGAGTTTGTGGAAGCAGAAGACAGAGACTACGTTCATTTGACCGGTCATTGTAACTTGGTTCTTCATTGCTTTGCTGAGGTGCTATGTATGGGTAGCCTGGAGCAGTGTGGGTCTGGGTTCGGTAGGCCGCCAGTTGGAGTCTCAGAGTGAAGTGTCTTTACTACTTCCATCTTGTCTGTATTGAGTGTGAGGCAGCTGGATTTAATCCATCTGGTGACTTTGGCCATGCAAATGGAGAAATTGTTGGAGAGAGATACTATGAGTGTGTGTGTTGTCTACATAGTATATGAAGTTGATTTTGTGGGCATGGATGATGCTGGTGAGTGGGCATAGGCATTGAACAGAGTGGGGCTGGGAGAGGATCTTTTTCGAACTCTGCAGATGAGCTTTATGGCATCCAAGGTGAAGGGGTCAATGTGACACACTGGATTGGCCTATTGTGGGAAGAGTGGGTCCCCGATGCCAGTTTTGTGTAGTATTTGGATAAGGATGAGCAGGGAGATGAGTCAGAGGTTGTGGAAAGCACGAGTGGGATGAGTGCTGCAGTGTCACCTCTGTTCATGATCATCCAGATATCACCCTTGGCAGTGATGAGGATAGCCTTTGTATTGTGTTTGAGCCTGAACCTGAATTGAGAGATGATGAGGAGGTTGTAGTCAGTAAGCTGCTTGGCTAGGCATTTTTTTATCATCTTTTCCATTACTTTTGTAGATGATGTAGCATGGAGCTAGGTCTTTAGATGGTTAACATGTGCTGAGGGTTTCTTGAGAAGGGGGAGCACTTTGGTGTGTTTCCAGGTGTCTGGGTAGGTAACTGTGATGATTGATTCATTCAGGATCAAGGTGAGGACTGTGCTGATTAGGTCCACTCCTTTGATGAAGATGTGGTGAGGGCAGGGTTCTGAGTGTGCCCATGAGTGTATGCACTGAATGATTTTTGTTGAGTTTTATTGTGCCAAGGCCGGTGGTGTAGGATTTGGGAAGACCAGGATGCTTCTGAGATCTTGTTCCTGTGCTGTCATGAAAATTTGGTCCTGGTGTTCCTAGGTGGGGTGGGATCAGTATTAAAGTTGATGAGGATGTGGTAGGACCAGGTGATTGATTTGAGCTTATCTGCTGTGATGATGCTGAATCTGGTGAAGACCTGGTCCTGTGAGTTTCGAGCTGCATTTTGGGGCTTTCCACTCACTGGGTGAGTGTAAGATTGGACTATTCCTAAAGGAGGTTGGTCATGTTGGGATGGGTTAGATCTACCAGGTGATTGTTGAGGTCACTGTGGAGGATGAAAACACTGTTGTCTAGGGTCAAATCGGCGATTAAGTGAGCAACAGCACTGCTAAAGTTGGCACGTTGTCTGGGAGGACTGTAGACATGTGTGTTGCTCAGGGTGTTGTTGATGGTGATGAGGAATTTGAAGGACAAGTGTTACATGTTGCTGGTGGTGCTTTCTAAGGTGGCAAAAGACTGGATGGATTCTTTGAAAATTATAGTGATTCTGCCTCTTGGTTTGTTTGTTCAGTTGTTTCTTGCACTGCATCAGTGGCGACGTGGGCCAACGAGAGAATCAGCCAAATTTTGGTCAGAAAGAGCAGGTTCGGTGAGCTGTAATGTAGCAGACCCCAAATTTTGGAGTCATGTTTAGTGTGTGAGTGAATGTTGAGGAGTGTGCAAGACAGTGAAAGGTGTGGTGTCCTGGGAGTTAGGTGTGGGTGGTCATGTGTTGTGTGTATTGGGTGTGTGACGTGCTTGAGGGAGTGAAGTGGGTATGGCACAGTGCATGTGAAATCACAGGTAATACAGGAAAATGCACCTTCCATATTGGGAGGCGAGTTGCTGCAGCAGCACTGAGAGATGCGACCAAGGTTCATGGCGCAGAGGGTCACGGTGAAGTAGAGACAGGGGAAGATGGGTGGGAGGAGAAATAGGGTTCCTGGTGCTGGGCGCAGGCAGAGGCAAATGAGCTTGCCTTTGGCACCCTAAAGTGCCAGTGGCGTGCCCCCGGTGCATATCTAACCCCGTATCTGCAATCTCCATTAAGTGAAGCCAGTTTTTGTGTAATCAATGATGTCACTTTCTGTACAGATTGATGATGGAAAACCCAGTGATATTACTTCCTGTGCAGGTGGATGATAGGAAATCTAGTGTTTTAAAAAAATATTTATTTATTTATTGGCATTTTCATGTCATTAAAAAAGTAATCAAGACAAACAATAACCGCAGTAATGTAACATTCAATTATAAATCAATATGATGAAGCGTGTGCTGCAAATGTAGACCCATTTATTTTTGTTTGGTTTAGTCCCAGTAGAAGGGAGGTAGGCTAGGTCAATACATCCCCCAAGGTAATTCCATCATATAGAAACAATCAAAAACAATGTTTAAAATGATGCACGTAAATACATGCTTAAACAATCTGGAAAACTGGGGAAGGCCATGGGAACTCAGTGGTATGATCCATATGGGAACACAAAGGAGAGACATATGGGGGTAAACGCCAGGGGCATCCTTGGGCTAGTATGCATAATATAGCGCTCTCTGGCCTGTATGTCATTGTGGTGTCCAAAGGCTAAGCCCTTTCTCTCTTGCAGGGAGCAGATGGATTGTGTTACAGGTGTTACCCACACCTGGCAGACTGGCACACATCTCAGGTGGAATGAGAGGCTAGTGGTGTCTTAGACTGTGTCAGTGATCATGTAGGGGCATTTAATTTATCCTGCACCTTGAGGACATAAGTGTCCCACAGGGTGGCAGCACCCCCTCTCCCCACACATGTGAGTCATGTGACATGACCCCAGCCTCAGCAGCCTCCCACTTAAGCACAACACAAAGCCAGCAGTCGATTGAGGGGGCAGCGCTGCTTTCCGGGACATATATATTAGTCACTTGAGGAGAGCCATGACCAGGTTGGTCAGTTTTAGATAATCCTTACTGCGCTTGGTAATACTCAGCAATTAAAACAGGGGGTCAGGAGGAAGCTGCACATTGATCATCATGACACATGTTCCATAACTAGGACCCATGTCTTCTCTAATGGAGGGCATTCCCACACCTTGTGGAGGAAGGTTGAGTTGTGCTGACTCATGGTCCAGGGTTGAGGGCCGCCTGACCCACCATCCAGGTATTTCTAATCTCCAGGATGTGAGCATTGTATGCCAGAAACTGGTCAGCTCCCAGGGCATAGTCATCTTACTGATACTTAAAAAAGTGTAGGTCCCCATCATTGTATAGGTCCCCCAAGCAACACCTCCGCCTCCTGCTAAGGCACTGGGTTATGCGCTCCCAGAAAAGCCCTCATCCTAGCCAGATTTGTATTTGTCGGGTGTAAGGTGGTGAGCTATGCTGTGGATGAATGTATATGTTCATACAGTGTTTCACAATGCAGGGCAATTTGCTCACTGCTTTGGGTGGGCCACTACGTGATAACAGCCAATCCAATATTCTCAAACCACCTAATTCCTCTCTGACTGGTTTACTACCAGATAGTGCACAGGCCATCGTAGCTGTGCTGCCAAGAAGTAGAGCTCAAGGTATTTACTACCAGGCCGCCTTCTGTTAAGGTTTGCTGGAATTTTTGACTAGATTCTCATTTACGCGCTCTGCTCTATTAGGTCAAAGACTGATCTCTGTAAATCCCCTAAAAAGGCCATAGTGGGTATCACAGGCACCGCTGCGAAGAAGTTAAGGAGCCTCAGGAGTATTATCATTTTTGCTATGGGTGCCCAGGCCATAGGCGATAGGGGCAGGAGCGTCAAAAAGCCCAATAGCTTCTGTAGCGAGTAGTGAAATGATCGATAGTGAGCGCCTATCTAATGCACCGTCCAACAGCACAAAGCGGCCATGAGGTTCCACCACTGTTATGCTCTGTACAAACGGGACACCCGGTGCAATCCAAATCATAACACCTCTAGCAAATGCAGAATAACTAGTATCAAACATCTGGCCACCTGCCTGAGCCTTCTTCTTTTGTTTTTATTTTTCACGACAAATGGGTCCCCACTTGTATATTCTTTCTGTGTGATTTTTCTTTAATATAAAGACATTAAAAGATTCTTTGCCCGGATGGGCAGAAAATGTATATAGACCTCATTGTATGTCTATATTATTCCATACCTCTATTTCTGTTACTAGTGGCCACTGTTCATATAAAATGACTACGCACAAAGGTCCCTGACCAAATTTTTGGGTCCCCTTGTTGTTAAAATATTACATCTTAGGAGGGCATGGACCTCCAGTGGTTGGTCCTATGGTTGTATTTGAAGCCTAAAGAAAGTACAAAAAGGATTCAGACAGATTATTTTGATCTCCATGCTTTATTTAAAGTATATTACTGCGAATTATGTTTGGTGGGCATTGCACTGTTTTTAATAACAATAGGAGCAATATAAATATGGTTATGCATTCCAGTAATAAGGATGTTTTTTTTTTATGTGATTATTAGTTTTACTGTGGTGACTCCTTGAAAAAGTTAATAGGCCTGCCTTCTATTGGTGTGATGTCCCCTTGACAAAGCTAATAAGCCTGCTTCATTTAAAGTAACACCCTTTTATATTGTGATGCTCTATCTGACATAAAAAGGGAGTTATTGTGATTTTGTGTGTCCGGACCCGCCAGGGGCCCAATGAAATTCAAGAATGTTACCAAAGGTATTTCCATTTGCCTCAAGTGTCTATTTGTAAATTATTGTGTAGTAGTTATTAATGTGTCTACAATAAACATAATTGTTATTTTCGAAAGAAAAAGCACCAAGTGTTCTTATTGTGTGCAAGCAGACGGAGAATATTTGCCCACACCATCTCCCTTGAGTAGGTATTGGACTGCTCTGATTCGCTACCTTGAGAGAGTAAAGTGCTACAATAGGGTGCTTGGTTCCCACTAAGGAGACAATTATGGACTGATTAATTGTGCAGATCTCACATCTTGCACAATTACCCAGTGTCCTACATTGGTGTACTGCGCTGGGATCAATAGTATCCAGTACCGGTATGCATTGAAACATTTAATAAGTTCTGTTTTGTGACACATTACTTATGCATTAATGTACAAATACCAGAGCACGGGAGTCTGAGAGGGGTTCAAAGTTAGTTTTGTGTGACCTGAAGATGTGAGAAGGAAAAACCCCTCACATACATATATGCTATGTGAAGACATGGATAGTTTAACTGTGTTTGTTATGACTGGTTTACATTTTTTAAACAATGTGATGGTGGAGTGGGATGTCATACACTGTTCCCATGAGTGTGCTCCAGGCCTTAGTGTCCTTTAAAACCCCAACACTACACACACTAGTCCTGTATGAGGAGGGTGCTTCTCAAGAGGTATAGGGACTGCAAGAGGTGCCAGTACCATACATTTGGGTGTAGGAGTGGACCCTGCTTCTTGGGTTGTGGGAAGTAATTTGGGGGCTTCAGGACATGTTCACACTTGCAAAGGGCAAAGAGTTTTTCACTTGAGAGATCCAACTTTGAGGCATTCTCTTTTCAAAGATTTTCAGGGCCATTAGCACAGGCCAAAAACCACTAGAGGGCTGGGGCAGGAGCATATACCCAGAAAGGGAATGGTTCCCAGATAGAAAGTATAGTGATAGCCCCTAGTTATCCAAGTTGAATGACCCGGAGGATATCTGAGAGAGGTGGTGGACCCTAGTTGCCCCTAAGGGGTTAGTGTCCCACCCTGGGATGTCAGGGTAGGGTAGGCAAATGCCAGAACTCAGTGAATAATGTCATCCTAGGTCTGTTTTATCCGAGGTAAAGGCTGGAGCTATGCTGAGCCTGGTGTCCAATCTGGTATGTCCTGCATGGTCAGACCCCAGGACAGGGGCACAGGAAACCATGTTATTTTTGGATTGTCGCTCTGAGCTGTCAGAAGGACAGATTGCAGTGGCTCTGCCTTAACAGAGTGGCTCTGCCGGCCTTGCCTGGTGCACTTTAGGTGTACCAGCTTTGGAGGCAAGGTCTGAGGACCCTAGAAGTTCTAGCTTGTCTGGAAGTGTTGGAACATGCACTTCCTGGTTGGCTGAGGCAGTGCCCTAGCCAGGCAGAACCAACCATTCCCGTCAGGGGTAGGTGAATACACTCACTGTATAACCTGACTCACCCTTGGGTAGCTTGGCACTGAGCAGTCAGGCTTATCACAGAGGCAATGTGTGATGCATTGGCACAGCACTCTTACGCAATAAATACACTGTGCATCACACAATAAAGTTTGCAGTCAACACACATATTAATTGACACAACATGAACATAATGAATTTTTGGGCAGAAATCCCATTTGAAATATTACTAGTAGTACTAGGCCCAACAGTGTTAAAACAACATCAGTAGTATGCATACTTGGGAAAGAGTCTGCTTTACCCCCAGAACCCTTATGCCATGCAAAACATTGTCAGATCTAGGCCCACCCTCACAATTATTTCAATTCAATAGCACACAGTTATAGGGTGCACCCCAGATCATAACAAGATCATAAATGCGTACACACAGATAATTACAACACTTTTAAACAGCACCATGGGCCAAGCATGCACGGGTAAAGACCAATCACAAACATAGTATTCTTTAGGCAAGGAATCAATGTGTAAAGCAAAAGGCTGTGCTGTGTTATTAATAAAAGAACACTCAGCACCACTACGCGGTACAACGGATATCAGGCAAGTCCTTATGGAGCACACTCATACATACATACACACTGCACCGTAATGCAGTGCAACTGGTATCCTGAAGGTCAGGTGATAATACAAATGTGGACCTCATGTCACAAGCCCTTCTCCACCTTTCAGCTATCCCCGAGTAGGTTGGAGATAAAAAAAACCTCCCCTAATACTAGGCCAGAGTCACACTTAGTCAGGGTCCTGGAAAATAATTTGGGGGTAGGAGTCAGGGCTAATTAGGTGGCTGTCGACATTTGGAGGTTTGGCCACCATTTGGGAAGTTCACCCATGGTATGTGGAGCAAAAGTGGGCTCAGGACGATAGTCATTCAATCAAAGGATTACACAATGTGCCCTCTGGCCCCAGTCCAGTTCTACACAGTATGGGGGTCACGCAGTCTCTTGACCCTTTTCCGATCGCTCTCAAAAGCGTTCCTCAGCACATTCAATTAGTCTCACTACTCAAGCCGGATCCGGGCAATACTACCTAGCAACATAAAGTTGTCAGGCCAGGTGAGGCAAGGGCAGTTGATCTACCGCTTTGAGAGCACAAATGAAACAATTAATGAATGGGGCTGATGCAGGGGAGCCTCTCAGAAGAAGGAGTAATACTGTTAGACACACATCGGTCAAAGCAGCTCCCAGGCAATCCGGGCATAAATGGAACATGAATACGACCCGCCGCACCTCCCTGGAAATGAGGCACAACGTCTGGTGAAAGTTAATCCGAGTCGAATCAGACAGTTCCAGTCACACAGAATGAAGATTCTCAAATTTCGTACCTGCTTGGAAATAAGGCACAATATCCGGTGCACATTGATAAGGGTCGCACCAGGCAATACTGTTCACCAACAGAGAATAGTTGCCAATTCTGTTCCTCCATGGAAATGAGGCACCACTTCTGATCACACACAATGAAGAGTGGCAAATTCTCTACCTCCCTGGCAATGAGGCACAATCCCTGGTGCACGTTGATACAGGTCGCACCGGACAATTCCGGTCATACACAGGGGCACAAGTTTAACAGTGCCACACAATGTAGAATGAGGCACTACCAAGGGAATGTCCTCCCTCCGAGGTTCATAACCTGTGAATTGGACACTGCATGCAATGAGCATGAAGTCGGCATGTCGCATGAGAGAGATGCGGCACGATCAACAAAGCAGGCCATGCTGGATATTGCAACTGGTAAAGTCGCTCATCGCCAACAGGATGCTCATGTGTGTTGAGGCCCCAGAATGCAGGGGCCACACTCCTTAGATGCGGGCAATAGTTTTAGGACTCGGCACAAGGCAATCCAGTCTCCAGACACAATACTTAGTTACACGCTCTCGCCGTGCTATCAGTTGGGATCCAGCAGACGATGTGGGTATTTAAGAGGGCACGCTCTTCAGGTGTCACACATAGGCGGTGTGGGTTCCTAGCTGGAAGTTTTTGATGTCTGGGTGCCACACTGCCGCAGGTAGTCAGCCCCGGCCAGCAACTATTCAGGGAGGGTGAACGGTGCCTTCCAATGGCACCCACAGTCCTGCAATGGCACCATTATACATGAAAGGCTATTCTGGTCGGTGGCTCAATCAGTGCTGCGTCTCACTATTAGCTAGTGCAGTGCCTGACCTGGGTATGTGTGGTAACTCAGTTGTAAAACTAATAGTAGTGTTGAGACACCCTTTTGTTAAACACTCAGTATGGATAGTAAATTACTTGAGCCATACATTGTAATTAATTACACGTTTACATTGATTTCTTTGTTCACAACAAACAACATTTATAACAAAAAAGATGTTAATAACATCCTTTTTGTTATAAATTTTGTTTGTTCTTGTCTAACAAAAGGCTGTCTCAACACTACTATTAGTTTTGCAACTGAGGTAGTAGTGTAACTGTTGCCGTACCTGAAAAAGAATGAATGGATTTGCATGGTTTTAAGAGATTTTTGTATAAATACTGTGATCAGATTCAAATTATAAAATATATAAAAAGTGATAATATTTGTGTGGAAATTTCCCTGTATAAATACTGTGATCAAATTCAAATTATAAAATATATCAGTAGTGATAATATTTGTTTGGAAATTTACCTGACTTGCGAATAATTTGTTCACATATGTGACGATAATAAATAATGAATGGATTATATATATGAATGAATCCTCAAAGATCATTGTACAATTGTTATACATTGGAATAAAGCATAACTGAATGCAATTACAATTGCAGAAGTGTTCAAGAGGATTGAATGAATGAAAAAAGGGAATAAAAGAGTAAAACACATGCATTAACTGTCTAACAGTCTCAGCAGGAGCTGATTTAGACTACGATAACCAAAGGCACTAGAAGGAAGCGAACAGTCCTGGTGGGAAACAAGGCAGGACCCTGTGATGAAAACCACCCTTCCATTGCTTCTCATCTACACCCCTTTTCCCTACTTTACGAGAATATGCCTTAGTGTTGGCGTTTGCGGCTTGTATTCAGCTTGAAAGCTGAGATGGGGACAAGAAGCACTTCGGCATCACATAGCTCCATCATGAGAAGCACAAGATTAGTGCTCTGGGTCATGGCATCAGTCCACAAGCTTCTCCACATCATCTACAAGGCCATCGACAACAAGCCCATTGTTTTCCAAGCGAAGCTACAAAGATAGTCAGTACACACCACCTCATATTTTCACACCAACTGGCCATCCCTCTCAGGAAGCAGGAACACATTGGTGGAATCTCTCACTCCAGACAAGCAGCAAAATGTTGGAATTGTCTCCTACCAAAGACAATGAACAAATGCAGCCATTTTCCATTTCTAAGAGGGATGAACGACACAGAACCTAGGAACACACCTATCCTAATAGCTAACAAATCACCCCACAGATTGCTTACACAACCACAGATGCAGCTATCTTTCAGTCTCTTCTTCTACACCAGGGCCCAATTTCTAAGGAGGTTTGCATCACACAACGTGGTACATGCAGAACGCAATGGTTAAGTAAGGTTTATGAAGCCACGCAAAACCACTTTGCGTGGCCCTGAGTGGCATCATAAATCTGGTGTAATGCAACACAGGAAAAATTGCTGCGTTGCATTACTCTGTCCTGGACAGGGATTCCATGGCATTGCATGGGTGTTCCCACACAACTCTCATGGTTTGCATTGCATTCCTAGACTTACCTTTACTGGTAAACCTGTCAATGCATCAAAAAGTTCTGCATTCTCAGGTGAGGCATAATGGGGACAAATATTTCTATTTCCCCTCGTTTCTTCCTCTTTCTATGTGTGCTGCATTCTGCAGCCTACATAGAGGAATGTTCCTGTGCAGGAAGGTGCTCCTTCCTGCATAAAAACAATCCTGAATGCAACACAGGCACTCTTTCACCATAGTGCAAGGGTGCCTGCGTTGGTGCAAGGCTGTCTATAGGGAGACAGCACATGGGAAAGGACAGTAATGTGGTCTAGCTCCTTAAATTCCAGCCCTTTCCCTGTCACACACACAGCAAGGTGGCGTGCTTCACTGCACTGCAAGACTTCTTCATAAATGAGAAAATGAAAGCATTCACAGAAACATAATAACAAGTATGCAATTGATGAAATGTATTCTCCAAACATCGATGGATTATTAAAGACATCGTAATTGTCTGTACATTTGAAAAAATGGTGCTCAGGTTGGGGGAGAGAATAATGTGCTCAGGATACATGTGCGTTAGTGATGATTGGAAAAGAGGAAAAGGTAATGTGCAATATATAAATTATATTTACATGATGAAATCTGTCCAGCCTAGGACGGGGTAGTCACTAGATCACAGACATATAGCAATGTGAGGACACTGATAACAAATCTCAGTCGTCCAAGCTTGTCTTAAAGAGAGAAAAAGTCAACGTCTCGACCCATTCAATAATCAAGGTTGTTAAGTCCTTAGCATGGTGTCTTCATTAGGACATAGAAAGAGAGCACCTAAAAGAAAATAAATACTTTGTATTAATTATGTGAAACCTCATGTCTAAATGTGAATGCACAATGAAAAAGATGTTAAATACCAAATCTAACATCAGCGAGAGAAATCAAGCTGGAGAGTGTGGTGGATGGGCTCCTAAGAAGCTCCTTAAAACAGAGAAAGTAAGCATTAGTTTATAGAGGGACTGGGTCTAATGTGGCAGCGCCTAACACAACTAAGTGAAAAGGTTAAGACATATTCAAATTGTGAATATAGGTGCAAACAGTCAACTTAGCGAAACTGTCCAGAACATCTACGCCATTCTATGCCCCTGTAATGAGGTGTATATAGGTCAAACCAGACAAAAAGTCAAGACCCGGATCTTGCAACATTGTAGCAGGATACGTTGTGGCATGGTGGGTGCACCCTTGGTGGACCATTTCCTAAAACAGGGATATCAACCAGACTCCATTAGGTGGGTGATCCTTGAAAAGGTGCCCTTTTGAGTGAGAGGTGGTGACATCAACTCCATCCTCAATATTCGTGAATGTAAATGGATGTATGCCATGGACACGGTCAACAATGGCCTAAATGAATTAGATGCTACTAATGCTCAACTCTCCTTTCCTAATATTGAATAGGACCCTATTAGTGACTCTTCCTGTGACATTTATATTAGGCGAGTCTCGACCAACACAAAGGGGTTTTATCTGAGGGTTACTGATGTACATATTTAATCTTGCACCATATTTCAGGTGACAGACATTGTTTTTTCAATAATATAGTATGTATTTAATGTATAACAAGACATCTAGAATGTACACTGCTATTAAAGTTTATCTTTATGTATGTGGTTAGCTTACTTAGAATGATAATATCTGTGCTATCTCATTTCCATCAGCTGTCTTTATCCTGCTGAACTGTGTACTACCAGATGGGTGTTTTCTCTTGTCCTATTACATATCGCTGACACCCTTTTACCACCTTGTTCGGGTGTTTCATTAGGCACCTATTTGTGGCTTAAATATAATTGTGTGGCAATAACCACTGATGTATGCTTGTGCCATGTTCGTTTCTCTTCAGCCGTGTTAGTTTTAACTGCATATCACAGCTAACCTATGGCCTTAATTTGCGTACCATTTGTTGAATACTCCATATCTGATTATACTCAGGATCGCCACCCCGTTTTCTATCCGTGTCTTTCAGAAAATGTAATTCAGACCCCGATCTATCGATCCAGAGCATGGAGCTCGTTTGCCTGCTCTAGGTGTGCTGGCATTGAGCGACTGCACACAGCATGCGTGTTGCCGCTTGTGCCTCTATTCATGTCACGTATTGGGCCCACCCGTACCAGCCCTTCTTGACTCAGACGGCTCACGGAGGTATACGACTCTTCCGTATATTTAACGTAGCCTGTTTTTTATATTGCTGTAGTGTCTTGTGTGGCTCGACCTAGTTCGACTTTGTCATTTATTTTTAGGTTTATCGCACGAGGAATAAGATTCCTGTAAGGTAAGCACCAACTGCGATTGGAGCTTTGATGTAAGTTTAATGTTTTTCCACGAGGGGATACTATTATTATGTGGCATCTACCTGAGACAAATCACCCGGCTACAACTTCTGTAGGGATATTTAACCATTTGCTTGCATGTGTCGGGTGCTCATACACACTTTTGATTTTTTCCTGTATTGGGGACTTAGCTACATGCACATCCTTATGACTTAATTACATATTGCATGTCACCTGTTCGTAGCGCATGGATTGGCCATGTATGCCATTTTTAGTATGTGCACGTCCTTAATTGAGGTTTTTGGTTTCCCTTTGCTTTCTCTGTTTTTAGGAACTTCTTAGGAGCCCATCGACCACACTCTCCAGCTTGAATTCTCTCGCTGATGTTAGATTTGGTAATTGACATCTTTTTCATTGTGCATGCACATTTAGCCATGAGATTTCACGTAATTTATTCGGAATATTTTAGATGCTCCCTTTCTCTGTCCTGATGAAGAGCCCATACTAAGGACTTAACAACCTTGATTATTGAAGGGGTCGAAACGTTGACTTTTGCTCTCTTTAAGACACACTTTGATGACTGAGATTTGTTATCAGCATCCTCACATTTCTATATGTCTGTGCTGTAGTAAATTGCCTGTCATAGGCTGGACAGGTTTCATCATGTAAATATAATGTATTTATGGCTCATTACCTATCCCTCTTTTCCAACCCTCACAAACGCACATTTCTCCTGAGCACTTTATTCTCTCACCCGAACCTGAGCACCATTTTTTTTATATGTTTATATGTATAGATGATTACGATCTCTTGAACAATCCATTGATGTTTTAAGAATAAATTGCATCAATTGCATATTTGGGAATATGATTCTGTGAATACTTTCATTTTTTCTTTTTTAAATTTTTGCTATTGTGACAATTTTTTCTATTGTATCTCAGTTTTCAACCGGGTCAGGTAGCATTATGGGTTACCCCATTGATACTCAACCCCCTTCTTCATAAATGAGCCACCAATGTATAAGCACAGCCACACCTTTGAAACTTCTGCTAGACACTCATGATGTCTTACAGTTCCTACTAATTTGGTAAGACTGTGCATTTGGGTACTATAAGCATCAAAGCTATGGGGACTGAATCCACTCATACCATCAGAACATGTTGACATAGTTCCTGGCTAGCTCACAGTGCACCATCTAGACCCATAAACCTTACAGGGTACCTGATGGTGTCTGTAACCTCAAAACATCACAACCCTAATTCGTCCAAGGAAATCGTGGAAACAGATCTACCCTTCTGTTGTCAACTTGGGCATGCCTAAGGGGATCCACAAGAAATACATAGATTGGCATTTCAAACATGTATTGAAGCAATTGGATTCTTGTGTAAAATATGTGTACTGCAATTATTAGTAGAAGAAAACAAGGCAAAGAAACCAGCATTATAAGAA
This sequence comes from Lissotriton helveticus, assembly GCF_964261635.1. Taxonomy (NCBI): domain Eukaryota; kingdom Metazoa; phylum Chordata; class Amphibia; order Caudata; family Salamandridae; genus Lissotriton; species Lissotriton helveticus. The sequence continues at coordinate 1,647,017,489 of NC_136063.1, read as the reverse complement.
TGGTGAAAAAGGTGAATAATTCAACCATTATAACTGTTGCATTGATTATATGAATACATATAATTGTACTCCTACTTAGCACTGCCTATCCTAGAGAGCATAGTGTGGAAGACACTTATATTAGAGTGGACTAACTCCCCATTTACCTGCATGTGTGTGTCATCTGGAAGCCAGTCTAGGTGTAGAGAAGGCCGCCGTCCCTCTCAGGATAGTGATGGAATTCAGCTGGTCTAGAATTCAGGCATGGGACGACCACAACAATCCATCGAAATGCTCCTCTGCCAAACAAGTGCTTGATGCAGTTTATATGTTGGTCTGGTCTGGCTGTCATTGTTTATTTAACCCACTCAGATCTGTTGCCGAACAGACAACAACAAAAGGCAGTTTGCACAGCGTACCAAGTCCTTGGACAGAAAGTTCTGTTCTAAGGTATGATAATGTGACTACAAAGAAATGTATTTATAAACAAACCTTTTCTGAGTATCCTATCTTATATGGGTGCATAAGCAAATGTGTGCTAAAAGACATAGTTTAAAAAGATGTTAGCTTTATATGTGAACATGTAAAATGGAAAAGGACAAAAACCTTATCAGCCAATGCAGCATAGCTCCCTCTCTTTTCACGATAAGCACTCATGCATTCAATTATGCCCTTGCAGAGGTGTGCAACGTATTGCTAAGTACACTATATAAACACAACAAAAAAAAGAGAGCACACTGATTACAATGTTAAACAATAGGAATTAATTTCACTTCATTTTAAGTCGGGATAGATTAGATTTTACTAATTAGAATGTGGTTTTGTGGGCATTACTTCACCAAATAAGTGCCTACATACTTTACTGAATAAAAACATTTTAGTCAGAAATCCAAGGCATTGCAGGCAGATCAATATATACAAAATTGAAATGCTCTCCCTCTAAAAGTGAGCCTCAAGAGGTTTTTGTTATTTGTATAAGTCTTAAATGCTCTCATAAATTTGATAATCTGATCTCAGTGAAGCCAAATTTTCTCAAAATATTTCAGTAGTTCAATTTCATTAGTACCAGTATTCATTATATATCATGTGAGAAGAAAAGCAGTATTTCCCACCCATTTCAACTTCCCCGTGCAACTCTAACACCCATTCATGTATTGGTGTTTCATGGCATCCCATAAAATGCCATTTGAAGATTATAGGTTTCATAGTTTGACGGGCAGGACACTTGACCAAAACGTGACGGGAATCTCTTTATGTTATGTTATTCTATTTCTAAAGCGCTTGGTTACTCTTGGACTTGAACAAAGTATGAAGATAACGTGGGCCTTTACCATTTAGAATTCTGTGGCAGAAGCAGAGGGTTTTAAATGTCACTCTATTTTTAATTGGGAGTCAGTGCAGTTTTTTGAGTGCTGGTCCCAGGGAGGAGCGTCGGGGGATATTCAGGAGCAGCTGAGCTGTTGAATTCCTCTCGTATGCCATATTAGAAGAATAGTGTTTAATGCACTTGTAAAGGGCGGACCACGGATCAACCATGTTAATGACTGAGTATCCATTTGTCAAACTGTAAGCAAGGCCCTATTTTTTAAACAAAATAGCACAAAAAAGTACACTATCCCTAAATATGCTCCCGTCTATACATGGTAAGAAAGTGATATTTTTTTACAGGGGTTCTTCATAAACATATCAGCATGAAACAAAAAAGAAAGAAAGGGAAAGGAGCAAACAGTGCTAAGATTTTGCAGCATTAATATCATCTCCCTCATTATCAGCATACTATAAAAAAAAATAAAGATAAGGTGGCTAATTACTGAAAATTCCAACACAGCATTTCCTCTAGATTGGGCAGGATAATGAAATTAATCAAGCATTCACGTTGAATCAGCCCTCAAAGGTCGGGAGAAAAAATAAAATAAGTAGGGCACGTGTGAAGCACGTCTCTTCTCAGGAAGGCGCCTGGTGCAAATTGGAGACCGTGGCTCGCGAGCCGATGTTCGCAGATGACAGGTCTTTCATAATCATGTGCATAAGCGTGCGTAGGTGTTCCAGATCTGTCAGCGAGTAATGAGTGGAAATGTGGTGCAGGTGTACAGAAGAGGAAGATTGGGTGAACCTGCGTAAAAGAAAAAAATAGACCTTAGCGCAACAACTCAAGCTGTCTTTAATTCACATTCTATTAAGCACAACTAAACACAGTTAATCCATATGTGTACTGAATGCCAAAATCTCCCCTAAAGTATCGACTTCAGTTCTTTTAGGCTATATCTTATGCTCAAGATGAAAAGGTAAGCTTTATTCACTAGTTATCTTATATGGCAGCCTTCTTTTCGCTTTCATCATTCAGTTTGTTCAAAATTGGGTTTATTCACAAAGCAATTTTGGAGTACATAACTCAGTACATTGCAGTGCTCTTTTAGGTTCCTTTGCAAATTAGCCTCAAAACGTGTAAAATGGGTTTAAAATGATAACATTTAGTGAATATTGATATACAATTAGTACAAACAGAAAAGAATGCCCTATCTTTGCACTGGTACTAATGGGGAGTGGGAGGTTTCCGTGCGGTTTCTCGAAATCCATGAAAGTGAACGTAAAAAAGTACTTTTGCAGTACCACGTCCGGTATTAATAAATACTTTTGTAAATCGGTCCTAGCTCTTTATTTTGCAACAGCCACCTTTTCGTAAATTATTCGAAGAGTCCCTTTCATCAACAGTACTAATTTGTGTGCTTAAAATGTCCTGTTGGTTGAAGTGTACTATATTGCATCCTCATTAGAATATAGCTTTGCAAAAGTAAGTTTATTATGCATGTTACCATAACAACAGATGATATCTTTTAAACATAGAAACCGTATTCAGAGTTACTTAAAAAAAGCAAACATTTCTCGGGAGAAATTTCACACTTTAATCAGCGAGCGGAGGTGATGAAAGAGAAAAATAACTGTTTCGATGTGATGCAAAGGTACTTTTAAGCTGCATGCCGTCAACATTTTTTTGTATATTAGGGACTGTGTGGAGGATTCATATTTTATTCGATGGGAATTCTAATCGTTTCGAGATTGAACAAAAAACATAAGCCTCAATTGGTATAATTGAAGGATGTGATCGATTATCCTCTTTTTGGAAAGGAGTCAATCCCTAGGGTATTTGTTTGACAGTTTGCTTTTTTCTGATCAAAAACAGTGTTTTCAGTCACTGTGCCTCTTCAGGCTAAGACAGGTATACCCAAATCAGCCTTGGTCGTGCTCCAACATGAACTTTACAGCCAGACCTGCCCGACAAGGTCTCCTTTGAACAGGAAACAGCCTTTAGAAACTAAGGGGCAGATTTACAAGCCCCTTGCGCCTCATTTACGCCGCTGTTGCGTCACTTTTGTGACACAACGGCGGCGCAAATCCTGCTCCATGGTGCAGGGGTACTTACAACGTGACGCATCTGGGAGATGCGTCACGTTGTAATGCCCTGCACCACATGTAGGCGTTCCTGTGCGGGGCGGGGGGGGGGGCGTTCCGGCGCAGGAACGCCTCTTAAAAGTGGCTGAGTGAAATCTACAAGATTTCACTCAGTCACTTTTAGGCCCATGCTGCGTCAAAACCCTGCACCTGCCTGAAGCAGGCGTAAGGATTGACGCAGCATTAACTAGATAGGGCCCCTAGAGCATTGCTGGAGCTGCGTCGTGCTTGCGACGCAACTCCAGTAATGCGTCACTTTTGTGGCACAGATGCGTCACGCATCTGTGCCGTTTTTGCACCATGGTGCGCCGCATTGTAAATGCGGCGCATCCATGATGGCGGAGCTGTGGCGCACAATAACTGGCGCATCCCTGCTGATTTGCAGGGATGCGCCAGTTATTGTAAATATGCCCCTAGGTTTTTACCTCATTGAGCCTTTACCACGCATTTTTTAGCACGCATATTTTTACCGCGAATATGCATTTAAAAAGCATGTCAACACCACGCATTTAGGGTAATTTGGAGGGGTGGGAGTTCTCCCCCAACAAATAATTTGCGTTTAACCGCATGCGCGCCAGCGGTTTTCCCGCTGCGCGCTGCGATTCGCAAAAAGGCGCGTTACACTCAGCTCGTCATCAGCGTACGGCAGGTTACGCCCATGACGAGCTGAGCTCGTCATCAGCCCGAAGGGGTTAAATATAAAACAATGTGTGGTATTGGCATGCGTTTGAAATGCATTTTCGCTGTAAAACATGCGTGCTAAAAAATGCAGTGTCAAAGGCATGCGATGTAATTGCATGCATTGTACCATCGTACAGCCCTTTGAACGAGACACAATAAACTCAGACTGTTTATGACCTACTTAGGCCAGAATAGTGAGGTATTGCTTTAATCCGAGGACATAGTGATCTCAGGACTCACATCTGGGCATAACTTGGCGCATGTGCTTCTTTATGAATAGGGAGTTATTGAGGTTATTCCAGCGGAATCAGCAACTTGTGTAAGTTTAACCACCTAATATGATTTACAAGGTTCACAGATTTCCCATTGACCTTGTAACTTTCAGCTACAGACTCTGGCTGCTAAAAGCAGCAAATGTTTCTGGGTGAAATTCACTGAATATTTATGAAATGCTAATGTTTCACCTTGACTATGTGACCAGAAAAACTGGACTCTAATCTCAGCTTGCACAGGAGGCCAAGTATATTATCCTTCGGCAAACAACTTTAAGTCACTGAATCCTGTATCTTTAAAAAATACACATTTTAATGTTTGTCACTCAATGCAGACATATGGCATAATGTATTAAATAAATATACTACTGTCAAAAAAATATTTTCAACTTTAGGCAGGCTTGCCATATTTTGTAGGTTTTAAAGGGAATTTAGATGACATGTTTTTGTTATGGCTCCAGCCTTCATAAGGTTTCTTGATGATCCCATATTATTAGGGCCAGCAAGTTTCAGTCCTGGACTTAACTTTACAAATCAGTACGTTAGGTTTTGTTAATCTAATTCCATTGAATTGAACGAAGACTAGAACTCGCAAACAGTGGGGGCTGGTAGGCAACGGGGTGGTGAGTTAGGTTGAAAATAAGCATGGGCGTAAAATCCGTTACGCTCGCGGATTTTTCGTATTTTCGGAGAATCCGCAATCCGCGAACTCTCGCGGATGCGGCGAGAATACGCAAAATCCGCGCGAAGCGGATTTTTTGTTTGTGTTCGCACTGCTCGCGCTGCTCGCGGTCCGCGGCGCGGGCAGGAACAATCTCGCACTAGCGAAAGTACAAAAATTACTTAGTAAAGGAAGTGGCCCAGTCTCCAACTTCCTGTTCCTGTCCAGCAAGCTCCTCCCATAGGGGTGGGGTGAAGGAAGTGCCCCAGTCTCCAACTTCCTGTTCCTGTCCAGCAAGCTCCTCCATTTCCTGGCCACTTTTCGATCATTTTTGACTGGGAAGGATTACTTTTTGTGGTTGCTGCTGGATATTTGGATTTGAGGCTTTTTGGATTACTTTTGGATTCGAATTTTGATTTCACAAAGAAGTAAGTTGATGTTGTTTGTTTGTGGTGATTTTTGTGTGTGTTGTTTTTTTTCGACTTTTTTGGGGGGAAAATCTGCAAGTTCGCGAGCTGAGGATGTGTTTTTGCTTGTGTTCGCACTGGTCGTGTCCCGCGCAGCAACAATCTCGCACTCGCGAAATTGTAAAAATTACAATTCTGCTGCACATGAATTGAAAACCACCAGGCTTATTTATGGGTGCATGGATGATACAACTGTTTTGTTGAAATTATTTTTGTTAACATGATTCTGGCCAGGGCATGGATGACATTGGATTGTGCTGATTTTTGTGTGTTTTAGGACTTTTTGGGGTGGTGTTGGGGGCTTGCTATGGGGGTGGGGGCCATTTTATTGTCTGGTCCCGTGTGGGTGGGGGTCTAGGGGCCATTTGTAAGTTGTGTGCTTTGTGCCATAGGCCTGCACCCACTGTGCTCTGATGTCATCCATTATGCCCAGGGGGGCCCAGAATCGGTCTGTTCGCGGATTTTGTGGGTTTTTGCCACGTTCGCGCCGTGAAGCAACAATCTCGCACTCGCGAAATTGTAAAAAATGCAATTTTGCACCGGAAAACCACCAGCAGGCAGCATAAGCCTTCTGAAAATGGATGGATGGCATTGGATTGTGGTGATTTGATTTGTGTTGTGTGTTTTCACTTTTTGGAGTAGGGGTTGGGTGCTGGCTATGTTGGTGGTGGCCATTTTGAGGCATGGTCCTGGCCATGTGGATGGGGGGGTCAAGCGGCCATTTTGAAGGCAGGCAGTGAGCTTTGAGACATAGGTGTGCCTTGCTTTCACCCATTGTGCCCAGGCGGAGTCAGGGGTACATGAAAGCACAACCCTCTGTGTGTGTGCTCTCTTGGATCAATGTTAAATTCCTGTTTCCCAAAAATTTAGCAAATCCTAATTTTGAAAATTCCATATTGTGTGGTGTGCACGTGTGTATTCATAAATGCCTACTTGCTAACTGTTTATTCAAGCGCTACATATGCAACATTTATATTTACTGATGTTCCTCTGTCTTCGTTTGCGTTTAGGTGCACAAAACTACGCATCATCATCGTTGAGCATCAGTGCCAGGAAGAAGTGCTGCTGCGGCCTGTTGTTCCGACATCTGAAGAAGATGGCTCCAAAAAGAGGTGCCCGTAGGTCCTCTTCCAAGAAAGATGTCTCTACTAAGGAGAAGAAGAAGCAAGTGGCACCACTTACCAAGGCGACTGGTTGCTCAACCAAGACATTTTTTGGGCAACAACAACCAAAAAAACAAAGGCCCACCATGAGTGCTGCACAGGTAGCCTGTTTAGTTGTTGAATCACCAACGACCAGTGATGTTGGATCATCGCAAGAAAGTAGCAGCACGCCATCAACACAGGTTTTAACTCATCTCACAAGTACTATTCAACAACCAAAGCCGCAACAAAAACTGCATGGGCTACTAGTACAAGCAGAAGTACATGCGCAAGGAGCTGTCCGAGAAGGAGCTGTCCGAGAAGGAGCTGTCCGAGAAGGAGCTGTCCGAGAAGGAGCTGTCCGAGAAGGAGCTGTCCGAGAAGGAGAAGGCCGAGAAGGAGCTGTCCGAGAAGGAGAAGGCCGAGAAGGAGAAGGCCGAGAAGGAGCTGTCCGAGAAGGAGCTGTCCGAGAAGGAGCTGTCCGAGAAGGAGAAGGCCGAGAAGGAGAAGGCCGAGAAGGAGAAGGCCGAGAAGGAGAAGGCCGAGAAGGAGCTGTCCGAGAAGGAGAAGGCCGAGAAGGAGAAGGCCGAGAAGGAGAAGGCCGAGAAAGAGAAGGCCGAGAAGGAGAAGGCCGAGAAGGAGCTGTCCGAGAAGGAGAAGGCCGAGAAGGAGCTGTCCGAGAAGGAGAAGGCTGAGAAGGAGAAGGCCGAGAAGGAGAGGTCCATGGAGACTTGCAAGTAGAGGTCAGTGAAGATGGCCATGGAGCGGTGCAAGTGCCCACAATGGTTGTTCTTCCAGAAGTAGGGGCACAGGAGGAAATTGACTTTGGAGCCGGGGTATCATGTCAGGAAGACGAAGCCACTCCTCCTGATGATTCATTTTCTCCCAGCTCCCCAGCAAGGAAAAGATCAAGGAGGGTGTGTAGAAGTTCCTCTTCAAGCCCCGCTCCATCAGATGATGATCTGGATCTGGATTGGCAACCATCTCCGACGTCTGAGAGGGAGGCACACCATGAGCTGCGAATGGTATCAAATCTTAAAAGGAAGGGCCCCGGAAAGCTCATACTTATGGATCCGAACGTCGGACTTGATGAAGTGGTGCATTCTGATGTTGTTGAAGAGGATGACAGCAATGACCTAGTCATCACACATGTCAGTCCAGCCACACCGGCCATGCAGCAGACAGACATTTACACCCTATCCCGACGTCATGCTGAGCGTGACCCTGGCGACGTGCCACTGGTAGCACCACCAACGCAGTCAAGTAGTACCACAAGTTCAACAAAACCTACAGCTCCCATATTTTCTCCCCGGAGGGGGACTCCATCCAGCTCGACTCCCTCAAGTAAGGTTGCTGCAATAATTGCACAACCCAGTAGATGTCTGCAAGGCTCATCCACCACTGCTTCATCTGGCATTGGCAGCAGTATCACCTCGTGCGGCAAAACCAGAAGTTTCCAGTCCCCAGTTTGGAACTTTTTTAGTGTCCATGAAAAATATGATAACATAGCCGTTTGTTGCATTTGTAAGACTAGCGTTAGCCGTGGTAAGACTGGTACCAACTATGGAACCGGAGGCCAGATAGGTCATCTTGAAAGAAAGCACGCTGTCGAATGGTTTCCGCACCTAGCAAACGTCAAGGGAAAGCGATCCCAAAGGGCAAGTGGCCAAAATATACCCATAGTAGGTGTTTCATCTGAAGATGATGGGGAGGTAGAAGAAGCGTCAGACATGTGTCCGGTTGCACCCAGTACCCCTTGCAGCACCACACCCTCCGTAACACATAGCAGGCACACTGAGAGTCTGGGAGACACACCAATGCGGAAAATGTCAACACTGATCAGAAGTGGGTCGAAGAAGGCATCAGCATCATCCCGTAAATTTGTCCAGCGCACCATTTCAGCCATGTTCTCCTCAGATGCGCAATTTCAACGCAACCACCCAACTGTACGCCTCTATAACACTAAGCTGGCAAAAATGCTAGCGGTGGACCTTCTCCCTTTTTCGTTTGTCGAAGGTGTGGGTTTCCTTGAACTCGTGGCAACATTGGCCCCTAAATGGAAGGTTCCTAGCCGGTACTATTTTGCCAGGGTTGCTGTTCCAGCACTACACAAAGAGGTGCTTGAGTTGGTGGGGGCAGCTTTGCAGAAGAGTGCTGTTCACACTATACACCTGACAACAGACATGTGGACCAGTTGCGCAGCCACTGATTACATGTGCATCACTGCACACTGGGTCTCTTTTTCAGGGGTTATTAAACAGATAAATGCAGGTGGTGACTTGGTCGAGATTTTTAAGGGTGCTCGTAAACATGCAACATTAGCCATGTTTGGCATGGAGAAAAGTCATACTGCAGTCAACATTTTGGCTGACTTTAACAAAAAGGTCTTGCAATGGCTGCGCCCAAGAAATTGCAAGGTTGGTTATGTTTCTACAGATAATGGCAGGAATGTAGTTAAGGCCATGGAGGACGGTTTCTATTTCAGAGTGCCGTGTTTGGCGCACTGTATCAACCTTGTTGTGCAAAATTTTTTGAAAAAAGAACTTGCAGTCGACAAAACACTGACCATCTGCAGAAGAATATGCACACATTTCAACCATTCTTTTAAGGCCCGGAAGGAGCTGAGGCGCAAGCAAAATGAACGTAGAATGCCAGTGAAAGCACTTATCCAGGAGGTGGCAACACGTTGGAACTCAACCTTCTACATGCTTGAGCGTCTGCATGAGCTGTTTCCAGTAGTCAATGAGTATTTCTACAACCTGGGTGGTGATACGACAGGAATGATACTAGTGGTGGAGCAATGGCAGCTAGTTAAAAGCCTGACAGACATGCTTCGGCCTTTTGAGGTCTTCACGCGTGACGTGAGCAGGGAGGACTGTTCTTTGAGCAAAGCTATCCCACTGTTGCTGAAGCTCGAGCACCAAGTCAAGGTGGTGTCTTCACAATTAAAGGACGTTGGAAAGAACGAAGCACATGAGTTGGCGCAGAGATTATTACAACGCCTAGTTAGCAATGAACGGCTTGTAAATATCAAGAAACAACAGCACTACATTTGTGCTACTATTCTGGATCCACGTTACAAAAAGCCATTGTTTGGCAAAGTAATAATTCCTTTTGAAACATCGGATGTTACAGAGTACAAAGGTTGGCTAGCTCAGTCAGCCATTCGTTTTGAAATAGAACGGAAGGAAACTGTAGGAGAAGACAGTACTACTAGTGAATCAGCAGGCGATCAGGCGTCCCAAAAAAGCACTTCACCATCTGTGCCTGTGGCAGAAGTGAGTGATTTTTCCTCTGAGCCGTTAACCACACCAGCAACCGTATCATCTCCACCAGGCGCATGCGATATGTCTGAAGCGAGTTGGCTAACTCAGCTAGGGTTTCCTGGTCCTAGAAAGGACACAGAAGTGCAAAGTACAGGAATCCGGGAGGACATTCTTTCAATGGTGCAGGCCTATCTGGATGACTCAACAGAGGTCAATATTACTGAGGACCCATTGGCGTATTGGCATGGGAAAAGAAAAATATGGCGAGAGCTCACCAACCTGGCTATCAATTACTTGTCTTGCCCACTCGCAAGCGTGTCTTCAGAACGTGTTTTTAGTTCTGCTGGTGGCATTGTGACTTCCAAAAGGTCCCGCCTCTTGCCCGCAAATGTGGAGCGGCTCACCTTGATAAAGATGAACCAGCACTTCATACCACCAGATTACAGAGTACGAGAATGCACGCAGGAAGAAGAGGACACCGCCCTACCCGAGGAAAGTTCTCCTCAGTTACCAGAAGTAACCCCGACTGATGAGTTAGCAGAGTATGAGGACGAGTTCTGCTTCCCTGACAGCGAGTTCTAAAAATGACTCAATCATTCATTAATTGTAAATAGTCCTCCTTATTCACTTTTATTCCTGTGTGTCTGCCTTTCTTTAGCAAGTGCTTCATCACATTCCCAACAAAACTGTAATCAACCAATAAAACAACAAGCCCATCAACAGAACTATCTTGATTTTGATGCCGCAGCATTCCTCAGGTTCACAACAGTTAGTTGACAAGAACTCAGTCCTGGTCGTCTATCCTGAGTCCTCCTCCTCCAGACTCACCCTATCCATTACCCATAATGCTGATGCCTGGATTCTGCACAATGAAGAAATGAAGGAGCCAGCCCTCAAACACAAATTACAGGTAAGATAAGCTTTTGGATGGGAGGTAGTATAATGGAGTATTCGGAGAGGCGAGAGAGTGACAGTGGTACTAGCAGCAAAGTCCTAGGGCTCTTGAATTAACAAACTCTGTGACAGGCATTTACTTAGGAAAAGATTTGGCCTATTGCACGTGAACGTGTAGGCGTTATATTGCTCGCTTGCCTGTCTCAGGGGTGCTGTCTCTGGGGCTTCTAGGTTTTAGGGTTGTGTCAGCACCGCTACCACATTTCTAATGTTGATTGTTTTTGTTTTGCAGAAAATCCACGCCGGGAAACTCCAGTTGTGGCCCTGCTGCAGAACGCGTTAGGACTCTGTGAATTCCAGGTGGAGCCAGCCCTCAAACACAAATTACAGGTAAGATAAGCTTTTGGATGGGAGGTAGTATAATGGAGTATTCGGAGAGGCGAGAGAGTGACAGTGGTACTAGCAGCAAAGTCCTAGGGCTCTTGAATTAACAAACTCTGTGACAGGCATTTACTTAGGAAAACATTTGGCCTATTGCACGTGAACGTGTAGGCGTTATATTGCTCGCTTGCCTGTCTCAGGGGTGCTGTCTCTGGGGCTTCTAGGTTTTAGGGTTGTGTCAGCACCGCTACCACATTTCTAATGTTGATTGTTTTTGTTTTGCAGAAAATCCACGCCGGGAAACTCCAGTTGTGGCCCTGCTGCAGAACGCGTTAGGACTCTGTGAATTCCAGGTGGAGCCAGCCCTCAAACACAAATTACAGGTAAGATAAGCTTTTGGATGGGAGGTAGTATAATGGAGTATTCGGAGAGGCGAGAGAGTGACAGTGGTACTAGCAGCAAAGTCCTAGGGCTCTTGAATTAACAAACTCTGTGACAGGCATTTACTTAGGAAAACATTTGGCCTATTGCACGTGAACCAACACGATGACAGTGTTCAGTTAAATGAAATTACTGCAAAACCACCACCCACCCAGCTCAAAAGTAGTAAAAAAACAGGTATGCTCAGATAAAGTTTGAAAAAGTATATTTATATCCCTAACAAAATAATCTCCCGCAAGACCCTCCCTAACCCCAACAAATAGTCCTCAAAAGTCCCCAAAAAACCCAACTCCCAATTCCCACCCCCCAAAAGTCTCAAAAAAAGGGGCAAGGGACACTCTAGGGATGCAAGCTGGTAAGTTTGGCCTCCAGGGCATCATGCTTTAGGGCCAGGGCATCATATTTTTCTTGGAGGATGGCTTGCTCTAGGCGGAGGCCCTCCACCACATTTTGAAATTTGTGCCATTTCTGGACCTCCACCTCTAGGTCTGACACTCTGCGGAGTGCACGGCGCAAGCGACCTTTAACAGTGCTGCGAGGTGCAGCTTTTGCTGCTCGGCGGTGGCGTCTTCCGGCACGGCTCCGGTTCGCTGGAGCACTGTGCTTACCGGCAGAACGTGGGGTAACAGAGGAGGATGTAGACGATGTTAAGTTGGATGCACTGGAGTGCGTGTCATCCCCCTCGAGTTCCACCAGTCGCCGATATTCCGCAACAGTTGCTTCCAGCCTCCGTTGCCGGGTCAGTACAGCCAGCATACTCCTCGTTGGTTTGGAGGTTTTAGTATTGCCAACTATATGAAGAAAGAAAGACATAATCTGTAAGCAATGCTCTTTAGGAATATGATTAACACAAAATGATTCAGCAGGAAGTTGTGTCACAGTACAACTAGCAACTAGCCAGGGCAGTACAAAACTATTCAGGCCAGTATCATGGGCGTCCGCAGGGAGGGGCGCTTGAATCACCATTTCCCTTCCCACAACTCTCTTGTATCCTTGGTTTGGTGCTCTTTCATATGAAAGAGATGTGGCAGAAGTGAGTGATTTTTCCTCTGAGCCGTTAACCACACCAGCAACCGTATCATCTGCACCAGGCCCAGGCGATATGTCTGTTTCCCTCCCTCTCTCTCTCTCTCTCTCTCTCTCTCTCTGTCTCCCTCTTTCTGTCTCCCTTTGTCTCCCTCTACCTCGCTGTCTCTCTCTCTCTGTCTCCCTCCCTCACCCTCCCTCTGGCTCCCTCCCTCTCTCTCTCTCTCTCCTTCTGTCTTCCTCTCTCTCTGTCTCTGCCTCTATCTGTCTTTCGGTCCCAGCCTGCTGTAATTACCATATTGTAATTTGTCACTGGGCCACCACTGGATACACATCATATCCTATCTAAGAGTCAGATAGTACCATGATCCAGCTTACCTGTACTCGCCACCGCCACTGTCTCCTTCCTCACAGTCTGTACTTCTTCTTGGTCCGACTCCTCTAGCGCCGCCTCCTCCCCAGATTGACCCTCGGACTCCGAGTCAATGATGACCACATCCGAGCTGGCCCCGCCACCAGATGTTCCACCTACAAAGTAGATTTAAGAATGTTAGATTACACCACTCCACTAGTATTTGGTCTATGAATGAAAAAATGTGAAAACAACTGAAAAAGTAATTGACTGTCTACTCTAGTCTAAAGTAAATGTCCCTCCTTCCAGGGAAAGCTGTTGTCTTGCTTAATTTTTTTGTCACAATTGTTGAATGCTTGCTTAATTTTAACACACATTATTTTTCTCTGAACAGACAGAAACTGGACTTCTAAGGACAAGAGGAACATCAACTTGAAACCAGGTGAAAGCTCGGCTCGACCACAAGAAATTTCTACCAATCCAGTACTCATCAACTCTGCACCAAGCACTTTTCCATTTCCAACTAACTTTATTTTAATATATGTGTTTACTTAAACTTTTAATAAAGCTTTTAAACTTGAATTGACTCTGTAGTTTTTCCTCCAGAGAGTCCAGACTAGAGTGACTGAGCGAAAAGTTTTGCAATTTTTGGAAGGAGGAATCTGTGCTGCTGACACTACCAGGTTTATTTATACAGTGTGCCAAACACGCCACTCTGAAATATTATTATTCTGGTCTTTGGTGTCCATAGTTCGGTTTGTGGAGAAGTGTCCCTGCAACAGTAGTATTATGGATTTTGCTCCTATCTAAACACTATTTCGAAACAATTAAATTAGGAATGCTTGGACAACAATAGGTCCTCTATATTTAAATGAAAACTTACTGGGGCCAGCAAAGGAGCACTCGCCGCCCTGGCCTGCATCCTCCTCCTTTGGAGCCACTGCTGCATCCTCCTTTTCCGCCCGCTTGCCCCTGGGCGGACCTGACGTACAACATGAAAGAAATAACAGAAAACATTGATGATTGCTGCTTGCCGATGTCCTTGTCAACCAAATCAAACATTTAGAAAGAACAAGAACCTACTATTTCAGCCAAAAAGAGGGCTACAATGGAAGGACTGCACCTGAGCCTCTACTCTAGGGGCAGATTTACAAGCCCCTTGCAGCTCTTCTGCTCCATTCTTGCGTCAATTTTGTGACGCAGCGCCACAAGAGAGGCGCCATGGTCTGGCGTATATTAACAACGTGACGCATATGGGAGATGCATCCCATTCTAAAACCCTGCGCCATTAGGGAGCATTCCATCGCAAGGGATGGCGTTCCTGCGCAGGAACGCATGCTAAAAGTGGCTATGGGGAATATATAAAATTTCAATCAGTCATTTAGGACAATGATGCGTCACTGAAACCCTGCGCCTGCATGAAGCAGACTTACGGCTTGACGCAGCATTGCTGGAGCTGCGCCATCGTTGCAACGCAACGCCATCAAAGAGCCGCCTTTACGGCACCGATGCGTAACGCTTCGGTGACGTTTTGGGACCATGGTGTGCCGCATTGTAAATACGGCGCACCATGGGTGGTGCTGCCGTGCCACACACTTTGCAGGGATGCGCAGGTAATTGCTAATCTGACACTTACGGGCATACTTACGAGTTCTGAGCTGGACACCTCCAGATGTGCACCAGAACAAATACGTAACGCAAAACTAACCTTGCGTCACGGCAGATGCGCCGCTATTACAATGCGGCAAACCCTGGCGCAAGGGTAGGCAGATGCGTAACGCATCTCGTGACGAAATAGGGGCGCATCTCTAGAGTCGCTTCGTGGGCGCAATGCAACTATAGCAGTGCTCAGGGCTGCCCAATACTCTACATACCGCATCAGTCCTTACGCCTGCTTCAAGCAAGCAGGCATAAAGAATTGACATAGCAGCGTCGCGGAAGTGCCTGCGCTAAATCTTGTAGATTTTACGCAGGCACTTTTGCGAGGCACACATCTGCCTGACCGGCACCACCCACCCCCCACTCCCCCCCTGCGTGGGAACGCACCCATTGAGGCGCAGGCCCAGGCATTCACGTGGCGCATCTCCTTAGAGATGCATCACGTTGTACATGACTCGCAGGGATGCGCCACGTTTACGTCGCTGTGCGTCAGGTAAGGCAGTGTAAACGTGGAACAAGGGGCTTGTAAATCTGCCCCTTTGTGTCTAGCATTACGCAGTTCTGTAAAATACACTCATACTCAGCCCAATTAAATGAACACAAAATAGATAACAAATAAGCAGTGGCACCGGCACAGAGAAGGAGAACAGTGCACCTGAAATGCACAGAAGATTTTGAAATATTAATGAAAAAATTGCTACTACTACTCACCAAGACCGGGGACCTCCACTCCCAGCACGTCTAGCAGGTCACGCTCTCGGTCAAGGATGTCGGTCCAGCGGTGGGTGACCTGATTGTAGGTGCGCTGGACCCCCGTGATCTTAAAAAGGGCCCGGCACACCTGCCCCCACCGCTTCCGTCGCTCCTGGCTGTTGGTGTAACCAGCAGCAATCCTGCCGCCTGCCGCGATGGTCCTGGGGAGACGGCGCTGCACGTAAAAAACAAGTGCGCCCACCTCCTCAGGGCTGAAAATCTCCCGGGGCACCACCATTTCCGCCCTCAATCGACCACACGGGAGCCGGGCACGGGCTGCGGTGCCCGTCTTGGGCAGCTTGACTGCTGTCTTCACCATGTTCTGGGCAGGTAAGGAGATAAAATGAAAAAGAATAAGAGTAGAGAAGAAGGAAAGTAAAAGTTTAAAAAAGTAGTTCAAAAGTAAACAAAAATAGCCTAAAACACAAAAATATAGATCTAGAAAAATACAGGGATAGAAAATAAGTTAAATAGATCAAAAAAATAGTAAAACAAGCAAAGGATGGCAGAGATATAGAGAGGATAGAAACACCATACCCAGACACATAGGAATGAATGAAAAACAAGATGGTTGCCCGATCACGTGCGCGTAAGTAAGTTCGCACGCGATTTCTCTCGCGAACTCGTGCGAACTTGTATTCGCAAGGCGCGAGTCGGGCGAGATTACACTTAGCGGGCGGAAACGGAAATACGTCACGCAAACAAAATGGCGGCGCCCATACTCAACCTTGAGGTAACTCGCACGAGTTCGCGGCCTCCACGGGCCAGTTCGCACTACGACGCGCCCCGCGAATAGGGCGAAATTACCGAAAAACGAGTTTTGCAAAAGCAAAACGAACGAGCAGGTGCAAAAGTTCGAGCTCATCATTTGTAACCATTTACCTGTTGTGCTTCCTGAAGGGGCCCTCCAGAATCCGGTTGCCTACTTGCAACTATTGTGTGACCCTGCTCTGACAGTCACAGAATAGTTACAAGTATGCCATTGCATCCTGTTAAAAAAAATTATTTACTTTGCATTTGCAACAAAAAGGAAAGGGAGCAGACAAGCAGGTGCCAGCCTTCATTAATGTCAGTTGGGGCAGGGCAGGTGTTGTTGTTTGCAAAACTTAAGGCACTTAGCAGGTGTTTGTTCACTCAGTGGTCAATCAGAGGGTGTTGTGATGACACTGAGGGTGGCATGGGTGTGCCAGCCAGAGGGTGGCATGGGTGAACCAGAGTGCCAGTGTTGACAGATGATGGCAGTGCTTTGCTTTGCCCCAATAATGTACACTGGTGAACTAGAGGGTGATGTGATGACACAGAGGGTGACATGGGTGAGCCAGAGGGTGGCATGGGTGACCAAAGAGAGTGCCAGTGGTGACAGAGGGTGGCAGTGATGAAGAAAGCTTAGCAAACAGGCTGGGCACGTAGAAACAACAAGTTCGCTAAACTGGCGACCCGACAAGTAAGTTCGCAATTTGCGAAATAGTACAAAACCCTCGCGAACTTGCAGAAACCCGTGCGAACATACACACCCCCAAAAAATCCGCTAATCCGCGAGAATTCGCGGATTTCGCGTATTTTCGCAATCCACGAATACGCAAATCCGCAAATTCGCGGATTGCGAATCCGCAAAATCCGCCCATGCTTAGTTGAAAATATATATAAAAACAAAACACTTACCTTTCTCGACGGCCGCGTCTCTCCTCCACTTCTCTGCTCTTCCTGACTCCAGTCAGGAAGAAGCTGCAGGAAGCACCCAGCACACTGGCTCCCCTGAGCCAGTCACAACACTGCAATGCAGCGTTGTGATTGGTCTGAGTGCCGTGGTTCGGCACTGTCCATATTCCCCACCAGGCTGTCCATTACAGCCTGGTGGGGAACAAGTAAAGTGCGCATGACTGCTTGGCTGGCCATTTAGTGTGCACAGTCCCCTCCTCCCACCCTGAGCCACCAGCCTTGTCCCGACCTAACCCAACTCGTAGCAACTAAAAATAAAACAACAATAACCTTGTTATTATCGTTTTATTTCCCCTTTTCACTGCTCTAAGAGCAGTGGGGTGATGCACCTCCGCCTTGGCATATGAGCCGCCACTGCTCCCAAAATCCAATAGTTTGCTAAAAGAAACCAAGGAGTTGAAAATGGTGCCTCTGATGGCACAGAGTCAGATGGTAACGATAGAAGGTCTTAGGTACATGCCAGACCAACGTCTTAGCTCCCCCTATTAATTAAGTATCTTGCTCAGCTTTAAAATGAAAGTGTGGAATATTAATATGTCATCAAGGTTTCTTGTGGGTGTTCAATGGCACTTTCAATGTACCCTATACCACGAGAGAGCATTACCCCCAGATCCCTTATTTCCTCGTCCGATTCATTAACTAATTGGAGATAACCATCTCCCGACAGAAAAAAGAGCAGAGGCATGCTGGTACCTTAATACTGTCCCTCCCACCGGGAGCACATAAGCAGTACTTACCCAGCATCCCGTCTGTTCTTTTTTTCTGTCTGTCGACAGAAGTTTGCTGTGGTTTCTGGTGCTGCTCCTGCTGGGCTTGAGTGGCTTCCCTTACTTGGTTCTCCCCGTCCGGCTGCCTGGCTGTGCGGTCGGGGTGTCTGCTGTCCTGCCTCCTGGCCTGCCGGGCTTGCTGGGAGGCTGGTTTCTTCGTGTCCTTGGCTTTGTGGATGCAGGCCGGCCCTTTGCGGCTGGTGCGCCGGTCTCCGGGTCTCTTCCGGGTCAAGGGGTGCGTCTTCCTGGATCCTGGCTGCAGGGAAGATGTGCTGCGATTGCCTCCGGCTGCCTGCCCGACCCTGGCGTGGTTCCTGTGGTGCGCCTTGGGCTGGTGGGGGGTGCCCTTGTTCGTGTGCCGGGCCTTCCTCCCTGGTGAGTCCCACATAGCGGTCTCTTTTTCCCCTTCTTTGCTTCTTGTTCTGTGGCGTTGCAGGCTGCCACTGTTGGTGCTTGGGGGCTGGGTTGTGTCCCGACGGCTATTCTGTATTCTGGGAGCCGTTCTTCATGCCGGTCTCCTGGTGTCCTGGCCGATGGGGTGGGGGGCCTTTTTCCTGGTGTTGGCCCCCCTCCTCCGGATAAGTGCCCCTGACAAGGATCGCTGGAGTGTGGAAGATGTGGCACAGCGGCCAGAGCTGCAGTCTCCTGTGCTGGGGTTCCTGGTTCGAGTCTGAGTCGGGTCATTCTGTGTTATGGGCGGAGCACTTGCTCTCACTGGGTGTTTATTTGTGCTGTACTCGTCTGCTGCAAAGCCTGGCAAAGACTCCTGGTGCTGCCGGGGTTTGGACCCGGGGCCTCATTCTTGGTTTGCTTTCCCTCTGCCTCTCTTCCTTTGCAGGTGTCCTTTTCGGGGTTGGTCTGAGCACTCTTCCTGCCTTTTGCCCTGGCTGCTGGGCGGGGCAATGTTGCTCTCCCTGCTGTGGCTGTGCTCTGTTGCCCGGGGGCTGGTCTTCCTCACGGCAGGGCTTGGTTCCATGTGGTGTTCCTCGCTGGTGGCCTGCTGCGCCTGTGGGTCCTCCTGGTCTCTTTCCCCACTGTGCTGATTGCTTCCGGCATCTGCTGCCCTGGTTCGCCATGGTTTGTGGGGCTGTGTTTCCTCTGGGTGTTTCTGTCCGAACTGCTTTGCTCCTTGGAGGTGCCTGGTCTTCTCTCGGCGTGCTTCGGGGCTCTTTTTCTCCCCGTTCCTCTGTCTTATGGGACTGCTGGTTGTTGGCAGCCCTGTGTCGGGTGGCTTGCGTGGGGTTTTCCGGCCGCTGCCTCTTCCTTTTCTCTGGCTCCTCTTCTCTGGGGGGGACTACCGCTCTGCTGCTGCTCGCCCCTGCTCTTTGCTTTGCGCCTCTGGCCTCTGGTTTGGGATGCTGGCCTGTTTCCTGGTTCAGTGCTCTTTAGTCTGCGCTGCCCCTTGGTTGCCTTTTGGCTTTGGCGCTTTGCTTCCTTCGCCTGGGATTACGGGCTTGGTTCCCTTCTGTGGTGCCTCCTTCCTGTGCTCCTCTCCCTTGATCTGCATGGTGGGTGTTTTCCCTTTGGTTCGCTGCCTTCTGGTGGTGCCCCTGCTCCTGACCACTTGTGCTCCTGAGTTTCTTTCAGGCGCTGTTTGGGGGGTGGGTGGTTTCCTCTCCCTGGCGTTTGTTGGCTGCTTCTCTGTGGTGTTGGCCTTCACTCTTTCCGTTTGGTGGTCTGTCTCGGGTTGGCGTGGGTTCCTGTCGCCTCTGTGGTGGCTGGTTCCCTTTTTTTCCTGTCTCTGTCTGTGGTTGCTCCTGGGGTTCCCGGTGTTGTTGGGGTCTCTCCTGTCTGCTTGCTTCTGCCTTGCCCTCTGCTGCTCTTGTGTCTGGCTCGCCTTTTCGCTTTCTCAGCGGTGGCCTGTTGGGGTTGCTATTCTGTTTCCCCTTCTTCTGGTTCCTCTGCGGCTCCCTGCCCCCGGCTGGTGGTGGGTCGGTGTTCCCGCTCCTTGGGGGGCTGCATGGGGGTGGGTGCTGTTTGCGGCCCTGGGTTCCTGTTTCCCTGCCGCGGGGTTTTCCCGCTTTTATTTCTCTCTCTCTGCGTGCCTCCTTCTTGGGGTGTCGCGGGTATGGGTGTCGTGGCCTGGCCTTGGTGGCGCTGCATCTGCCCTTTTTTCAGGTGGCCTTGCCTCCGCTGCGGGTTGGCTGTTGTGTTGTGGTCTGTGCTCCGCTTGCTTGCTGGTTCTGCGCCTCGGCTTCCTGGCTTCGGCGTGGTTTTTCGGGGTGTGAGGCGCGGGGGCTCCTGGTTCCTGGCTTTGTTTCTACCATCCCTGCACTCTGCCTGCGCCTGGGTGGTTCGTGCTGCCTTGGTTGTGGCTGTTCTGTTCTCCTTTTCTCTGGCCTGGGGTTTCGGGCATTGTCCCGGGGCCTTCTTTGTACTTGGTTGCTTCTAGGGTCTGGCTGCTTCTGTTCTTCCTTGCTCCTGTCTTGGCTCTCCCTGTGCTTGCCTTTGGCTTGCTTCGGGTGTTTCCTGCCTTCCCCTCCTGGTGCTGCCTGTGTTCCTGCCTGGTTTGTTCCCGGTTGGGGCCTCCTGTGGGTGCCTGGTGCAGCTTTTCTGGCTGGGTTTGTTGGGCACCTGCTCTTCTGGTCCGTGGTGCCCCCCCCCCCCTCACAGGTTGTGTTCCGGTGGTGGTTCGCCTTTTGGGCCCTGGGGTTCGTGCCACAGCTGTTTGGCCGGGCTGTCTTTTGCTGCTGCCGTGTCCTTGGCGGGGCGCCTTTTTTCCCCTCTTCTGGTCTCCAGTTTTCCCGGTTGGTGGCCTGTGGCCGTGCTCCCGTTCTGCGCTGGCTGGGTGTCTGCTGGGCTTTCTGCTCCTACATGTTGGTCTTATTTTTGGGCTCTGCGTCCTTGCCTGGGCTCTCTTTTGTGTCCTGGCGTGGCGCTCTGCTGTTGTGGCCGCGTCCTGGTGGGTCCTTCGGGCCTTTTCCTGCTGGTGGTTCTCTTCCCGGTCTTGTTTCACCTGGGTTGGGGCCCTTGTGGGGTCCTGTGGCTCCGGTTGTCTGCCGGCTTCCTTCTGGTTCTGATTGTCCTTGGGCTGTGCCTCCTGGACTCCCTGGCTGTTTTGGCCTGCTCTATGGGGTGTTTTGCTGTGCGTTTCCTGGTTTTGGTGTCCTGGTTCGCTTCTGCCTCCCTTGCTTCTCCGGGCTTGGATCCTGGAGTGGGTCTGTTTGGGTGCCCCTCTCTCTCTGGTTGGGTGCGGTTCCGTTGTGCTCTTGCCTCGGTGGGGTCTTCCCTCCTGGCGGCGGGTTGTCTGGGGTCTCCTGCTGCCTGGCCCTCTGCTTCTCTCCTTCCTCCAGCTTATGCTTTGGCAGTTTTCTCTGTTGCTTTCTGGCCTTCTGTGTGGTCCGGCGGTGGTGTGCTGGGGGTACCCTGTTCCCCCCTGTATTTTTTCTGTGGTCTGGGTGCTGCGTGGGCTCCTTCCGGGGTTTTGTTGGGCCTGCGGGTCCTCCTGCATGGTCCGGTTGCTTGGCTCTGGTCCTGGCTTCCTGGTTCCTTTGACATTTTTTGCCCTGGTTGGTGCTGTTTCTGGCTCCTCTTCAGCTTTGCTGGTGTCGGGCCTTGTGTGCTTTTGGTCTGGGTGCTGTGCGCCCTGTGGCTGTTTGTTTTTTGGCTGCTCCGGCCCGTGCTGCTTCCTTGGCCTGGGTGTGGGGTGCCTGTACGGTCCTCTGCCGTGTTGGCGCCTGCTTTTTTCTGCCCTCTGTGTGGGGGCTGCTGGGTGTTTCCCGGTTGCTCTGGACTCCGGTCCTGCTTTGTTTCCCTTTCTTTTGGGGTTGCGGGTTTTCTGGGGGTTGTGGCTGGTGGCTCAGTCCCCGCCCTTGTTGGGCTTGTTCGTTGTGGGTTTCTGGTCTTGATGGCCTCTCCTTTGCTGGTCGGCTTTAGGCTGGTGCTTCTGGGGGCATCTATGGCCGGTGGTCTTTGGGTTGGCCTTCTCTTCCCCTGCTATTCTGGGATTGGAGGCCTTCTTGGTTTGGTTGGTGGCCTCCTTCCCTGTTGGGTTTTTGGCCTCCTGGGATTTTCGGGTGTTCTTCCCCTTCCCTGTCTTTTCTGTCTGGTCTCTCTGGGGCCGCGTCGTTCGGTTTGGTGGGGTGGCTCTGTTTCTGGCCCGTGCTTCCTCGCCCCTTGTTGGTCCGTGTTTTTGTGGCTGGCGTGTCCTGTGGGCCTTCCTGTTGGTTCTGGGCTGGGCAGCCTTGTCTGGTGGGTTGCTTGGCCGTGTTCTTTGGGTCTTGGTTTCAGTTGCCCCGTCTCCTGTTTCTCTGGTTGGCGGCCCCCTTATTGGGGGCCCTGGCCTTCTGCTTTTGGGTTGTCTCCGGTCCTTGTTCAGTCCTGTTGTCCTGTTCTGGGTTGCAGTCCGGTGGTTTCCTGCGGTTCCCTTTTCCTCCTTCTCGGTGCTCCCTTGGGTTGCTGCTTTTGTTGTGGTTTCCTGAGTCTGCTTGTGGGGGCGGAAGGCCGGTTTTCTGCATTGGTATTCTCCAATTAGTTAATGAATGGGACGAGGACTTAAGGGACCTGGGGGTAATGTTCATTTACTTACCGGTAATCTTCATTACCCCAGGTCCCGCTGTCCCCATTCCCCATTGTGGAGAAGTGTGGCTCACTGGTTAGAGGAGGCAGACCTGGAAGCAGAGGTCAGCCCGGGACCAGCGTTCAATTCCCGGCTCTGCGGGGTCTTGAGTCCTAAAATGTCCATGGACTCGACAATTCTCGCTCCGGTGCCTACTCGATTTACGGGTTCACACTCTGCGACTCTGGGCAATAGCTTGCTTAATCTCCACAACGGCCCCTCGCGGCGGGATGCCTGGCTTTCACCTTGCGGATACCCTGCCGGGGTTATCTCACAGGGGAATACCAGGACGGGTTCCCTAAGCAAGCGCTTAGAAACCGCTTGGTGATTTGCGCTATATAAATTCCTGTACATTTACATTTACATGCGCCTGTCCCTCCCTTCCGGGCGGCCGGCCTTCCTGTCTGGGCTTGGTTGTACAGACGGGATGCTGGGAAAGTACCGCTTATGTACTCCCGGTGGGAGGGGCAGTATTAGGGTCCCAGCATGCCTCTGCTCTTTTTTTCTGTCGGGAGATGGTTATTTCCAATTAGTTAATGAATGGGACGAGGACAACGGGACCTGGGGTAATGAAGATTTCCGGTAAGTAATTGAACATTATTATCAGTACTGTATGCTCATAAATTACATTGCTTAAGCCTGAAGGGGCATCTAAAATTACATAGTATTGGCCCTTTTGTGTTAAGAAGCACTATATTCACATCCAGAGAGAAGCATTATATGCAACAGCATAATCAGAGGTCCGGTGCGCATGCTGTGATTAAGTAAAGAGCTGAAAGCCAAACGCAACTCACACGTGATCACACAAGAGTTAATGGCCATCTCGGGTCTGATGGGTGGCAAATATGTTTGTGCACTAATCATGATGAATAATATGCAGGCTGAATTAATATAGTTGCAGAGGAAACAAATTTCATTTGATGTATAGAAGTGAAGTTATTAATGTGTTTCAGTTATGCAACATGCTTGTATAAATCTCCATTTTAAACAAGATGGATGCCATACCTGTCACTCACTCCTATTTCTCTGCCTGCACACATCTTCTTCACATGAGCCTCAGAGCACCATCAAGCTGAGGTGTAGTAGAGTATTTCCACTTTTATAACTGCATTGCTTTCGGTGAGCTTTTCCCTGTTCTCTATGACTTGTGGCATTTCTTAAGTTCTCTTCTGCTTCCTTTTGCTGTGATCACTAGTATACTCATTTGCTGAAGGTTTTTATTGTTCATTGTGTCATGTTTGTTCAAACATCTCCGGATGACATTGGCATAGAGGGCGTTGAATAAGTTTTTTAGAAATGGGATGCTGCTTAAATGTAAAGGTAATGAAAAGTATTATTCTTGTATTTGGATTTGTTAAAGAAATTATACATATGATGATTTGGATTTGTCATTTTTTCTAATTTGTTATGCAAGAATTTGGTATAAGAATTCTTTGATTTTGGGGGTGTGCCAAAAGACTTTCCTATGCTGCTAGGGATGCTGCTTGAGTTCTTAAGATGTTGCTGCCCACTGAAACTTAGAATATTTTCACATTTGTTAAATCTTCTGTATAGCTTTGTATTTGAACATAAATGGCATTGGCTCGGTACCACTTATTTTGAATTTCTGTTTTTTGTTAATCTAGAACTCAGTTATTGGGTGCCCAAATTATTTATTTAACTGTTTTACTCTGTTAATTGATGTTTGGTGAGGTGCATTAATGAGGGGGGGGCACACTTCTTCATGAAATAGAGGTTTCACACCGTCTTTGATCAGGTAAACTGTGGAGCAATAGAATTAGGTACATTTTGAAGTGTCCACATTTTGGGCGACGGTTTTGCTCTCACAGCGGCACAATTAGAGGCCAGATGTGCAATGCACAGATGTGCAGGCTGTGGTTAAATAAAGGACTGACATCACAACTGAGAACTAACACATCATTTCAAAATCAGACAAGAGTTGGCAGCCGTCATGGGTATGCACTACCTCACTCCTTCAGACACTCATGCACCCACTCACAAACCCACTCATACAATCATACACCTACCGACAAACCCAGTCAGACACACACAGACCCGCTGACAGACCAACTCAGGCACTCTTAATGTCGCAAAGTGGAATATTATGTGGTATGGCTGGGAGGCCTTCCCATGCAATATTCTCACAACACAGAAATGATCCTTGGAGTCAACAACAGTAATCCGTAGCTCAGTCTTGGTAGTGTGTCAAAGAGCACTCAGGCATTACAGGAGGAACATGTATTAAGCGTTTTGCAGCACAATGATGGTACATAAGTAATTGAGACAACTCAAAAGAAATCTGACACGAATTGATAAAAATAGAGCTTATTTTTATAAAAATGTTGACTCCAAAACAAACAGTGTATTAAACATTCAACCGGAGTTGAGGATAATTAAAGCGTTCAACAATTGATGCACTTGAAATGATTGGTGGAAAACACAGGTGACAGTTGAGTTCAAACTCATGGGGATCCCTAGGCCAAGTTCTAACAGTTGTTACTTTGTTACCTTGCCCAGGGAGTCCGGCTCTAGAGGTGAGTTGGCTGTCCTGGCACTGAACAGGGTCTGCCGGAGCTGTCAAACTTGCAGCACTTGACAAAATCAGACTTGGAGATGGAGTCCCACTCTACTCACTGAGGTAGCTGGCTGCTGTCAATCACTGGGGTAGGTCATGCCAAAGATTCCTTGCCACACGGTTGATGACAACACATTCAGGATGCAGGGACACAGCAACGGGGTCATTGCAGATGTCAGTCACTGTTCCTGTGAGGTGCTCCTGAGATGGAGATGTTGTTCAAGGGATCGATCACATGACTGGTCAGCACCAAGGCTTAGCTGCAGCAGTAGCTGCTTGAAACTTGATGAAAGCTTAGCTACCATTCCAGGCTTGCAGAACACCACTTCTCCTTGAGTACACTGTCAGCAGGCCCTGTGGTCGCAATACTTGTCACACAGCACATCGATTTTCCTGCAGCTAACAGGGGACTAGTGCCACAATCCAATGAGCGTTTGCCACAGTCACAAGTTGAACACTCGATTCCTTTACATGGTCTCCTCAGGACACTTAAGTATCCTATCTTCACACAGCAGTAGACTCCAAAGTCCAATTGTCGGTGGTAGTGTATTCTTTGTGCCTCTTCTCAGATTCAAAGTCAGAACTGAGGTTCTGGTGTCAGGGGAGCCCCTTAAATCCTAGTTTAGGGGGTGTTAAGGATATGGGAGACAGTGACCAATGGGCTACTGGTCCCTGTGGCTAACCCACCCCTTTAAGTCCTTTAACTTAGGGTCCTCAAACATGGCAGAACCCTTCCTTGGCTGTACAGACCACCTAGTCCACACTAAAGATGTGGCTAGCCTTTTGGAGGTGTATCCCACCTGTGATTCACTCAACAGTTATTTTTTAGAGAAAATTATAGCTATTAAGTCTAATGTTGTCCCCCCTTCTCCCTCTTTCTCGGATCCACAGCCCTTTTCTCCCCAGATGCATCTTGACCACTTCCCCCCTTTGACTAAAGAATCATTTCTGTCCCTCCTCTCAATGGTAAAGTCAGGTTCCCCATCCGATATCTGCCCTGCACACATTCTAAAACAAATTTATTTGACCTGTCCCTCCCCTCCGCTCACTTTCCTTAAGAAATCCCTTGTCCATGGTATTGTCCCTCAGTCTCACAAATCTGCAATCATCATTCCCATTTTAAAAAAGCCCGGTGCAGACCCATCTTCACTTGCAAATTATCGCCCCATTTCCCTCCTCCCTTTTCTAGGCAAAATTCTGGAGCGTCATATCACCCGAACACTCAGTGTCTTTGTGGAGGAGAACAGCTGTTTAGCCTCCCGCCAGGCTGGTTTTCGCCCGGCGCACTCCATGGAGTCCGTAGTCCTCTCTGTGATGGACAACCTCAGAGAGGGCATGGATGCTAGCCAGCCCCAAGCTCTGGTTCTCCTTGATTTGTCCGCCGCCTTTGACACGGTGGACCATTCCATCCTCCTTTCCCGTGTCGGGGCGGTTGGCATCAGGGGGACCGCCTTGGTTTGGCTGGCATCCTTTCTGAGGGATCGCACTCAGGCCGTCCATCTGGCCAATTTTTCTGCTCCCTCTCAAATGGTTCACTGCGGAGTTCCACAAGGATCTTCTTTGTCTCCCTTGTTGTTTAATTTGTACATCTCCCCTCTTATTTTTGCACTTCAGCAGATGGATGTTACTACCTACAACTATGCTGATGATCTTCAACTGGTTTTTCATTTATCCTCCTCTCCAGAATCCATTCATAATTTTCACTCTATTATGCTTTTTATTAGGGACTGGATGAGCTTCAACCATCTGAAACTTAACCCCGACAAAACCGAGTTGGTTTTGACGGGTGGCTCCTCCAGTCCCTGGAATTCTTCGTTTTGGCCTCCTTCCCTGGGTTCCCCTCCTACCCCCTCTTTTTCGGTTAAAACCTTAGGGATTAAACTTAATGCTCACCTCACCTTGCACTCCCAGATTAGTTCAGTTGTTTCCTCGTGTTTTCTCACTCTCCGCAATATTCGTAAGGTGTCTCGTTTTGTCTCATTTTGTGCCCTCAAACTCGTTCTGTCTGCGATGGTGATCTCCCGTTTAGACTGCAGCAATGTCTTGTATACCGGTTTCCCTGCTTAAAACCTTCAGAGACTTCAACTGGTGCAGAACCAGGCAGCCTGACTTGCTTACAATCTGTCCAAGTCTCATCATGTCACCCCACTGCTCAAAGCTCTGCACTGGTTGCCCATCCGGGAACGTGCCCTGTTTAAGATGGGTTGTATCACCTTCCAGGCCAGGGCAGGGACAGCCCCTGGCTTTATTTCTTCTGAGATCAAGGCATACCGTCCTAGCAGAGACTTGCGTTCTTCTTCACAATCTCTTTTGGTTATCCCTCGTTTCAAGAAGAAGAGGTCAGGAGGCGTAAAATTCTCTACGCTTGCGCCCACTTTCTGGAATACCCTTCCCCATTCCTCAGGTCCTCCCCCCATTATTCAGAGTTTCGGAAAGCTCTGAAAACATTTCTTTTTGCCCAAGCCTTCCCACACTAGTAGTTCGTCCTTCCCACTGTCCTATGGTCTGTGCTCCTAGCGCCAAGAAACCGCTTGGTGGATGTGTGCTTTATAGATATTTTAATTTCAATTTCAATAACAAATTTTTCTACCGGTTGAGCTGGACAGGACGGGAAGGACTTTGTCTTCAAGTGTGTGACAAGCAATTACACATCAAGGGCGGTGAAAGCCTTTGAGGCTCACTGTCTTGATGATTGTAAACACAACCCATCCTGGGGTGGAGGAGGTGTGATCTCCTTCCAGCCGAGGCCTGTGCCTTGATCCTGGGGAAGTACTATCTCATCCACCAGGAGGGCAGACTCTTGTCTTGGAAGCACACCAAGGCACTGGAGGCACTGGATCACTAAACATTAGGAGGGTACCCACTCAGGCTGCAGCCTGCCTGCATGCAAGCTCATCCTCCACATGAGAATCATGTTGGGGGTGAAAAAGCACAAGTTCGAGTTTTTTCGGTAGCCAGTCCATGTTAATCTATGGACCGGCAGCCACTTACAGTAAAGCCATGTTTTACAGTGTTACTGTAGGGATATATATGTATAAACATATATATCTTCACCTTCAATATAATTCACTCTATTAACTGGGCTTAGGAGGGCAACCTTCAGAGTGACTTACTTATGTTAAGGCAGTGGTATGGCTCTGCAGCGCATGTTGTGTGGAGGACTGCAAGTTCTTGTAAGGTGCCGCATTTTGACTGTATTCACCATTTTTAACTAGAATTATAGCATTACTGCTTGTATTTTTGTACAAGGAAGGTTGACCTTCGTATATTTACTGCCCTACCTACCTGCACTGAGTCTCTCACTCTCTGGTCCACCACGGGTGCTCCCGATTGAGCGGGGAGAGTGCCTCTTTCGTTTTTTGTGATTTTCTGTGACGGCTGCCACCTTAGTGGTGGTCGTTGGCAGTCCAGCTTCTATCAGTACTTCCGGGGGGGAGCAGATTTAATCCATGGAAAACCGGACGTGCAGCAGTCCTGCGCAGCAGGAGTGCCACTGGCGCACCTAAGGCACCCCTAAGACAAGCCCGTCTGCACTTGTCTGTGCTAAGACCGCGCTGAGCGCCAGGAATGCTGGCCAATTCTCCACTTATCCTAGGGAACGCCTGCTATACTCTGGTAGTGACGTGCGCAAGCTAAATACTCTTCCGGCAAACAGTCCCAAAGATTGTATATGCCTAGATTTTTCGTAAGCTTGCTGCAAAGACAGCAAACACATTTCCTACCTTCCTCTTACAGCCAGACCTGGCACCCCATATATCCTTCCCCCCCAACTTGCCACCAAAGCAAAAAGTTACTAGTACAAAGCACTGCGCTCTCATTAACTCCCAGTCTCTGCCTAAACATAGGCTAGACATCGCTGAGTTGATTGAGGCTCAGCAATTAGACATACTCCTTATCACCGAAACCTGGGGTGACATGGCGGCAGGACCGCCTGGCTGTTCCTCAAGGTTTCAAGGTATTTAGGCACAAAAGAACAGAGAAAAAAGGAGGTGGATTTTTACTGATTTACCGCAACACCTTTAAAACATCCTTCGGGGGTGTGGCCAAGCAAGATGGCTGAGCGGACGTG
The DNA here is from genome assembly GCF_964261635.1 of Lissotriton helveticus. NCBI lineage: Eukaryota > Metazoa > Chordata > Amphibia > Caudata > Salamandridae > Lissotriton > Lissotriton helveticus. The sequence continues at coordinate 1,646,988,377 of NC_136063.1, read as the reverse complement.
AGACGATTCAGCTCAGGACTCCGTGACTGCCCTAAGTGATACATTGCTAATAACAATATAGGGCTGGCTCTAATCAGTAAGGCTGAGCCTAATGGAAGCAACGACAAAGAGAGAATTGCCAATACTGATATCTCCAACATCTTAGGGAAGGCACTATCCCAGGAGGACTCAAAATAAAGAATATACCCGTGATTTTTACCGAGGACCCTCTTTTTAAGAAAGGATTCAGCTGCATTGAAACAAAGTGTAGTAGGGACCTCATGGTCCTCACTATAGAAACGGCAGCCAGGATCTCTCAAAAAGAACTTGAGGAAATAGCACAGCTGGAATCTGAAATAAGCAACAGTCAAACCATAACGGACTCAAAATTGCTACTAGAAAAAGTAGAGAAGGAAATCCAAGACTTCAGAGACTACACTATCACACAAAAAACCAACCAATTTGAAAAAGACAAAAAAAACTTCTTACTGGACAACGTCTATCCATTTTTACAAGTTGACTTCTACACCAAGTCAGACTCCCGACGATTTCTAAGTGATAACCGGGGAAGGTCACGTAATCAATTTATTACGTTCTCGGATACGTCATCATCGGCTGGCAGTGATAGTGATAACAGTAGCCATAGATCAAACAAAAACCGGAGATGGAACCAACAACAACAGCCCCAAGGACAATCCTCAAATTCTTTTTTAGGAAGAGGCCAATCCAGGCCAAGAGCAAAAACACAATACACGCAACCATGGGAAATGACGACCCGCCGTCAGCATTACAAGAACTAGCGGTCTCTCCAATCTTCAATTTATCCCAAAGAACCTTAAATGAGGCAGAAAAAAATGTTCTGGCGAAAGGACTTTCATTTGTGCCATCAAGGCGCACTGACTTTGTGAGGATGAAAACGGAATTTATAGAATTCTGTCGCAAATTGAGGTTGACTCTGTTTTTCGCTGATAGTCCCACAATTATGACACCTGAAATAACTGGACTACGAGAAAAATCGACCTTTTGCCCTCCTGGCAATAAGATCCCCAAGGAAATTATTGTATTCGAAAAAACTGTATTATCCGCCATCTCTGCGATGGAAAAACAAAACAAATTTGTTAAATTCAATATCTCAAAGGATGAAATGAATGCCCTAACATCTTTACGAGATGATTCTACCGTGACAATAAAACAATCCGACAAAGGAGGGTCTATTGTGGTCTGGGACACCGCCGATTATACAGCAGAGGTCATGAGGCAGCTTAATGACCAAGATTGCTACCGGAAAATTGAAAGAGATCCCACAGTTGTTACAAAATCAACTTTTTTCTCTGATCAAAGAGGGTTATGAACAAGGTTTCCTTGGACGTAAGGAATACGACTATCTACAGAATAAACATCCGAAAGTGCCATTGTTTTATATCTTGCCAAAGGTACATAAAAATCAAACCAACCCACCCGGAAGACCTATTGTGGCGGGTTGTGATTCTTTATTGGAGCCAATCGCGAAATACGTGGACTGTTTTTTGAAGCAGTTCATGGTCAATGTTACCTCCTACATACAAGATACCACGGATTTTATTACAAAACTGGAAACAATCAAATTTACCACAGGAAAAGACCTACTAGTCACAATGGATGTGACTTCCCTGTACACACAAATACCCCAGGATGAAGCAGTGGCAGTGCTTTCCCACTTTCTTGACTCAAGACCAAGGCCAGTCCAAGTTCCAACACAGTTTTTACTTGATCTGGCCTCTTTTGCCCTCAAAAAGAACTATTTTTGTTTTGGGAAAGAATTCTTTCTTCAAACAAAAGGAGTAGCCATGGGCTGCCCTTTCGCTCCAGAATTGGCAGTTTTGTTCATGTCATTATATGAGGAAACTTTTGTATATAACAATAATCCATTCTCTGAGTACATCAACACATGGCTCAGGTTCAACGATGACGTGTTCATGATTTGGTCAGGAGGCAGTGAAAAATTGGCATTATTTTACAACTGGTTGAATGCAAGAACCACCGATATACAGTTCAGTATGGCCCAATCCGACAAGAGAATATCTTTCCTGGATGTGGAAGTGTTCCCTGCAGAAGGGAAATTGGCAACGTCATTATTCACCAAGCCTACTGATAGAAATAAGGCGCTATTATTCTCCAGTAACCATCCCAGGAGTCTAAAGGAAAACCTGCCCTACGGCCAATTTTTACGCGTACGTAGGAATTGCTCCTACAATGATGATTACAACCTGCATGCTGGTAATCTTGTCAAAAAGCTATGTGAACGAGGATACCCTAAAAAACTTGTGCGCAATTCAATGAAAAGGGCAAGATGGACTCCGAGAGAAAGCCTCCTTGAACGTAAAAGGAAACCTGATTAAAACGTCAAGTATGTGTCACCACTTTTTGCCCAAATGCGAACAAACTCAAAAAAATTATTGGCCAGAACTGGCATCTAGTGAAGGACTTACACGAGAGCTTACAGGATTCCCCTTTGTTTGCTTTCAAAAAAGAAAAATGTATTGCCAACTACGTCGTGCGAGCAGCCATTTCAAAAGAGTCACAACCCACTCTAAGACAACTTATGGGCCTGCCCCCCATAACAGGACACCACAAATGTGGGACCTGCCTTTGCTGTAACCTGACTGTGGAAGGCACACTTTTCCAACACAATGGCATCTCCTGGAAGCACGAAGCATTCAGCAATTGTAAATCGAAATACGTAATCTACGGAATAAAATGCCCCTGTGGACTCCTCTATATTGGCAAAACTAACCAGGAAATCCGTCAAAGGATTTCACAACACAAATCCAGGATCAAACAGAAAGTGGAAACGGCGCCATTGGTGAACCATTGGAACAGATGCCAACATCTAATCAATGACTTGAGATGGACAGTCATATCCAAAGTGGAAAAAGACCCCCGTGGAGGTGACTGGGACCTGAAACTATCCAGGAGAGAAGCCCTCCTTATCGTTAAATTCGACACGGCTGTGTCAGGTCTAAACGAATTGTCCGAAATTTATAAGCTCTAGTGATGGCCCGCGCACTGGCACCTGTGCCCTAGTTACACACCCCGACCGGGTGCTAGATAGGTGAAGACTCCCTCCATGTATTATATGAGGGTTCATTACCTCTGCCACTACTCACTTTGATGAGTCTGTGCTGACATTTCTAGACATCCATCAGCCTATCCCCGCGAGGGTTCATGTATTTCGTGACAGCCCACATCGATGAACCCCTGCCTACACTTTCTGACACTGAACATTCGGACACCGCGTCCCGGAAACTACACCACCCAGCATGCTGAGGGGCACGCATGCGCACTCAACCGATCTCATTCATTAATTCCGCAACTACCCTTATTGATGAGTCTGTGTTGATGTTATTAGACATCACCCAGCCTATTCCTGCGAGGGTTCATTTATCCTGTGACAGCCTCCACTGACGAACCTCCGCCTACACTTTCAGACACTGACGAGTCTGATTCCACGTATCGGAAACTACATTACCCAGCACGCTGAAGGACACGCATGCGCACTCAGCCGATTGCAGCCTTTGATGCAGTAACCCTTCATGGCGCCGGTCCTCTGACGGTAAGACCGGCCGCTTCTACTGGACTCACGCCAGCTTCGTACGTTAGCCCAGCGGAGATCAAGATACGGTAATTAACGGCCGATCCCCCTTCTTCTTCCAGATAGGTGAAGGACCGATTCACCCCCAGACGCCAGCGTGTCGAGCCGAGCCTGCCGGCTCACCTTCCGGGTGACCACCAAGCAACTTCGCCCGGTAAGAGTTAGTCGACCGACCGGGTAGGACGTATGTATATTAGGATGGTCAAAAGTCCTGAAGCCCGTTATCAACAAATTGCATTTTGATTCTACAGGGTCACCACAGTCGACCTCAATTCCATTGAACACTCGAGTTCTCCTCCGTGGAAAATCGCCCCCTTTTGAGGTACTTTTGGATTGACCAGTAGAGGTTTAGAATCCAGGCTGGCCACAAAGAAGTAGTACTATTACTAATACTCCTTCTCTTTCACTCTTTTACTCTTCACTATGTGTAGGAGCCACCACCTTCTAAATAACCTTCGGCGGCGTAATTGTTAGGTAAGCTGTCTGTGGATTCTGTGGTGTTGCAGCACTTGAGAAGTTGTTGTTGTTTACTCGTTATCCAAAGAATTTGAACCAGACACTCAGACACGGTTCTTTTTGTCTTTCTCTTTTTTGTCTTTTCTACAGAGCGCCCAATGGTCCTGACGAGAATCCTTTGACTAGTTAGGATTCGAAACGCGTAGACCCTGTGGGGTCAACTTTTGTTACTCTGGTGCCTAAAGTATTAGGCACTTGTAGGTTCACATACACCTATCAATTGCGATTTATTAGTGTGACAACAAGAAAATCTAAGAAATGAAATGCTAATGGTGTATATATTGTACTTGTGATTCTCTAACCCTGCATTTGAATTGTACAGTTGACCCTTGTTCTTTTTCTCTTCCATTTAATGTTCCCTTTCCTCCCTTCCATTCCTTGTGTATCTTTTGAATGTTAGAATGAAAGTGGTATGAATGTGACATGCTTGTAGTGTTGACATGGTGTAAAAAAATGTTGATATTTTTTTTGGTGTCCCAATTTTATATGTGTGTTTATAAAACCTGTAAAAGCACAAGAAAATTTAAACTAGTGCTACCCTTGAATAATTTTTGAAATAAAACAGCTATTCCATAGCCATCCCAAGTATTGAACTGGCGTCTGTACTTTGGTGCATTTAACTGTTCTACAAAAGACATATCAGTATTGGCAATTCTCTCTTTGTTGTTGCTAAGTGATACATTGAGCACATAGAGATGTGCAACTCTGCTGAAATTACCGGGCATGGACCAGCGCTGACTTGGAGTGCAGGGGGTTCGCCCAAACCCTTTCCCACGGCTGAGAAACAGATATGCAGGTTGCTGAGGCGCGAGGCCGAGCCAGTCTCCAAGATGGCGTGAGTTTCAGCACCAATCGGGTAGGTCACAGGCAACTGGGCCCCCGGCACCGCCGAACCCGGCGGGCTAAAGCCATTGGTGACGAAACGCTCCCCCGAGGTGCCACACTCTTCAAGAGGGGCCCGGCGCACACCTTCACACTCTGTGTCCTGCTGAGGTGCCCGGAGGGGAGACGCACGCCAGGAGATGATATGTAGGCAGGGCCACAGCACCCGAAGTGAATCCAAGACTGCCGCACATTAAATAGCAGTGGCGCTGTAGGAGGAAAGTGGAGCCCGCTGATGAGGAGACACGCTCAACAGGTCAGCCCAAACTGCCAAATTTGCCAGAGTTGCATTACCGTGGCGGGATAACACTGCAGGAAGAGGCCTGCCTGACCTCAAAATGTCGCCAGCATAAGAAAGCTCCTTCAACTAGGGGCCCGATCCTGCAGATACACCGGCGAGGGAGTCGAGGTAGGCAAGACACCTTTGATAGACCATCTGCTATATTTGGGCCGTGGTCAACGCTCTCCGCAAACTGCCTGACCCTAATATGGCCATAGCAATGTAACTGCTAGAAGCTTGGCCTGACTTCACGACCCGGTGTTTCAGAGTCAGAAGTTAACGCATGGCCGCCCTTCCACGACGGGGCCCACTACTGCATACAGGCCGGATATCGCTATTTTGCTGCGACAGATAAGCACTCCACCCCTGCTGAATCAGAGCAGGCTGAATTCATAGCCCTCACTAGGGAGTACTTGGTGGCCTCACTTCGAGACTTCAAAGTTGACTTATGCCAGGAGATAAAACGGGACCTACTCGCCTCCATAGATAATTTGAAAACGGACCTCACGGAGAAGATGGCGTCCCTTTGTCAGGATGTGGATGCAGTAGGCACCAGGGTGCTGGATGTAGAAGAACAGGCACAAGAGCTTGAAACACGCTCTAACAAACTGCACGACACCCAGCTGAACCTACAATCCCAATTGAATCAAGTGATCTTGAAGGCGGAGGACTTGGAGAACAAAGCTCAGAGGGAGAACATACGCATCCGGGACATAGAAGAAGGCGCGGAAGGGCCGGACCTCGAGGAGTTTGCTGTGGGCCTTTTCTCAGAGCTTCTGGTGCCTAGCCAATTGAAGATAAAGATTAATCTGGCCCACTGGGTAGGGTCCCCACAGATAGGGGAACGCAAAAGGACACGGGACGTCTTAGTGAAGATGCACTCCTTCCAAACAAAAAAAGCTATCCTTAGCGCGGCAACGAAGAAAGAAGTGATCTCTTTTCTGGGATACAAGTGCATGTGTTTCAGGACCTGGCACCCGCATAAAAACAGTCTGCCCCCTCACCACCAAGCTCCGGGAGGACAATACACGATACCACTGGACCTGTTGTTTTGGTCTCGCCTTCGATTATAGGAATAAATCCCACCATGTGACTGAGTTGAGCGACAGGCTGCACATCCTGGGCTTAACGATACCGGACGACGATATCGCAGCGGGCCCCTCAAGCAGCGCGGGGCAGTCCCGGAGGGAGGCCCAGACCTGGCAAACAGTCACAAAGATCAGATCAACCTCTAAATGACAGACTCCCTTGAAGTGAAGATAGCCACGAGCGCTCTGACACTCACAGCCCCACACACATAGTTCAGGCACGGAGACGATACCGGCTGTGATTCCGGGGCAACTGAAATACCAAGACTACACTAGGTCAACCCCTGAGGGGGGAAACTCTGCCCTGGCAAACAGTCTCCGAGGCCAGACGAACACCCAAGATGAACATTATTCAGAGGAGGCCGCTGTCCATTTCTTTGTGGTTCACGACACGTGGCCCTGAATTGCCGCAAGTGGATCCCGAGTAGTTGTGGGCCCGTCCAAGCAGAGGATCCAAAACTTCTTCCCAGAACTCTGGACTCTAACAATCAGGCGTCTAAATCCAAGCGAAGCTGTTTCAAGAAGTTCTCTATGTACTTTCTACATGGCAGTCAGGGTGCGAGCCTTGTCCGTACCACCCAGAATTACACTATTCTTCTTTATGAAGGACCGAGCTGAGGTCCCGTTTGCTCTTCAGCATCCTTTTTCCGGGGAATGTTGGGGATTTGAGTTAAAAGGGGGTGGGGTCCTAGTAGTGGTAACAGAGATGCAATGGCAAATAACGGACGGAATGGGGATTGTAGGGGGCACAGAGTTCCAGGGTGGGAGGGCCTAGCCATGTCCAAAATGGCATCCACAGCACACATGGGAGAGGTGGGTGAGCATGGTATTGATTGCATCTTGGAATGTCAAGGGACTCAACTCACCCCAAAAACGCCCAAAAATCTGGAAATACATAAATGACCAGCAATTGGAGTTGGTGGCCTTACAGGAAACTCACCTTAAAAAATCTGAAGAGTTGAGGCTGCGACACAAGGCTTACCCCCTGATCTATAGGTCATCGGCCAGCACTAAAGACAAAGGGGTGGCTCTTCTCTTTCGTAGTAAAGCCAAGTTTCAACCTGACGCAATCAAAGCCGATCAGAAGGGGAGGGTCATCATGGTGAAGGGGAGTCTGCGGGGCACCCTTTGCATGCTCATCTCCCTCTACGCACGTAACACGGGACAGCAGACATTCCTGAACACCACACTAGAGTTGGTAGGCGGATTTGAGGAGTGCTCAGTGATCTTACTGGGGGATTTTAATCTGACATGGGATGAGGTGCTGGACTGTTCTTCCCTGCATAGGACACTCCTCACCAACTTCTCAAAAGAGGTCAAACAAAATAATGTTCACTCTGGGCCTCTGTGATGCCTGGCGTTCACTTCATACCACCATTAGGACTACACATTCTTCTCCCATGTCCACCATTCCAATTCAAGGATAGATTACATTTTTATTAGTCAGGCTCTGATAGGCCCCATACAGGCCACCCAGATCCTTGCAATCTCTATTTCAGATCACAGCCTCGTATCCATTAGCCTGACATGGGGGGCAGTTTATGCCAGGCGCATCCAGATGGTACTTCCCGACCTCACTTACTCACGACAAGTTGTTACAAGATGAACTGAAGGCCACCATTACTGAATACTTTGCACTTAATAAACCATAGGACACAACACCCCAAAACAACTGGTACGTTTTCAAAGCAGTACTCCGGGGTAGATGCATCCAACTTAATGCCACTTTGAATGAACACCGGGCAAGAGAACGCACAGCGCTCGAGGAGGAATTAGAGGCAGTGGACAAAGCTCACAAAGACACACCCACACGCCCACTACAGCGACAGCTCACAGCGGTGCAGGGCAAACTACGAGCTATTTACAATAAAAGAGCTGAGTACAGACTGATGAAACTGCGACAGGCTTCATACGCTTCTGGTGACAAAGAGGAGCCCCTTTTAGCTTGCCAATTGCGGGAAAAAACGGGAGCGCAAATACATTGGAGGCATCCTCGATGGCGATGGTCATCTTACCCATTCTGATGGCACTAAAGCTAACATCTTTGGTATATTTTATGGGGTACTCTATTCCGGCACGACCCCCAATACAGCCCTACAACAGCCATACCTCGACTCGCTAGACCTTCCCCAACTTTCTCAGGGGTCTGCAGAACCCCTCGAGGTGCCCATTATGTCAGACGAGGTCAGACGAGCCATTACAAATCTCAAACTCCACAAAGCCCCGGGACCTGATGGCTTAACGGCGCAGTATTATAAATGCTTTGCTTCTGAGCTAATACCTCACCTCACTGAGATGTTCAATATGATAGCGGCAAACTCTAAAGTCTCCAATTCAATGGCTGCAGCTGTCATATTCGTCATCCCGAAACCCGGAAAAAACCCACAGAGCTGCGCCTCCTACAGGCCCACAGCGCTCCTCAACCTTGACGCAAAACTGTACTCTCTGATTCTGGCCACAAGGCTGGAAGATATGATGCCTATACTAATCCACCCTGATCAATACGGCTTCATAAAAGGCCACCAGAAAAATGACAACATTCGGCGCATGATACATCCCATAGAGAGAGCATCCAAATTTAAATTTCCTGCAATTTTAGTGGGCCTCGATGCCGAAAAGGCCTTTGACAGGGTGGATTGGTAGTTCCTTTTCCTTACTATGCAGAAATGTGGCTTTGGAGACAAGTTCCTCAATATGGTCAGGGCCAACTGCCACCTCCAGCAATCCTGAGTACTGGTTAATGGCCACTCTTCCCTCCTTTTCACACTTAGTAGAGGTACGCATCAGGGCTGTCCGCTCTCCCCCCTCTTATTCGCCCTTAGTATTGAGCCCGTAGAAATTAAGCTCCGTTCAAAGGAGGAGATCCGGGGCATACGCTTTGCGGGTATAGAACATAAGGCATCACTCTTCGCAGATGACATCCTGCTCACACTTACAGAACCAGCCACCTCACTACGAGTGGTTCAAGAGGAATTGAGGAACTTTGAATTGGTAGCCGGCTTCAAGGTCAATCTATCCAAATCCTCCATACTACATCTTATGCTCTCGGAAGCAGAAAACACAAAACTGAGGGGACAGACATCACTACACTGGGCCAAACGCTCCCTGTTATAATTTGGGGTACACCTCACACCTAGAATTACGGATCTCTATAAAGCCAACTACCCTTCCTTGGTGACACAGCTCCAACAAGATTTTAAGCGCTGGCGGCCACTATACATATCCTGGCTAGGACAGATAAATGCTGTAAAAATGACGGCACTCCCAAAGTTATTATACCTTTTCCAAGCCCTCCCAATTACCCTAGATAGCTAGCTCCTCCTGCGCTTACGTTCCCTCGCCACTAACTACATCTGGCAGGGGGGGAGGGCGCGTCTTCCTTACCATGAACTGCGACGGCTGAAGAAAGAGGGAGGAGTGGCACTACCAGACTTCGTACTATACTACCAAGCAGCTCAACTATGTGTGATAGTAGAATGGTCCGCAAGAGACTTTGACAAGCACTGGCCCCATATGGAAGGGCTATTGCGGGGCAATCAATTTGGGACCTATTATGGAGGCCAAAGAAAGATAGACCGGCAAATGCCTACATAAGCACACCCACACGCACCACCCTCACGGTTTGGGATCAAGTCACGAGGAGGGAGGGCTGGACATCTTTTCCTTCTCCTTATACCTCAATACACTTAAACCTGGCCTTCCCACCTGCATTGTGAGAGAGACACTTTGACTGTTAGCGGGAGGAGGGCTGTCTGAAGTTATCGGACCTTTTTCACAATTTCGAGATTCTGACATTTGAGAATTTCAAAAGAGACTTTTAGATTGCACACTGTGCCACCATGCCACAGGTGCGAGAGGTGCAAGAGGCTGCCACCAGGCACCTTATGGCCATGGAAAGATTGGTAGAAAGAGCGGGCACCATGAAAGGGGCAATCTCAACACTATACAATATGCTTTTAACCACCACCCACACTCCTCGAGCGACCTTTTGGGAACAGGTGATTGGGAGAGACATTACCGATGAAGAATGGAAATATATATGGAGAGACATCCCTAAACACAACCACTGGGTAGCTCTATGGGAGGGGCATTATAAGACACTATTTGACTGGTATTTATATTCCACTAAGCTCAAATGGATCTTCCCCGACACCACAGATCTCTGCTGGCAGGGCTGTGGTCTCCAGACCTCAGCGCAAAGACACCTCTGGGTATTTGTGCACTTAATAAATATATTAAGATAACATAACATAACAGAGTCACTCTCGAGCAGACAGGCTGCTTTGCAAGGCTGCAATGGCAGACCTGCAAATAGACTTTTACTTGGGCCACACAGCGTAGCACAATATAGTGATGCAGCCTTGTGACCCTTTTACCACCTTCGCTATGGGTACCACTTGTACTATATATAGGGACTTATACGGGGGCAAAGCACCTTTCCAATTTTGTGTACCAATTCACATCACTTTGAGGGGAAGAGCACAGACCCTGGGGCCTGCTTAGCAGGTCCCATTGCCCTATCATAGTAAAAAAAAAATAGCATCTAGCAGTATAAAAAAGGAGAAGAAAAGGGTGGGGCATCTGCAAGAAGGCTCAATTTCCAACATAATTCCCTCCTATCCAACACACCCAGGTGACTCAACCGACCCCCTGGGAGAGTATATGTGGTGTGTGAGGTGAGGAAGCAGGAAGGAAAATGGCTATTTTATTGCAGGTCCTACTCTGCCTCATATCCTCTCTGTAAGGTCACTCCCTCTGGGAGGGTGACCCATCTCAACAGTGATAGGACCCATTTTAAAACTAACCTTCGCTATAGCTGTTTTATGTCCTTTTTTCCCTTTTACCTTGGATAGTGAGGTAGCCACCTCACCTATCCCTATCTTAGCTAATGCAACACCTAGCTCGCCTACTGAGGTTTCCCAGCACTAGAGTAACCCTACCATGACCAGAAGGGTCAGTGGGCCTTACTTGCTTTTGGCTATGGATACTGCCTCCCACATCAAGGACAGTGCATCCATATAGTCCAGCACCCAGCAGAAGCTACTGACAGCTGTCAGTAGCCAAAACCACACCCTGAGCTCTGCACTGACAAGAGGCTGAGCTGGCTCAGGGGCAACTGTGGGTTCTTCGAACCTATCTTGCCATTCTGAATGGAAGGCAACGACAGCTTGTGGCAGATACCCTTCTTTCACTCTTCCTTCTGTCAGAGCAGGGACAACAGACTTTTTCTGCACAGCTGTCTGACAGTACAGGAATTCTTCATGAACCAGTAAAGCCTAACCAGTGACAATTTTGGACTCTAAGCCTACGGGGTTAGAAGTTCCTTGGCTCACTGGTTCCTTCTTTACAAGTGGGTACCTTTTCCGTCGCCTTTTTCCTTTCTTTTGGCATACCTGTATCTCAACTTCAGGGAATGGATCCCTAGGATCTTTGGGTTGGGGGTGCTCTGGTCAACTATACCACTGGGGTTCTGACCAACCTATGGTAGATCATTATCTAGGAGGCCATCTAGGGGGAGATCAGCCCTGACTACTTCCTTGTGCCAATGAAGGGTACCCTCCCTCTCCAGAGACACCATGGCTACAGGTGTAACTGAAACCTTCCCAGAGGCTACACTTATCTTCTTGGCTTCTCCCTCCACATACTGATCTGGGATCACCAACCAGTCCACCACTGTGGTATGACTTGCACATCTGTCTCTCAGCCCAATTGCAAGGATCTCATTAACCTGAATGGAGAGGAAGTGCCTACTCCCACCATCAGGGATCACCAGCTTAACATCTGGTCCTCTTCCCCAGCTTAATGCTGAGAGGCCCTCCTCATGTGAGGAGTCCTCCCCTTTGGCTACAATGAACGGCCCAGTACTAGCCACCTTCTTCTTGGAACAAGTTGGGTCACCTCTGTAGTGACCTGACTGCTGGCAGTCAAAACAGAACCTGTTATCCAGAAACATTTTAAGGCCTGGGTCCCCCTGATAGTCAGTGTTGGGGTGGGGTTTCCTCTCCTCCTTTTTAGAGTTCTGGGGTTCTGAGGGAGTCTCTTTAGTGGGCTTACCGCCTCCCTAATTTGATTTTTGTGGGGTTACCCACCCTGTTTGGAGTCACCCACCAGGAGCATCTTGTGTACTCTAGATCTTACCCATATATCTGCTTTCTTCCCCAACTCAGTAGGGTTTCCATATATCAGTGGTACAGTTAAAATGTGCTCCTTCATAATTAAATTATGTAGTCCATCATAAGTCCCCACTTCATTACATACTATCCAGACATCCAGTGCCTTGATTGAGGAGTCAACAAAGTCCATCCAAGTTTGGCTCTGCCTCTTTTGGGTCCCTCTGAATTGTATTCTGTACTACTCTGCAGTGAGTCCAATCACTACAATCAGTGGCTCCTTGATGTGTGAATAGCACACAGCAATGCTCTCATCAAGGGTCGGAAGTCTATCTCTGCACTTCACAGAAAATAACTCCCAAAGAAGAGAGGCTCAACTTCCTCATGCTGCAAGCTCTCTTGAAATCTGCAAGCTACCTGGTTATTTAATCTCCATCAATAAACATAGGGACAATCCCTTTGGAGATCTTAGGATCAAAAGACTCCTCTTTTTCTTTGTTGCTGACACCATCCTTGGGAACTAGTCACATCTTAGCTCTCTTGATATCAAGGGCTAGTCTCCTTTCTTCCAATTCCAACCTTTTCTACTACCAGGATAGGTCATCAAGCTTGTCATGGACATTTCATACCTGTCAGGAATGAGGCTACAAATGCTCTAAAACACCCTAGGAAATGTGTGCTAGGTCATAAGTTAAGGCATAATAGGGTGGGTAAATGTCCAGTCACTAATCACTGGAGGAGATCTTAAAATTGGATGCTCCAAAGGTCATTCAAAGATGGCTTAAACAAAAACTAGGCTTGGATTAAACAAGCTCTCCTGAGATTTGATAATGATTTTGGAGGCGCATGAGCTGCTCTCTGTGCACTTCAACAAGAGAATTCTGGAGGAGAGTAGTGTTCTCTGTTCTCTCTGTCACAGCTATCCCCAGAAATACTAATTAGTACTTTTATTTAAAGGGCTCACCTTGTTGCCATTTGTAGACTCTCTTATTAGATTTTATCCTTTAGACTGTGCTTGTGGTGAGTAAGGTAGTGCCAGATGTGGACTCTGTCAGTGTGAGTCCGCTCCCAGTTCGTCATGAGAAATGAGTGTTTCTGCATTGTTAGAAATGGGATTTCTGGTTGGCTAAGGCCTGAGCCAAAGCCAGGCAGAAACCACCACTCTAGTCAGGGCAAGGGAGTTACACGCTGAAGATAAACCCTGCTCAACCCCTTGGTAGCTTGGCACGAGCAATCAGGCTGATCCCAGAGGCAATGTGTAAAGCGTTTGCACAACACGCACTCACAGCAGCAACAAACTAGGCACACCACAAAAGAAACTCCACACAATATTATATCAAAAATAGCCTTTGTATTGTCAAAAACACATTAGAAACATAATCACACATTTACACAGTGCCAACTGGCATGGGTAATATTCACAGGGGATTATATACTGGACCAGGCCAATCGGGCCATGGTCAGAACCATCAGAACAGGTAAGTAAATGTAAAACACAACCAGTAACTAATGGTACCATAATGACCTAATCATTATCACATTAGCATTTAGATCCATCCTGAAATATCATATTGTGACATTAGGCAATAAATCACATTAGGCCCACTTCATTAGCATAGACACCCTCCTAAGGATGTACGTTGTTACAACGCATGCTTTTACTACAAATGCCTTTACAACGCAGGTTTTTCAATGCAAGTCGTTACAACGACTTGCGTTGGGGGTTTAATTTACTAGTCCAACTCCAGTCCCAGTGGATAGTAGGGAAGGTGTTGGATAGTAAATTAAACTATTACCTATCCTAGAGCGCCCCCAGCGCAATTCGTTGTAAGGACTTGCGTTTAAAAACCTGCGTTGTAAAGGCACTGCGTGATAAAAGTTGCGTCGTAAAGGATGTTTCCCCCCTCCTAAGCATGAACACATTGCGCATTAGGCCTCACCAGCAAAAAACACATTATGCAATAGCACATAAACAGAACTCTTAGGTTAGGGAATAACCTCCTAAACATAAATCATAGGATGCAAATTATCTCATAAACATAAACCACATTAGAGGCATAAATCACGAGGCCTAACTCTCAGGACATGAATCACATTTCCTAGCACCACATAAATCACCTTACGGCCTGGGGCCCTACAAATATAACAGTCCCCCTGGCCAACTGGCCTTCTCAAAAGGGAGCTCAAATGCCCTATGTCCAAAGTGTCAGGGTGGCTGCCAATGCAGCAATATCAAAAAGTGCTCAATTGCGCTGGGGCACCAGAGTGTACCTCACTTCTGTCTCACTCAAAAATACCCCCAAAGAACTGTGGGCCTAAACGTTGCAGCTGGCACTACTTGCTGTAGTAGGCATGGTACTCACTGTGCCTTTTAGGACACCACTGGGGCACTCTCAACCAATGTGCACCTTCATGGCAGCTGCCCATGCTGGTGCGATGGAGCTGGGAACAGACATTAGCACTGGCACCACTGTGCCTCCTCTGTCCCACTCAGGGCCGCTACAATCCAAAAATGCCCCCAAGTTGCAGTGGCCCGCAACAGCATGTCCGCTCATGGAAATTAAGTACTGGCACTCATGCCCCTATGGGGACCTTGCAAACTAACTTGCCCCACTTGAAGGAGCGGCCCGCAATGGCGGGAAATTAGGAATTGGCACTGGCCTTGATCAGCCCCAAAACAGGAGAAGTCCTCACTCACCGGGGCTCAGGTCAGGACTCCTCCGGTCTCCTCTCGGGCCTCAGGACTGGAACTCCGCTCTTCTCCCCCGCTGGGGAAGCTGAATCCTCCTCTCTTCACCCGGTCTCTCCTTACTTCTACCGGGCCCCCTACTGGGACCCAGGACTTTGCCACATGGCTCGTGGAGGTGGGGTTGGCTCCCGTCCTCTGTTAGGCATGCAGCCAAGCTTCGGCCACGCTTGCATTGGAAGGCCCAGCCCACAGTCAGGCGCAGGTGCCTGACCTCCTGTTTTCTGCGTTCTCGATGACTCAGGCCGTGCAGTGACTTATCTCTTCGGCAATTGCAGGGTGGGCACTGGTTGTCACAAGGGCATTAAGCGGGATGGGCACCCAGATTCAATAAAGCACGCAAGCGGGGTGGGCAACTGCCAACGATTCCACTTGCGGCATCAAAGCAGGGTGGGAACCCGCGAGCAGGCAAAACGTGGGGTGGGCACGTGCCGTTTCCCGCATCATGGAGGAATCCCTCTGCCGGGATTCCCTCTCAAAGGGGGCTACAGCGCCGCACGGCGCAGCCCAGCCTCTCCTGTTCCTCATGGAGAAATTACAATAAAGAGCTCGCAGATTGCTAGACGCAGACAAAGTCCTACAGGTCCTGTAACATCAAAAGCAAAGTAAAAGGGGTCCAAGCAGAAAATTTACCTAGGTTCAAGGGGCATAGCTGGGCCCAGGGAGGTAGCCCCCTAGGTCAGTACCTCCTGGGCCCCAGCAGGAGCAAGCCCCCAAGTTAGGAACAGCACACCATCACAGAACTGAATAATTTCAGGGGGTCACAGCCCCTATACTTATACCACCAAATCTTTTGTGTGAAGTGCAGGGCATGGGGAACCAGATGCAACTGGTTCAGGGGGGAATTGGAGCACGTTGTTTTCCAAGCTCCTCTTCCCCTTTGTCAGATGGGGGCTCGTCATCAGACACACCACAGGGTGGCGGAGCCAGCATTCACTAGAGCAGGCACTGTCAGGACTTGCAGGCCGGTGATACGCTGACCAGGTAAATGCCTTTCCAGAAAGCATTTGCAGCTGCGGACTACATTTCCCGGCATGTCTTGCTAATCACGTTGCACGTGATATTTACGCAACGCCGGATACAGAGTAAAAGGCGGCCGGTGACTGTCTGCGCTGCTGATTATTCCTTGCGGATGTTGCAGACTTGTTCTATGGACTTTGTTGATGTATGGCAGTAAGAGTGCCTTTGGCACATATCCTTGTGTATCTTGGGAGTGAGGCAACGGGGTGTGGAATCCTCAACTATCTCCGCCGCACATTTTCCTCCTCTATTGGCTGAGACCGGCGTTACGCAGTCTCTTGCGGAGGAGGTTCTTGGCTCTTTACGAGCACTTTGGCTCGCTTCGGTTCACCTTCTCCGTTGGCTGAGACCGGCATTGTGCAGTCTGTTGCGGAGGAGGTTCTTGGCTCTTTACGAGCACGTTGGCTCATTTTGCCTTAACTCCTCCGTTGGCTTAGATCAGCATCTAGCTGTCTCATTGCGGGGGAGAGTTTACGTATGAGATACGGTCTGTTGTATCTCGGAACAAGAAGCTGTTTGTTTTCTCATCTGCGCTGTTTACATCACGTAACAGGCACCGTGGGGAAAATGCATTGTGAGCTACAACATTGCGCCATTTTCTTTCCTTAGAATGATTATTTACTCTTTGCTGTGAGGTAACAACGGGAGTGATGACAAGCATTATCATTATTTTGTGGAACCTTGACAGAATTGAACATTCTTGAACTTGTTTTCCGTTGCCTGTTAAAGTAATCATATGATTGCTTCTTGTTTTCTGTTCTCTTATCACCAGAAGAGAGATGCGACAAAGGGGTGTACAGTCAGTATCTGTTGAGTCTTGGTGTTACCACATGTGCATTTAGTTTCATGTGGAATTCTCACACCCACCCCCACTCTCTTCTGGCAACATGCTCTCACCTTTTTTCCTTTACAGGTAGGGTATGTGAAACATAATAATGCTCAGAATGTGGTTATCTCTCTTATTTGTGTTACATGTTTACATATACATATAGGTTACCACTAACCCTGTGTTTCAGTGTCATCCGCAGATCTCCCTCCTTGCAGTCCCTACCCTTTTCTTCCCTCACTTGACTATCCCAACAGTCTGTGTATATTCATTCCAGACTTGGGGCCGTCGAGAGGTGGACCCCCTTTGAGCATCAGCACAATCCCGAGGATTCCGGAAGGAAGAGTCTGACAGGCACCATCCTATTCAGAGTCAGGGGATTACCCCTCCCATTACTCCCAGCACATATGTCCCATTCAGCTTAGCGCTGACTCACCCTGCCCCTCTCCGTGCCACACACACCCGCAGCCCCTGTCACTCACAAGCCAGACATGCAATTCACATCAGGCAGGAAGACACATAGCACACAGAAATGCCAACTTCCAAAAGTGGCATTTCTCCCATTGTCATAATAAATCTACACACACCATTGTGCAGCATTTATTCTCACCATTTCATACATACTAGACTCGACCACACTGCTCATCTTATAACAGGAATTACCACTGACACACCTTATCAGGGATTCCTCCATGCATTCCTATGGGAGGGCAGGCCAACCTTACCAATGTAACACAGAAAGAGCACGCACTTCACAGTAGACTACAGTGCTAAGGTGCCCAGAGTCCTAAAACCACCAACACCAGGTCACAGAAAAGGCTAGAAGAATGTAAAAGGTTTAGAGGTGAACCTGCCAAAAGGGCCAAGTCCAAAATGCATGACACAGGCTCAGTCAGAGCGAGTCTTGCTTTCAGTCTCTCATAAGAGACTAGTGTTTTGGCAGGATGCAGACTCAATCAGTGAAAAATTGTATTCAGTATCTCGTCGGAGAGAAGTGTTCCAGCTTGACACATTTTAATTAGATTTCAGAACTTCCCCACCGTCCTTACCGAAGCAGCAAATCCATTCAGAACCGGCTGCAGATCTTATCATCTCCTCACCTTGTTTTTGAACTCAGTAAGGTGCATCCTACTCTTGGTTTGACTGCCGGATGGGTAAGATGTGTATCCTTCTTTGTTCCCTCCCTCATATGTTGACCTTCCTTAATCTTGTCCTTTGTCTATTCCTTGCCTGCGTACCTTCTGGAACTCAAGAGTTATCAGTAATGAAAGGAGTTTGAACAAATGGATAAAGAATATTAATGTTAAGCGTTTGCTGGTGATTTAGTGATCCAGGAAAAAACTGTATTTCCTCACAAGAGACTTCTTATTAACAGAACTGTGTAAAAGTTGTAGTACAAGCCTTCAATACATACATGTATGA
Source organism: Lissotriton helveticus (assembly GCF_964261635.1). Taxonomy (NCBI): domain Eukaryota; kingdom Metazoa; phylum Chordata; class Amphibia; order Caudata; family Salamandridae; genus Lissotriton; species Lissotriton helveticus. Next base: position 1,646,969,877 of record NC_136063.1, on the reverse strand, counting down.
CATTATGCAGCTATATTTAACTGTTAAGAGCAAAGATAAGCATCATTCTCCCAATTTTAGGGTATTTTTGTGTAATATAAATGTTCTATTAGGAGTATTGTTTCATGAGAATACTTTTATTACATTCTATCTTGTATGTATGTATTAGAAATTCCCTTGTGATGAATCAGATTTTATTTTAAGAGCCAAGAGAGGAATTAGAAGGAAACCCCCAAATACTGAGAGCTTCAAGAACTTCCAATGCACAAACAAGATTTTCTCTTCTCTCAAACCAATTCCCTTTTCTCCCTTGTTGCTATAACCAGTATCAACCAGTGGTACCGATAGGGAGGAATTGGGAGTTTTCATCTGTTTTGCTTCTGTGGCGATCATTGATGTTCTGACACATTTGACAGATTGAAGTGCTGCAGTGTAATCTCCACCTGAGCAGAATGGCTGAAGGGTTGGATCTGAAAATCTTAGGGGAGGTGTTGGAAGGTATACTGAGAGCATTAATTGCAGAGAGAGGAAAATAAAAGTCTTAGACAAAGTATTCTAGCTTCCCGCCAATAGACCAGGGCACTAACTCAAAAAATCAGTAGTTTAGTTGTTGAGTCCACAGCTTTATCACATCCAAGACCTTCCTCCTTGATCCATGAACCACCTCAAAAGACAGTTGCACAAGTAGTACACACAGTGTCCCCAATGTCAAAAAAGTCAAAAAAGTTTATTGTTTCCAAATATTAAAAATTATTACAATATTACATTTACATTACAAAGATTACTTTAAAAAAAAAATTTACTTGTTTAATGCATTATTAATTTAGCTGGTACCGTAACTTGTTTAATTATTTGTTTGTTTGCTTTGTGATTGCTCTTCTTACTTAGCTGATCAACTCAATTATGTCCATTTTCCTACTATTTGATGGGTTATTAGGACCATGCCAAGCTTGTCTATCTATTGTTGGATATGCCATTTTCAATGTCTCTTATCTCCCCGAGCTATGAGGGATTGTGCTTTTCTCATATATTTAACCCCCCGCAAGCCAACACCGAAGATGATCCCTCCAACCATCTAATTACAGCTTGTCTACATGTACGAATGTTCAATTTGTTAAAAATGTTTTTTAAAAGACGTCTCCTTAAGTCCGTAAGAGCAGGGCAAACACATAGTAGGTGGGGTAGTGTTTCATTGTGGTAGCCGCATAAGCGACAATGCGGGTCCTTGTGACTACCTTTCCAGGATGGTAGCAACTCCTTCGAATGCTGTAAGCCCAGCCGATGTTCTATATATTTCTGCTTTAATTTCTCGTTGAAATGACTTTTTAAATAAGGCTGTGGCTTTATCCCAGAGTATGAATTTATCACGGCCCACCCGTGTCTTCGTTTCGAGAGTATCGCTTTGTCTTCCAGAAAGGATTCCCAATTGCCAGCATTGTTTGTTGTTTTGTCGAAGCTGGTTCTATCTGGGATAGAATCCCACATCGATTGGATTCCTCAGCCCCTCAAGGATTGAGCCAAGAAATCTCCCCAGCTGCCTAATGTGACCTGTTTCTGCTGGTTTTCAATTTCTTTCCAGCACAGGCTGTCCAGTGTGCCTTCCTCTGACAGACGTATTTTATGGCAAAGCTTCACAAAGGTACCCATACTGCGAAACTTTTGATTCAGTAGGCCAAACTCTAGATGCACCTGTGCTGGTGAGGCTGATTTTGATAGGTTAAAAACCGCTTTGTATACTTTTGTTTGCAGATTATTTAACAACCCTGTATCTTTACCACACCAGATAACCAGTGCGTATGACAAGGTGGGTAGGGTCTGTGCTTTCATCACATTTAGCAGATGTGAATAGTTCGGGCAACTCAATTTTTTTTGCAATAACCGGTGTGCGTAGATCATGGAGTGGGTTTTTGCCTTTAGGTCTATTTTATGTTCTTTATTCGTTGGACCTCGCCCCAGCTTTAGACCCAAGTATTTATAGGATGATTCCTCTTTTATTTGGGTGCTGTTTGCGTACCATTTAAACGATGATTGTTTTGGGTCTACTAACCGGACCACTTTGGTCTTTCCTTTGTTTAGTTTCAAGCCTTCGTGCTCCAAATAGGTTACAAGGTTATTGATCATTCTTTGCAGCCCTATTGGGGTTTGACTCAACACGACTATATCATCCGCATATTGTAGGAACGGAATGGGGTTTTTTGCCAAATTCGGTGGATGACCTTCTCCCACCTGCATATGATTGATGATATCCGCCATGTAGAGATTGAATAAACTTGGGGCCAGGACGCAGCCTTGTTTTAGGCCCTGTTGTGTGCTGATTTCGGCAGTTGTGCTGCTGCCGTCTCCCAGTTTAACTCTTGCCCAGGTGTTGCTGTACAGGCTTATCATTGACTCCAATATGTTCTTTGGTAGCCCCCACGATCTTAATTTTTCCCATAGTCGGGTTCGATTCACCCTGTCGAATGCGGCTCGTAGGTCAATAAAACAAGCGAACAGTCTGGTCTTCTTTGTTTCCGCTTTTTCCTTTAGGAGGGCTAAGGTTGTCAAATTTGTTAATGTGCCCGTCCTTGGCCTAAAACCCGTTTGGAACATGGGTATTATATTTGTATCTTCCATCCAATCTTGGAGGCGCTGCAACAAGCATGATCCGTATAGTTTTGCCTCCACATCGATCAGCGACATCATCCTGTAGTTCCCTGGGTCATTGTGATTACCCTGCTTGAAGATAGGGTGTATTATGTTCCCATTCCAGGATTTGGGCATTTTGTTCCGGCTATAAATCAAATTAAAGAGGGGTGTTAATTATTCTACCCAGAACTCAGGGGAATGTTTGAAGAGAGCATTCGGGAGCCCGTTGGGGCCTGCTGCATCCTCTATTTTTAGGCGTTTTATTATGCCATTTAGCTGTTTAGGTGTTACGATGGTTTCTGGGACAGATTTTTGTTCTTCGGATGTTTTTGAAGGTGTGGTAATCTCGTTACCAATGTTATCTCGGGGCCAATTCTCCCTGGCCTGTGATGGTACCCAGATTTCTTCCCGCGGGACTTCTTGTGTGCTTAAAAGAGTTTTAGCGTGCTCCAAGTTTTTGGCGCATATTCTGCAATCTTTTTTGCAATTCCGCTTTTGTCCGTTCTCCCTGCCTGTATACATGTTTTTAACGTGCTGAATCCATTTACTTTCTCCAATTCCTGCCTCTTGTCTTAATTGGTTGCCCCTTGTCAGTTTATTAATGATGCCCCAAAATGACCGACCATTATTTTGTTTACCGGCTATTAGTAATTTGGTCCAGATTTCTTCTTGATATGATTTTTTTGCTTTACTCAGCAGTATTTTATAATTTTTTTGCTTGGTTTTTAGTGTTGCCTTATCCGGTGTCTTTCCGTTTTTCATCTTTATTACCTGCTTCTGGACTTCACGTAAGATTTTCCTTTTTTCCTCCTGTGGTGTGAGGTTGAACCAGGGCTTCTTCCTGGTGTCCATTCTTCCATTGTTCGGTTTTTTAGTAGGCGGATCTCTAGTTAAAGTCTTACATAAAAATTCCCATGTTTGTATTGGGTTTTCTATTTCTTTTGGTGTCATTTCCAACAATTGTTTTTTCAATTTATCCATTATAGGTTTTATGTCTTTTCCTCCCCATTTCAATTTCCGTAGGTTGAATTTTTCAGTATATTGAATGACCATATTGATTTTTTGGTTTTTATTGGCCAAAATTTTAATTTTGGTGATTAATGAGAGGTGGTCACTTTCTGTGCGCTGTCCAACCGAAAATTTGCTTACCTTTGGCACCAGGCTGTTGCTCATTATAGTGAAGTCTATTGTTGATTTCCGCTTGCCGCTTAAGAAGGTTATTGATGCTGGTTTGTCCCTGTTTGCCTTCCCATTCAAAATTGATAGGCCCAATTCCCCGAGCTCTTGAGTTATGCGATTGTCCTTAATTAAGTTGCTGTTAAAATCTCCTGAAATATAATCAGGGAATACGATTCGTGTGAGGTTTGTAGTGCTTGGATCAAGGTCATTAAGGTTATAAGTCTTTCCTTCTTCTGTTTCTTTTCTGGGTGTACATAGATATTGAGCACTAATAGGTTGTGATTATGCAAGTTTGGGTTGGTTCTTTCTGTAATTTTTATTGCTTGCAGCCAGTTTGCCCCAATATCTATTTCTTCCACTTACCATCCATACAACTGTGTGATATATGTTGTTAGGCCTCCTCTTGGGTGCCCAAATTTTCTAGAATTTTTCGGCAAGGATGTGAAACTCTATGTAACAGGGGATGGATACTTGACTCAAATTCCAAGTTTCTTGGAGTAATATTAGGTCATGTTGTTCCAAGAATTTCGCGGTATCGTGGTCTTGTCCCATGTTGTTGAAGCCGTGGACGTTCCAAGAGCAAATGCTGATCGTATTTGGTTTCTACGCATTGGAGTCCTCCCCAGCTTTGTGGATATTCCCCGGTTCCTTTTGGTCATAAAGTGTAATCTGTATCTGTGGTTTTTTGTTCTCATACGGCCGTTTGCGATGGCTAGGAGCTCCTATTGCTTAACACCTTTGCGACCCAAGACCAGTCTGTGCTCTTTTCCAGAATGCTTCCTTGTTTCTCTGTGGTTGCCTTGCTCCTTGCTTTTTGTGATGTTTTCTGAGGGGTTACTGAACATGCACTCTTTAGGCATGATTTCTGGGAGGTTCCGGCTTCCTTTTCCGGCCTTTCCCTTTTGATGTTTTTCAAAAGGGGGAATGGGTATTTTTCCTGTTGATGCCGCCTCAGTCCAATGCCCCAAGCTTCAAAAGTTTGGCTCGTCGCGAGTATCCTTTCTACTATGGCTTTTGAGGACCAAGTAGTTAAGGACTCTTCTGCATTTCGATTGTTTGCATTGGTTATGAATTCTACTGACAGCAGGTCTTGTGATGATATTTCCTCTAGTTCTGGAATTTCTTTGAAAAGCCGCATTATATTCCCTCTATTCAAGTTGTCTTGTCCACTTGTTATCTGGTATTCCGGTATGAATGAGAGTTTTTCAGGGGTTTCTTCCTGTGTTTTAGATACTTGGTTTTCATATTTTTCTTCTTTCCGCTGAGTTGTTTTTATTATTTCTCCCTTTACGTTTATTATTCTGCCTGGCCCTATAATATTTTTTGTTGTTTTATCAGTTGGGTTAGATTTTCTATTTGGCTGAAAAATGGTTGCAGTAGGCCAACCTGTATTTGACTTATTCCCTTTGGTTATTAGATCTTCAAGTTTGTCATTCTTTGTATGTTTGGGTGTCTGTGTGTACGATAAGTGCTCTTCTTTTTGTTGAAGGTTGCATGGTCGCCCATGTCCATTTATCTTTATTTTTATAGGCGTTCTTGTGCTTCCATCTTCGCTGTCTATTTTTGTAACTTTCCTTTGGGTGCTTTTGTTGCCCTCAATCGGATGTTTTTCCTCATTCCTCCGTGAATTTGGGATCTGCTTTTCTTGTTTGGCCAGTCTTACTTCAGGAGTTGGGGTTTCTTTTATCCGCAGCATCCTTACTACCTGATCTCCGTAGTCCTCTTGTTTAGCTCTTCTTTCTTTTGGAGTTGGGGTTTCGTCTTTCTGCTGTATCATTACTACTTGATCTCCATAGTCCTCTCGGCATGAAAGCTTATCGTCAACTCTCGATTGCAACCAACCTTTTTCTTCTTGATGAGTGGTTTTGTGTTTTTGTGTAGTCAGGTTTTGTCTACCTTGTGTTTGATTTGTTTTTTTGTGCTCGGGGAAGAGCACAGATTCATTAAGCGAGTTGCATCCGTACTCTTCTCTTGACTGGTTCGATTGATCCTGGGTCTTGTCTGTATGATTTGCAGCGTTTTTTTCCGTTGTTGATTCCTCTTTCTTTGAAGTTGTTTGGTTGAAAATAGGGTAAATGTGATCATTAGTCAGAGGTGGTTCCTTGAGCTGGGTCCTCCCCTTTCTGGCACGTTTCCTTTGTCTTTTTGTTAGCTTTGTTTTTAAATTGTCAGTTGCGCTTTGCGTGTCATCAATTTGAGGGGCTTTCCGGTCTGGATGTTCCTTGTTTGTCTTTTTTTTTCCCGTGGTCCTGGGCGTAGTTTATAATTTGTTCTTTATTTTCGTAGGGACTACCGTATTCCTCTTTGACCTCCTCTACCCTTCTGGGGCTGCTGATTTTTTTGTTCCCTATTGATGTCTGGACTGCCCCTAAGATGTCTTTTAAGATATCGGGTAGGTTTGCCGCATACACAGCTTGGCTGGGAGGTATCGGTGTAATGTGCCATGTCTGCCCTCCTTGGTAGAAGGGTTGCCATGTGGTCTAGCCTAGTATTTATACCTGAAATGTGCCCTGCGATCAAATTTATTAGGTCAATTTGTACGTCCATTTTATCAGACTGGAAATTCAGGGCCCTAATTGCCTGCTCCAAGGTGTTGATTAGTGTTTCACTCCATGGGGCCTTGTGAGCCTCTACAGCCGGTATTTCCAATACCGCTGACACTTCTTCTGACCCGTTCACGGAGGAGATCGTGATTGGGGATGTCAGGTTTAGTTTTTTTGGCCATCTTGTTTTTTGTCCGGGCTTCTCTTTCTTTTTATCGGGATTTTTATCTGGACGTAGTGGTGTTGATTCCAGTCTTTTCTCTCAACCCAGTCCCTTTCCCTGATATTGTGAAGATCTATGTCCATTTTGCTGACTTTGTTTGTTCTTGGAGACTTCTTGTCTGTGGTTTTGAATCAAGTTTCCTACTTGATTGTTGGATTCCATAAGTCTATCCAAGCTTGTCTCGTTGGGTAATGAAAAGGAGGTTGACCATACGTCGTCTTGTTCGGCGGTGTGCTCGACCCCAGTTTTGTTTCCCTTTATGTTGGGACTGTTGGCCTTATCCTTATTCCTATTCTTTATTATCATGTCTTTTTCCAGAACTGGGGGGCTATGGTTGTGTATTTGGGCTAATTCCGTAGTTGGCTTGCGATCTTCTGTGTTGCTATTTGACTTGGCAAGAACTTGAGAGGTTTGTAACTGCGGGGTTTGCGACTGTTTTGATAGTTTAGTTGGGGAATTGTTCTCAATAATGTTTTTTTGTGCCTTTTTGTCCTCCTTCTTGTTATTTGTTTGTGGTTGTTCGCTGTTATTTGTCCTTGATGCGGGTATGATTGGACTTGGTAGGTGGACTTGTTCCTGCGTTTGACCATAGATGGCCGCCATATGGTTCTTCAAGAAGAAAATTTTTTGTATCCCAATGATTTTTTTCGGACTGGTTGTCGATAGTTCTGGGGCAGACACAAATGTCTCTCTTTGCTGTGTTGTTTTCTTCTTTTTTTCCCCGGTCTTTAGTGTGCCCTGGTTGTTTGTCTTCATCATTTCCCTTTATCTCGTCACTTCTCTCCTGCCGCACTTTCCCCGATCTCATGGTTTCCTGCTTACTTGCGAACGTGCAAACTGACTCCCCACTCCCGGCAGTCCAGCTTTTACTCACCGGGTTCGTATTTTAGAATGTTGCTCCAGTCACGTGGCCTTTCCACGCGTGTCCATAACACTAATTCGGCCGTAATCCTCAGGCTGCCACTCCATTCTGGTGGAGGTCTGTGCGGCCCCGCTCCTCACCGCTCACTCGCTGCTCGTGCCTAGAGGTGCAAGGCCCCCGAGCCTTCTAAACCTGTCTGCTCCCTTTGTGTCCTGCCTTGCGCCCACTACCCGCCAGGCCACCACCTCCACCTCCACCGCCTGTGACCTCAAGCAATGATACGGTACAGGATGGTGTAGGGCGGGCAGAGACACGGCACACAATGTTGGAGTAGCTGCCGTCAGGGGCGGGGCATGTTACAGCAGGGCGGCAGTGTGTCCCCAATGATTCCTTAAGCCCCACCCAAAAGTTTCAACAGAGATCCACAGAAGGCACAGATTTTCTTAACTCAGTGATCTTTACATTTTGTGTGCCACCCTACCTTATTTCCAGATCTGCAATCTCAGGGGGCCTTTGTTTTGTCATACTTGGAAGGAGATGCAGCAGCTTGGTCTAAGGCTCTAGTTTCTAAAATTATCATTTTCTAAATAATTTTAGGCTTTTTAAGACTGGATTCTTGAGAATTTTTGACAGAAGGAGGGTATCTCAGGTCACAGCCAATGAATTACTAGAACTGCGTCACAAAAACAAAGATCTAGTGGCTTATTTGGCACATTTTAATAAATTGATTGCAGAGACAAATTAGCCAGAAGAAAAGAAGGCTGCCCTATTTAGTTGAGGACTATGTGACAAATTAAAAGATGCACTAGCTCAAATACCGAACAAGCCCACCAAAATCTCAGCTTTAATTGACCTAGTGTTAGAAACTGATTTTAGAATATCTGAATAGAAAGAGGAGAAAAGACAAGGTTTTCGCCCACCTCATCCCCCAAGATTTGATGGAATAAAATTAAAGTTAATCAAGAACACTGAAACATTCCATGATATGGAACCAATGCAAATAGGTACAGTCCGAGGTCCATATCCAAAAGATGAAAAAGACAAAAGAATACAGAAAAATTGTTCTTTATATTGTGGTGGCACGGGGCATTTCATTAACGAGTGTCCTAAGAAACCTAAGACTTCAATTAAAGGAAACAACAAAAAACATCAGTGGGTGGAGTTGCACTGATGGTAAAAGATTCAAAGACAACTCCAAGTCCTCACCAGATAAGTAATATCTTACAAGCTTTGGCCCCCCGTTTGGTTCTGTATATGAATATAACATTTACAGAGAGAAAAATCTCTAGATTTACTTTAATGATTGATTAAAGAGCTACTAGGAACTTCAGTGATATCAAATATGCACAGAGTATCAGCTTTAGAGCCATTCCAGAGGAAAATAGTGAACCTGTATGAACAGTAGATTTGACTAATTTGTCCTCAAGGCCCATACCACACACACACTGGACCATTGAAATTGATAAGAAGTGATGGCTATCAGGAAATTATACAATTCAATCTAATCAATGCTCCACAATTCCAACTCATCCAAGGACTGCTCTGGTTGTCCAAACATAATCCATTTACTCTCTAGAACATTGTTATCAAATGTCCAAACAAGTTTTGGCCCTTCACAAGCAGCCTTATTATCTCATGGAGGAGTATGAAGAATTCCACAAAGTTTCTAGTGAAATCCAGGCAGAAAATGTTCCACCACATCATTCTTACGATTGCAAAATCGATTTGGAACCTGGGGCAATCCTCCACTGCAGTAAGATTTATGCCCTAACTGAATCGGAGAATCAGTATCTAAGGGAATACCTGGATAAGTATTTGATGAATGACTTTATCAGACCCTTTGAGTACCCATTATCCTCCCCATTGTTTTTTTTTTCCCAAAGAAAGAAAAACAGAGATTTAAGGTCTTGTATCAATTATAGAGCCTTGAATCGAGTAACAATTAAGAATAAATATCCTTTACCTCTGATATCAGTGTTACTCAATCAAGTCAAAGATGCACAAAATTATACTAAACTAGATGTAAGAGGAGTATATCACCTATAAAAAGGGTGATGAATGGAAAACGGCATTTCGGACAAAGTATGGATTATTTGAGCACCTGGTGATACCTTATGGTCTGTGTAATGCCCCTGCGGCCTTTAACATTTTATCAATGATGTCATGAGGGACTTGGTGGACAAAATAACAGTAGTTTATTTGGATGACATTCTTTTATTTTCCAAAGCAAAGGTAACCATGTGAAAACAGTTCTGGACAGGCTACATGCAAATGTTTGTGTGGTAAGTTGGAGAAGTATTCATCCAGTATAAAAACTGTGGAATTTTTGGGGATTATTCTCTCCCCTGAAGGAGTCACCATGTATGCTGAGAAAGCTAAAGCAGTCATCTATTGGCTATCACTGACAAGTTTTAAAGAAGTCCAATGATTCATTTAGCTTCACTAACTTTTACAGCAGGTCCATCCAAGGATTTTCCCTAAAAAATAGTTCAGATTACAAAACTCTTGAGAAAAGGAATGCCTTTTAACTGGTTTGGAGAAGCAAGGCAATCATTTAACTATTTAAAAGAGACCTTCACCTTTGACACAATCTTGCTGCATGCTGACCCCAATGAACATTTTTATGAGGAGGGGACGCTTCTGACCAAGCCATTGGGGGAGTACTTTTTCAGCATCACAAGGTTAGTGGCCAGCTACATCCTGTAGCTGAAAGATCTCGGAAATTGAACGCAACAGAGATAAACCACATCATCACTGAGAAAGAATTGTTAGCAGTAAAAGACTCTTTTGAAGAATGGTGACACTATCTGTTAGGACGATTAAAAGGTTAAAGGTGCACTCCCCAATAAATCAATGGTTATCTAGCTATTAGGTATTAACTAATTGGTGCTATGGTATTTTAACCGCTGTCAAAACAGATGATTGGTAAAAATAGAAAATACAACTAAAGCAGAAAGGCCTGCTATACCATGCACTGTTCACTAGGTTTTTTGCCAAAGCCCTTTTGCTCTGAAATAAAAAAGAACAAGGCTAAGCGAATAAATGAACTGTCGCTGTAATCAATTTGTACAAAAAATACATCAATACATGACAAATGATAACATTTGTAATACAGAACATTGTTTTTGCGCTCAATAATGCATTACATTAATCATTCTTAATGATACAAACAAAACAAATAACAGCTTTAAATGAGTCAAGTGCGTAGTTGTTCTATTCTACATCCATATTTAGCGTACGGCCCGATGCATTTCGGGACATAGAGTACCTTCCTCAGGGAAAAACCATCCCACGGAGTAGAAACAAGGTGCAATGTGTGTAGATGAGTAGAACAGGAACGCTTAAAAGAGACTAGTGTTACGCGTTGCATCAAATGCTAGCATGAATGGTCACGGAGACCGAAAAAAGGCTTGGTGTATCGACAAGTAGTCCACTCAAAACTCAAGCTTCTTGACTGACATGTTCAAATGTGCGCACAAACTCTGGTGAAAAGCTCAGAAATACACGTTGAACTAAACCTCCTTGCAAACATCAGCTGACATAATAATGCTAAGAATGTTTCTACAGGTTATTCTCCTTTCTTTTTACATTCTGGAAGGCATCCTAACCTTTTAATTGGTCAGGGGGGTCCTGGTGTTCCAGCAGTTATACACCTAATTTAAAAAAAAAATCACAAGCTTCTCCACAACTCAACTGAAAATAACCTAAGAAAGGCTAAAGAAAATTATAAGAAGCAGGCAAACATAGAAGACAAGTCCCAGGATATAAGAAAGGTGATAAAGTCTGGTTGTCTTCTCGCTATTTACACTTGAAAGGGAACAGGATATTCTAGCCATGTTTTGTGGGACCCTATTCAATCGAAAAAATAATGGGTCCAGTAACTGTTAAGTTGAAATTGCCACAGAACACTGGAATCTATCCTGTATTTCACGTATCTTTACTTAAAAAGACTACACCCAACACTAGATTATCCAAGACACCAACACCCCTCTTAAGTGATGGTAATCCAGAATATGAAGTTAAGAGAATCTTAGATTCAAAAAGAATTAGAGAAAAGGTCCATTATCTGATAGATTGGAAAGGATTTGGCCCAGAGGAAAGGTCGTGGGAACGTTCTGAAGATGTATATGCTTCCAGATTAAAGGAGGTGTTTCCATAAATTGTATCCCAACAAACCTAGGCCAGTGGACTGGCCTTTCAGGGACGGTACTGTCAGGAATGAGGCTACAATTGCTCTAACACACCCTAGTGAATGTGTGCTAAGTCATAAGTTAAGGCATAAGAGTGTGGGTAAATGTCCAGTCTCTAATCACTGGAGGAGATCCCAAAATTGAATGCTCAAAAGGTAATTCAAAGATGGCAGATTTCTTATTTAAATGAATACTAGTCTTGACTGAAACAAACACTGTGGGATTTGATAATGATATTGTAGGTGCACAAGCTCCTCTCTGCACACTTCAACAAGAGAATCCTTGAGGAGAGTACTGCTCTCCATGATCTTTGTCATAGTTATCTCCAGACATACTACTTAGTACTTGTCTTTCAAGACTCTTTTATGGGAGTTTATCCTTGAGACTGTTCTTGTGACGAGCAAGGTTGAGTCAGATGTGGGCTCTTCAGCATGAGTCCACTCCCAATTCGTCATGAGTAATTAGTGTTCGTGCACGAAACGGGCTCAGTCGCAGCAGGTCTTGCTTCCAGTCTCTCGTAAGAGACTAGTGTTCCGGCAGGACGCGGACTCAGTCAGTGAAAACTAGTATTCAGCACCTCGTCAGAGAGAAGTATTCCGACTTGACTCATTTCAATTAGATTTCAGAACTTCCTCATCATCCGTCCGGAAGCAGCAAATTCATTTGGAACTGGCTTCAATTCTTCTCATCTCCTCACCTCGTTTTCAGAGTCAGTAAGGTGGAGCCTCCTCTTGGTTTGCCCGCCGGTTAGGTAAGGCGTCTATCCCTCATCATTTTCTCCCTTCTGGGTTGACCTGCCTTAACCTTGTCCTTCCTTGGTTCCTTTCTTTCTTTCTGGAACTCAGAAGTCATCGGTAGCAGTAAGGAGTTCGAAAAATGGCTGAAGAATATTAATGTTGTTTACAAAAGTGGCATCACTGTTTCCATATTGGATCAAAGGAGTACTGCCAGTATGGAAATCATGGTCTTCAGGATCAATACTCCCTCAAAGGCCTGCTGGAAAGGGGCACTTGTCTACCGTCCCCCAGGCCGTAGTGCTAACTTTGCCATCTCATTAGTTGAAGTACTGGCTCCGCGCATTAAATCCGGAAACGATTTTCTATTGCTAGGGGATTTTAATGTGCACAGTCATCTGCCGGATAATCCTGAGACTCAGTCCTTTTTAGCGGACCTATCATTACTAGGACTAACACAGCATAATAAGGGCCCTACTCATTCAGCCGGCCATACACTGGATATGATTTTTTCTAACTCGTTCAAGATTGTATGCAGTCACCCCATGCAGGTAAACTGGTCCGACCATTTTGTTATGAATGTTCCATACTTGGCATGGCTAAATCCAGTAAACGGCACCCTTCTCTACCTCTCTTGCGCAGACAGTGGCATAAAGTGTCATTAGGCTCTTTCCAGGAAGTACTTGTCGAACCTCAAATTGCTGTTTCTGACAACATCGAGCTGGCCTTATCCAAATATAATCTTGCCATCACTACTGCGGTTGACTCCATAGCTCCCATGAAATCTTGTAGGCGGCGTCCCGTACCAGGTCGAGAAGTCTGGTATACTGACCAACTGCGTTCTCACAAACAGTCATGCAGAAAGTTGGAAAAGGCCTGGACAAAAATTCATTCTGAGGTAGACAAAAATTGCTACTACACCACCCTGGCCACATATCATAAAAACATCAGACTGGCCCGTAAAAACCATATCGCCTCTCAATTAACTGAGGCGGGCAATTCCTCTAAGGTTTTGAATCAGATCCTACAATCTTTCACCAAACCTACAGCCTGTGAGAGTCTCGATCTGTCGTCACAACAATTATGTGATGACGTTTCTCTATTTTTTTCCAACAAGATAGAGATGATCTACGATAAAATCATTTGGACGAGCAATCCAATGAGCTGCCCTCCAGTGCCACCACAGAATCCCAGAGCCTCCAATTCCATCATGCTTACAGCGCTTCCTGTAGTTAGCTTAGGTGATGTAGAGGCACTAATTGGTCAAATTAAGACTGGATCTCCTTCAGATATTATTCCTGCAAGAGTCGTGGCCCAGTCACTCGGTCCCATGATCCAGTCTCTTGTCAACCTCTCTCTCTCGGAGGGTCAGGTGCCACAGGAGTGGAAGATGGCCCAGGTGAGGCCCATTCATAAGAACTCCAGTATCCCGTGGACCGAACTATCTAACCTCCAACCCATCTCCCTGCTTCCATATCTGAGCAAGATAACAGAAAAACATGTCAACACTCATCTGTCGAAATACATCGAGCTGACTGGAGGTTTGGATCATTCCCAGTACGGATTCAGGCCCAACTATGGCACCGAATCAGCACTCCTCTCGGTGACTGATAACATCAGAATGTCCCAGGATAAGGGGAACTCTATGATTCTGGTGCTGTTGGACCTGTCCACAGCATTCGACACGATATCTCATGAAATCCTGCTCAGTCGTTTGAGGGAGGTGGGGCTCGGGGTTCGGCGCTGTCCTGGATGAGGAGCTTTCAATCAGGCCGTACACAGAGTGCCAGTATGGGCTCATTCCGTTCTGCACCTGTGGAGCTTACCAAGGGGGTGTTACAGGGCTCGTGCCTGAGTCCCACACTCTTTAACATATACTTGGTCCCCCTGGCTGGACTCATGAGGTCTTACGGATTCATTCCAGTGTCGTACGCTGACGACACTCAGCTCCTGTTCCCATTCAAGACATTGACCAGGGGTGGTTAAACAGTCCTTCTCAGAGGGTATAAGGGCGGTATCACAATGGATGGCCTCAAATTTCTTACTGTGTAATGTAGGAAAAATAGAGGTAATGCTCTTTGGGAAGGCCACACTGTTGTGGACCCCGGACTGGTGGCCATTGGACCTGGCCCCGCCCCCAGCCCCAAGCAGGTGGTGAAAAACCTGGGTGTCCGCCTGGATCAAGGTCTATCCTTAAGAGAGCACGTAAATCAGACAGCCGGGTCCTGTTTTCACGTAATAGGATTACTACGTAGAGTGTTTCCTTTATTACCGGACTCCACTAGGAAAACCCTCATTCAGGCCCTGGTGCTCAGTCGCTTGGATTATTGCAATGGGCTACTGATATCAGCAAACGATACCATACTTAGTAGGCTCCAGGTGGTTCAAAACACTGCCGCAAGGTTAGATTTGAATGCTCCACCTAGATCCCCTTCACGCCCTCTGCTGGAAAAACTCCATTGGCTGCCGATCCGCCAACGGATCAAATTCAAAGTCTGCTGTGTCATCCATGAGGGCTTACACAACCAGGGCCCCACGTATCTGGCAGAGAAGTTTGTTCCCTATAACCCTGCATGTGCCCTCCGTTCCAGCAATCAGTCCCTACTTCAAATTCCCCCCATCAGAAGGGCTAGACTGGGTGGAAAGGCTCTTTCCTACCTGGGCCCTTGTCTCTGGAACAAACTCCCTTCCACCCTTAGGCTTTGTACAGATCATCTCATATTTAGGAAAATGCTAAAAACTTTCCTGTTTCAAACTTAGCACCCCTTCTTGATCTCAAGAGCACCTGCCTTCTGTATGTCAGTTGAGTTGAGCACAGAGATACTCCTTCGGGAGTCGATTCCAGTGCTATACAAACCTATAAATAAATAAATAAATAAATGTTAAGCATTTGCTGATGATTTAGTGTTACAGGAAAAAAATGTATTTCCTCTCAAGAGACTTCTCATTGATAAAACTGTGTAAAAGTTGTATTACAAGCCTTCCATTCATGAATGACATTATGCAGCTATATTTACCTGTTAAAAGTGAAGAGAAGCAAATTTCTCCGGATTTTAGGGTCTGTTATTGTAATATAAATGTTCTATTGTTTTATACAAATAATGTTATTACACTCTGTCTTATATGTATGCATTAGGTATTCCCTTGTAATGAGTCAGATTTCACTTTAAGAGCCAAAAGAGGAATTAGAAGGAATACCCCAAATACTGGGAGCATCAAGAACTACCAAATGACAATCAGGAGTGACTCTACACTCCATCCCCTTCGCATTTCCCCCTTGTTGGCATAACCTGTTCAGTATCTACGGGTGGCTGACAAGGATTCATTGGGGTTTTTTGCCTGTTCTGCTTCTGTGGAGATCAGTGGAGTTCTGAGAGATTTGACACTATCACCCTACCAATGGAAGGGATTCTAGAGTGACCTCTGTCCCTTTCAACTGGTGTAGGGGGGTCTGGGGAAGTTCTGTGATTCTGGATGATCAGATTCTTCTCCTTCATTAACCTAGGCTGTATGTGTTGGACTTGGCCCTTTTGGCAGGTTCACCCCAAAACTTTTTGCATTTGCCTAGCCTGTTTCTATAACCTGGTGTTGGTGATTTTAGGCCTCTGCGCACTTTTCCCTGTGGTCCAGGTGTAAAGTACGTGCGCTCTCTGTGTATGTGTGGTGAGAGTGGCCTGCCCTCCGATAGGAATGCATGGGGAATATGTGTGTCCATGATAGTTCCTGATGTGTGGGGAGTGCAGGGTCGAGTTTGGTATGTGCGAACTCGTGAGATGAAATGCTGCGCGATGATGTGCGCGGATTTATTGTGTCTAGTGTGGAAGTGCCACTTTTAGAAGTTGGCTGTCTGGCTTGTGATTGACTGGAGCTGGCTGGTGTGCCTGGCTCCAGGAGTCAGGATGGGTCTGCCCCGGTGGTGAATGGAGAGATCTGCATGTTGATAGGAGGGAAGAGTGCATCTGGGACCTGAGTAGGGTTGGGCCTTCCCTCCACAATGCTGGCTCCACCCCCTGTGGTGCGTCTGATGTCCCTAGCCTGGCCAGTGAAAGGGGGAGTGGGGCAGAGCAAAACAAAGTGCTCAGGAGTTCCCCATAACCAGTTGTAGCTGGTTCTCCCATTGCCTGCACCCTGCTAGACAAAAGAGTTTGGTGTATAAAAAGGGGGCTGTGACCCCATGAAAAGGTTCTTGTCTCCTACTTGTATCTACCAGGGGCGTGCTGCTGCTGGGGCCCAGGAGAAGGCTTGCCGCCGAGAGAGCCGGTAAGTTTAGATGGCTGTGGGGGGGGAGATGGCGTCAGAGCGGCCCCGAGTGCTCAGTGGGCCGCTCCAATGTGGTGAGACTTGTTCCTGGGCCAGAGGGTCCTGTTATTGCCCCCATTGGGGGCCTATTCATTCTAAGAGCCAGAGGGCTCCAGCGCATTGGGGCATGTTTTGTTTGAGCCTGCGGGCTCCAACGTCTGGCCATACTGGTTTACTTGGGCCCAGAGGGGCCGATGCTTGTTATTTAGGGAGCCAGTGTGCTCCATGGCACCTGATTATAGTTAGAGCCCCATGGCTCACACATCTGGCGCAATATGTTTGAAGGGCAGTACTCATGCCTGAGAGGGCTCCTGAAAGTTGCAAGTCCTGGGGGCAAGTTCTTGTCTTCCCTAGTGGCGCCAGGTGATTTAAGGAGCCAGTGTGTTCCATGGCTCCAACACCTGCAGCATTTATTCTAGAGCCTGGAGGGCTCCAACGTTTGGGCGCAGTTTTGTTCTAAAGGGCCAGTGAGGCCCCATACCGCAGTTCTGCTTTTACAGCTACCCAGCAAGTAGTGGGCAGCTGCACCGTTTAGGCATTTCTTTCAGGGGACCGGTCTTTGTAAACCTAGGAGTGAGTCGCACTCCCTTCGCCCTACCTTGGCCTTTCACAGCTGCGCAGCACTTAGTGCCAGCTGCAGCGTTTAGGCCCCAGTCCGGGGTCTCAGTTGCCCAGCAAGTAGTGGGCAGCTGTAACATTTAGGTTAGTGCAGATGGCGCACCCCTGACTGGCGCTGTGTTGGCAGCACGCCCTGACATTCTGGACACAGGGCATTTGAACCCCTTCTTAGATGGCCAGTTGGCCAGGGGGGGCTGGTATATGGATAGGTCGCAAGGCCCTAATGTGATTTTGTGCTATAGTGATGTGGTGCTAGTAAATGTATTGTGTATAGTATGTTTTGCACACCCTGTATTTGTTACCTCTATAAACTGTGGTTTAGGAGTATGAGGTTGTTTCGCATTTCTTGTGGTTATGCTAGTGAGATGATATTTCACTCTGTGATTTAGGCCCCTAACGTGAGTTATACTTAGGAGGTAGGGTCTAATATATTTATACAAGTGAGAGATTGCATAATGTGTTTATGCTGGTGAGGTTGGCGCAGGATGTAATTTGTGCCTGATATGATTGTGCATAATGTAAAGTTATGTTACAGGTTGAGGTGGAGTACAGTGATTACCAGTGGCTACTGGTTGTAGGTTTATGATCTATTTTTACTTGTACCAATTTCTGCTAAGTTTTGATCCTGACAGTGGCCCACGTGGCCCTGTCCTCTGTAAATAATCCCTTGTGAATATTGCCCGTGCCAGTTGGCACAATGTATATTGTGTGATTACTATCTGATGTTTTGAGAATACAAGAGCTATTTTTATATAACCTGGTGTGGAGTTCCTTTTGTGGTGTGCCTGGGATGTTGTTGCTGTGTGCGTACGCAAATGCTTTACACATTGCCTCTGGGATAAGCCTGACAGCTTGTGCCATGCTACCAAGGGGGTGAGCAGGGGTTATCTTTGGCGTGTAACTCCCTTGCCCTGACTAGAGTGGTGGTTTCTGCCTGGCTTTGGCGCAAGCCTTAGCCAACCAGAAATCCTAGTTCTAACAGTGACCAATACTTCATCTTCTTCTGATGTGGGAGCAACGGTGACGTTGTTACCCCTATGTATGTTTTATTCCTCATAGTCTCCGAGGGCCAGTTCTAGGTCCCTTCTCTTAGAGGTTGCTCCAAAACGAATAGATCTAAACTTGCTCAGTACCCTTAGATCATTGTTGGATGGAGAGAATAGGCTGATCAAGACTCTGGATATTCTCCAGTGTGCACT
Organism: Lissotriton helveticus; assembly: GCF_964261635.1. Taxonomy (NCBI): domain Eukaryota; kingdom Metazoa; phylum Chordata; class Amphibia; order Caudata; family Salamandridae; genus Lissotriton; species Lissotriton helveticus. The sequence goes on along the minus strand of NC_136063.1, from coordinate 1,646,951,426 downwards.
ACTTTATTCAATTCAATTCAATTTAATTTAATTAATTTTGATATGGAACTCCTATGGAGGTCCACAAAAATACACAAACAAATTAAACGAGAAATACTTTACATGCTGTACAAAATTCTTCCTTTATACATTGCTTCCTACAAAAAAACTTTTATAAAACAGACTGTGTCATCTACAAAAGGGAAATAAATGATTAGATACATAGATTAAAACATTTCTATGGAACAAGAAGAGAAATATTAAAACATGTAAACAATCAAATATCCAACCATCAAGTGTTGCAACATACAGAATACATTTAAAAATTACCTAATAAATAGCCAGAAACATTTTAAAAAATTGATATATCCTATAGCAAACCATTTCATTTGGTGGGGACAAAACAGATGAATGGGCCTCCTGGGCAGAATGGATATTACATTTGATAAATAATGATCTTAAAAACATGTGCCTGGCCCTTTGTAACTTCGTGCACACAAATAACACATGATTAAAATCTTGAATCTGTAAATAACACATATACAAATTCTCGCCTCTCTTGGTATTTTATCTCAGATACTTCTCTTGGGGGCAACACGTTGATTCTCAATAGGAGTATCAGCCTTCTAATCCTGTAAGGTAGATTCCAAGTTAAATAAAGCTGTGGTTTATTCCCCAAAGTGCTCCCACAGATCACCGCATTATGGGACTTTGACTGACTTAAAGCAAGGTCTCTAGCTAGACTGATAGAAGTTGCGGACTTCTTTATAAACGGCTTCAATACAGACTTTGGCATGGGGAAGTCAGAGTTCACGCTGTACTCAAAATAATAATTTGCTTGTGCAAAGGACCTAAAGAATGTTGATTGTTCTTTCAATTTATCGAAAATTTCCATTCTCAAGGCAGCCTCAAGAGTACCCTCATCCCCCTAACAGAGGTAGTTACCCCACCTCAGAACTGCTGCCAAAGATAAAATATATGAAGATACTAAACCAAATTCAAGTCATAAAACATGAAAGTTTAGATTGCATATCAGGCGCATGATTCGGCCTTCGGCCTTATCAAAGGAAAGCCAATGGTTCATATCCAATACTTCAGTAGCATATGTTAATGATATGGGAATTGTAACCTTAAAGACTGACAGAACATGACCAAAATGGTGTCTCCCACAAGTTTTATAGAATCTGTTTAATGTGCTAGCCTGGAGACAACCTTGCTAACACAAACTTTGACATGCTCTAGATATTGCCATGTTTTTGAAAAAACCTTCCCTAAGTATAAATAAGAATCTGCCAATTCAATTTTTCAAGCCCCAAAGTCCACTTAAAACATCTCTTTATTCTAAGCCCTTTCTTGTGGAAGACCAATACCTTACTTTTAGAAATATTAATTTTCAGAAAAATGGGGTTCTGCATATTTAATCAAGGCATCCAGACAACATTGCAGACCAATGGGTTTTTAAATCAGAAATTGCCACGTCATCCGCATATAATAAAGAACCAATGGACATTGCACCGATTTTGGGTGCTTCCCCCTCACTGAATTCAAGACTCCGGGGGATCAGATGTATATAAAGAAAACAAAAGAGGGGCCAGCTCTTCCAGACATCAGCTGGTACTCTGTCGCTTTCCAATTTAAAAACATCCGGATGTTACTTGTTAAACCAGAAGGGACACCCTGGGGGAGGCTATTGGGGGAAATCGTGAGTGGTGGTGGAGGGGAATGTTTCTGTATAAATTTGGGGCACCTAGGTTCTTCAAAAGGGTACGCTTGAACGTTCTGAGGGCCGCCCTTAATCTCTGGTACAAGGTCAGATGTGGATGGGGGATTGGGTATTATTCAGATTTTGCCCCTATATGGGACTCCCCAGAGACCCCTTTATGCTTGAAGGATAGCCTTGCGATTTCTATTAAAAGGGCAGGCATTATTATTTGGTTGGAGCTTGTATCCATCAACGGAGTGTACCCTTGGGAGGTCTTTAGAGAGAAGGTTGGCAGTAGCCTTTCAAGATTTAAATTCTTGCAACTAGTCACCTGGTTCACAGCAGAAAAGGATGATAAACGAGGAGATTGGGAGACAGAGCAATCTTTGCAAGGAATGCATCTCAAAAGAAAGGAGGTTTCTATTTGGTATAAGAAGTTACTGGAGGTGGAAGACAGGGAACATCCTCAGCAGCATGCAGTCTGGACTCAGTCTCCCTTCGAGTCCGTGATTGAAGACCTATATGAATCTTCCTTGAAGCTCCTTTATAAAAATGTTAAACCAGCTAGCCTAAAAAAGATCCTTTTCTTTGTTATCAATAGGCTTTATTCTACACCTGCAAAGATTGCTAAGTTTGCACCACTATACTCCCCCAAATGTCCACGATATAACCTTCTCAATGCTAATGACATGCACATTTTCCACGAGTGCCCCGAACTTTGAGATTTCTGGAAGGAGGTTGGGGAAGTTCTATGTGGCATTTTTAAAATTAAAATCATGGTTAATGTATCCCTGGTAATATTTGGGTATGACGGTGTGTCTGGAAAGAATCTTCAGCAAGAACATAAAGGCTTGCTATTATACCTGGTTTGGTAGCCCAAAGAGAAATCTGCATGAAGTGGAAAGAACCGCGGCCCCCAGCGTGTGAGGACTGGTTAAAAACTGCATTTGCCATGGCCCGTCTCGACCAGGGGGGAGAGATTGAGAACGGGGTGAACATCTGGCAAGCCCTGATATCTTGGTGTAGGGAGCTGAGTCTGGTATAGCTCCTCTTTGGTTCAAACTGGTCCTATGATTACACCAAGCTTTCAACAAAGGAGGCTGGCCCGGTTTGGCCTAATTGAATGCAGCAGCCGCAGGGCGCACAGTTTCAAATGACGGCTTCTTTTTAAGAAATTGCAGACACTTATTGGTGAGATTAAGACAAAAAAAAGAGAACTTTAAATTTTTCAAAAAATGGGCTTCGGCATACTTATTCAGGGCATCAAGACAACGTTGCAGACCTATGTGGGGTAAATCAAAAATGACCACATCATCCACATATAATAAAAAACCAACGGACATTGTGCCGATTCTGGATGCATCCCCCCTCACTGAATTCAAGATGCTGGGGGGGGGCAACAGCTATATAAAGAAAACGAAAGAGAGGCCAACAGGCAGCCCTGGTTACTCCCATTATATGTTCTGATCTTACATGATAGCCCCAGCGAACCTCCCATCAAAACTTGGCACCAGGTACCTGTGTATAATTCTATATTAAGACCCAAGAGGTGGTGTTGTATACCAGGGTGAAGGGGCTTCTCCATAGCGTTTGGCGATCCACTTTGTCATACGCAGTGTAGAAATCAAAAAATGCTGTATAAATTGACATACTTTGTGAAAAAATATATTTATTTCATCAATGGTCTGAACAACCACAATATTGTCCAATGTACTATGGTTCTTTCTTAAAACAGCATATTCTGGTGGTATAATATTCTGGTCATGGACCCACTGTTGCAGATGACATAGTATACTTTTTGTAAATAATTTGCCCGAAGCATCCAGCAGTGCAATTTGTCTGAAACTAGCTGGCAAGGTTTTCGGACCCTTTTCGTACAAAGGGACTATAATACTCCCCTTCCAAGAGGGAGGGATTTTGCTAGTTTGAAAACAATAATTAAACAGTGACACTAAGAGAGCTCCCCATGCAACTGACTCCTTTTTAATTAGCACAATCCGAATTCCATCCAGCCCTTGTGCACCTGAGGTTCTGGCCTTCTTTATAAAACCTACTACTTCATCCCCTGACGGGGGGCCAAATTCAAGAAGAGAAGACTCATCCACACCAATCATCAAAGGAACAACTGGGATGTTGTGTTCATACAACAGGGCGAAATAATCTACTACTTTATTGAAACTTAATAAAAAGCTAAACAGCTTTTGAAAACTTTATCCTAAACTAACTAAACCACTTGTAACTTTGAATGTAATTGGAACAGGGATGTAACACAGGGTCTTAACAAATTAGAATACAATCTTATTTCTAGAAAAATCTAAAACAAATCTTACAAAATACTTTTGAAGTTAAAGTCAATTGAGGATTTCGCATTCACAATTAACCTATGACCAGTGGTAGTACAAAACACAGGTTCAAAATCCACACTGCTGGGCCCCAATGTTGCAAGGTAGAATATTATGTGGTGTGGCTGGGATGCCTTACCATGCAATATGTTCACAAAACACAGAGGCAATCCTTGGAATCAAAAGCAATAATCCTAGCTCAGTGTGGCAGAGAGCAGTCAGTCATTACTGGAGGAACATGTGTTAAGCATTTTACAGTACTTTTTGGTGATAAAACCCACAGCTTCGGTGGGTCCAAGATGGCGGATTGACACCGCCGGAGCGGAGAACGCTGAATGGGTCCGGGCTGGTGCGAGATTAATGGTCGAATGCTATAATAATTATTGCTACACAACGCGGTAGTGTAAAGCTGTAAGGCTGCAATGCTTTAACTTTGGGAAATTACAAAAAGAAACGGAGTGCTCGGGGCTTACTGAGACCGCAAGCGCTGAACGTTGAATACTGAATGCGGCAACTACGGCTGATCGAGAGCCGTATCCGGAGCTTGCTGTGCTCCGCTAGCATACAGAGACTTTCGAAAATACCGCGCTTTGCTTTAGAATCCACGAAGGGCTGGTCGAGCTGGGCGAGCTTGACGGCAGTCAACTGGTTTGGTCTGCGATTGCTTCAGCGCTCTCCCGTGGCACCGGCAACAGCGCTGACAGAGAAGGCGAGCTCTTGTGGAATGGCGCCGAAACCTCCTGTGCGGACTACCCGGACGACAACAGCTAGCGGGAGAGCAGCGACCACACCGGTATCTTTGTTAGTGCCGGCTGTGAATGATTCAACAGCATGTAAAAAGCCCTTTTCTGCTAACAACGCTCTGGAGCTAACTGTTGATGTGGAGAAAGTGCACTCCGGCAAGTACGAAAAATTAACTCGAGCAAAAGGTAACACAGAAGATAACTTGTTGTTAAACGGAGGGATTCAAATAGCAGCAATAGAATCTGAGACAGTGTGTCAAAGTGTTACTGCAGTAGCTCAGAGTGATGCTACTTTAACGGAGTTAAATATCTCGCCAGTGTTAGATACTACGGAGGTGGCTACTGCAGATGAAGGGGTTACAGATTTAGCTAATACCTCTACTATTCTGGCTATAGGAACTTCGGAGCCCTTAGAGCCTCAGAGTATGAACAGGGTGATTAATACCGATACTATTACTAATACGAAAGCCCCTCAGAGTGAAATGACTAATATGCCTCCAGACAAGGGGAACGCCGAGGGCGTGGAAGAAGGTGAGCGCGGTGAGGGCGGTGAAAATACTGACAATACAGATGTAGCTGAGACAGACGAAGAATACATGGACCTTAATGATCAAGGGGGCAATACGCCTTTAAGATCAATTAAAGATAAAAATAAAGCTTTCAATACCAAAAAATCGAAGGCTAAAAATAAGAATAAGACCACAAAAATTACAAGCAAATCCAAGACAAGTGTTCTGAAAGCGATTGCCGAAAACAGTCCGATTAGACAATGGGTGCAGGCTAAGGGTGGCGTAAAATCAATGGCGATGAGACTGTCTGGTAATAGCCCTAATGACCAAAATATTATTACCAAAGAGGTAAACGGTGCTACCACTATGGTGAATACGAACAGGCCCGGACTAATGGACTCAAATCAAGTCACCAATGTACCACTCAGTCCCATTCAGTCTACTAGTTCTACTACTACGAAGGCCCCAGCCGAAGCTGATGGACATGATTTGTCTGGCATGATTAAGGAGTCTACAAAACCATCTGAGGAAATTCTATTGGATCATCCACACCCTTCTGTACCCTCTATGATACTTGTGGAGGACAATTCCGCTTCCGTGTTAATTAGCTGCGGCAGTAGCAGCAATAACAGCAATAGCAGTATAACCCAAGCTTTGCCTAATACTTCTAAGGCGTCTATATACGATGCTGTTCCAGCTCCGATAGACGAGATTATGCTAGAAATACACTCGGAAAATACAGGTCTTTCCTCATCTAGTATACCTACAGAATGGATTCCTCAGGGGGAGGTATCTGCTTCTTTTCAGACAATACTACATCTTTTAAATGAACAGAAACAAGAAGCTAAAATCCATTACCAACAAATGAGGGAAGACAATAATAGAACTCAAACCACATTACAAGAGATGGCATGTAATTTGGGGACTGTGGCTCAAGATATTGAGGAACTGCAGCAAAGAGTGGTGGTAACAGAGGAGAAGTCACAACGTTCTGAAATAGCAGTGAACAAACATGCCTCTCAACTTCTTCAGATGCAAGCTAAGCTGGAAGACTTAGAAAATCGACAAAGGAGACAGAATCTCCGCATTTTTGGTATTGCTGAAGGAGCCGAGGGGGCAGATCCAAGAGCATATATCACTCAATTATTTCAAAGGGCCTTTCCCGACCTTTCAGATTGGGATTGGGATTCTCAGATTCAACGGGCTCACCGGTTACCCCTAGTTCAAAGGGATAAGAGTGGTAAATTCCCACGACCGATTTTGATCTACATAGGTAACTATTTGCTCAGACAAGCTATTTCTTTAAAAGCACGGCCGAACACTCCAGTCACCATTGATTCTACTATTTTTTTCGTGAGGTCAGACCTAAGCAAACTCTCGTTAGAAAGACGTTGGAAACTGAAACAATTCATTGACCCGATTAAAGAACTTGGATTTCAAGTTTATTTACAGGAACCTGCAAAACTGAAAGTGATTAAAAACGGCCGTTCCTATTTATTCTTGGAAGTAAATGAAGTTGAAAAATCTATTGCCTCTTGGCGATTGGAGAAATGATTAAGTTAATGATTAATGCTCTGCATATATGGCTTTCTGGATTTCTGCATATATTTCTATTAGTTTTAATTAGCTTGTGGGATTTGGGCGATTGTCCTTTTGGCATTCTGGCTAGGTTATATTTGAGAAAAAGAGCACGGTGTAGCATGGTTTTTCTATATTTTTGTTGATATGATTAGTACTGATTACCTGGACCCTATCAGCGCTCTAACCGCTCTTCGACTGCCAGGGGAACGGCAGTCAATCGAACGGGGGGACCAGCAGGCAACTACTGGGTGGGGGGTGGACGTTATGTAGTGTGGGGAGGGGGAGAGGGAGAGTTTTTTGGGGGGGAAAAAATGCATCAAAAGGCACAAAATATATAAAAATAATATGTTTTATACAAATGTTTTGATTGGTAATAACGGTCATACAGATAAGGATTTCTATTATCTACAATGCATCGTATAAAATGGCTAGTTTGGAATGTTTCTGGATTAAATAATAGAACAAAGAGAAACTTAGTGTATGAAGAGCTGAAAATGTATAATCCTCAAATAGTGGTTATAACTGAAACTCATATACCTTATAAAGATAAGCATCTGCTGAAACAATTAGGATATGACATAATAGTCTGTACTAGATTTAATGCTTCAATTCGTGGAGTAGCGATCTTAAAGCAAAAAGGGCTGAAATGCGAAATACTGGTAGATGGGCTATTGCTCAGATAAAACTGGAGAGCCGGAAGTACACAATATGTGGAATTTATGCATCAAATCAAGATGAACCACAAATTTTTGATAATATTAATATAGAATTGCTTGGATGGGAAGGGGAATTTATTGTTTTGGGTGATTTCAACTGTATTATGAATTATGCTTTGGACACAAATAGGAAAAATTCCTTTCAAAGAATGCGGAAAACTAGAGCTGCTATTTTGGACTTAGCTTCTAATCATTTTTTAAAAGACTCTTGGAGATGTTTAAATTATAAACTTGCAGGGTATTCCTACTACTCGGCCCCTCATAAACTTTGCTCACGCATAGACATGATTTGGGTCTCAGATTCCATCCTCAACTGCAATAAAGGCTCAATGGCAATTTACCCAAGGGTTACTTCAGATCATAACCCAATTTCTATCACTTTTGAGATTACACCAGAAGACTCTTCGCCACGACTTTTCTCATTTCCTAGATATTTATTTTCTGACAACGGATTTGTGAGTCAACTTAAGGAACACCTGAAACAATTTATTGATATAAATATCCACTCGAGCCAACCCTAAATAGTATGGGACGCTTGTAAAGCTAGCATACGGGGTTTTACACAGCAATACATATGGCATCAAAATAAAGAACACCAAATTTTGAATGAGAAAAGGCTTGGTGAAATACGTGATGTTGAACTTCAGTTATCAACAGCTTTGGCTGATGAGGCAATGATGTCAGATATACTTAATCTTAATCTTAAATTAATCGCACTCAAAGTTGCACTCAAAGATCTTCTTAGAACTAAAAGTATTAAAAGTATTAATAAATTAAAAAAATATCAGCTTGATCAGTATGAAAATGCAGATAAAATTGGTAAACTTCTGGCTTATAGAGTTGCCGAAGATCGTGCACAGAACATAGTTAAAGAAATCAAAGGAGACGATGATCAACTGGTCAGCAATTCTAAATCTATTCTACTACAATTTGCTTCTTACTATCAAGCTCTATATACTCCGGAATATGTAACCTCGGAAGATAGTGTTAAAAAGTATATAAAACTCAACACAATAAATATCCTAAATCCACAACAAACAAAACAACTAGAGGAAGACATCACAGTAAGAGAAATTAGAGAGGCTATTAACTCCTTAGCAACAGGGAAAGCAGTAGGGGAGGATTCTATTCCTCTGGAATTATACAAATGCTGTGCTGAGGAATTAATACCGTTATTATTGGAAGTGATCCGGGCAATTGGTAATGGACAACAAGCACCTAAATCTTGGAATCTCACTCAAATCATTTTTTTCTTAAAAAAGGGTAAAGTACCTTATGAGAGGGGGTCATATCGCCCAATCTCACTTATTAATAGCGATGCCAACATTTTTGCTAAAATCTTGGCCATTAGGCTTGCACCAGTTATGTCTCAATTAGTATCTTCCCAACAACATGGATTCATACCAAAACGTGATACAACAGCACACATTAATATGGCCATTTCTGCTTTTGATGCTGCACGGATACAGTCCGCCCCACTCGGTATGATCTTACTAGATGCAGAAAAAGCATTTGACCGAGTGGGGTGGGGTTTTCTATGGCCAGCCCTACAGGCATTTGGCATTAATGGTCAATTGTTGAGGTGGATTCAATCACTTTATGACAACCCAATGGGTAAAATATCTTACATGGGGAAATACTCTCCTATGTTCCCAATCAAGAGGGGGACAAGACAGGGGTGTCCTTTATCACCCCTGCTTTTCGCTTTGGGTATGGAACCTTTCTTAATTGCTCTCCAACGTCAGCCTTTAATCAATCCATTTTTTAATGGTTTAAATAAATTGGATATCACGGTATATGCAGATGATGTAGCAGTGTTTTCCTCGGATGTACCTCAAGCTTTGAAAGGTATTTTTATTGAAGCAAACATATATGGATCAGTTTCTGGTTACAAACTTAACACTATTAAAACTCAAATTGTTGCAAATCATCATTTTCCTACCTCTATTTCCGGTATTTGTAAGGTCGCAACATATCTTGGTGTTAAAATTTCCTCAGATATTGATTCTGTTGTGGCTCTAAACTACGAAGTATTATTAAAAGAGACTATAATACAATTTAAGAAATGGCACAAACTTCCCCTTAATATTATCGGGCGTATAAATCTAATTAAAATGAAAATTCTGCCTAAATATCTATATTTATTTCGGGCAATTCCTCTACGCATTAATAACTCTTATTTTGTCAGATTAGAAGGGATTATTAGTAGCTTTATATGGGGATATAAAAAGGCCCGACGGGCAATCTCCTCACTTAAGTTTCCTTTTAGTCAAGGAGGCTTGGCTCTTCCAGATTTCAAACTCTATTATTGGTCGGCTTTTCTAACTCGCTTTCGTAGTTTAACAATTTTGGATAAATGTTTGTATTTTCACAAATTTCTTTTAGGACAAGATGCCACTATGTTTATTTACAGATTAAATGACCCTAATTATTTCAAAAGGGTTAAGTTTAAGACTATACGAGATACTGTTAATATTTGCCGCTCCATCATGTTGAAATGTAATGTCTCTTTCTTTCATTATAAAACACCTCTTTGGGGTAATCCAGGATTCCCGTCAATCTTTCATGAATCAATATGCAGACTATACGCAGAATCTGATATTAGAGCATTGGGAGACCTGTATGATCATCAAGGGTTTATGATATTTGAAAAATTGAGGCAATGTTATAATTTATCTGAACTGGCCGGGTTTAAATATTTGCAAATTAAGGATTATTTAGTGAAAAAATTAGAACTTAAGATGATAATAGATTCAGACTTTTGGGATTGCATTTATAGAGAATCAGACCAAGCTTTGATCAGTATAGGATACAAATTTTTTGCGGGCTTTTATACTAGCGATTTAACAAAATTAACTGCGAAATGGAATACAAGACTAGCTGCAAATATACCACCTGATTTAATCACATTATCTTTTAGGAGCTTAGATATGTCAGTTCATTCTTCTAGCCTTAAGTTGCAAATGTTTAAATCTATATGCCAACTGTACCATACCCCAGAGAGAATTCTTAAATGGACAAGGAATAAAATTTTTAGTGAACGTACGAAATGTCCCAAATGCGATCTAAGCGGGGCTGATATCACTCATATGTTTCTACTTTGTCCTATGCTTAAAGAATACTGGAGTGGTATACTTAAGGTGGTTTCCGATAGACTTAATCAACCAATCTCTTTCTCCTCAACTGATGTATTGATTGGTACATGCGTGGGTCAAAATGAACCTAATGATTTGTTGAACATTTTAATTTCGTGTGCCAGACTTATTATTGCCAGAGTTTGGATTCAGAAAAATACACCAACTGTGATGGAATGGTGGAGCTATGTTAAAGAAATCTATGCTATGGAGACCACTCTTGCCAATTCCAAGGGCCTTCGGGCTAAACAAAAAATGGACCAAATTATGACTGTTGTGTATTTTGTAATTATCTTTCTTTTGTGGTTCTTGTGTACTTTTGATGCAAATAAAAAATACTTTAAAAAAAAGGTGTGGCTGGGATGCCTTACCATGCAATATGCTCACAAAACACAGAGGCAATCCTTGGAATCAAAAGCAATAATCCTAGCTCAGTGTGGCAGAGAGCAGTCAGTCATTACTGGAGGAACATGTGTTAAGCATTTTACAGTACTATGATGATGAATAAATAGTTAAGACGACTAGAAAGACATACAACACCAATTTATAAAAATAGAGCTTATTTTTATTAAACTATAGACATCAAAACAAACTTTGTACCATCCATACAACTAGACTTGGGGACTTTTAAAGTGTTCAAAAATAGATGCACTTTAAGTTGTCAAACTGGTCCCATTGAAATGACAGGAAGAAACACAGGTGACACTCGGTCGCTTGCAGGGTGAGTTCAAACAAACCTTCTTGTGGACAAGGTCATGCGGATCCCTAGACCAAGTTCCAACAGTCGTTAATTTGTTACCTTGCCAAATGAGTCCGGGTACAGAGATAACTTGGCTTTCCTTGGTAAGAATGGGATCCGCGGTAGATCTCAAACTTGCATCACTTGACAAAATCACACTTGAAAATGGAGTCCCACTCTACCCTCGGAGAGTAGAGGCCTTTGAAGTCCTAATACCCAGATTCAACAGCTGGATTTCTTCTACCCTGCTCGACATCTCGAGGTGTGAAGGTAGCTGACAGCTGTCGATCACCGCGGCAGGTCGCGCCAAAGATGCTTTGCCACAGACTAGATTACACCACCTTTAGGATGCAGGGACACAGCAGCGGGGTCATTGCCAATTTTAGTTAATGTCACTGAGAGGTGCTCTCGAGCTGGAGATGTCATTCAAGAAGTCAATCACATGAATGGCAATCACCAAGCCTTGGCTGCAGAAAATGTAGTACATGGTTACTTTGGTGGCTGGGGGTCAATAGGAGTGGAGTAGCAGCTTGAAACTTGGTGAAAGCTTGGCCACACCTCCGTGCTTGCAGGACACCACTTCTCTTTGGGTTCACCCTTGACAAGCCCAACGGATCATAATTACTGTCATGACTGTAAACACTAGCCATCCTAGGAGGGAGGAGGTGTGACCTTCTTCCTGCCCAGACTTTTGTCTCCATCCTGCGGAAGTGCTAGCACATGCCACCAGGTTGGTAGACTATTGTCTTGGTGGCAAGCGGTTCGGAGAAGCCCACCAAGGCACTGGAGCACTAAACCTTAGGTAGGTACCAACTCAGGGTTGCACCTACATGCATGCCAGCTCAACATTGACACAATAATCATGTTGGGAATGAAAAAGCATAGTGTTTGACATCAACCACAACACAATTCGGCTGTTTAATAACTGAGCTGGGTTTCTCACGTTCTCTCAGTAGCCAGCCCATGATATCTGTGAATGTAGGGATATTTACAAATAAAAACCCTTGCTTTTCTTTGTTACTTGAGGGATATATTTGTAGTAACATATATTATTCACACCTTCAATATAATGCTCTCTACCTCCTGGGCTTAGGAGGACAACCTTAGGAGTGATTTACTTATATTAAGGCAGTGGTATGGCTCTTCAGCACATTACCATATTTACCCTGGATACTACTGGTACCATATACTGGAACTTATAAGAGGGCAAAGTACCTTGCCAATTGGATGTACCTGTTCACATCACTCTGAGAGGAAAGAGCCCAGGCACTTGCAATTAAATAGTACTACTGGAAATTGTAGTACTGATTGTGCTACCTAGAGAAGTAGTGCTTCAAATATGTGTCAGGACTCTTTCTAGAGAGCCTATCTGTGCAGTTTACACTGCTATGTTAAATTGCCATTTATAATTACCTGAATGTATTCTGTTACATATCCAGTCAGCTACCTGTGCAGCTACTGACATACCATTTTGCAAAACCATTGAGTAAATCGTACACCTAATGAGAAAGTGAAAGAGGTGATTACACATTCATTCAGATGCCCATAAAGCCTGTATGTATCCATCAGGTACAGAGCCAGTTACACACAGAGTTATACCACACTCACAGCTTACTCAGACAGATGTGCACACACTTGTAGACCCACTCAGAGACTTAAGTACCCACTCACAGATCTACTCGTAGACTCACACAACCTCTCACAGACCCATTCAGACACTCATCTACCCACTCACAGATTCACTCATACACCCCCTTGCAGAGCAACTCAGACACTCATACAGCCATTCAAACTCTCACACAGACACTCATGCACCCACTCACAGATCCATTCAGACACTAATGCACTTACTCACAGACCCACTCAGAGACTCACATACCCACTCACAGACTGGTTCAGACACTCATGTTCCCACTTAGAGACCCATTGACACACTTTTACACCCAGTCACAGACCCACAGAGATACTGTCACACACACTTCCAGACCCACTCAGACACTTTTGCACTGACTCACAGACCCATTTAGACACTTATACAGCTACTCGCAGACTCACGCAGACACTCATGCACCCACTCACAGAGCCACTCAGACAGACATGTACCCACTTACAGGTCCACTCAAACACTCATGCACTCACTCACAGAACCTGTGACACACTCACTCACAGAACCACTCAGACCCACACTCACAGACCCACTTAGATACTCATGCACCCACTCACAGACCCACTCAGACACTGTCACAACCACTCATAGATTCACTCATACACTCTCACATGACTCAGAGACCCAATGGTAGACTCTTGCACCCACACAGACCCACAGAGAAACTCAGATACTCATACAGTCACTTACAGAGCCACTAACACACGGACACATCCAGTCCAATATATATTTCACACAGTTGGGAATGCTTTATGTGTTTTTGTGAATTGAATGTGTGCATTTGCTTTGCGGATTTGCAATAGATTCCCAAAGTCAGAAAAATCAATTTAAATAGGGATTTAAAAAAAAGAAAATACCAGTGTTTGAGAAAGGGTGGCCCTTAGAAAAACCTTTGTGTTTATTGTGTGTAGATCATAACCACACATAAAACATGATGCAGCCTTTCAAGATGTGCAGGAACATCCTATTGCCTTTCTCTGTAAAATTAACTCCGTCTCTTCTATATATACCCTCCATGTCAAAGCGTAAATTGTGTTTGTAAATGGAGCCAATGTTGTGGTCGCTGGGGAATGCAGAAACAGTTTTAATGACATGCTTTCTAGATTTGTCTATCTGTGGACAGAATTTGTTTGACCACTTCAATTATTGCATTTACACCAAGGCAGTTTGAGGGAAAATTGTCCTTATTAGACCAAATGAATTCTTCATTAGGATTCCCAGTCCTACCCCAGTAAGTGTGCCAAGGTCATTGCCACCAAAGTGTACAATCATGTTGGCAATTCGCAGTCCTTTCAACCAAAAGTAGTAGACATACCTGTTTGACGCTGGGGAAGAGCTGTGCTGGGGAGACTCTAACTCCCATCAGACCCTGCGAGGAGGAGGGCCCTCGCTGAAAAGCCACACTGCTGCAGCCGTGTAAGCTGCAGACATACCTGTGTGATTCTGGGGAAGAGCCATGCTGGGGAGACTCTAACTCTCATCAGACTCTTCAAGGAGGAATACCCGAGCACAACGGGCACAAAAACAGCCGTAACAAGCTCTCCCACCCCTATTACCACCAGGATTGCCAGTGCTAATCCTATATCAGAGGGATTAACACCACCAGTTGCAATAGCTGTTCAAAAAAGAAAGAGGGACCCCTCTAAGACCCTTTGCATTAATAATTCTAAGAGAACAAGAAAATGCAAAATTGTACCATTAAATCTATCAGTTGTCAATATGGAGAACCCGCAACTGCAGCCGCCAGTCACCCCACCTAAGGCCCTGAACCTGGTTAATTTTCTTGAAACATTTATAGAGCTCCTACCTCCTATAAGCCTATGCTTAGAATCTATTACAATGGCAATAAAGGAGCTAGCATTAACAAGTGACATGCTACCTTGTGACGTTGGGGACAAAGAGAATCCTACAGGGCAGATGCAAAATCCTGTAGGGGTGATAATCCATCAATCTCATATTATGTCACCTTTAGCCCAGCCTCCATCTCGGTGTAAGGCCACCTGTTTCCTCCCGGTTATCAGCCATGATCCAAGGAGCAGAACCGTCCCCTTCTTGACCCAAGGGGCACAGAATAGGGTATTTCAGCCACAAGGATAGGGGGACCTGGTCTTACACAAAAGTTGGATGATGGGTCGAGGTTAGATCTTCCACCAGCTGCATATCCTTATGTGGTTATTCTGGCAAACACCCCTGTTCTAAAAAGAGATCAAATAGAAACCACCACTCTGCTAATCCACAAACCTCAGCACTGGATTTATAAAACCATTAATGATCGGTCAGAGGGACTTTTTAACATTTTAATGGCTTGCAGAGTCTCTTGGCTGGTTAAATAAGCCAAATCTATCACAGTGGACTGTGTGGTTTTAACTCCTAAATCTCCAGCCATACCTGAAAAAATATGATACTCATTACCCAACATGCCATCAGCATCAACACAAATATTTGCCCTACCTCTTGGTTTTTTCTATAAACTGTTGATGCACCTGCAAGGTACAAACAGAAACAAGGCTCATAACCTCACTTCACCCTGAGCGGAGGCCCAATTACATTTGCAAAGGAAATACCGCTCCATTTTATCAACTTCTAACTACTTTATGGCATTGTCGAACCTGGATGCTTGTGAGTGACTGAGTATTAGAGAGCGGTCTCAAACTGTAGTAGTGAATGATGTTCTGGAGTGTTCGGACGCTGAAGCCCCTCTACTAAAGGATATGGACAATTTCTCAGCCATCACATGAACATTGCAGGTTGAGATATGAATTGTTGGATCCAGATTGGCTAAAATATATTTCCATTTTTGACCTAGCGAGTTTGCAAGAGACTTGGGCAATGGGTCCATTGATGGCTACAGGTCATATTTTACTCCTGAAATTGCCTCAAGTGCTGGTAGGGCGAGGGGTGGGATTGTGACATTTTTAAAGAACACTCTGAGATTTGAAGTATTGTCATCTCACAATGACTGTCAATATTTTAATATGCTACACCTTAAAGGTCCTGAGGGCAATTCCATATTATTGATTCAGTTCTATAATAATCTATTTGGGAGTGTGATGTATAAAGTTGTCTCTAGAGTGGAGGAAAATATGAATAGGCTAATTAGCCCGTGCAATGAAGATCCAGCAGTGTTGTGGAGGGGCGATTTTAACATACACCCTTGCCCTTTTGCTCTAACTTCAATCTGTGGCCTAACAGACGAGGACAGAGGGGGTAGTGAGCATTTTTGCCACAATCATTATGGGAACGTACTAAATAGGCTCATTATCATAAAAGACTTGGAGATAATAAACCCTCTGTCAGAATCTACTGGCCACGCACTAGAAACATTCACTCAACTTCAAACAGATCCACAATTGATTTTATAATAGCATCAAACACACTGGGAGTAGTGTTCAGAAATGAGACAGTTCATATATATATATATAATCTTTATTGCTTGATTACTTAAAATCATTGCAATCACAGCATCATAATTCACCAAGAAAAACACAATTACATTTTAAAACAAGAGATCTTCTCTTCACATGATACAAAAAACAATCCCATATATACAGTTTAAAACCTTGTTAATAAGCCCAAATCTAGCCACCTTACATCTTGAATTACATTATACAGATTAAAGTGACGGTGTGCTTTACATACTTTTCCATAGATATCAAAAGGAAAAATTATCGACCAATAAACATTAATTTTCCATCCTTTCGAATGATCTAATGTGCAAAAATTGCATCAGTTTGCTGCGATGGTAACCCCGCTGATATTACATTTCAAATTAATACCATCGTAACAAAAAATATTAATTTAATCAAGATTTTAAATCATTAAAATCAATAGCACCAAGGTCTTAAAATTAGAGAGGATCTACCCTATATTAAACATTTATCTACTGCCATTAAAAATGTTACCAATTGACATAGTAGTGGAACCGATTCACTGGACAATGACATGATTAATGCCTGTCCAGCAGATCTCACACCACTCATCAGAAAATAGGGTCTTAGAAAAAAATGTCTAAGATTAGTCAACCTCGGGCAAACACATACTATATGTACAAGAGCTTTCTGTGGCCAACTGCAGAATCTACAATTAGAGTCCGGCCACTGTTTAATCCAAGAACGAGTGCCCTCCTTTGTTGGGTTTATACCCATACATAACCTTAGAATTTTTTTTTTAAACTTCACAGAAAAGAAGACATTTAAATATGGCTGAACACGCCAATGTGAATTAATCACGTACCATGCATAGTTTTTTTAAGCTAAAACAATTTTATCCAATTTAAACGATTCCGCTTTGATATGCTTTTTTAAAATGTATTTATAATTAGGCATTTTTAAAGCTGACAGTTCAATTTTCAGGCCGATATCTTGTAAGGATGCTAAAATAAAAGCTCTCCATTTTGCAGTGTAGGCAGATTTATCAATTTCTTGCTAGCAAATATTCCCTAAAGATGCCGGGGCTGATGTTGATAAAACAGCCATGCATTTTAGGAAGGATCCTTTTGATCACAGTTGACTTCTCTGGCTTTAGCGACCATGCGGCTGTAGCTTGTCATATGCAGTGAGTAGACGTCCATAGTCCTAACATCTCACACATAAAACCCAATATTGCAAGGAAGAATGGGATAACACTTAATTGGGAGAGCGTTTATAAGGCAGTCCTTATCCCCCAGGTAGTGTCTAGCTGGCTCAAAGAAATTCTAATATGTTTAGATCTAAACCCGGACCTCTAGATCATCATTGAGGCCTTTGAAAATATTCTGCTAGAAGTGAAAAAGAATCTCTCAAAGAGTGGTGGGTCACAAAAACCAAGGGCCAGAAATGGTGCAACCAGAATTGCACTAAAGCACTCTCTTATTTACATCAAATCCATAAGTGTGTGACAAAAGACCCAGCCCTGGTTAAACAGGCCCGCCTAAGGTATTCTACGGCCAGGAAGATTAAGCCAAAGATACTGAAGGAAGAAGCATGGGAAAAACTGCTCAAAGCATCTATTACAAATAATGCAAGGGATTTTTGGGCAACGATCAATGCCCCATTTTTTGTTTTTAAACAATTTTTATTGTATATAAAAATGAACATTGGGCATTTTCCGGGCATACATTGCACATATTATTCGCTCAAAAGTAATATGGCTACACATAGTGGACATTGCATTTGATCTTTAGGATGCATCTTGTTTTCATTCAAGGTATCCGTACATCACCCACCCCCTCCCTCCAGGTGTCCCTTCCCCCTCCCCCTCACTCTGAATCGCTATCACTGTCCATCTGTGGTGGTTCACAAATATACCCTCTGTATTCGTTCCATGCTCCCCAGAGTTTCCCCCATTTTCGTGGACACTTCTGATTTAAATATACTGTCTTTTCAGCAACCATCGCTGAGTCCATATCCGCACTCCAGTCCCTGAGCGCCGGTGACACGGGGGATCCCCAAGCCTTGGCCACATTTCGCTTAGCATACATAATACCCAGCGTTGCCCAGTCCTGCATCGGGATATTTAAATCAGTAGGCTCCCAGACGTTCAGTAGACACCGACGCGGCTCTGGGAGCAGGGAATCTCCAACTACTTGTGATATAGTTCGCATAACCTTGGACCAGTATTCAGCAATGAATGGGCATTCCCAAATAGTGTGGTAGAACGTCCCTACCTCCCCGCAGCCTCTCAAACAATACTGATGTGTGGCTCTTCCAATTTTATGTAGTGTGACCCTTGTATAATAGACTCGGTGCAGGACTTTTAATTGTATCAGTCTGAGTCTAGATGATTTAGCAACCTCCCGGGGTGCTGATAGCGCGATCTGCCAGTCCGTTTCATCAAAGTCGCCCAATTCCCCAGTCCAGGTTGTCTTTAGTTTGTCCATGGGGTCGGGCATGTTGTTGACTATCTTACAGTAAACCAGTGAGGTCGCCTTGTTAAGCATATGCTCCGTAAGGAGTCTATCCTCTAAAGGAGTGGACTCTGGTAGTTTTCCTTCAGTTGGCAACACTGACCTTAGAGCATGACTGATTTGTAAATAGCGGAAGTGTTCCGTTTCCGCCAAATTGAATTGGGCCGCTAGTTGGTCGAAAGTGAGGTTTATACCCTGTCTATAAAGGTCTCCAATCGTTGAGATACCAATCTGGTCCCAGGCCTCAAAACCCTTACTATTACGGAGACGGCCGAGGCGGCACGATACCCAAAGTGGCGTCATCTGCGTGATCGTATTTTTACATTTGAGACGAGCCGACGCCATGTGCCAGAGCTTCACCGTGTGAGCTGTGGGGCCCAGCAAAGCCGCCACTCCCAGACGATCATACAGTGCCGCAGTCACTCCCCCAGTCCCTAGGTCATATCTATCTGCCATAAACGCGGGCTCCGTCTGTGGCGCATGAAGCCAGTGATTAATAATTTTCAGTTGTGATGCCCAGTAATACAACTGGACATCTGGGAGTGCAATTCCCCCATCAAACCACGCTCGCACCAACTTTTGTCGGCAAATGCGTGCCGGTTTCTCTCCCCACAGCAAAGCCGGAGACTAGTGCATTTATGGACTGGAAATACCTGTTAGGCACGAGAAATGGAGTGTTTTCCAGGATGTAGAGCAGTCGCGGTAGTGTCATCATTTTAAATAGGTTTCACCAATGTTTTTCCAAAGTTTTGTTAACGAAATAATAGTATGAAAAATTGCTCGTTTATGATTTCATCTTGTTTTATTCACAAGGGTATAATCTGTTATTGTTTGGTTATTCCATCAAATTTCCAAATGAATGCACTCTAATAATCCCAATGCATTTCGGCACGATTAAATGCCTTCTTCTGGGGATTTATATTCTGTCAATGAAAAAAGAAATATACTCGGTATACATGTAGTTATCCTCAGATATTAAACTAAACTATTAACAGCGTACATGTAGCTAGTCCGTGAATATTATAGGTACAAACCTATGTTTAAGAAAAATCTCAAAAATAAAACGTTTCGCCGTGTGACATTTAATGGAGAAAGTGACTTGTCTAGCAGGATAATGCGCCCGAATGGCGTGCTGTAGTTACGTTGTGATCTCCATGAATTATTAAACCAGTGCTTGAGAAGAGGTAAAACAAAAGTGCTCGAAGCGGGTTCTCCGATCAATATTTATTTATTTATTTATTTATTTTGCAATTTATAACGCGCAGACTAAACCCGAAGGTATCAAGGCGCCTATCAAAATCAATCAGCAAAATTTGCAGAGCACCACTACGGGTATGCACGTGTGAAAAGGTGAGTTTTTAGCGCGGATCTAAAAGTTTGCAGAGAGGGACGGGATCTCACTTCCAAGGGAAGGGCATTCCACCATTTAGGTGCCAGGGAGGAAAAGGCCTTACCTCCCCATCTTGCTTTTCTGACACGAGGTACAGAAAAGCTTAATATGCTTAAAGACCAAGTGAAACACGGAGATTAAAAATGAAGAGTTGAACTAAGGTGCTATTTTAGATGTGCTCGTGCATGCAAATCTCAACACCGGTATTGAAAAACGCGGTGGAGAGAATCTTACCGTGGCGTGTAGACGCTGGAAAGTGAAACAAGGTGTGGCTGAATTCCATGCCGGGTTAGAGCATAGCTAAACCCCGGAAGTGTATTTAACTTTAACGGTTGCTAAGTAACATCAGGTTCTCGGGTAAAACGAGGTGCGCAGGTTAATAAAAAAACTGCCGTGGTTTGTTACGATACGTGTGGTTAATATAAACGTGCAGTGACAAATGGTTGTGTTAGAATCAGGAAAAGTATTTAGAGAAAACAGAAATAGGAAGTGTTATACAAACGCTAAGCGCGTGAGTAACTGCGGATCGCTGTACTGTATGGCTGAACATTTGGTATAAAGGAATACTTTGTTACATACATGTATGTGCAAATATATATCAACATATAAAACTGTCTATCAATCGCATGTAAGTCCGTGAATGAATCTTATTTTATAAATAGCATGAGTATTCCACACGGTCATTGAGGCCGAACGGTTTCATGCTTGATAGTACAAAAATCCAGTAATTTTCTCTTTTGAGTAGTTCAGTGTGGTTGTCTTTGCCTTCTTGTTTGACGATTGTTTCCAATGCGCAAAAGCGCAATTGGCTGATGCCGTGGCCTGCTTCCAAGAAATGCTGAGCTATTGTGGATTTAACCTGCTTGTTTCTTATGTTGGACTTGTGTTCATTAAGGCGTGTTTTGAGCTTTCTCTCTGTTTGGCCAACATAAAGTTTACCACATGGGCATTTCAACACATAAACCGCATTGGATGTGTCGCATGTCGCTGTCGCTCTGATCTTTATTTGGTGTCCTCTCATTGGATGATTGATGGTTTGTCCTTTCATCACGCTGTTGCAATGGTTGCAATTCCAGCAGGGAGTTGTTCCTTTAAATTTTGTGATGGTGCGATCAGAGTGTTTGATGAGTTCTCCCAAGTTTTTTGCTCTTGTGTAGGCAAAGGTGGGTTCTGTGTTAAAGATGTTGTTAAAGTCAGGTTCAACTCTAAGGATATCCCAGTGTCTCTTGATGATCTGCTTGTATTTTTTGCTGGCTGTAGAGTATTTGGAAACAACCGTGATGGATTCTTTTTTGGGAGTAATAGTGCTTGTCAATAGTTCACTTCTGTTTTTAAGTGCGCAACGTTGTTGGGCCTGCTCGAGGACTTGGTGTGGGTACCCACGAGACTTGAATCTCTCTGTCATGATTTGAATCTCTTGTTCGAATTGGATGGTGTCAGATGTAATTCTCTTGGCTCTAATGAGTTGACTGTATGGCAGATGATTTTTGAGAGGCTGCGGGTGAAAACTTGAATAATGTAATGTATTGTTCCTGTCTGTTTCTTTCCTGAACAAACTGGTTTCAAATCCGGTTGGTGTGTTGGTAATCCTGACATCAAGAAAAGTTATGGAGGTGGTTTGGATTTCATGGGTGAACTGTATGCGTTGATCGATAGAATTGAGTAGAGCAAGCTCCTTTTGTAATGATTCTGGTGAACCTTGCCATATTAAGAAGATGTCATCGATGAATCTTACGAACAGCTTAAGGTGATCTGTCCATGATGGTTTGGAAAGGATATGATCTTCTTCAAATCTGTGCATGAAAATATTCGCATAGGCAGGAGCTGCCGAATTTCCCATTGACGTACCTGTCATTTGTTGGTACCAGTCTTCTTTCCAGACAAAATAACTGTGAACTAAAGTGAATCCCAATAGTTCCATGAGGAAGATTTTGAAATCATCGTCCAGTTGCGTTCTTAACAGGCAATACTCTATTGCTTCTATGCCCATGGAATGGGGAATAGATGTATATAAGGATGTCACATCTACCGTGCATAGTAGAAGGTCACTCCGATCTTCGATTGCTACAAGGTTCAGTTTATTGAGAAAATCAGAAGTGTCTCTTATGAAGGTTGGTGTTGCGGTAACAATGGGTTGAAAGTACTTATCCAAGAATTTTCCTACTGGCTCATGGATACTCCCGCAAGAAGAGACTATCGGTCTACATGGCGGTTGGTGGAGATTTTTGTGAATTTTAGGAACCAGAAAGAACTTCGGACTTTTGGGATGTTGAGTGGTGAGGTATTTTTTGGTTTTGTCAGCAATCACTCCGTTTTCAAATGCCGTATTGAGAATAACATCTAGTCTCTCCTTAAATTGTGTAGTTGGATTAGACTGTAGTTTATAATATGTGTTTGTGTCCGCGAGGTGAAGGGATGCCTGGCTGTCGTACTAGGTGGTGTTAAGAATGACAATTGCACCGCCTTTATCTGCTTTTACGCATGTTATTTCCTTATTATTTGAGATATAACACTTCCTATTTCTGTTTTCTCTAAATACTTTTCCTGATTCTAACACAACCATTTGTCACTGCACGTTTATATTAACCACACGTATCGTAACAAACCACGGCAGTTTTTTTATTAACCTGCGCACCTCGTTTTACCCGAGAACCTGATGTTACTTAGCAACCGTTAAAGTTAAATACACTTCCGGGGTTTAGCTATGCTCTAACCCGGCATGGAATTCAGCCACACCTTGTTTCACTTTCCAGCGTCTGCACGCCACGGTAAGATTCTCTCCACCGCGTTTTTCAATACCGGCGTTGAGATTTGCATGCACGAGCACATCTAAAATAGCACCTTAGTTCAACTCTTCATTTTTAATCTCCGTGTTTCACTTGGTCTTTAAGCATATTGATCGGAGAACCCGCTTCGAGCACTTTTGTTTTACCTCTTCTCAAGCACTGGTTTAATAATTCATGGAGATCACAACGTAACTACAGCACGCCATTCGGGCGCATTATCCTGCTAGACAAGTCACTTTCTCCATTAAATGTCACACGGCGAAACGTTTTATTTTTGAGATTTTTCTTAAACATAGGTTTGTACCTATAATATTCACGGACTAGCCACATGTACGCTGTTAATAGTTCAGTTTAATATCTGAGGATAACTACATGTATACCGAGTATATTTCTTTTTTCATTGACAGAATATACATCCCCAGAAGAAGGCATTTAATCGTGCCGAAATGCATTGGGATTATTAGAGTGCATTCATTTGGAAATTTGATGGAATAACCAAACAATAACAGATTATACCCTTGTGAATAAAACAAGATGAAATCATAAACGAGCAATTTTTCATACTATTATTTCGTTAACAAAACTTTGGAAAAACATTGGTGAAACCTTTTTATAAGGACAAGTTTGGAGCCCGGGGGACACTTCCCAAATGCAGGGGAGTGCTACCTCAGTTCAGTGATCAATTAGGCTTTCAGTCGGAGGGCGCTACCTCGGAGCACCATAAAGTTTAAAACAACTTCAACTCAGAATTGCTGTGCATCCTGCTACTCCTTTTTGATCATTTTAAATAGTGCAGCCTTGCCCAACAGAGTCAGCGGTAGGGTATGCCAGTGCCTTACATCCGTGCGAAAACATTCAAGTGGCGACTGTAAATTACGCGTATAAAAACTTTCCCAATTCGTTGTCACCCATACCCCCAAATATTTAGGGTCCATCAGTGATCGTCAGAGGGCAGTCGTGGGGGAGGATCGGCGGGGGGCCCTTGAGGACAAACATCACCGACTTGGACCAGTTGATGGTGTAGCCCGAGGCCCGCCCAAAAATTTTACAGATGTCGAGGAGAACCATGAAAGAGCGCCTGGGGCGGGTCAAATAGAGGAGAATGTCGTCGGCGTACAGCAATATGTGGCCCTCCCACGATTCAGTCCAGTTGAGGCCCCTTATCATGGGGTCCCACCGTATCCACGCTGCCAGTGGTTCTAAAACCAGCGCGAAAAGGAGAGGCGACAGGGGGCACCCCTGACGCGTGCCGGGGCTTAACTCAAAATCCCTGGAAATATGGCCGTTGGCCACTACATGCGCCAATGGATTTGTATACAGGAGCTTGACCCAAGCACAAAACTTTGGGCCAAAGCCTAGATGGCGTAGCACCGCAAACAAATACGGCCACTCGACCATATCAAAGGCCATTCGCGCATCCAGGGACAAAATCACAGCCGGTTCGGACAAGACTGATATCTGCGACATCACCGCGTGGACTCTTCTTAAATTCAGCGTGGTGCTCCTGTTTGGCATACATCAGATTGGTCCAGATGTACCAGGGTTTCCAGGTGCGGGGTTAGGCGCATGGCAATCATTTTGGCCAGTATTTTTGCCTCCGCATTCAGCAGTGAGATGGGACGGTATGGTGTACACTCGTCCGGGGGTTTACCAGGTTTCGGTATAGCTATGATCGTAGCTGTGCGCTGATCTCGAGGCAATGCCCCCTTGGCCAAGCTGTCTTCAAACATTCGCAATAGATGCGGGGCCACTTGGTCTGAGACGCTCTTGTAGAATTCTATGGGAATCCCATTAGGCCCCACAGCCTTGCCCGACTGCAAGGAGTGAATAGCAGCCATAACCTCGTCCAAGGTGAAGTCTGACTCTAGAAGTTCAGCGTCCGTATCCGTGATGGAGGGCATTTGGATATCTTTAATATGGGTTTGCGCCTCTTCAGAGGACATACCCGATAAGGAAGTATAAACTGCTTCATAGTGATCGGCCAAGAGGGTATTCAGAAACATGCCTAAAAACTGCAGAAAAGAGAGCCAAAAAACTGAAGCGATCTGAAACTTTGGTACCCAAGCATAATAGGAAGCCAGATGAACTTACGCAGGTTGCATTCATAACAGAATATGGTATGTTTAGCGGTCATATCTATAACATCTTGAGACGACACTGGGGCATACTACAAGACAGCTCTGTCCCAGGGAATGCCATTTCTGCACGACCAAAAGTTGTTTACCGCAAAGGCAAAACCATCAGAGACATATTATGTCCCAGTTATGTAGAAGAAAGGAAATCCAATCCAAATGCATGGCTGCCGATCGGAGGGATGGGCTTCCACACGTGCGGAAACTGTAATGTCTGCCAATATGGCATGAACAGATGTACAGAGTTTCAATACAATCGGTCAAAAAATTACCGTATAGTTTCTTTTATGAATTGCAATACCACCTTTTGCATATATGTGTTGAAATGCTTCTGTGGGAAGATATATGTGGGAAGTAGCAGTAGACTACTCAAAATAAGAATCCAAGAACATGTCAGGGACATCAAAAAAAGAGATGAACGTTCCCCAGTAGCACAACACATAGCAGAGACACATCCATCACAGACTAACATCCAGTTTCATGCAATAGATCATATTCGGGCTGGAAACAGAGGAGGAGATAGAATAGTGAGACTACGGCAAACAGAGGCAAAATGGATATGTCGTCTGAGGGCCGTGTCTGAGGGACTTAATTTCACAAATGAATTTCATCATTTTCTTTAACCCTCCGTAAGAACGCCAAATTAAATCAAGTGTGTTATTTAACGTCCAGCCTGATATACCTGTAATTCTAACATCTCACACTGTATGTGCTTACATGCAGTGATGACAGGCTAGGTGACAAGTGAATATGCTCTGAATAACTATTAATCAATAAATTCTTAAAAACATCCTGATCTCTCGCTGTTCTATATTGAATTAAATGTGACAGCGTTATTTCCATAATACATGATACTGTAGGATGCAAACAGATATGTAAGAATGCAAACATGTGATTAAATTAACCTTAAAGTATAATAGCTGTAACGTTATTTTAGAGGCATCTGGTTGGGAGGTTCACTTGGGAAAATAGTAATAAGCCTAACTGAAATCTTTAAATAGTTCCAAATAAACTCACAATGTTATCTTATGTGAGTATATATATCCAAATATGAGGACAAATGTAACTATCACGGTAATAGTAATTAGGTATAATCGGTATGGCGGGAGTATCCGACTAGCACAATGTTCAATGCTCACTCAGTAATGGCGCCGCTCTATAATGCGATCCACGAGCAAATGTGAAGCATACAATTATAAAAACTACATTTTCCAAGAGCATTTTATGCTGGGATCGCTATATTATTATGTGCGAATAAACTAGACAAATAAATATAACTATAGGGATAGTCGTAATTCAATTATATATGCACGTGCGGGTGAATCAATATAAACTCCAAATAAACTCACAATGTTATCTTATGTGAGTATATATATCCAAATATGAAGACAAATGTAACTATCGCGGTAATAATAATTGTGTATAGTCGGTATGGCTGGAGTATCCGACTAGCACAATGTTCAATGCCCACTCAGTAATGGCGCCGTTCTATATTGCGATCCGCGAGCTAATGTGAAGCATACAATTATAAAAAACACTACATTTCCCATTAGCATTGTATGCTGGGATCGCTATTTTATTACGTGTGAATAAACTAGACAAATAAATATAACTACGGGGAGAGTCGTAATTCAACCATATATGCACGTGCGGTTGAATCAATATATGCCGTTTTATGTGCTTGTTCCCCAATGATGCCGCATCTGAGTTTCTGGTCGATACAAAGTTAGTTAACATATGGACTACATCCCCCATCAGTATGGTATGCGGGGGAGATGACAATAAAGAGTTGTTTAACGACTACAATTCCCATGCGCCTGCGAGCGTCATGGCGTGAGATTTAA
Organism: Lissotriton helveticus; assembly: GCF_964261635.1. Lineage (NCBI taxonomy): Eukaryota > Metazoa > Chordata > Amphibia > Caudata > Salamandridae > Lissotriton > Lissotriton helveticus. The sequence continues at coordinate 1,646,924,279 of NC_136063.1, read as the reverse complement.
CATTTATGCGCGGTAAAATGTAATCAGGTTCAGCTGTTTGCACTTTGTAGTTAACGTTATGTAAGGCTAAGGGTATTTAAATGCGCTTGCATTTGTCCTCTTCCATCGACTGGGAAGGGACCATGCACGCGAATCGGGCAGCACGCTGAAAGTGAGTACAGAGACAGTCGTAGATACTTTGTGTGAGTGTGAGTAGCTGTCACACTCGGGTGATGCGATTGCCGCTAGCCTGAAGTAATGTCACTCTGGGACGCTCTCTTAATTTGTTGTAAAGTATATATGCGAATATTGGGGAGGGCGCCATGGTTCTTGCTGTATATAAGCATGCACAGAGACGGTCCCTGGCACTCCTCGTAGGTGCGAGCAGCTGTCACGCATGGGTGATACTTCTGCCGTTAGCCCAAAGCGATGTCAGTCTGGGACGCTTTTGTGGTGGGGTGTGCAGTCCATGTACAAACAAGGTGGAAGGCGCCCTGGGTGTTGTTGAATAAAACCAAAAAGCTTGTCCCTCTGCCTCTAACATGTCATTACCTATTGTGAAAAATTTATTCCAATATAGAGATGTAACTGGTGACCCTTTTGGTTCTCTCAGGAGGAAAAAAGCATTTAGACTATCCCATGTTAAGAACTAAAACCAATTTGGGAAATGGTATAATTGAAATGCTTGTTACAAACAATTGAATACTTCTCGCTTTTAAAATACTTACCATTTAACCACAAAATAAGAACATTAGTTGCTAGATTCATAATGCCCAAGACCCTACTGTTGATAATTGAATATGGGTGGTTGGGTGGTATAACATCACACTACTGTGCCCTAGTTAGGACCCTGATAAAAATAGGAGACTGAATAATATGGAACCATTTTAATAAATATCTTAATAGGATTTTTTAAATCAGTTGCAATACTAGATCACTGTGATAAAGTAGGACCATGGAATTCCCCAAGAAATAGGAGATTGTATAAAGTGAAATCACTACAATGAGTGTCTAAATTTTGATTTTTGCATGTTATTTTAGATGCCTAATACTTATTGAAGAATTTCTGTTGGTCCCATAAACACAACTATCGGAACTCGTAGGATATAAAAAAACGAGAAAGACGCTACTCTGGACATATCAGATTACTCCTGATATTGTAAGTAAAACTCTGTGGGTATTTATAACGACCCTTTATTATGACACACTATACATGTTAAGTAGGTACTCAGGTACATTGTATATATTTTTAGATCCCGATGACACAGATGGGAGCATCGCTAAATGCTGTACATTAGAGGAAAACTGAGAAGTCAAATCAAAAGCATAAGGAACTAGAAGAAGGGATTTTTTGATTGTAAGTACTAGCTAAATCTATGGACTCTATGCATATCATCTGTATGTATCCATAGGAACTCAATATATATACTTGATACCTTATAGGTGTTCATATTGACGAATCTTGGTTCAAACGACGCAAGCTCTATTTTACACAGCTCAACTGATCTTAGAGGTATGCAAAATGCTCTATTTCAATAAGAAAGTGGTTCCGAAATGAGAAATTAGGAGTATGATGTTATAGCAATGTAATTGTAACATACCAATGAGTTGGGTAGCTTTATTGTCTTAGTGTATAATACTGAACACACACTGAGTGCTATATGACGTCGCTGGATAATAAGGAGATATAACCGATGGTATTTTTAAAGAAGCGAAATTAGATGAGTTTTGAAGTTAATTTCCTCCCTGTGTTAGCTTCACACTCGAATACCGTGAGAATGTACTTCTTAGAAAATAATGTATTTGTGATAACATCTAACGCTTTCCAAATGTATGCAGTGGAATGATGCAAATCTGAAACATATTTTATATAATTATGTACAGATGTCAATTGACATAATGGCAACTTTTGATGCATAATAGTTAATGGTTAAGTGTACTAGGCTTAGTGCAAACTACCATTTTTTAGATTAAAAGAAACCTTTTTATGATGTATATAAGGTTTGTCTGTCCTTGTATGTATCGTGTAAATATTTCCTATGTGTAATTTTGTGTTTTATGTACAATTGCTTCTAGCCCTGAAGAAGTCACAGTGGTGACGAAACGCGTTGGCTGCTAGCAATTTCTTGAATCTTCAACCTGTTTATCTTTGAATAAAAAGCCCTACTTCAGAAATTACAAGACTTGGACCTTACTTCTTCTTGGAAAGCGCTAATATTGTATATTTGTGAATAACTGTTGCATACTCTTGCAAGCAATACAATGTATATATAATTTCCCTTGTGCGGGTCTTTTTGTTATCATTATTGTATGTGATGTTTTGCATCACAGTGTAGGGGGTGTTTACGGGTCACGCCCTCGACCTATACGCACAGGCTTTTGAGTACGAGAAATAAGACCAAAAATAGTGGAATAGTGTGCAGGCAGTTAATAGCTCTGACCCAATTTGTTGTGTTATTTATAGCTATGATCGTAGCTGTGCGCTGATCTCGAGGCAATGCCCCCTTGGCCAAGCTGTCTTCAAACATTCGCAATAGATGCGGGGCCACTTGGTCTGAGACGCTCTTGTAGAATTCTATGGGAATCCCATTAGGCCCCACAGCCTTGCCTGACTGCAAGGAGTGAATAGCAGCCATAACCTCGTCCAAGGTGAAGTCTGACTCTAGAAGTTCAGCGTCCGTATCCGTGATGGAGGGCATTTGGATATCTTTAATATGGGTTTGCGCCTCTTCAGAGGACATACCCGATAAGGAAGTATAAACTGCTTCATAGTGATCGGCCAAGGTGTCAACAATATCTGCAGGGTAAGTGTACATCACGCCGTCAGCAGAACGAAGTTGAGCTATCGTCTTTTGGGCCCTGTCGTTCTTATGTAGCCACGCCAAAAGTCTTCCTGCCTTATCCCCAACCTCATATATGATGTGTTGAGTGCGCAGAAGTCATTGTCTGACCTGCGCCCTCTGGTACTCTGCCAATTCCGCCTGTTTAAGACGTAATTGACGCTTAAGCTCTTCAGTAGGATCGCGATCGTGCTCAGCCTGTAAAGCTTCCAAGTCATGCTCCAGCGTTGCCAGTTCATCCTGCATGGTCCGCCTATGGCCCGTTATGGAGGCTATCGCTTAGCCCCTCAGTACCGTCTTGAACGCTTCCCATAGGACCCCGGGCGAGTCCACTGAGGCAGTATTTTCCTGGAAATAACACTTTGTAGCTGCAACTAGATCCTTTCCGACGTTAGGTACTCTTAAGTAATGGGGCGATATTGGGAAGATTCGTCTCAGAGCCTGTACATGGGAGGAGTATACCATAGTAATTGGGGAGTGATCTGAGATGCCCCTTGGGCCTAGTTTGACGTCTAATATGTGGGGCAAACTGTCTGCAGTGATGAAAAAATGGTCAATACGTGATAGACTATTGTGTACCCCGGAGTAAAAGGTGTAGCCCCGCTCCCCGGGGTGTTTGAACCTCCACCCATCCGTAAGACCCAAAGCCTCAACATAGCCTGCTAACCTCGCCTTATGTGTCCCCGTCAACCTGCTAGGGTGGCGGTCAAGACCTTCATCTAGAACCGCATTAAAATCTCCTCCCAGTATGAGTTCACCCTCTGGTAGTGTCAGTAGAAATGCACTGAGAGCTGGGAGAGCGACTAAGTGTAGGGCTGGTGGAACGTACACTGACACCACGTTGAATCTCTTACCCTCCCATAAGCAGGAGATGGCTGCAAAGCGTCCCTGTGCATCCTTCCACACCTGTTGCACTACCATTGGGAATCGTTTACGCAGCAGAATACCCACTACCCTAGAACCGGAGGAAAATTCAGAGTGCGCCACCATAGTATAACGCCATCGATCCAGAGCCTTACATGTCAAGCCCACCAGATGGGTTTCTTGAAGTAACACCAGTGTCGGGGCTGTTCTGCGCACATATTGTAATACTAAGCCCCTCTTTATTTTATCTCCCAAACCACGAACATTCCAAGAAATCAGGGTCAGGGGGGACACCGGGGCCTGGACTAAGCATGGGCGGATTTTACGAATTGGCAATCCGCGAACTTGCGTATTTACGGATTCGCAATCCGCAAAATCCGCGAACTCTCGCGAATTTGCGGATTTTTTTTTTTTTGTGTTCGCAAGGATTTCTGCCAGTTTGCGAGGGTTCTGTACCAGTTCGCAATTGCGAACTTACTTGTCGGCTCGCAACGGCCGCGACTATGTTGTTTCTACATCTGGTTCATCATCACAGGTTCACAGCACCCTCTGTTTCACCACTGCCACCCTCTGGTACACCCATGCCACCCTCTGGTACATCACTGCCACCCTCTGGTTGGTTTATCACTGTAGATTATGGGGGTGAAAAAAAGCAAGCACACCTGCCCTGCTTCAACTGACATGAATTAATTTGGGGTTGATTAATGTGTCACTGAATTTAAACTTCCAGTCTGGCTGGCACCTGCTTCCTTATCTGTAATTTGCTGAACTCTGAAGGGGCCCCTCAGGAAGCACTACAGGGAATGGTTACTAATGATAAGATTGAACTATTGCACCTGCTGAGTGCTTTCATTTTTGTCTGTAATTGCTTTCTGTTGCAGTGTAATTTTTTTAACAGGACCTTTGTTGTATACTTGTACCTATTCTCTGAGCCTGCTGTGAGGGCCAGAGCAGGGTCATAGAATAGTTGCAAGTAGGCAAATGAACTCTGAAGGGGCTCCTCAGGAAGCACTACAGGGAATGGTTACTAATGATAAGATTGAACTTTTGCACCTGCTGAGTGCTTTCAGTTTTGCAAAAATCCAAATATCCAGCAGCATCCACAAAAGTAATCCTTCCGGGTCAAGATCCAAATCAAAGTGACCAGCACATGAAGAAAGCACTGGGAGGAGCCTGGTGGACAGGAACAGGAAGTTAGAGACTGTGGGGCACTTCCTTCCTTCCACCCCCACCCCCCAAAATGGACTCCTTGCAAAGAAAAAGTGCAGGCAAATGTCAACCTGAGGAGTTATTTTGATAAAAATCATAATTTTCAAGGTTTATGCTGCCTGCTGGTGGATTTCTTGTGCGAAATTGCAAATTTTGCAATCTCGCAATTGTGAGATTGTCGCTGCCCGCCGCATCTACGTGTTCGCAAGTATTTACTCCCGTGAAATTGTATAGTATTCTAGTTGGCAAGTGCGACCAAGCAAAAAATCCGCTCCGCACGGATTTTACGAATTTTCGGCAAGTTCGCGAGAGTTCGCGGATTGCGAATTTACCGAAAATCCGCAAAATCTGCGAGCGGAACGGATTTTACGCCCATGCTTAGCCTGGACCTGGGCAGTCTCACACGGTACTACCTCATCCAAGACCTCTTCCGCCATCACAGTCAAACCATTTTTCGAAACTTATTAATGCATCCACCATGTGTTCACCTGTATCCCCGAGGTTAAGCCCACAACCAAAACACATAACAAAGGACAACCGTCCCTTCCCTTTCCCAATCATTGCAAACTGAGGACGTATGCATGTACTATAAACAGTATTACCAATACCACTTTCCCGTCCCGCCCCTGAAACAGCCCTCACAGCCCCTACCTCCCCCCTCCCTGCTCCCCTGCCTGTGGACTTTAAACTGCCCACCCCCAACCCGGCAGAGTGCCTGTGCATTCCCCACCCATAGTGAACTTGCGTAGAGATGAGGCGTCCTCCTCCCCCGCGGCCAATCAGTACGTTAACAATACAATACAGCCTGTAATCAAGATTGAATACTTAAAGAAAAGCATCATAACATGTCTAAGAAACTGCAATTAACCATATTACATACCCGGAAACCTCAGATCTAAGCACCTTCACCCATTCTTCCCGTATCATCAGCCCCCCCCCATTGATACTTGCAATTGTTCATCAGGATCAGTCCGTTTGAGGGCCTTTAGTGTTTCTCACTCCTGTTTGGACAGTCCACTCGTCTCGGGGTCAGCCCCCATCATTGTGGGCTCTGACTCATCTCTGGACCCTCTTTCCGGTATGCCATTGCGCCGTCTAGTCTTGTTGCTGACCTGAGTCCAACCCTCCAGCCATTCCCAGGTCGCCTCAGGGGAATCAAAGAACCACGACCTGCCGTCCCGTTCGACTCTTAGTTTTGCTGGAAAAAGCATTGCGTATTTAATGTCTCTGCCACGCAGTTCCCGTTTTACCGCCTGAAAGCTGTGCTGTTGCGCCTGGACTCGGGCCGTGAAGTCCGAAAAGAAGGAAACCTCGTAGTTGTCGATCTTCAATGGGGGGCCCGCCCTGGCAGTGTGTAGAATGCTGTCCCGGTCCCTAAAATTGAAGACTCTGGCTATAAGTGGTCCGGGGGGGCCCCGACTTTAGGCCTCCCGCCCGGTACCCTGTGGGCTCGCTCTATGGAGAAGAAGGCAGACAGTGCCTTTGATTTCAGGTGTTTCGTGATCAATTCTTCTACATAGAGATCCGCCGCTTGCCCCTCTGTTTTTTCCGGGACCCCAAGGATTCTTATGTTGTTGCGACGGGCCCTCCCTTCGTACTCATCCAGCTGTTGTGCCATACGTGCCTGTTTTTTCCATGTCGGACATTTGGCGCTGGAGCTCGGAAGTGTCTTCCTGAAGAGCCGCCGTCACAACCTTGAGTTCCCTCACCTTTTCGTTTGTCTGTTTAAAATCGGCGCATAGAAGGGAAACTTCCGTTGTTACCGAGTCCATAGACGTACGCGTCTCTCCAATGGCCGCTAGGACGTCATGAAGCATGGGCTCCTTGGGCTGGGGGGGTGACCCCTTCATGCCATTTTTATCTGCTTTCGGCGAGTCAGTTTTGTCTTCTCTCTGCTTCCACGCATATTTGGATAATTTCGCCTGGGCGGTGTTCTTGAAGCTTCTGCCCCCGTCGCCATCCTCACCCTCAAGGCCGACGGCCCGCCGCTGAAATTTCACCTGAGTTATCGCCACAGCACTTATCACCAGGGCCGAGGACCTCAGGGCACGTCCCGCGTGTCTCGTAATGTATCAAGGGTCCTGCCTCCAGCCCCCGAGTCCTATGGAGCCTTGACGCGGCCGGTAGCTCTGCCGAACCGGTCAGTGAAGTCCAGTGAACAGTGTACAGTCGCCCCAGCTGAGTGAGCCCCCACTGGGGTGGTCCCGCAAGTCAGAAGCAGGGGTGGGGGGGAGGCAGCAGGGAGTTTTGTAGCCTGCCCACAGCGCGTCCCAATATGCCCTCTGCCACTGCAGCAGCTCCCTGTGATGTGACCAGGGAAAGGAGAGCAATTCGAGTGGCTTCTTGACGCTCCAAACGGTGGGGGGTCTTTACTGTGGGCAATGCCGGCGGTATACTGCAGTTTAATTCACCTTGCCCCTCTCCCCCACCAGCCCAGCCACTGTTTCTAGCTCCAAGGCCGGCTGCCGGCAGGCCGCAAAGCCGGGAGCTAAATTTTCGCCCTGTCCCTGGGCTTACTGTGCTGCCGCCGCCCTTGACGGTGATTGGATGCGGCCCCTCCGGTCCCCCTTCGCTGCCCCGTTCGTCCGCGCTGGGCCACAAGCCCTTAACAGTTCGTCACCTGGGAGGAGGGGGGTTCCTCAGTGGCCGAGCGGAGCTGATCAGTGCTCTCGATCCACCACGTTGCGCCGTCCGAGCGTTTCGGCCGCCGATCCACAAACCCGCTGTGTAGCGAGATTTAAAGGCTGCACTCGTCACACCGGAGCCTGCTGTGGGGTCATCAGATACTCCGCTGGTCGTCACTGGGGAGGTTTATCCGGGTCTACAGGCTGCAGCTCGATCCATAGCCGCGGGTTTAGGAGAGCTCGCTCAGTCTGCGGCCATTGCCCACGGCCGCGTAGCCACGCCTCCAATGCCCCATTTTTAAAACCCAATTCCGATCTCAACCTTGACAAACATGTGGATGAGGATTCATGGGTCGGGCATTTTAGTAAAATCTTTAATGGAAAGAGAGAGTGTACCCGGACAATGGGCAAAGAGCCTGTCTCCCCACTTAATATTGCTCTCACCTTTAATAACCTTGAGATAAGTGTAGCTCTGGCACAATGCACTAGTAATAAGGTGCCTGGTCTTGAATGCACCCCAATAGACTTTTTTAAAGATTGTCCTGATAGCACGGCATGGCAAAACTTATGGTCAGAGGGCTATTAAACAGAATGGAGGATTGGTCACTGACGAATAATACCCTGACCACGGCCGTATATGACTTTAAAAATGGTAGAGGCACCCAAGATCAATGTCTTTACCTGAGTCTACTCATAGCAAAGTACAACCATGCTAAGCATGGTAATTTATACATGGCCTTCATGGACCTTAGCGCAGCTTTTGACTGCGTAATCCATTCCTATCTTTGGAGGATCATGAAGGAAATGGAATGACCATGTAATAATTACTTTTATAAGACAATTGTATTTGAAGGCCGAAGCGTGTGTAAGGTATGGGCACAGGGTGAGTGCAGCAGATGGTTTTCAATCTCTAGAGGAGTTTGGTAAGGATGCATTCTCACCCCTTTTTGTTCTCTTTATATACAAATGGTGTAGAGTCTCAACTGATTGAATCAGCTATAGATGTCTGAAGAATAAACAAGATGCGTATCCCAATTTTAATGTACGCAGACAATGCAGTTTTATTTGCATGTACGGGAAGGGCCTTCAGAAATTGCTAGATACCTATGTAAAATTCATGCAAAGTCTGGACTTGCAAACAAACAAATCTAACTCATTTATTTGAATTCAGGCCAAAAGGTGAAGACCTCCCTTCCTTTTTTATCTCGTTTCATAAATGGGGCAGACAGAGTTGTTCTCTTTTCAAGGGGTGACTTTTGACTATAGATCATCCTTGATTAACATGGTGGTGAATCGAGGGATCATGCATAAATGCCATCCATTCATTCTCTAAGAAGTTGGGCACAAGACATCTAGATATCATAAGAATGGTGTACGGGGCCAAATCCAGTGCAGTAGCTGCCTATGGTGCTGCAGTCTGGGGCTACGCCAAAGTAAAGGAGATACAAACTATAGAGGATTCTTTTTGGAAATCATTGATGAGCCTCCCCCCTCAGTTGCTCCAATTTTAAATTACATCATGAGCCGTATATTCCCTATATCAACGTTCAAGTAACTGTAGCACCTATGCCCTGTTGGCATTCAATATGGTGAAGAAACACCGTGATTCTTACTCAACAAATGATCATGGATTGCTTCTCTTAAGAACACAGACAGAATATCCAGTGGTTAGCGTATGTTAAAAATACTCACCATTCTTTAGATCTTTTAAAAAATGGCTTATGATGCGATAAAGACCATTCAGAATAGTAAATCTGTGGTCTGAGAGTATCTTGAGGGCCCAATGCAGGGTTAGGGGATGCCATCTTACCTGGAGTTTGTAACAAACCCCCGGCACAGATTTATATTGTTAAGGTTTCGCCTTAATTATATTACGTGTATTCTGGGTTTCACCTGCTGGCACCTATTCTATTAATGATCTCCCATGTTGCCCATGTGATGATTCCTCATGCCAAACTGATTTGCACATGTTCTTCTTTTGTACATTTTATTGTAATCATCGAGAGATATTTTTAATTCCAATTATGTGCAAGCACAATTTTACACAATGTCGCTCATCCTTATATTTTTTATGAATGCAGCCTGACACTCTAAACTGTTATAGTGTTGCCTCCTTTTGAAGGCAAGTAGGAGTAGCATACACAAGAATGCTGGAGTTGAATGAGACAATGTTCAAAATGAAAGGCAGTAAAAATGGAGGACAGGACCTGTTTTATAAAAATAACATATTTGACTGGATGGGTTAAATATGCAGGTACCTAACATTTGGTAGTGGTTTTGAAAGAAAAGTAAGTAGATCTGTGATTCAGTTTGCTATTTTTTCCTAAATGTTATGGTATTTTGGATATGCTTATATTTCTGAACAGTCAACCACACCTGCTATAGTTAAATTTTTTTTAAAACATTTTTTATTAATGAAAGAAAAAGAAAAACATAACGCAGAAATAAGAGAGTATATAAGTCTGCAGCATAAATGTACACTTTTCGATACATTTGGAACCAGGGAGACACAGTAGAGACCCTTCCATTCCATCATAGTAATACTTTCTGGCATTTACATCAAGTAATTCACGCATAGTAGCACACCATTCAACACTTGGCGTGCAAGTGACCACATTATTCAGTCCTAGACGGGGGCACATCATCCACATCAGAGACATCCATTATCTATCCTGTTCTCGTTGCAGTTCTACTGTGGGGGACAAGCAAATAGTATCCCTGTATCTAGTCCACCATCCCCATTTGTAGTCCCATTTCTTAGGGCAGCAGCTATGTTTGAAGACATCTTTTTTGGCAATCATTGCCCTGTCCATGTCAACTGCCCAGTCACGTAGAGAGTCAGAACCGTCCCCCCCCCCCCATTTCTGGGCAATATTACGTTTTGCAATGGCCCACCCGAGCGAGGCCCATGTTTGCTCTATTTGTGTTAAGTCAGTAGCTTCCTAGATGTTTAGAAGGCATAGTTGGTGGAAGGCCTTCAGAGAATCACCACCCGCCCTCTCCATTTGTTGTGTGACCTTGCTCCAGTATTGTTGCACTATCGAGCAATCCCAAATGACGTGAAAGAAGTTTACCAGTTGGTGGCATTGTCGAAGGCACAGGGGGTCAGTCCTCCTTCCTATCTTGACCAAGATCCCTGCATCTAAATACAGGTGATGCAGGATCTTCAGTTGGACCAGGCGCAATCTCATAGGGATAGCCACTTCTTTGAGAGAGGCTACAGCATCACACCAATCCTCATCTTCTAAGTCTCTCAGATCTACCTCCCTTAGTTGTTGCAGGCGCCTTAAAGGGTCTGGGCAATTGTTTATTGGCTTTTTGTATGCAAGAGATATGTCCTTTTTGTGCCTGGGGTCAAGTATCCATCGGACCTCCAGTGGAGAGGCCTCGGTTAGAGGGGCGTCCTTGGGTAAAACTGCTTTGACTGCATGACTGATTTGCAGTTAGCAGTATGTCTCGGTCTGTGCCAGTTGGTATTTGGTCTGTAGATCTGGAAATGTTGCTAATCTACCCCCCATCCACATGTCACCCTCTGTCGAGATATCATAGATATCATATCCCACTTGTCAAAGCCAGGGCATTTGCTGAGCTGCCCAACAGATCTGGTTACAAAACTGGTGTAGCCTTTGTCAGTGTGTTATGCCACCCCCATTTTCTATTCACACCATGCCAGACGGCCACTGTGTGTGCCGTGGGTCCGTGAGGTTGAGCTTGCGAGGGTTTGTGTAGAGTGCTCTAGCGTACCCCCCTTCCCAGGAGCCATCGGTCTGTACGAAACTTCGGATTGTCATATTCCCCATGTACCCATTTGTTGATTGGAACCAGCTGAAACGCCTGATAATACAGCCTCATGTCAGGTAGAGCAATACCCCATCATACCACCCCATCGTCAACTTTTTCATAGCTTTTCATGGGGCCTGTCCGTCCACAGTAGTCCACGCACAACACCTTCGATACCAGCGAAATAGTTGTCAGGAATCATGTTATGGGTGTTTTGCAATACAGAGAGAAACCACAGTAGTGCTAGCATCTTAAAGAGGACTGCACACCCCAAGAGAGTAAGGGGAAGGGATCGCCAATGTTTAGCGTTGAACCAAAGGCGAGTCAGGGGTGCAAGCAGGTTGGACTCATAGAATAAATATGGGTCCGGTGTAATATAGATACCGAGATACTTGAGGTCCTTTGTTGCCACCAGTATGTCATACACTATGGAGCCGCACAGCAGCACACCACACTGCACATAAAGCTGGGACTTAGTCCAGTTGATAGTATAGCCAGAGTGGGCGCCAAAGATAAGGAATATATGGAGAACCCGGCGGAAAGACTGTTAGGGCGAGGCCAAAAATAGGAGGATATCATCCGCATATAGGGAGATGCGGTCTTCGTGTCCTCTGTCCACTTCAGTCCCTTAATCTCTGGGTCTCCTTTGATCCTGAATACCAGCGGCTCCAATACTAGGGCAAATGACAAGGGAGACGGAGGACACCCCTGTCTAGTACCCCTCCCCAGTGGGAATAGTCTCAAGACTTGGTTGTTGACTGTCACCTGTGTGATTGGGTGGGCATAGAGCAATTGAATCCATTTTATCAAGTTTGGACCAAAACCCATCCTATCTAAGACTGCAAAGAGAAAGTCCGACTTATTAGTATCAATCGCCATGGATGCATCCAATGATAGTAAAGCTGCATCCTCCCAGATCGTATCACGTCTACCCAGGACCCTGTGGTGGCGCCTCAGGTTTAAAGCTGTATTTCTCCCTGTATTTTTCCCTGGCATAAACCCGGATTGGTCAGGGTGCACTTCCTCTGTAATGCAGGGGATAAGTCTGTTGGCCAACAGTTTAGCTAAAATGTTCACCTCAACTGTCAGGAGTGAGATTGGGCGATACGCCTTACAGTCATCTGGTGGTTTGCCCTATTTGTGAATGACCATAATAGTGACTGTTCGAACATCAGCAGGTAGTGCCCCTTCATCAAGACTTTCAGTGTACACTTGGAGCAAGTGGGGGGAAAGTTTGGAAGCCAGTGGCTTCAGGAATTCGATCAGGAGACCGTTTGGTCCCATGGCTTTACCCGAGCGGGTGTCTTGTATCGCTTTCTGGGTTTCAGCATCCATGATCACACCCTCCAGGGAGTCTCGGTCCTGTGTGGACAGATATGCGACTTTAATTTTCATAAAAAAGGTCCGCAGCCATGGGTGATTGGGACGTCTCAGAGGACTCGTACACCGACAATAAATAAGAAGCGAACATATCAGCGATCTGTTGGGGATCAGTAATTGTATCCTTATTGGCCCTGCGCACTGAGTGAATCCACCTTGATAGTTGTTCTTTTTTCTCCAACCAAACAAGGAGTTTACCCATTGGTTCCCCATGTTCATATATCTTGTGGCGTGTGGAGGTACACCGTGCTTTAGCCACTTCCATCATAAGCTGTTGGTAATTGAGATGCACCATCACGAGTAAGTGCTGCATCTCAGGATCAGGGGTGAGTGCCAGGGCTTTTTCCCTGGATAGGATATCCTCCTCAAGTTCTATGATGCGCTTGGTGAGTTCTCTTTTATGGCTATCCATCAACAATAAGGCTGACAGCGCCGAACGCACCCCATAGGACGTACGCTGAGGTGACTGACCCCACGCTTTCTTTAAAATAGCAGTCCGCTTCTTTGAGTAGTGTATCCTTAATCTGTGGTAACTTTAGTGCACATGGATTTATAGTAAGGGTGGAGCATCCCCTGGGCAGGTCTAGCGTAAGTGTTGTGAGGATGAGGGAATGATCAGAGAATCCACGTGCTAGGCACCGGGATTCAGTAAACACATGTATATCCTGAGCGTGAGTGAACATGTGGTCGATGCGCGATTTACTGTAATGGGCACCAGAGTGAAATGTAAATGCACTGCGGTGTGGTTTAGTCACTGCCAGATATCAACCAGGCCCACGGCTGACTCTGTCAATGGAGACCCTCCTAGGGGGTCCCTACTGGACGGGAGGCGATTAATGCCACCATCCACAGCCAGGTTAAAGTCCCCCCTGCACCAGCAACCCCAGGGGTAGGTAAAGCAAGAGCGTCCCAAGGTCTCACAGTGTAGGACGCTGCTGCCCAGGTGGGGCATACTCGGATATAATATTGGTGGCCTGTCCCTGCCAGGTGCCGGAGAGCGCCACGTAGCGACCCTGCTCATCCAACCAGACCCTGTTTATTAGATATGGACATCCCCTGCATAGTAGCACCCCAGTTCCAAGAGAACCAGATGTAAACCCTGAGTGGGCGGCCAGGCGGTATCCCCATCTATTCAGTGCACCACAGGAGTTACCAATTAAGTGTGTCTCCTGGAGAAGAACAATGTCTTGCGCCTGCCATTTTAGTTATTGGAGGACAACACTACAGTTGAATTTGAAGCTATTATGCTGCCTAAAGAATGTGTCATGAACTTTTGAACTACTGGTACAAGAGAGTGTTCAAAGGGGGTTACTATGGAAACTGAGCTAAAACAGAATGGGGGAAGGGTTCTAAATAGGTTGTACATTCAAAGTTGAAAGCAGAGTGGATTCAACACTTTCCATATTATAAAATATTTAGTTTCTAAATCACTACTACCATAAAAAGTAAAATGTAAATGCAAAGTTGTAGTAGTACAATGTTAGATGGTTTAATGGCCTCCCTTTTAGCTTCGCGAATCTGTTAACAAATGTATATTATATGGGGGCCCACACTTAGCGTTTTAACAGGTTTGCGAATCCGCCCACAAACACAACCAGAATGGGCTTTTTAGCAGGAGACTAAGAAAGGGATAAAAAACTGACCATTGAGAAGTGGAAAACAAGGAAATTAAAGGAAGATTATGATTTGCTAAGTACATCAGAAGTGCTGAAAAAAGAGTGGGAAAGATAGCCATTACAGGTTTGTTAGTACTGTGGTTCGTATACCATTCTTATAATTTAGATGTGACACTTTGTGTAAGAGAAGAATTTATGTGATACTGATTTCAAAATTGAAGAACAGCAAATACATTTAACAGGAATGTCAACATGGAGGAGAACATGGCGGCAGACGGCTGAGCTGCCATGGTGCTCCGTGAATCAGGTTACCGCTTGCCTTGCCTGAACCCTGACGAGTTCGAAATGGCATGGATTTTTTCCTCTACCGACTGACACGCTATCATGGTGTTTTAAACGGGGTACTAGGTCGCAAAAAAAAGCAAAAAAGTAAGGGTATCGGGCGTTTGCTCGGTAACTCCTCACAGGCACTGTTTGAATATACCTCGAGCGAGGTCTGTTTTTCGTTTCCATGACGGGTCTCTCCGGCAGCATTTTTGGCGTTGGAAAGGGTGCAGGTGAAGGCGGAGGCAGCAGTTGTGCAGTGTCCCTTCTTGTCGCTTCCAACCCTACAGGAGTTCCGTTGGTCCTGTGGCTGTGGTCCTCGGCCGCCCTGGAGCTGCGGTGTGGCAGGAAGGCACACAGTTTGGTGCGCGCTTCGTGTAACAGTTCCACCAGTTCGACTAAGGCTCGGCTCCTCGAGTCTTTTTCGCGGGATACAGTGGAGGGCGTAAAGGCTGCGGGAGAGCCCGACGGCATTGGGAAGAAGGAGAAGGGGTCCGCTGTGGATAGTGTTTCGGGAGATTCCGAGGAAGAGGGTTTGCATTTCCAGCATTACCAGCAGCAGTCTAAAGGTAAGGGGAGAGGCAGCCGCAGAAGGGGCAAGGCGCTTGTTAGAGCACAATCGAGGGAGCCTGCCCCCAGCGCAAAATCAGTCAGCAACGTTGCATCATCCCCTGGAGGTAAGAGAGCCTCTTCGTATCTCTCCACCGAAGTTAAATCCAAGGGTGTTAGAGGGAAAGCCATACCAAAACGTAATCTTACTACCGTGCTTGATGCAGGTTCAAAAATCACACCATCTCTTCGCTCGTACTTCAAAGCAGTCCCACAGGTTCTACATCTCACTGAGGCTCAGGGCATGTCTACACTTATTGAGTCGGGGATGGCTGTTCATGACACTCTAGTTCCGGTCCCCGATGTCCCTGCTGTCCTGTCCCCTCCTGGTGGTGACCAGGTCCCTATACTACCCTCTGGTGGGTTGGATGAGTCCTCTGATTGTACCACTGTAAATGTAAATGTAAATGTGCTGGACTTGTAAAGCGCACAGCTGCCCGTAAGCGTCCCGGCGCTTGTTTAGGGAACCCGTCCTGGTATTCCCCTGTGAGAAACCCCAGCAGGGTGTCCACAAGGTGAAAGCCAGGCATCCCGCCGCGAGGGGCCGTAGTGGAGATTAAGCAAGCTATTGCCCTGAGTCGCAGAGTGTGACCCCGTGAGTTGAGTAGGCACCAGAGCGAGAATTGTTGAGTCCGTAGAATTTTGAGCCCGAGACCCGCCGAGGCGGGGAATCGAACCCTGGTCCACGGTCGATCTCAGCTTCCGGGTCTGCCGCCTCTAACCACTGAGCCACGCTTATTGAGTCGGGGATGGCTGTTCATGACACTCTAGTTCCGGTCCCCGATGTCCCTGCTGTCCTGTCCCCTCCTGGTGGTGACCAGGTCCCTATACTACCCTCTGGTGGGTTGGATGAGTCCTCTGATTGTACCACTATGGCATTGTCAGGTGTACCGTTCCCTACAATCGTATCTATTGATGCAGTTTCACCCTCCATAGAAGTTAGGGATAGTGTATTGATCGACAATGTCTGTGATGGGCACGCAGCAGTAGGGGATAGGGCAGGTGGCCCCATTATCCCAGCCCCTTTGGAACTCGTGCACGCAGGTATGGGTGGCATGGAAGTTGAAGTGGAAGTACCAGATTTACCCTTTGATCTTGTCCAGCAGCAACTTCCATGTCCCGTCCCATCCTTGGAGGAAGGTGGTATCTCGGCTGCCTCCTTGCTGGCAATGTTCTCAACCCTGTCTCGGGATATAAAAAGGGGGTTTGAGGAGTCTTCGACTATTCAGCTGGAGATTCGGAAATACTGCGAGTCCCTTGCCAACAAGATCGATGGGTTAACATCAAGGACAGGGGTGTTGGAAGAGACTGTGGCTGCGATGTTGATACATTTGGATAAAGCTGAAGAGGACATTGGTAAACTTAAGAAAGAGGATCAGGCCCTTCTAGACAGGATGGAGGTGTTGGTGAACAATGCCAAAAGGGGGAATATTCGCATTCTTAATATTCCAGAGGGATCGGAAGGTTCTGATGTCAAGCAGTTTGTGGTCCATTTATTGAAGTAATCATTATGTTTGGATCAATCCTTGGAGGTGTTGGCCACTGACATCCAGAGGGTCCACAGGGACCCATTTAGACAGAACCCGCAAAGGTCGAAACCGCGTAAAATCTTGGTTAACTTCCACACTTATGCCCTTAAAGAGCAGATTCTTAATCTAGCTCTAAAGCCGAAGTCCCTACCCGGTAAGGGGTTCACTTTCCTTATCAGGTCAGATTTATCTAGGGTCACGCTGGAGAAGAAGTGGGAGTTTGGTAGGCGGCTGGACACCTTTAGGAAGCTGGGTGCTACTGCTCAACTTAGGTTTCCAGCCTCGCTAAAGGTGATGCATAATAATAAGATGGTTAACATCAGGTCAGTCCAAGCCGCTGATGAGCTCCTTTTAGATCTGGGCAATAAGGCGTCGGGTAAATAGAAGTTGGTTCTCTTATTGACATAGGTCAAACTAGAGTATGTGAATGTTATTATGGATATTTATAGTCACCACTAATAGGTACAACAAACAAATGAATTTAAAATTATACAAATATCAAAATATTAAATTATCAAAAAATAAATTTGGTTACGGAATACACACATTTTCATTTCATTTCATGTAGTAAGCTCATTTTGGTAGGGATTTTTGGTTCAGGATTTGGGGGGGTGTAGCGGTAGCTTGAGGTAGGGGTGCCATCTACTGGACTTGATCCGGTTAGATACTCCACGGGTTCTCCACGGGAGGGGGGGCGGAGGGGGCACGGGGGGGCAAAAATTTCATATAAAATTCCTCATTTGCCAATTCTGTGTCTTATTTCATCCTGTTGGTTATAAGTTCTTTTGCATTGTGTTTCCAATTTTAATAGGGGCAGGGCAGCCTAACGTTGTTTCTCGTGTCAAATTAAGGTTGGGCGGAGTCTGGGATAGTTGTGATGACTAGTTTAAAGATAATGTCTTGGAACGTCAATGGTCTGCATATTAAACCTAGGGCCAGAACGCTGTTGCAGTATCTCCGCGACTCAGATGCACAGGTCATCATCCTCCAAGAGACACATTTGATCCAGGCTGAAATTGACACGTTAGTTAAGGTCAACAAATGGATTGACTTCGCAATTTCTACCTCTCAGTCTTTGACCTCTAGAGGGGTATCGCTCATCTTCAAGAAAAAACTTACGGTTAGGCTCTTAGACTCTAAAGTGGACCCTGTTGGTAGATGGGTTATTGCTTCTCTTTCTATTTTGGGTTCTCAACTTACCATGGTTGGGTCCTATGGTCCCAATCATGATGATTCATCATTCTTGGAAGTCATCTTTTCCCATCTCTTGTCCTTCCCTGAGCCTGTAATATTTGCTGGGGATTTTAATATTGTCTTAGACCCGTTTTTGGACAAATCTCATAATAATCGATCCAGGGTCTAGTCGAAGTCAAGATCCTTCTTGTTGAATGCAATGAAGCAGTATGGGTATATGGATATTTGGAGATTAAGGGCAGGCCAACAGCAGGGCATTTCTTTCAGGAACTATAAGTATCATCATCAGTCCAGAATAGATTTCATATTAATTAATCAGAGGTTGGTTGACGCCGTCAAGGTCATTAAATATCTCCCGCTACATCTATCAGATCACTCTGCAGTACTGTTGGAACTCACAACCCCTCTAGCCGCGCCGGTAAGGACTTGGTCTTTTGATCGCTCGTTACTTTCCCATCCTGAAGATGTTCTCTTTTTAAAGACTGAGGTGGCGCTTTTTTTAAAGGCAAATGTAGGTTCTGCTGGTGTAGGAGTGGTGTGGGACTCTCCTAAAGCTTTTTTGAGAGGCCTTATCACAGGTAAAGTGGCTTATAGAAGGAGAGAGTATAGAGAGGCCGTGGCCTCGATAGAGGCGAATATAGCTAAGATCCAGCTTGATATTGATGCTAATTCGGGCTCCGCGGACGCTGTCTTAACACCCCTGCGTGAAAGATTACTTTCCTTAAAGGGTCAATTAGCCTCGATTCTTAATCAGCGGGTACAAGAAAGATGGGAGGCCAGCAAAATTTCACATTTTCAGTATGGGGAGGGGGCTGGGAAGTTACTGCCATGGAAAGCCAAAACGGATCAGGTCCGTAACAACATCGACCTGATCAATGTCAATGATGTCCCTCTATCCTTAGATGTTGATATTAGATCAGCTTTTAGAGAATTTTTTCGAGCTATTTACCATGAGGACAAGAAGTTGGACCCTGATATCATTAAAGAATGGCTTAGTAAAATCATCCTCCCATGTCTTTCTGTTGACCAGAGTGAGATGCTGGAAAGTGAAATCTCGGAAGGCGAGGTGAGGAAAGCCATTCAGAATGCCAAGAAGGGGAAAGCATCAGGGCCAGATGGCCTACCTGCGGAAATTTATAGAGCTTTGGAGCAGGAACGTGTCCTTTTTTGGTAATATTGTTTGATCTGATTCTATTGGATGGTGTGTGTCCTCCAGTGTCATGGGACAATGCTTCCATAACCGTAATTTTAAAACCAGGGAAGCCATCAACTGCATGTGGTTCGTACAGACCAATTTCGATCTTAAATGGGAATTACAAGATATTTTTCTCTATTCTTGCGAACATACTGGCTCTAGTCGCCCCCACGATTCTACATTCAGATCAGAAAGGGTTCGTCAAGGGGCGACAGCTTTTCGAATTAACCTTTGATTTAATAGGTGCTATAGATATGGCTGTTTTGGAATCTCTTCCTTTGGCGGTTCTTACGCTGGATGCCACTAAGGCCTTCACAGGGTCAACTGGTTGTACCTGTTGGAGGCCTTGGCAAAGTTCAGCGTGGGAGAAAGATCTCGTCGGGCAATTAGTCTTCTTTACCAGAACCCTAGTGCCTGTGTTCTGGTCAATGGGGTATTATCCGATCCCTTTAACATCTCGAGGGGAACACGGCAGGGCTGCCCGCTCTCTCCACTCCTGTTCAATCTATATGGTGAACCATTTGCCCAGAGTTTGAGGGATAGTGTTAACATCAAGGAGTTCGTATATAGGGGTTGGGAGAGAAAGGTGGCCCTCTATGCGGACGATATCCTCATCTTTACATCTGCACCTCATACGGCCCTTCCTGCAATATTCAAGCTGGCTTCGGAATTTGGGGAGGTGTCCGGTTATGAGATTAATATGTTTAAGACCGAGATGATGACTTGGAACATCGACCAGAGCACTTTTAGCGCTGGCATCCGGCCGGGAAAAGGGATGAGGTTTCTTGGCCTTGACGTTGTAGGGGATATTGACCAGATCGCCACCAATAATTTCTCGAAGGTGGCTAAAGAATGTCGTAAACTGCTTCAAACTTTGGCTCATCTCCCTTTATCCTTATTGGGTAGGGTCAACCTGGTCAAAATGTCCATTTGGCCCAAGATTTCTTTTTTATTTAACATTATCCCCTTATATTTTGAACCTTCTCTTATTAAAAAATTACAGGCCGAAATTAACACCTTCATTTGGAATAAACACCTTCCGAGGATTTCTTGGAAAAAAATCAGGAGACGCAGGGAAAGTGGGGGCTTGCTGCCCCGGACCTCCAGGTCTATGCCTGGGCATTCCAGCTATCTCATGCTAGGATTTTATTAAAGAATTCATCTGAGTATGGAGTGGGTTCTATGTATTCTATGTTGCTGACAGCAGAGGGGATGAGCCAGTCAGGTTTTCTTTTTAAACTTGGGGATCCCAAGTTTAAAATAAAAAATAAAATTCAAAGTCTTACGGGGTATGGCAAGAATTTGGGCCCAGCTAACAAAGGCTATTAAAATAGGGTACTATGGAAGCAGGACGCCTCTGTGGGGTCTTCCCGAGAGCCCGCTTGGTTGGGAGATACACTTGCTGTATCTATGAGAGAAGCTGGGTTGGAGGTGTGGGGAGACTCATTTGTTGATGGCATCCTGTTATCCTGGGAGTGTTTAAGTAACACAATTGGCCCAAACTTTGCCAGACTTAAATATCTGCAAATATCCAGCTGGTCTCGTTCATACACTGCTCTACCTTCTCGAGGAACCACATTTTCCTTGGGTGCGTATAGTTATCTTATAACCCTCCTAGCTGAGAAGCTTCCCGCTAAGAAGGAGATTTCATCCTGGTGTAATTTAATTTTGGAAGAATTGGATGATGAATTCCTGTTACCAGATCAGCTTTGGTCATCGCATGTGAGTAACTCTAATTTGCAAGACCTTTGGAGTACATCATGCAGAACGATGTGGGATATCGTCAAGCCGACATGGTTAAGCAGAAACCATCTTTTTTCCATACATCCAGCTTACTAAAATATGGTGGCATGTGCGAGATGTGGGCTGGTGGCCGCTTCTGACATTCACATGTTTTTCGAGTGCCCTCACTTGTCCCTATTTTGGGAAGCCATAAGTAAGACTCTTTCAATATCAGTTGGGTCCAATATTGTTTTGGACCTTTCTTCGGTAATTTTTGGACTTGTAGAAGGGGTTCCCAAATTGGCAAGGAAGTTAATCTTTTATTCTATCCTGCTTGCTAGGAGGGAGATATGCAGGAAATGGAAGGACTCTCTACCTCCTTCAATTAATGGTATGCCTCGGCCTTGCAGGTCTCCAGGTTGGATTTGGCCAGAGCTGGGAACCCTGACAAAATATCTTTCTGGCATCTCCTGAAGTGGGATCATTGAGAAACTGTTTTTTTTTTTTCCCAGGTCCAATGATTAAGCCATCATTCCCATCATTGGGCAGAGCCGTGTTCAGATGCTCCCACCAGTATCTTGGCTGCACTCCTGCGACCTCCGTAAGGTTTTATTCCAGCGATCATTGATGGTTGAAGCACTATTATTGAGGGATGAGG
The DNA here is from genome assembly GCF_964261635.1 of Lissotriton helveticus. NCBI lineage: Eukaryota > Metazoa > Chordata > Amphibia > Caudata > Salamandridae > Lissotriton > Lissotriton helveticus. The sequence continues at coordinate 1,646,902,756 of NC_136063.1, read as the reverse complement.
TCCACGTTCCATTTCCATCCCCACCAGTTGAAAGAACTGAGGCAGCACGTTGCTTGTATACCTACAGGTTGCACATTTAAAACCTAGCTGGCAAATGAGGAAAAAAAAAAAAAAGGAATGTCAACAACGGTTTACTTATAAAAAGGATATGTAATGACTGAGTTATGAATGCATGTAAAGTGAAAGAAAGTGTGAAGGTTACTTACATATCCTGTAACATAAGCAAGGAGACACTGATATACTCAGTTAAATAAATAGTAAAGTATTGAACCAAACAGTCTCCCATTTCTTTAATAACTATTATATGCATGTATACTGTCAGCTATACATCTATTTGACAATGAAACAGTCAGTGAGAAATCTAGTTAGATACCAAAACTGTTAGAATTAGGAGACTGAAAAGTGTTTTAGTGGGACATATTCATAAAGTGAATGTTCTTGACCCCTAAATATAATTTCAAATGGTATATCTAATTTATTGGTAAGTCTGTAGTTCATTGCACTACCTATGCCTAGGGTTTGTACATTAAATAGTACTACTGGAATTGTAGTACTGATTGTGCTACCCAGACAATTAGTCCTTCAAATATGTGTCAAGTCTCTTACTAGAGAGCCTATTTGTGCAGTTTACACTGCTATGTTGAATTGCCATTTATAATTACCTGACAAAATGTAAGATTTGCTTTTATTAGATATAATCACTCTGAAGGTAAGCTCTAAGTATCGAATAGGGCAGGGTAGTATGTGCTTAAAAGGCATATAGTTTACAGAGCCAGTTAACCACAGAGTCACGCTAAAGAGCCAGTAAGCAATCAATATACTCACATATATACTTATACTCAGAGAGTTACATGTGCACTTACAGACCTACATACCCAGTTAAAGATCAAGTTTCCCACCCATACTGCAACTGCTAAACCTATTTATTGAGCCACTCACACACCCAGTTAGACAAAGACATAGGTACTTAAACATCCACTCACTCACCCATACAGCAGTTATGTATCCAGCACTAACACACCCAGTTGCACACACAGTTTCACACCTCGAGTCACTAACACAACCAATAACCAATCCATACAGCAACTTACATGCACATTTACAGACCCATAGAGTTACTAAGAGAGCCAGTCACACAGCAACATAGTTACTTACACATCTAGTGACACACCCACAGAGGGACTGATATACTCACTCAAATATATACTCAAGTACTGACACAACCAAAATAAGCTTCCAGACAAGTCGCCCATTAAACATGCCTCAGGTCTGCTACTGCAGAGCATGTGTGTGCAGTTTTACTACCAGGCCAACCTAGCATTTAAAACCCCTTGCCAAGTCTTATACTCCCCTTGTACTACAAATAAGTTACCCTTCCGGTAGGCAGTAGGTAGGCACTAGGGACTTGCCATGGGCTTATAATTTAGGAGATAAACTTTTAGGTTTAGTGAGTCACATTTGCTCTTACAGACCCATACACCCAGTTATTTATACAGTCTTTCACCCATAATGGAACTCACAGACCTAAGTTCAAATCGTAGAGCCACTAACGCACCAAGTCAGACAGCAACAAAGGCACTTACACATTAACTCACACACACACACACACACACACACAGACAACACTTATGTATCCAGCAGTGACCGAGGAAGTTGCATACACAGTTACATACCCTAAAACTCACTAATACAGCCATGAAGCAATCCTTACACCCACCTACAACCACATTTACAGACTCATAAAATTACAAAAAAGCAGCCATATACTGACACACTCACTTACACATTCAGAGACACACACAGAGGGACTGATACACTCATTCAGATAGTACTGACACAACCAAGTCACCTATCCACACAATTAGCCCTTTAAACATATCTCGGGTCTGCTACTGGAGAGCCTTTGTGTTCAGGTGTACTGCCAGACAGACTTGGTGTTTAAAACTCCTTGTCAAACTGAAATTGTTTTTCTACTACATATAAGTCACCCCTAAGGTAGGCTGTAGCTAGGCCATAGGACAGGGTACCATGTGCTTAGAAGTAAGGCATGCACCTTGAGATGGAGTGGAATTGTTACGTTTAATAGGTCTGGAATAGTATGATATATTGAATTATGTAGGAATTTAGTTGCTTGAGGTATGGAGCATAAAATGTTTACTGTATTTTATTTTTCAGATTTCTACTTGTGTTCAGAGAGAAGAATTTAAAATGACAAAAAAGGAACAGAGAAGAAAAGCACAAGGGAAACAGTACTACCTGCAAAAAAAACTGAGAACATAAAAGGAGATTATGACCAGAACATAGATGGGAAAAACCACCTGCTGGTAAGAGAACTAAGGAATTTCTTAAAACGGTATTATGATGTGAATAAAAAGGAAGCTTTACCAACAACTCAGAAACCAAAAAGTAGTAATTCATGTTAAAAGTGCAAAATGTTGTAAAAAAACAAAACTCACCTGACAGCAAGACAGAAACAGTACAAAGGCATTTGAAAAATAATGTTTAGAAGTCGTGTAATGCAAAATGTAATAAGAAATATAAAGCTGTATAAAAGAAGAACAACTAAAAGAACGCATAGAAAGTGTAGCAGATAAAGCATTTGCCTTGAAGCGTAAAGTATTTATCTTAATACTAAACAGAATAAGCACACTGAGAACACTGGGTAAAACAGTGTTGTCTATGAAATGGAAAAGCCAGAAAAAAAAGACTTGTTAAAACAAATTTCTGTAAAACATTCAGATGAGAATGGAAACATACATCTAGTACTGAGCATTTCTTTAAAAAGAAAGTTACTTCCAAAAGAACACAAATAGTTCATGCAGTTAAAACAATTGGTTGATTCTATTAGGTAAAAGATAGTACTCCCATTACAAAAGAGGAGATGGCTTAAAGAAATGTGGAGGATGAGATAGCAGTAGGGGTACAAGAAAAGAGTAGACATGCTCCTATGCATAAATGGGAGCGCAGTAATATTTGTAGAGCTTGCTGGGAGTCAATTGTTATATTAGGAGATATTCTAGGAAAATTTCCAAATAAGAGTGTCAAAGAGAAAATTGCAATTTTGCAAGGTTTAGATCCACTTGAAGTGAGAGAACTGACTAATCTACTTCTCTAACTCAGTGGTTCCCAGCCCGCAGCATCTGGCAGACTTTTGGTGCTGCTGGGGTGGGACTTTATTCCTCTGACTATCACATGGACGAAGCAGGGCCAGAGACGCCCTACAGTGCTCTTCAGCATGGAATGCTACCCGTAGCACAGGTTCTCTAACTGAATGGTTCCCTGCCCACATTCTCTGGCAGACTTTTGGTGGCGCTGGGTTGGGACTTCATCCCCGCAGACTGCCACTTGGATGAGGCAGAGCCAGAGACTCCAGACAGCGCTCTTCAACATGAACTGCTTCCCACAATGCAGGCCCTCTGACTCTGGGATCCCCTGCCCGCATTCTCTGGCAGACTTTTGGTGGTGGTAGGGTGGAACCTCATCTCCCAGACTGGCACATGGATGAGGTGGGGCCAAAGACTCCTAACAGTGCTCCTCAGAGCTAACCGCTTGCTGCAGCACAGGACTTTCGTGCCCGTGTGAAGACCGGGCACATTTTCACATGTCATCTTCCAGAGGAGGCTGGGCTGCCCCCCTTTCATCTGCCACCAGAGGTACTGAGCATTCACTTTTGAGCACCTCATTTTCTATATCTAATCAATTGCACCCATACATTTGCTGTCCTCCCAATTGCTGGTCTACTTTGTGCTGGTTCATCAGGAGGAAGCTCAGGGCTGCTAGTAAAAAATCAACAGCAGGCCCTACCCTTGACATCTTAGTGTAGCAACCCATGGGGGTCATCAGCAGGGAAATCGATCACTCTGAATGGTGTCTGTCCCTGTCATCCTTGCCTGAGCTGGCACCTGAGTAATCATATGTCCCCCTTGAGCTCAATATGACGTCTGATATCTCTGACCCAACATTGGCTCACCCTGCTGACTATGAGCTATGATGCTCTGATCACACCACCTAGTGCAAATGTTATGGCTCCACCGTGGCCTTGGAGCTTGGTGACCATTCTGGCAGGTCTCAATCATTATGTTTCCTGACCAACACAGGGAAGACAAAAAGCCTAGGGGGCAAGAGGAAGAGGGTGGAAAGGGGGGCAAGTTCAAAAGACAATGCCCTTGGCTCCCTTTTGTGATGTTCACTCCAGCCCCTGTTTTAAACCCAGAACGAACTCTCTATATTCAACCCATAGGAAGGAGACTCTATCTGCCCTAGCTGTGGAAGCACATTGGATTTAATTTTAAACCACTTGGAGAAGGTGAAGGAAGCATTGGCTAACCTGAGGGACATCTTGCTAGTGCATCGTTCTGCAAGTTCACCACCTGGTTCAATAGGCACTACCACTAACATGGCTTCACCTGCACAGTCCAAGGCCCCTGACACTCCAGCCGACATCTCACTGAGAAGAGAAAGAGATCTTAGCCAAAACAATCCTATTGTCATGCCCAGGCTGGGCCCGCAGGATGCTTCTGGAGCTAGAGGCGAGTCGCAGACTCAGCCAATAGGACCCCTGGTCATCCATAGCACTAGCTCTGGCCTCACTCTGCCCATCCCATCCCCCTAGGGTGCACACACTGCATCTCCCTCCCCAGATGACCCCCTTTGTAGTTATATTAAAAACCATTCTGCCATTAAGCCGTGGTATGCATGAAGACCATGACAAACAAGGTGGTTCAATGGACTAATCGCAGACTAGGTGTCCCTGAGTTATTGCATGTCCAGATTTACCTTGCTACTAGAGTCCCATGGGTGGGCAACAACCCACAACATGCTGAATCTGATTGTATTGCTATTAATTTCAGAGATAGAAGTATGGCAAAGGATACTTTAACTAAGTTAAATTTTTCTGGGCCACAAACAACAGCTATTGAGGCACTCCCTCTTGGATATTTTTACAAACATCCATTGCTGCCTGGAAATCCTGCCCCTACCGTCAAAAGGTTAGCAACCACTTCACATCTTGACTTACTGGACTGACTCCCCGGCATAGCGTCCCTCCCTGAAATATGCTAATCACCGGTGGAGTGGGGACCGTTAAAGACTGCCGGAGTTTCCATGTCTGTCTCTGCTACCAGTGACAGGTCAACTTCCAACCAGGGCAGTGGAAGTATCATAACCTAATCAATATTGATAGCCTCATGGAATGTTGCTGGTTTACCAAGCAAGTGTGGCAAGCAAGACTGGTTCCAATTAATTGAACTCAATGCCGGCTTATAGACTCTGTTTTCATGGATGGGTATACATACCAACTTCACACCAGCCATGGCAGATACTATGGGAATGGCCATGTGGGTTCTTATTACCTTCATCTCTCTTATATGCCCGTTATGAACCAGCCCCTGCCTTTATTATTCTCCAGGAATTGTGGGGGGATAAAGAGTTGGTCAACGGTAGAAGATACTACATTCTTAACTCAGTTGGTGGCGTCCTTACTCCCTGATGTCTTGTAATGCCTAGTTAATGATTATAAGCAGGGCTGCAGTATTGAGCTTCTTAAAAGCTTTGACAGAATCTGTGGCGCAGCTTATGACTTGTTTCTGTTCACTATTAAAACAGGCAGCAGGCCGCCTAACAAGAGGTTTGTCTCTAATTGTACCAAGGCGCTTAACCAGTTATTAGCAGCCTTGAAGAAGATACCCAGAGATCAGGATGGGGTTTGAATCAGTAAGAACAACAGTAGTGTTCAGGCCCCCAAACAGATGACACGAACACCGTAGTATCAGGTACAGCCTACCTTTATTCCATTGATCCTCTTCTCCTATTTCCATCCCCTTTACTATCCTCCTCCCTTCTCCTTACTCCTCCCCTTCCTCTTTCCCATTTTCCGGTTACCCCTTTCTTGTTTCCTCTAGTGGCGGGTCCTAGTGCCCCACACATGAGCTCTACTATATCATTACGAACACTATCAGAGAAGAAGCCTATTTCTCCCTACTGCAAGCAGGTGTGCTAGGAGACAGCAAAGTATTTTGGATAATACTAAATCGCAATCATTTTGAGAAAGTGAAAAACCATGGTATTGATACTTTGATTCCTCCTGGAATTTAGGTCACTCATTTTACAAAGCGCTACGCTGACCCTGACATGGAGAATATTTCTTCCCCAGCCACACCGCTATTAGCCCAACTGGTTGCTCCCAGGTTCTCCTACAACCTCTCAGCCCTATATAACATTCTTGCTGGCACACAGATTGAATTGAGCGAGGTTTTGCTGACAGTAGCCAGCTGCCTGGTTGTGCGAGCCTGTGGCCCAGATGCAATCCTTTAGGATATGTTTAAGGTCAATACTACACTGTGGGCCACACTCCTGACCATTGTTCTAAATGTTGCCCAAGGTATTGGCCCACTTAGGAGTTGGTCCCATATCACCATTATTCTCATCTTTAAAAAGAGCTCACAAGGCAATCCACAATGCTACTACCCAATTTCGTTGATCAATTGGACTGCCAAAATCATGGAGCGAACTTTGCTGGACCACTTAAAGACATGGGTCAATGGACATATTGTACTTTCGGAGGTCCAATTTGGCTTCCGTCCCAGTCTAGGAACAGTGAAGCAGTAAATGCCCTGTTGGCAAGAAGGGTTAGCTGCACCTGTCATTTATGGTCTTGAGCTCTGCTTTGAGTGGCCCATTCCTCTTCTCACTGTATGTAAATATCCCAGAGGAAAAGCTATTTAGAGCTTAGGGAGGACTGTCCCCGCATAGGCAATCACAGCATTCCTACGCTAATCTACACTGATGATACTGTCCTAATAGCCAGGACAGCAATCGTCTACAACACTTGCTGGACTTTTTCTGTCAGTTCATGACCAGCTGAGACGTAGGGTCACCCAGGCCAAAATGCATGTGCAAGGAAAAGGAATAGCACTGTCTTTGTAGTCAGCAGCATTAAAGTCAGTGCTGTCTGTCTCCTTGTTTTCCTACTTAGTAATTCCTTTCAACATTCATCTAGCATGATGTCCCTTATAGAGCTGTTGCCTTTTCCAAAGCTGTTGAGGCTTTCCTCAACTTTGCTGAAAGACTAGGTTGGAAGCCCATTATGAAACTCAGGGGCATATTTACAATAAAGTGGCAAAGCGTGTTGTTAAACAAAGCAGGCTAATGACACACTTTGTCACTTTAGAACCGCAGGGCTGCACCATATTTACTAGAATATGGTGCAGCCCTGCGTTTCCCCCGCGCTAGTGCTAACTTTAGCTGCATAGCGCCAACACAGACACCCTTGCACCATAGTGCAAAGGGGCCTGTGTTGAGGGGAAGATTGGTTATGTGCAGGGTGCCCCCCCCCCTTCCTGCACATAAACACTCTTGAAATGCTGTTTTGTAACTTCTGCAAGTATATTCTCGTTTTAAAAGCACCTGTTGCCGCATTCCTTGCCTCCAGCAATTTTCAGGCATCAATTAAAATGTCACGATAACTCCGGTGATTAATTGTCTTCCTGGAGAGAGACCAGAGTTTTGCCTAGGGGACGTTTGACTGCTTGTAAGGTAAGCCAGAGGGTTAATGTGCATGCCACAAAGAATGTACACCATGCAGATCACAAAGTGCATATAATGTAAAATAGGTCAGTGTGTTACTGCTTCTGTCAGAGACATCATTAAAATCCTTGTATAGAACACCGGACTATTCACTGTCATCAAAGAGTTGTTTGTTTTGCCCAGTCTTTCATTAGCCTAATCTTTCCAAAATGTTTCATTTGGGTAGAAATCAATTCTTATTGAAAAGAACCCTTAACAATGGTGTTACGTATTCAATTCTGAATTGGTGCTTTTCCAGAGGTAGGACTCTTAAACTATACTACCAGTATCAATGACAAGTGACTCCAACACCTGGAAGTCCTATCTGAGGTAACATTTCCTACACACTGATGTGCACATTTATCAGTGTCAATGTGTGTATGATCTAAGGTGCTCTGGCACCTTAAACTGGTATGAGTGGTGCTATAAAACTAAATGAATCTAAAAGACAGTGGTTATGAAGACTTGAAGGACACTGTTAAAGGGTGGTAGTGAGGGAATCCGTGGCAGGGGTGGTCATTTGGGGGTGCCAACAAGCATTGTCACACAGGGCGCCACCAGTGTTAAAGCCGGCTCTGTGCACAAGGCAGCACACATGAAAAAGAGCAAAAACGAGGAGAAATAAAACTTTTTTTCCTTGTTTCGCCTTTTTAAGACCAGGTTTTCTCCGGTCTTAATTTTGGAGCTGCCTCCTATTTACACTGCCCCTGTAAATAGGAGGCAGTGTCAAAATCAATGGGCATTGTAGTGGAACGCCCACCGCAACACCCGCTGTCCTTCTCTTTCATGCTAAATACAGCATGAAAGAGTGCCTTAGTTACAAAAGTGGCTTAACGCTGCCTAGTAAAGGTGAGGCACCTATCGCCATCACAACGTCACTGAAAGTGATATTTTGGTGGTGATAGGGGCTATAAATATGCCCTTTACAGTCATTTACAAAGCCAAAGTGCTGTGCTCTTGCCTTCCATGGAGTTGGGGTACAGGGCATTAGTGATCAGAAGGGTTTGGAAACAATTAAGAATGGTTTTATTAAAAGGCTATTATCTGTCCATAAAAGTACTAGCTCCTTCATATTCTATTAAGAGGTTGGGATTAGTTTTATTAATAATTTTCAAAAAATACAACCACTCTTCTTGTGGCTTAGAATTTGGCCAAAGAGCTAGATCTCTTTCAGAAGGCCTGTGCTTGCTGAGTTCCTGAAATGTGACCGATGGCTAACTATTCCCTGAATAAGGTACATTTATAACACCTGCCTAATACACGGACGGGAAGATTTGTTTACTTCTCCTGGCAGCGTGACTGCTAGCTCCCTTACTTCTTTGAAAATACTTTTCTAGCTGGCTGGCTGGAAGAGAGAATGCAGAGAGTGATAGACACACATGAGAATCTTTATTGACACTAGTATTGAACCCTATCTAATATGGATGTATATCTAATAAAGAACCTTTTTCTAGCACTCTCTCAAATAAATACATTTGACCATTAAGTCCTCAGTAAATTAGCAAAAGAAGCACAATTGTTTTAGATGTCTCTTTTAAAGTCAGGAATCCAAGGTCAATAATTTCTCTTCTCGAGACAGAGACAAATATCATAGTCCAATAGTATGTTGTTTCAATTGATGATTTATTCTTTAGGGTATTCAGCAAAAAACAGCCCAGTCCATTCAGCATAAATTCACCCGACATGCGTTTCATCTATTTAAAGACTTTTTCACGGCTGAAATACAAGTATAGTATATATTATCTTGATCCATATAAAAAATGTTTGTGGGATTGAACATTTAATTTGCAAATTATCCAGCAAACAGCCAGTTCACTGATAAAGGAAAGAAGCTTAAACAAGCAAAGATTACACCCATGGAAGAAAAATGTATATAAAATCTGGAAAAGTGTGTGAAGATAGAAAAGATCCAATAGTAATTTTAGATGAACCCAAGAAAAATCCATGCTTCACCTAAACGTGTTTAAAAAGAACGTGATTTAACCCATAAATTATAAAGTGAACAAAAATATGAACATATATGAATCCTCCAGTTCAACAGTATAATGTCTAGACATCCCTGGCCATCAACTTTCGCTACCACGATGTCTTAAATCCTTCTTATCTGAGAACCGGTAGTTGTCTAAATACAAATAATCTGTAATGAAGGAACAACAATATGTCAAACCACTGATCTGCTATCGATTAGAGTCATAGGCGATCTAAGTGGTCAGGCCCAGAAGATCTACAAAGATTAACAGGCTGTTTATCATTACATGATACTCAGTATTAGCTCAAGAAGTCTATCAAGGCATATTTTCATCAAGTCCACATACTTGTAAATTAATTGAAGAGTGAGTTCCACCTCCACCTAAGTCTTCCACGTATTGCTGACCAAGTCACGGTGTCCACTCTACAGCCTTGTTGTTTCTACAAACTAAAGGATGTAGAGATATATTGTCACTGCTGACTACACGCATGAATTCCATCCTGATTCTCCATAAAATTACCATCCTTTTTGTCCCATCACGGTACTCTATATTTACCAAACCAGTCTATATACGCATTGTGGTATCAAATACACATAACTTTTAATTTAAAATGATCAATGAAATCTACATCGTAATAAAACGTCTATATTTCAATAACCAAGCACCATTACTAGTAAGAGGCGGATGGCTTCCTATCCTAAAAAGACCACAAGATGCCTAATATATAGCCAAGGTCTCACAAGTGTGTTAATTATTAAATCCCAAATTGTGACCCAAAAGAATGTTCAAATGTAAAATATATTGGTGCAAACATGAAGTATCTTATTTGTAATTTGTTAAGATACCAAGACGTTTCTATGTCCTCAAAATGCGGTGTTCGATTTGTGACCCAAATACAATTAAATTGGTGCAAATGTGAAGTGTTTTAATTACCGTTATAGATACCAAAGTGATTCTATATCTAAAATGCGATGTTTCATTCTCAAGCCTGCGAGAATCATTCTATAAGTGTGTCGGGAGATCAAGGATGGACGGGTGGACAGGGTAAACTGACAAACTGCTCCCGCTGTGTTCCAAAACTGACCTCCTGATGCTCCATGTGCAGGCTGCAGAGTGCCCCTTTAACTCACAACAAAGTATCCTGGAGGATGAGTTCCGTGGGGTGACGTCATCCCCTACTGCTCTATCAGGTGGAGGCGATGAGGAGAAAGAGGAAGTGGTAGCACGTCGAGGGGCTCATGAGGGCGTGACTACCGGAGGACGCGAAGCAGCAGAGACCGCTCCAAGTGAGTGGACGAGATGTCGGACTTCTGGTGAATGTCCCGGAGTACAAGGAGATGCCAGGAGGCCAACAGAACCACGTGTCGCCCTGCCACTCTCCAGTAGGAGGGTAGCTGGACCAAGTACGCCTCCGACTACGGGGATTCTGTGGGCACGGGATGGGGTAGGGAGGTTCCTAGAGGCAGGACACCATTTTCTCTCCTCAAGCGGGGCTGCACAAGGTGGCGGCATTTGGTGATCCCTCACACTCCCCTTCCTGGCTCTAAGAGTGTCTTGGCTTCTCCACTGATCTGTGGTTCTGTTTATGTTTTCTATTTTTTCCTGGACTCACGGACCAACAATGGAGCTCCACGTGTTCCCGCAGTATCCTCCAAGACTCGGTGAAAAAGATGAATGGCCCCATGGAAACCTGACTGCCATTGTAGAAAGATTGATGTTTTGTTTCTGAATAAAAGAGACACCAAAGAGCCATAAAGTTTCTGGATCCTCATTTCCTGTGGGTGCAATACCATAAGGCACCCCCCCCTTCCTCACAGTGGGACCCTTGACAAAGTGGGAAGTCCTTGATAAGCCTCCATACTGAAACATAGAAGGGGAAAGGCGGAATATAGCAAAAAGGAAAACTATGGTAAGAATAGCCTGTACTTGATACTCTCCAAAACGCTCTGCTCTCAAGTTGTAAAGACCCAGATCTGGAATTACAAGAGAAAAATGGACCTCCGTATCGCAACGCAAGTCCGTCCTCTCAACACCGTATATGTGCGTCATTGTCAGTTAATCTTTTTGAATGCCTGGCAATAGTCAAGTGACTTTGACGCATACGGGAATTTAATGTTACATTTAATACAGACAAATGCAAGACTAATGTTGGCACCATTTTAGAAGGGTCATATAGTACGCATTTAGAGTCGAACACCAAAGTCACTAAAACCCATAAAATGTAATATGTGTCATTTAACAAACTCTAATTCAAAAAGTAATGACAATCAACTAAGTTCAAGGCAGTGAAGAGGTATTTTCATAATATTAAAATTGTCTTTATTTAAGTTAATTAATTCAATATTTTTGTCCGATTTTTAATTCATTTAGGATATTTTTGCAACGTGTCTTATATATCGAGTTAGGCAACATCGTCTTCTTTTATGTGAAATATGAAGATGCAGAAATCATATTTTGTCCTCAATATAGACAGTATTGTCACATCCATAATCTTAAATTAGAGTGTGCATTAATAAAGCTAGCATAGTCATATTCGGGTGAAATAAAGTTCTTGCCTCCAAGTGCGTATTGTCGTGTGCACACCAAAGGCATAGTGGAAAAATCCACTCTTTGCAAAACACCGATTAAAAGCACATGATCATTATTCAAGTGATAGAAAAGCCCACCAGATATCGCAAAACGTTAGAAAGAAATTATATATATGTGTAAGATCTGAAAGGGGGAAATAGGTGCTATGTACAGGAGAAATAGTAAGGAAAAGCCACAAATCATAGCATCAAGTGTTGTTCCATCATGGTTAATCCTATTATGGAGAGAGGTTTGTTGTGCATAACAGTGTTTGTAGCAATCTTACAACACATTTTCAAATACATTTGGTGGAGAGATAAACAGTATAAACATAATATATCATATTACATAATGGTATTATACCTATATTGATCTTATCCTGAATAGAGTATTGCAGTAACCTTTCACAAATGCAATGTAACAGTCACAAAAAAGTCCATGGCTTTCTCATCAAATTGACCCTCGAATTACAAATATTCTACATAGTATCAACCTCGGAGGAACACATGGAGTTCTCTATCAACATTAAGTCCTAGGTCTACAGATCTAAGTTTAATCAACCATTTTGTTTCCAGTTTCCTCAATGCTAAAATTCTATCTCCACCTCGTTCATTGTCCTCCGCCACTGCAATGCCATGAAAGCTAAGTTTTATAATTTCAGAAGCATCATGCATGCTATCGAAATGAACAGCTAATGGATCATTTGTATTGGCATTTCGAATTGCTCTAATGTGCTCTTGTATTCGTTCCTTCAGTGGCCTAATTGTACTGCCTACAAAGATTAGACCACAGTGGCAGACTATACAATACACTACGAACTTAGTGTTGAAATTTATGAATGGTTTATTTTGTAAGTCTGTCCAGTATTGTAACAAAAATTCAATGTGCTGTTTTTAGCATATTGACAAACATTGCATGCATAACAACTATAGAAGCTCATGGGTCTCTTGGGTAACCATGTTGTAACCTCTCCTGTCTTTTTCGGAGGAAGATATGATGGACATAGTCTGTTACTTAGTGTTCTTCCTCTACTATATGTAATTTGTGGTTTTTTAGATATATATTGATCCAAACTGTGGTCAAGATTCAATAGAAGCCAATGCTTATGTAGTACTTTAAATATATTTTCACTATACGAATTTTATTGTGTAATGAACGCAACATTGGTCCTTTGTGATTTAGCTTCCTTAGCAGATCTTAGGAGCTTCGTACAACATTTTCTTATTATCTTATTCTGTGTTTCATCTAAAGTAGTGCTATCGTCTCCCCTAGTTAAAAAATGAGATTTCAAATTACCTAGCTCTTCTTCGAAAATTGCGTCATTGCTACAGTTTCTTCTGAGATGCGTCATTTCTCTGAAGGGGATTGCTCGAATTTGTATGTTAGGATGTGCACTCTCTGTGTGTAATACAGAGTTGCACGCAGTTTAATTACGATAAAGTTTTGATGCAATCTTGTTGTTTTCTACATATAGAGTGATATCAAGAAAGTCAATCACACTTTTGCTACTCTGATTAGTAAATGTTAAATTGTATACATTGTTATTAAGATGTAAAAGAAATTATTTGAGATGGATTTGTAACAATTATCACAGATTTTTGCTACTTACATTTAGGCTTTGCATTGTCAACTTTTCGGATGCCTTCACACACCAGGGTCTTTATTTCCACAGCCTATATGTTTGTCCCTGTGATGAACATTCAACAAAAAGCAAACCACTTCTCGTTCTTTTGTAAATTGTAATAATTGCTGAAACAAGCTATAAGTTACCTTTTTTAAAAGAGGCTAATATTTGATTTTGCAGACCTGCTTTTACTTACTTTTAATCTCTCCGCACTGTGAAGATCTGCTTTTTAATTGCTATTTTCATCCAATGTACCATAAAGCAGAGTGTTTTTGGGAACGTGTAACAAGTGATGTGCATCCATTCTTATTTGTCTGGATGGATTTTTTTTTAAAGAACTATTTATCTAAGGTTTTTTAGCAATTGTTAACATTATGTTGCTTATTGTATATGGATTTATATGATGCATGTGTTAATGTTCTCTTATAGTCTAGCTCGACCAAATAAAGTTATCCTGACTGACTAATTTACAAGGAGACTCATTGGCATATCTGTCCAAAAAAGTATGCAGAAGCACTTTTAACCATTTTTTAATGTTGGCTATTCATCACTCCTTCTTTATGTTTGGGAGAAATGAATAGAGCTCTCCTGCATGGTACAGTAGCAGAAGTGGAAAAAGTTTGTGTAGATGTTCAGTTTCATGTTTTGGGTCCTGAAGAGAAGTCTAGGGAAAATGAGGAGTTGGTAAGTGTAGGTGTAGAGTTACAGGACACAAGAATTAGTATTGATAACTTTACGCAAGAGATTGCAAGGTTTAACACAGTTTCTTCAGAGAAACCTACACCGTGTTTGCATTTATTGTCATGGCACTCACTACAAAAGCCAAACTTGCAATGTTGTTATGTTCTAAAAAACTGAAGAAGCGAACAGAGATAAGTGGCAAGAATTTGCTGTCTATTTATTTGTAGAAGTGGTAAAGATTGCCGGAATCACTGTTAGCATGAGCTGAAAGCCATTTTGTACTTGGCAGCCATTTTAGTTAGCCATGTGCTCGCCATGCGCTTTCTCCCTCTTCCAGAGCCAGAGCCTTGCACATGCTCAGAAAGGCTTAGCTGGTAGAATGCACCTGCTCCTAGTATAGAACTGTCAGGCTATTCTTACTGATGTGTTCAGTTTAGTCTCCCCTCCCACTTTGTTGAGCAAGCATTTTTGTATACCCATATTAGTCAATAAGCATTCTTGTATGTGCCAGGACCTCCCCTTAATTTTATGCTGACTATGTAACAAATGCATATATATGAGGCCCCTGTTCTCTGTATTCCTCCTACAGTGGCCTGAGGGTACTGTGTGATGCAATCTCCCTCATTTGAGGTCAATAAATGCATTGTTTATATATTACAGCTTCCGTGCCAATCTCTTCTTTGTTGGTTTAAAGGACCAGGTGTATCAGTAAACCCCTTAGAAGGTTTTTATTTCTTTGATTTGTCAACATGGCAAATTGCATGTAAGTATTGCCAGGATAAGTTAGAGAATAACAAAATGGCAGATAGAGCAATCCTTAACAAGTTAGAATTGGTATGAATTGCAGAAGAACTTTGTTTTCTACAACTATTTCCCACTGGAGAAGGTGGCCAGCATCATGACCACCCCATAAAAATACCAACAGCTGAGTCAAACAGATTATATTCAGAGGACACTAGATTTCACCAGTTTTTTTCCAAACATATTCCATCTATTATTTCAGAGTGACTTGTCTGTACTGTCATATGCTGCAAACATCATAATGAAAACAGAAGTCAATCTACAAAGTCTCTTGGTGAATTAATTTGTTGACAAAGTTCATGGTAAGGATGAAAAGTTGGAATATAATTTGATTCATTTGATATCATGCGATCAAAGGACCATTGAGTATTGGTATCATGGTCATGGAAAACTGAAATGCATGTTGCAAAACTTTGGTGCACCTACTTGGTTTGTGACAATCAGTTGTGCAGAGTATGGGTGGGATGATCTACTTGAGTTTTTGAGAGAAGCCATCTCAAACATTAAGGATATCAATGTGAAAACAACAGGAGAATGTTGCTCTTTGGATCCTGCTAATGTTTGTAGATATCGTAACCACACGCTTCAAGCTATGCTGTCTTTCATCTGCAACAGAACAAAATCTCCACTTGACAAAGTAACTTGTATAAAGATTACCAAACTAAGGAGTATGTGACATGTGCCATCCAAAAGGACAGTGGTGAAATAGGCCGGGGGTGGCAAGTTTTGCACTTTCAAGCACATAAATGTGGCACATATTGTCCTCAAAGATTAAGGGCTAAAGGAAAGCTTTACACAAGGTGTCCTTTTGGATTTCCAAGACCTGTAATTTCCAAAGAAAAAGTGAACAGTCTTTTCTATGCAGTGAGAAATACACTGACTCGAAAATCACATAAAAACACTTACAATCTCCGAAGAACAGTGGCCTCCAAATATATTAAAGACTATCAGGCACATGCATCAACAATTTTTGCGAGCGCAAATGGTGCGATCCGCAAAATTTCCCCGTTTGTGCCCGCAAAAAGGGCATTTGCGATGCATCAATGTTCAAAGCACTCGTATTTTGAGAATTTGCAATTAATTGTGACTTCTGAAATTGCGTTTGCATTTAAGGAATAGCAATTTGCGATTCCTTAAATTTAATGCAAGAACCACTTCAGAATAGTGATTTCGTAGCCTTTTGCAATTCCTTAATAATTACAAGTAAGAAATCGCGCTGTGGGAGGAAACGTCTGCTGAAAAGTGTCTAACCAAGAAATTGTACAGCTTCAGTTTGAATATGCTTTCTCATATTGAAATTGGATCCTCTAAATGTGAAAGACAACATTCAACATTTGCAAACTATTTGAGAATGTTAAATGATGAGATTGAACAAGAAGAAACAATTGCTGCTGAGATTGATAAGGAGACTTCACAAAGCAGCCAAAGTTCAGGACCACTATTTCAAAATCTCTTAGACAACGAATTCTTGAAAATGAACCTGCCAAAGCCATGAATGAGGTGGAAACTCCAATGCAACCAGAAAGACAAGAAAGTTTTGATTTGGAACAGTTAGGTGGAGAACTGAATGATGAGTAAAATAAATGTATATGGAATTAAAAAAGACAATAGAGCATAGATTCCTTCAGGAGAAAAAAAGTCGTACATGCACATAATTTATGCCAATACTATTATATGTCAGTGGTCAAGCTGGCATGGGAAAAGTTTATTAATTGAAGCTCTCACTGCTTTCCTACAGAGGACTGCAGACTCTAATTTGTCATGTGTAGTAACAGCACCCACTGGATTAGCCGCACACAACATTAAAGGAATTACTTTACATCGTGTACTTATGCTGTCTGTGTAACATAACAACAACCTGGAGTACCAAAGATTATCTATTGAAGCTTGTCATGAAGTCCTAAAAGTACTAAAGAAATTGGAACATTTAATCATTGATGAGTTGTGCATGGTCTCAAACTTAATTCTTGCTTTTGTGCACTTGAGAATGTAACAGATTCTAAAAACAGACTATGATGTGCTGTTTGGAGGCAAACACTTAATTATGTTTGGCCATGAACCACAACTTACACCCGTGAAAGGACAGCCTGTGTTCAATACATTTCTCCATGATGAAACTCAAAATTCATTCGGAAGTATTTTAAATTTAAACATTTGGTTTAACTTTCAATACAAAGAACTTCTTAGGAATCTGCAAGCATCTGACATTGAATATGGAAATATTCTCATAGATATTAGAGTAGGAGTTCTCACAAAAGAAGAAAAATGTCATTTAGAAAGTCAACTTTGTAAGAAACTGCTTGCGATGACCATGACAGCAGCTCCTGTTTTAACGTAGATTTACTAAAATTGGAGAAAGAAGACATTTTGCAACTTTCAGCAATAGACAAAATGGAACACCATGTTGTTACAGTGCTCTTAAATGCGAAACTGCAAGTGAAACGGAATTAATTGGTAAAGCCTATATCCAGAACTGCGGGACTAGAAATATCGAAAAGTCTGCAAGAACTGTGGAGAAGTTTTACGTTGAAATTTAAATGTTGAGGAAGAATTAGTATATGGTGCAATGAATAAAGTGATTGATTCAATTAATTTTCAAAATAGGAATGAGGTTGAATATTTGGCAATAGAAAATCATCATATTGATGGTGCAAAGCAGATCTGAAGGTATATTGTATGTTTTTTTGCTTGTAAAAGACTTTAATGTTCGGCAGCAGCACTTACCAGTTTCTCTAGCATAAGCTGTGACTATCAAGAAATCTCAAGGTTTGGGTGCAGAAGCAGCTTTTAATAATATTGGTAGTACTTTATTTAAAAAAGATATGGCATATGTAGCTTTATCAAGAGTTAGAACATTGTTTACTTTGTATTTAGTTGGCTTTAATGACAGCAAAGTAAGTGCTGATCCAAGTTGTGTTAAAGAATACCATCAGTTAAGAAGGGTATGTGTGGGAAAGTAGATTATTGGTAGGGGCAAATGTAGGTCTGCCACTGTCAATAAGGCCACTAACACATATTAGGACTCAGCATAGGTCTTAGAAAATTATTCTTATGCTCAACCCTTGGTAGCTTGGCTGCGAGCAGGCAGGCTTAACTTCCAAGACTGGCATATAAAGCATTTTCAAAACAGCAATTCAGTAAAGAAATTAAGACACAACACATAATAAAAATACAACACCAAATTATAAAAATAGGACATATTTTTACCTTTAAAATTACACCAAAACGACAAAAATCCAATGTAGGGAAGCAGAGATATGATTTTTCAAAGATTTAGCAAAATATAACACTTAGAAACATAGAGCACCTTATTGGGATATCGGGTCGCGATAGACCGGCTCAAAGTCAAAGTTTTGAGCCGACCACGATGGAGCTCTAAGCGGCTACCACTCGTGGTAGGTCCTGGTCACATTTTTTACCTTTGGACTTAGAAACTTTTCTGGAGCTTTGCTTCCCGGTGTCCCTTGAAGCTCTCAGCCAGTCTGGATTGGGTGATGGTTCGCAGGATAGTCTTGCAATGAGCTCTCGTTCAAACTTATGGAAGTCCAACCTCCAGAGTGTTTCAGCAGGGCAAACCCAGGATCCAGACTGACACGAGGTTGAAGGCAGGCGGCTTGGCTTTCGCGAATGCTCCCGGTCACCTTTTCTTCGTTCGGACTTAGAAACTTTTACTGAGCTTTTTCTCGCGGTGTCCCTTGATGTTCTTCACCAGGCCAGATTCGGTGAGGGTTCGCTGGCCTTGGATTTCTTTTACTCTAAGCACCAGGACTTACAAAAACATATTTTACAAGTACTTTGCTTACATCTACATGACCCCCACCCTCTGAAACAACTAGGAGAGGCTTTGGGGGTTCTGAATATGTAGAAATATTGCAGATCCTCCCTCCACAGTATTCCTAGCATCAAAGTCGAATTTGGGCATTACTTTAAAACAATGTAGGAAGTGAAATGTGAAATTTCACTTTACTAAGGGCATTTTATAAGGGTCTACCTTATGAATGCCTGGCCCCCACCCCTGGGACACCTAGGGGAGACCCTTGGGGTTCCTAATATACCCGAACATTGGAGGTTATCCATTTGTAAGTGCCCCAAACCCCAAAGTCGAGTTTGAGCACAATTTGCTTTTTAAAAGCAGAGTTGCCACCCATGGCTACTCTTAAAACTGACCTCAGGCTTCAGCAAGGCACACATGCAAGTGAAAAAGAGCTGCTGGCCTCTAATCTGTTATGCCCCATTTATACTAGGGGCTGATAGGTAGTTTCAATCCCCCTGCCCTAATCTGCACTAGGGCCCTAGGAGGTAGGTGATGCCAATCACAGGGGTGCCCCATACCATAATGTACCCTAGTGTATGTAGGTATTTTCACTATATTCTAAGGTGCATCTTTCAGCATTACACTGGCCCTGGGCCTGGTTAGGCAGAGCTCAGGGTCAGTCAGAGTCAGTTACCACCAGTACCATTCAGCAAAAAGTTAGGGGGTGTCCAGATTGATTTTATTTGATTTAAGGACTTGCTTTTTTGCTGTTACTGAAGTTTTTTTTACTTTCTGGGTGTATGTTGTGATTTTTAAAGCAGCAACTTGAAAAATAGAATACAAATGTGCAGAACTTTTATGCAGCAAGTTAAAAAAAAAGCCCCTAAAAAATTAACATCTGTGGCACCTCTTGTGCAAAATGTCTCCAAGTCTTCCAAATCTGGGATTGCAGCAGGAAAGGCTTGGGTCCCAGGCACAGGAATAATGTCACCAACAGCTAGCTGACCCATAGCAGGTATTGATCCTGACCCTGCTTCTCTTTCTTGTTCTGCTCTGAACAAATGGCTTGGATGAATAGTTTGTAGGTGTTTCAGCATGGAGGTGTCCCCCTGGCTGTGCTTTTCAGTGGTGCATCTTGATGGAATTTTTATGCACAACATACACTGCACCTGTCTCACAACACCCTATTTTCCCCAGAAGGAATAATAAAAAAATCCCAAGCTATGCTTTCTTTTCATTTTGCTAGTTGTTTATCCTCAGTAGAAGAACTGTGGTCCACTGGGTTTGGGGCTGCCATTTTCAAAAAGGACAAAATGCCACCCAAAAAATCAGGAAAGTGCAGCTGTAGTGAGAGTTGTCAAAAAAGACAGCTACAACCAGAAGTAATGGAAAGTTGGAAGGTACTTCCTCTGGGGAGGACTGAAAACTGTTTTAACCAATCATAACCCTTTGTTCATTTGATTCACACTGAAATCCCAATGACGTTCTGACGTCACAGTGAATACTGAAATATATATTAGAACATGAGTGTAAAAATAAAACACTTATGAGTACATACATTAATACACAATATTAGTAAATCACTTACCTTAGAAATAAAGTTAAAATGTCTATATAGCATTTTAAGTGGTTTCGAAAATCACACCGGTTACACAAATTTCCCACGGTACTAGAAAATATGTGCCCGAACAGTTCAAGAAGGATACGCATATATCAAAAAATGTATTTAAACAATTTAGTGAATCCTGCAAATTTCAAGCAACTGCTCCAATAAACTGAGGTACGTGCACATGGTGCAACAGCAGTCAAGCAGTCCACTTCACTAACATTAGAAAACAGCCACTCAATCACCCATATAGCCAGCCACACTGCTACTTACTTACCCATATAGCCACTCACACACTCACTTAGTCACCCACACAACGAATTATATACTCCCTCACACACACTCATACTGCAACTCACCTGCACTCAACACTACATAGAACCACTAACATACCCATCTTCTAAGGTTCCAGGGTATAGTTACAAATAGATGAATTACAAAAATTAAAATACACTACAAAAAACCAAGGTTACAGGGACAGTATAGTTAGGAGCTGTTTTTTTTTAAACCTTAGATATTTACTGAAAAAAACAAAGGTTAAAGGGACGTTATAGTTAGAAAATTGAATTGAAAAAACCTTAAAAGTTCACTGATTTAAACAAAGAATTCAAGTTAAGCATCAATGGTCGAGGAACGACTTCACCGGTGAATCCTAAAAAGTGTACTGCCAGGAGAAATTTGAAGAAATAGAGTCCACCAAATGAAATGAGAAGCAACAAGGTGAGACGCAAACAGGCCAATCATTTTGCACAAGAGAAATGTGGCTATGCAATTGCTGCAGAAGACACAGGTACTTTAGAGGATCTGATATGCCCTGTGATAATGGATATCTAATTCATTTGAGTTCTAAATTTCCAGCTATAAGCACCATTGCCGAACGACTCCATATAGGGCCTAAATAAGATGTCTGGAAGACTTACGTCTGCCTGACACAGTTGCAGTCTCGGGACCAACCGCCTTCTGGGCAGTGATCCCGATACAACAATTACAATGCGACCACACATGGTGCAACCTTGCTCATTGCACCATCAGGAGTCAAGCAAGCCGGGCCGAAGACGGCTGTAATGCCAGAAACCGGTCCCCGGAAGCTTGTTTCCTTCCCAGTGTAAGAATTGGCTTTTGTAGTTTGGTTTGCCCTGTTCCCATCATGCACTGGGACAGGAACAGACTAATTTGCATACAGCCAGGTTCTGAAACTGGGATGGTGCAATGAGCTAAAAAACGGTGTTGGATCTAGCCCTGATCTCTTGACTGGGTGAGAGTATTCTGCTTAATTCGGAGACTCTGTCCCTCACCACCCCTTGTTGTAAATAATTTTGTCCACCCTAAGCGTGGAAGGGTATACTCAGACATGAGTCCCTTGCTCATTGCACCATCAGGATTCAAGCAAGCCGGGCCGAAGACGGCTGTAATGCCAGAAACCGGTCCCCGGAAGCTTGTTTCCTTCCCAGTGTAAGAATTGGCTTTTGTAGTTTGGTTTGCCCTGTTCCCATCATGCACTGGGACAGGAACACACTAATTTGCATACAGCCAGGTTCTGAAACTGGGATGGTGCAATGAGCTAAAAAACGGTGTTGGATCTAGCCCTGATCTCTTGACTGGGTGAGAGTATTCTGCTTAATTCAGAGACTCTGTCCCTCACCACCCCTTGTTGTAAATAATTTTGTCCACCCTAAGCGTGGAAGGGTATACTCAGACATGAGTCCCTTGCTCATTGCACCATCAGGATTCAAGCAAGCCGGGCCGAAGACGGCTGTAATGCCAGAAACCGGTCCCCGGAAGCTTGTTTCCTTCCCAGTGTAAGAATTGGCTTTTGTAGTTTGGTTTGCCCTGTTCCCATCATGCACTGGGACAGGAACAGACTAATTTGCATACAGCCAGGTTCTGAAACTGGGATGGTGCAATGAGCTAAAAAACGGTGTTGGATCTAGCCCTGATCTCTTGACTGGGTGAGAGTATTCTGCTTAATTCAGAGACTCTGTCCCTCACCACCCCTTGTTGTAAATAATTTTGTCCACCCTAAGCGTGGAAGGGTATACTCAGACATGAGTCCCTTGCTCATTGCACCATCAGGATTCAAGCAAGCCGGGCCCAAGACGGCTGTAATGCCAGAAACCGGTCCCCGGAAGCTTGTTTCCTTCCCAGTGTAAGAATTGGCTTTTGTAGTTTGGTTTGCCCTGTTCCCATCATGCACTGGGACAGGAACAGACTAATTTGCATACAGCCAGGTTCTGAAACTGGGATGGTGCAATGAGCTAAAAAACGGTGTTGGATCTAGCCCTGATCTCTTGACTGGGTGAGAGTATTCTGCTTAATTCAGAGACTCTGTCCCTCACCACCCCTTGTTGTAAATAATTTTGTCCACCCTAAGCGTGGAAGGGTATACTCAGACATGAGTCCCTTGCTCATTGCACCATCAGGATTCAAGCAAGCCGGGCCGAAGACGGCTGTAATGCCAGAAACCGGTCCCCTGAAGCTTGTTTCCTTCCCAGTGTAAGAATTGGCTTTTGTAGTTTGGTTTGCCCTGTTCCCATCATGCACTGGGACAGGAACAGACTAATTTGCATACAGCCAGGTTCTGAAACTGGGATGGTGCAATGAGCTAAAAAACGGTGTTGGATCTAGCCCTGATCTCTTGACTGGGTGAGAGTATTCTGCTTAATTCAGAGACTCTGTCCCTCACCACCCCTTGTTGTAAATAATTTTGTCCACCCTAAGCGTGGAAGGGTATACTCAGACATGAGTCCCTTGCTCATTGCACCATCAGGATTCAAGCAAGCCGGGCCGAAGACGGCTGTAATGCCAGAAACCGGTCCCCGGAAGCTTGTTTCCTTCCCAGTGTAAGAATTGGCTTTTGTAGTTTGGTTTGCCCTGTTCCCATCATGCACTGGGACAGGAACAGACTAATTTGCATACAGCCAGGTTCTGAAACTGGGATGGTGCAATGAGCTAAAAAACGGTGTTGGATCTAGCCCTGATCTCTTGACTGGGTGAGAGTATTCTGCTTAATTCAGAGACTCTGTCCCTCACCACCCCTTGTTGTAAATAATTTTGTCCACCCTAAGCGTGGAAGGGTATACTCAGACATGAGTCCCTTGCTCATTGCACCATCAGGATTCAAGCAAGCCGGGCCCAAGACGGCTGTAATGCCAGAAACCGGTCCCCGGAAGCTTGTTTCCTTCCCAGTGTAAGAATTGGCTTTTGTAGTTTGGTTTGCCCTGTTCCCATCATGCACTGGGACAGGAACAGACTAATTTGCATACAGCCAGGTTCTGAAACTGGGATGGTGCAATGAGCTAAAAAACGGTGTTGGATCTAGCCCTGATCTCTTGACTGGGTGAGAGTATTCTGCTTAATTCAGAGACTCTGTCCCTCACCACCCCTTGTTGTAAATAATTTTGTCCACCCTAAGCGTGGAAGGGTATACTCAGACATGAGTCCCTTGCTCATTGCACCATCAGGATTCAAGCAAGCCGGGCCCAAGACGGCTGTAATGCCAGAAACCGGTCCCCGGAAGCTTGTTTCCTTCCCAGTGTAAGAATTGGCTTTTGTAGTTTGGTTTGCCCTGTTCCCATCATGCACTGGGACAGGAACAGACTAATTTGCATACAGCCAGGTTCTGAAACTGGGATGGTGCAATGAGCTAAAAAACGGTGTTGGATCTAGCCCTGATCTCTTGACTGGGTGAGAGTATTCTGCTTAATTCAGAGACTCTGTCCCTCACCACCCCTTGTTGTAAATAATTTTGTCCACCCTAAGCGTGGAAGGGTATACTCAGACATGAGTCCCTTGCTCATTGCACCATCAGGATTCAAGCAAGCCGGGCCGAAGACGGCTGTAATGCCAGAAACCGGTCCCCTGAAGCTTGTTTCCTTCCCAGTGTAAGAATTGGCTTTTGTAGTTTGGTTTGCCCTGTTCCCATCATGCACTGGGACAGGAACAGACTAATTTGCATACAGCCAGGTTCTGAAACTGGGATGGTGCAATGAGCTAAAAAACGGTGTTGGATCTAGCCCTGATCTCTTGACTGGGTGAGAGTATTCTGCTTAATTCAGAGACTCTGTCCCTCACCACCCCTTGTTGTAAATAATTTTGTCCACCCTAAGCGTGGAAGGGTATACTCAGACATGAGTCCCTTGCTCATTGCACCATCAGGATTCAAGCAAGCCGGGCCGAAGACGGCTGTAATGCCAGAAACCGGTCCCCGGAAGCTTGTTTCCTTCCCAGTGTAAGAATTGGCTTTTGTAGTTTGGTTTGCCCTGTTCCCATCATGCACTGGGACAGGAACAGACTAATTTGCATACAGCCAGGTTCTGAAACTGGGATGGTGCAATGAGCTAAAAAACGGTGTTGGATCTAGCCCTGATCTCTTGACTGGGTGAGAGTATTCTGCTTAATTCAGAGACTCTGTCCCTCACCACCCCTTGTTGTAAATAATTTTGTCCACCCTAAGCGTGGAAGGGTATACTCAGACATGAGTCCCTTGCTCATTGCACCATCAGGATTCAAGCAAGCCGGGCCGAAGACGGCTGTAATGCCAGAAACCGGTCCCCGGAAGCTTGTTTCCTTCCCAGTGTAAGAATTGGCTTTTGTAGTTTGGTTTGCCCTGTTCCCATCATGCACTGGGACAGGAACAGACTAATTTGCATACAGCCAGGTTCTGAAACTGGGATGGTGCAATGAGCTAAAAAACGGTGTTGGATCTAGCCCTGATCTTTTGACTGGGTGAGAGTATTCTGCTTAATTCAGAGACTCTGTCCCTCACCACCCCTTGTTGTAAATAATTTTGTCCACCCTAAGCGTGGAAGGGTATACTCAGACATGAGTCCCTTGCTCATTGCACCATCAGGATTCAAGCAAGCCGGGCCGAAGACGGCTGTAATGCCAGAAACCGGTCCCCGGAAGCTTGTTTCCTTCCCAGTGTAAGAATTGGCTTTTGTAGTTTGGTTTGCCCTGTTCCCATCATGCACTGGGACAGGAACAGACTAATTTGCATACAGCCAGGTTCTGAAACTGGGATGGTGCAATGAGCTAAAAAACGGTGTTGGATCTAGCCCTGATCTCTTGACTGGGTGAGAGTATTCTGCTTAATTCAGAGACTCTGTCCCTCACCACCCCTTGTTGTAAATAATTTTGTCCACCCTAAGCGTGGAAGGGTATACTCAGACATGAGTCCCTTGCTCATTGCACCATCAGGATTCAAGCAAGCCGGGCCGAAGACGGCTGTAATGCCAGAAACCGGTCCCCGGAAGCTTGTTTCCTTCCCAGTGTAAGAATTGGCTTTTGTAGTTTGGTTTGCCCTGTTCCCATCATGCACTGGGACAGGAACAGACTAATTTGCATACAGCCAGGTTCTGAAACTGGGATGGTGCAATGAGCTAAAAAACGGTGTTGGATCTAGCCCTGATCTCTTGACTGGGTGAGAGTATTCTGCTTAATTCAGAGACTCTGTCCCTCACCACCCCTTGTTGTAAATAATTTTGTCCACCCTAAGCGTGGAAGGGTATACTCAGACATGAGTCCCTTGCTCATTGCACCATCAGGATTCAAGCAAGCCGGGCCGAAGACGGCTGTAATGCCAGAAACCGGTCCCCGGAAGCTTGTTTCCTTCCCAGTGTAAGAATTGGCTTTTGTAGTTTGGTTTGCCCTGTTCCCATCATGCACTGGGACAGGAACAGACTAATTTGCATACAGCCAGGTTCTGAAACTGGGATGGTGCAATGAGCTAAAAAACGGTGTTGGATCTAGCCCTGATCTCTTGACTGGGTGAGAGTATTCTGCTTAATTCAGAGACTCTGTCCCTCACCACCCCTTGTTGTAAATAATTTTGTCCACCCTAAGCGTGGAAGGGTATACTCAGACATGAGTCCCTTGCTCATTGCACCATCAGGATTCAAGCAAGCCGGGCCGAAGACGGCTGTAATGCCAGAAACCGGTCCCCGGAAGCTTGTTTCCTTCCCAGTGTAAGAATTGGCTTTTGTAGTTTGGTTTGCCCTGTTCCCATCATGCACTGGGACAGGAACAGACTAATTTGCATACAGCCAGGTTCTGAAACTGGGATGGTGCAATGAGCTAAAAAACGGTGTTGGATCTAGCCCTGATCTCTTGACTGGGTGAGAGTATTCTGCTTAATTCAGAGACTCTGTCCCTCACCACCCCTTGTTGTAAATAATTTTGTCCACCCTAAGCGTGGAAGGGTATACTCAGACATGAGTCCCTTGCTCATTGCACCATCAGGATTCAAGCAAGCCGGGCCGAAGACGGCTGTAATGCCAGAAACCGGTCCCCGGAAGCTTGTTTCCTTCCCAGTGTAAGAATTGGCTTTTGTAGTTTGGTTTGCCCTGTTCCCATCATGCACTGGGACAGGAACAGACTAATTTGCATACAGCCAGGTTCTGAAACTGGGATGGTGCAATGAGCTAAAAAACGGTGTTGGATCTAGCCCTGATCTCTTGACTGGGTGAGAGTATTCTGCTTAATTCAGAGACTCTGTCCCTCACCACCCCTTGTTGTAAATAATTTTGTCCACCCTAAGCGTGGAAGGGTATACTCAGACATGAGTCCCTTGCTCATTGCACCATCAGGATTCAAGCAAGCCGGGCCGAAGACGGCTGTAATGCCAGAAACCGGTCCCCGGAAGCTTGTTTCCTTCCCAGTGTAAGAATTGGCTTTTGTAGTTTGGTTTGCCCTGTTCCCATCATGCACTGGGACAGGAACAGACTAATTTGCATACAGCCAGGTTCTGAAACTGGGATGGTGCAATGAGATAAAAAACGGTGTTGGATCTAGCCCTGATCTCTTGACTGGGTGAGAGTATTCTGCTTAATTCAGAGACTCTGTCCCTCACCACCCCTTGTTGTAAATAATTTTGTCCACCCTAAGCGTGGAAGGGTATACTCAGACATGAGTCCCTTGCTCATTGCACCATCAGGATTCAAGCAAGCCGGGCCGAAGACGGCTGTAATGCCAGAAACCGGTCCCCGGAAGCTTGTTTCCTTCCCAGTGTAAGAATTGGCTTTTGTAGTTTGGTTTGCCCTGTTCCCATCATGCACTGGGACAGGAACAGACTAATTTGCATACAGCCAGGTTCTGAAACTGGGATGGTGCAATGAGCTAAAAAACGGTGTTGGATCTAGCCCTGATCTCTTGACTGGGTGAGAGTATTCTGCTTAATTCAGAGACTCTGTCCCTCACCACCCCTTGTTGTAAATAATTTTGTCCACCCTAAGCGTGGAAGGGTATACTCAGACATGAGTCCCTTGCTCATTGCACCATCAGGATTCAAGCAAGCCGGGCCGAAGACGGCTGTAATGCCAGAAACCGGTCCCCGGAAGCTTGTTTCCTTCCCAGTGTAAGAATTGGCTTTTGTAGTTTGGTTTGCCCTGTTCCCATCATGCACTGGGACAGGAACAGACTAATTTGCATACAGCCAGGTTCTGAAACTGGGATGGTGCAATGAGCTAAAAAACGGTGTTGGATCTAGCCCTGATCTCTTGACTGGGTGAGAGTATTCTGCTTAATTCAGAGACTCTGTCCCTCACCACCCCTTGTTGTAAATAATTTTGTCCACCCTAAGCGTGGAAGGGTATACTCAGACATGAGTCCCTTGCTCATTGCACCATCAGGATTCAAGCAAGCCGGGCCGAAGACGGCTGTAATGCCAGAAACCGGTCCCCGGAAGCTTGTTTCCTTCCCAGTGTAAGAATTGGCTTTTGTAGTTTGGTTTGCCCTGTTCCCATCATGCACTGGGACAGGAACAGACTAATTTGCATACAGCCAGGTTCTGAAACTGGGATGGTGCAATGAGCTAAAAAACGGTGTTGGATCTAGCCCTGATCTCTTGACTGGGTGAGAGTATTCTGCTTAATTCAGAGACTCTGTCCCTCACCACCCCTTGTTGTAAATAATTTTGTCCACCCTAAGCGTGGAAGGGTATACTCAGACATGAGTCCCTTGCTCATTGCACCATCAGGATTCAAGCAAGCCGGGCCGAAGACGGCTGTAATGCCAGAAACCGGTCCCCGGAAGCTTGTTTCCTTCCCAGTGTAAGAATTGGCTTTTGTAGTTTGGTTTGCCCTGTTCCCATCATGCACTGGGACAGGAACAGACGAATTTGCATACAGCCAGGTTCTGAAACTGGGATGGTGCAATGAGCTAAAAAACGGTGTTGGATCTAGCCCTGATCTCTTGACTGGGTGAGAGTATTCTGCTTAATTCAGAGACTCTGTCCCTCACCACCCCTTGTTGTAAATAATTTTGTCCACCCTAAGCGTGGAAGGGTATACTCAGACATGAGTCCCTTGCTCATTGCACCATCAGGATTCAAGCAAGCCGGGCCGAAGACGGCTGTAATGCCAGAAACCGGTCCCCGGAAGCTTGTTTCCTTCCCAGTGTAAGAATTGGCTTTTGTAGTTTGGTTTGCCCTGTTCCCATCATGCACTGGGACAGGAACAGACTAATTTGCATACAGCCAGGTTCTGAAACTGGGATGGTGCAATGAGCTAAAAAACGGTGTTGGATCTAGCCCTGATCTCTTGACTGGGTGAGAGTATTCTGCTTAATTCAGAGACTCTGTCCCTCACCACCCCTTGTTGTAAATAATTTTGTCCACCCTAAGCGTGGAAGGGTATACTCAGACATGAGTCCCTTGCTCATTGCACCATCAGGATTCAAGCAAGCCGGGCCGAAGACGGCTGTAATGCCAGAAACCGGTCCCCGGAAGCTTGTTTCCTTCCCAGTGTAAGAATTGGCTTTTGTAGTTTGGTTTGCCCTGTTCCCATCATGCACTGGGACAGGAACAGACTAATTTGCATACAGCCAGGTTCTGAAACTGGGATGGTGCAATGAGCTAAAAAACGGTGTTGGATCTAGCCCTGATCTCTTGACTGGGTGAGAGTATTCTGCTTAATTCAGAGACTCTGTCCCTCACCACCCCTTGTTGTAAGTAAACCAGCCATAGCACAATCTCCAACAGCCAAATGGGAGGAACTGTTCATCCCTGCACTATGTGAAATTAAAGTTGGGATGCCCCTCCAGTAACTACCCTAAAAAAAGCTATATGTGTTGGTGGGGCTGCAGCTAGATCCTAAATAATCTCAAAGTAAAGATGATAAACATGAACTTTTAGGTTTTGATAGAGAATGGACAGAATAATCATTCAAGTATGTTTCTCATAATTGGTAACAATCAAATCCATGTATTAGATCATAGTTTAATGAAAATGTAGGAAAATTAACTTGTAGAAAATTACTTTTTCCTGGTCAGAAGGTCCTGGTGGCTAATTTGTCTTAGCCTGTCAGCAGCTGCCCAGCCAGTGCTTGACAATAATGAGATGTGTAAAGTGCTCCCAGGGTAGCGCAGTGGCTTAGGCTTGGTGACAGGATGGGGGTTGTGAGGCATGTGATCCCTATCAGCTCAGGAAGGCCCAACTGGGGAGGTTGTGGAATGTTCATTCACATGGGACAGATGTGAAACCTACCCATCATATTTTAGTGCAATGAGACCTAGGGGAGGTAAAGCTTCTGTTCCCCAGGCCCACACTAGCTTCACTGATTTCAAACCCATAAGAACTGAAACTACACTGACAACGAGTTTTGAAGTGGACACAGGAAAATAAACTGCTCATTTCCCTGGTCATTTCTGAGAGGGATGTATGACATTACAATGCATGCTTTTACATCGCATGCTTTTACAACGCGAGTTTTACAACGCATACCATTACAATGCATAGTGCTTTGGGGCGCTGGATAGTGAATAGTTTAATTTACTATTCCAACTCCAGTCCCCGTGGATAGTAGGGAAGGTGTTGGATAGAAAATTAAATCTATTCCCTATCCTAGAGCGCCCCCCAGCGCAATGCGTTGTAATGGTTTGCGTTGTAAATACCGCATTGTAAAGGCACTACATTGTAAAAGTTGCGTTGTAAGTGTTGTTCACCTTCTGAGAGGACACAAAGGACCTGCACAAGGAAAAAAGGTGTCTTCCATTTAGTTTTTTAGGAGTAAGGTGCATTGTGGGATTGTTTGTGGTAGATCAAACAGAAACTGCTGAAACAGTGGCTAGTGTTACCCCTGGAAACTTTTACCCCGTTTTTATGGGAGGGGCCAGAAGTCACGCACACCCACAGACTAGTACAAACCATAAAGGTGACAACTTCAAACACCCCACGCCATGAATGCCTACTAGACCTGCTGAACATCAGAAGACTGACTCTTCTTTCTGTGACCTTTGAGACCTAAAGGGCAGGACATGCTCCAACTTCTACCAACATCTGAGAAGTGGACTCTGAGGGTCACCTTCGGTGTGAGTACATGGGTACAATAAGCTGAAAGAGACCTTTTTTCTTGAGTGACCAGTAACAACTGGACCACTGAACCCTGTTGGTGGCCTCTGCTGAAGTAAGTCTTGGTCCCTAACTGCTGTCTCTGAGGTCCTCTGAGCTTTAGAAGTAACCAAGAGGAGCTGCTCCAGAATCTCTAAAAAATTAGAACTTTGAAAATATTTGGACTTCCAAGACCTCCAAAGTATGAGGGACGTCACAGCAAAGCTGTCCAATTTTGTTTCTAATTTGTCAAATACAGCTTCAGGCTTGCCATGACGGAGAATTTTGAGCTCCATAGCAAAGACTAAGGGACATATTTATGGGAAAGTCACGCAGTGCAACACAGGAATCACCTTGCTGCACTGTGTGACAGGGAAAGAGCAGGAAAGCACCCCACAGTATCAAAAAGATACTGTGCATTCCTGCCTTTCTACCTGCACCGGCACTGTTTTTGCTGCCTAGAGCCCATGCAGGCACCCTTACACCATTGTGCAAGGGTGTCTCCTTGCATGTAGGATTGTTTTGTGCAGTAAGGGGTACCTTTCTGCCTAAAAACAATCCTAAGAGGCACATTCCTCTTTCTATTTGTGCTGCAGAATGCAGCATACATAGAATGGAGAAGCAGTGAGAAGAAATAAAAATATTTCTCTTTGCTGTGCTTCCCATGAGAAGTGATACCTTTTAGCACATTCCCAGGTCCACTTTTTGTCTCCTCCAAGACACAGCCCTTTGAAGAGCATGTGAAATGAGCGGGGACTTTTCCTCACATGTACTCTCTTTCTCTGCAGTTACATTATTTTGTCCTATCTTCTTCATTGACCCTGCTGTTGCGGTGGTCCCGCAGCTAACCAGATTGCGAGAGGCTTTTGTGGTACCTCTCACAAAGCAAACCTTTGTGCTTGTGAGTTTCGCTCCTTTCTGAAGTCCTGAAAGATGTTTATCCCATTATCATTGGGGTTAGTCCCGTATGAATGTGGCACAACTAAACCAACGACTCTGCACTCCTTGGTAGAGCGATAGCCACATTTTAGGTGACTGACACAACTAACTATAAACCCAAGGGATACACCTAAATCTCTGGGGAGATCAAACACATTTGTCAAACTCAGAGACACCAAATCCTTCCTTCTGCAGGATATGAGTTACTCTGTGAATCCTGCTGTTGCTTTTGCCTTGTCATGTCTCGATTTAAGCATTTTTGAACACTAAGGCTGTGAATGGTAAACATTACTAACTCATCACAAAGTAACCCTATTTTGATAAAAAAGATTGTGAATTGTCAATTTTTGTAGTTACGGATCCTGGTTAGCTAGTCATTATGTCCATTGTACAGTTTGTGAGCAATATTTAACTCTTTCAACCATTCTATAATTAAATTGATGTGCTTTTCATTGCGGGATTTTGCTAACATTTGCCTCATGTGTCCCCTTTGAAAGACATTGCACTAGCTAAAATGTACATATGCCTCAGACATTCTCAGTTAGTCCATGAGCACAGCTCAGAAACAGCAGTCATTGCCTCTCCCTGTTTCTGAGTTGTCCTGTGTTAGATTTGGTGGTCTCTAGTTGGCACAGGTAGGTACTTGTGAAAAATAGGGACACTTGCCTCTAGTCAGTGTAAGGGGGTACACTCCTAAAATAACCCCTGCTCACCCTCTTGGTAGCTTGGCACGAACAGATAGGCGTTTCTCAGAGGTAGTGTGTATAGCATTTGTGAACGTGTACAGTAATCCAGTGACAACATTACAGATGGACACCACACAGTTGTATATTAAAAATAAGTATTCTTAATATAGATTTAACACAAGAACACAAATGACAAAAATCCGCAATACTGTACTTAAAATGGTAAGTTTAGCTTAGTTCTCTTTAGATCTTAAAATGCGACACTTTGAGTCAATGTACTTTAAGATGCGACACGCAGGGCAATGAAAAGTGTTGCAAAGATGGTGATGCGTTGAAATTTTGGTGCAAAGGAATAAAGACGTCGTCTTTTTGTTGTTGCGGCATGCTTCTCCGATGATGCGAGAAGTCTCGAGAGAGTACGTCTGAAAAGCAGAGAAACACATCCACAGCTACCTGTTTGGAACAGGGCAACAGCTCATGCGTTAACTCTGATAAATTCGGAGTTGAATATATGCCCTTTAAATTGCAATTATGTAGCGCTTACTACCCCTAACAAAGCATTGAAGAAAATGCTATCACAATAAAACAAGTATGAGATACCAGGATTTACTCAAACAACTCTGTTGAGCTGCTCAATTACACACATTCATGATAGGGTCACAGGTCTCAAAAGAGCTGTTTGAGTAAATCCTGGTATCTCATCAGTACAGGCCTATTGTAACCTCATGGCTTTATGAAATATGCCCCATAACACTTAGGACCTTATTATGACAATGGCAGTCCATAGAACCGCCATAGATGCGGTGGCGGTCTGTGGACTCACAGACTGGTAACCCACCTGCCCTATTACGACTTGGGTGGTTGGACCTCCACAGGACCGCTGCAACCATTGGGGATCCGTGATCTTGCGGTGGTTGCGCAGTGGTCTGCGGCCACAATATGCTGGTGCATTACCAGACATATTACGATTTTCCTCACTACCACAGTTTTCATGTTTTTGAGCCCACCATGAAAAGTGTGGTGGTAAGGAAACTAAGGAGGCCCCACCGGACCCCCTGCTGCCTCTGGGCCAGGGGGTGCATGTAGGGGAGCAAATGTTGTTCCCCCATTAGCATTCACCTCCTGTTCCTGCATGGCATGGATTTCACAGTCCAATGCCGTGCAGTAATGTGCTTTGGTGCTCCTATTGCGGTGCCTTTCAAAGGCTTAGAAATGGGCCTTTGAAATGCACTGCCATGGCTCCGCCAAAGGCCGCCCACCAGACTGCGAGTAGGCGATGCGGCGAGCACAAGATGTGTGGTTTTATTAATCTTGTATAGGTATTTTACCCACATCGTTGTCTGTCGAATCCCTCCTGCCCACCCCTTTTACCTGTGCCAGCCATTTACGATGCCCACTTTCCAAAAGTTCCATTTTCAAACACACAGTTAAAAATCATCTTCACTAAAAGATGTGTTTTTAATTTCTGAGTTCAGAGAAACTAAACTCCAAGGGCCAGATGTAGGTAGGCGTTTACCGGTCGGTAACGGCCGAAAAACGGTAAAATCGGCCGTTACCGACCGAAATCCAGGAAAAGAGATGTAGGAGATCATAAATATCCGATTCGGAAAACACGAGATCGGAAACATACCGACTCGGTAATAATGAAACGGTAAAATTACCGTGGCGGAATCTACCGTATTCATAAATACCGAGTTCGTATTTTCCGACTCGGAAAATAAGAAACGGTAAAAAATGGCCTTGGAGATGTAGGTAAGCCCAAAAATACCGATTCTGCAGAAAAACGGTATTTTTGAGTCGGTATTTACCATGGATTGAAAGCATGTGGTAACCAAGGGAGGGCTATAAAAAAAGTCCCAAAATGCACCTCAGGACCCATGATGGCGGCTTTTTACATCATAGCAAGACGGCAGAGACTACAGGCAGCAGGAGAGAGAGAATGGCAAAGGGATGAACAAGTGTACAGGCAGAGGATAACACTGTTCCAACTGACAGAGCCTGAAATACTGCAGAGGTACAGGCTACACCCAGACACCATCAAGGAATTGATCAGGGACCTACACCCACTCCTGGACCACCCAACACCCAGGGCCCATGCCATCCCACCCCATGTCCAGGTGCTATGTAGCTTACACCTGCTGGCCTCAGGGAGCTACCAGAGTGTGATAGCTGCAGTGGGTGGCGTGTCCCAGGGCTGCCTGTCCCGCTTCTTCAGGAGGTTTCTTGACGCCATGATGCAGAGGATGGGGCATTATATTTCTTTCCCTGTAACACCAGCAGAATTAGCAAAAACCAAGACAGACTTCTATCAACTGGCACACTTCCCTCACGTGATAGGCTGCATCGATGGCACCCACGTCCCACTATGTCCACCTGCAGCCACAGAGCACATTTACAGGAATCGCAAATCGACGCACTCCATCAACGTCCAGGTCATATGTAATGCAGGGAACCTCATCACTGACATCGTAGCCAAGTTCCCCGGAAGTACCCATGATTCTTATATATTCCAGAATAGTGGAATATACACACGCCTACTTGCCGGAGAATTTGGAAATGGATACCTGCTAGGTAAATCACAATGACACACCATGACACTCACATCAGATCTACGTCTCATGTACTTGCAATTAATGTCTATCTTTCTCCCCCCTAGGCGACAGTGCATATGCCCTGCGGTCCTTTGTGCTCACTCCCTACCTCAACCCATCCACCAGGAGTGAAAGGCGATACAATGTGGCTCACAGATCTACACGAAACGTTGTTGAGCGCACATTTGGACTCCTTAAGAGCAGGTTTCGCTGCAGTACACCCCAATCATCTGCTGCAAAATAATAGCGACCTGTGCAATGTTACATAATCTCGCCACCAAGGAAGGCACAGAGGTGGAGATCACATATCATGAGGACATCGATGACGACCCAGAGGAGGCAGAGCCCCATGCTACGGTGGCAGCAGCAGCTACAGATGGGAGACTGAGACGGGAAGAGGTTACACAACAATATTTCTGAGTGAGTAAAGAGACACAGGCATGTATGTAACTTTGTGTAAGTAGTTTAATTTTCACTACGCCACACCATTGATAGCTCACATTGGGCTCACAATATCAAACACTCCATGAGTGTGTTGTCACGGTTAACACCACCGTGACTACAGCCTCGGGTGGAGGGCAAAGTCATTGTTTGTGGGCACGGGCCACAGGGCGGGGCTGCTGTGGCTGTGAATCAATGTTCTCACTGTGGCCTGTCACACTTCCCCGACGCTGCCACTCCTCCGTAAGTCTTGCACAGGAGTGCTTGCACCACTCCTGCTGGTGGACCCCTCGCTTTCCGCAGCACAAGTGTCGCCTCCAGTGCCAGTCTGATGCGCGAGCACGAGCTCCATAGCAGAGGTCATCCTGGCCATACCTTCAGTTAAATTGTTGCAGCACTGCACTATGGCATCCTGCATCGTCACTGACCGTCTGCACAGCACAGTGGTAGCAGTGGCAAACCTGTTCAGGGCCTTTGTTTGCTGACGCACATCCACACGGGCCTTGCGTCTCTCTAAATGGTCCCTGTCCAATTTGTCACACAGGACAGTCATGCACTGTGTAATATCAGATATTCCTGACGCCATAGATTGCATGCTCTCTGCCATTTCCCCTATGCCCTTGCCTACTGCTTCCAGTTTGTTATTTGTAGTGCGTGTTTGCCTCGGAACCCCCATCATCGCTTTTGCCTGCAGGCACTGCACTTTCACCATGGTGGCCTCCAGTCCGCAGAAGACACCCTGAACTTGACGCACATCCTCTACCTCCCGTGGCCGTCGCCCTCGGACACTGGCCCGCGTGACTCTGGGAGTGGGCTGCTGCTCGGTGTTGCCTCTGTCCTGTGTGTCACCCTCCACCTCCTCCTCCGATGATGTTACCAGTATTCTGCGAGGGGGCACATCATGGCACCTTACCCTTCCCAGCACTGGGGATGGTGTTGTGGGGGTGGGTGATTGTTCAGCCGCTCCTGTGTCCTGACTACCGAATAGGAGAGGGGATTGTGGATTTTGTGCTGTTGCCTCCTCAGGTATCGGGGCTGCCTGCTCTTGGTCCTTCCCTCCGTGTGATGTGCTTGGTCCGGCTCCTTCCCTCCTCTTCTCTCTCACCTCTGCTGTGCTGCGCATTGACTCTCCTGTGGACAGACATGGACATTGTGTCAGTGGAGTTGTTCACCTGTGTCTTATGATAAAAAACACTTCTATTGCACTTTTGCCTGTCTCTCATTTGCCTATGCTAGTTGTCTGTTGCTCCCCTTGCTGCAATGCATGCTGACTGCTCTGAGGTATCTACACATGACTACATTTCCCAGGATGCATTGCAGGACATTAGTTAAACCTGTTGTGGAGTCTGATTTGTCCTGTGAGGGGAATAGGTAAATGGGTAAATGATAATGTACTTGCATCTTACCTGGTTTCTTTGCTCCTCTTGCTGAGCTGTCTGCGTCTCCGATGCCGTGAATGCATTCCTTCTCAAGGGTGGATGCCACCATCTCCTCGATGTCGCTGAGTCTAGGGGCTCTGTTTCTTCCTCCCCCTGTTGCAGCACTTTCCTTGCGGTGGGCAGCAGGTTTTTTCTTTGTGATGATGCGGATGTCATACCACCGTTTTTTCAGGTCTTCAAGGTCACGGTGGGTGACACCAATGGCATTTACCTTGCCTTGTATTTCCAACCAGGTGCTGCGTTTGATAGATTCTGCAACATGCAGAGTTTGCTTCCCGAAAATGTTGCCGTAATGCCTTACAATCTCGGAAATTAGCACCTGCAGTTCTTCCTGGCTGAACTTCTGCTTCCTTTTGCGCTCTGCAGCATCTCTCTGTGCCTCCTGACTCTCCATCTTGCAGTGTTGTTTGACTCAGGAAAGGCTGCTCCACACTCTGTCCTCCTGCTCTCCTGACTGTTGGTTTCTGCACCTGCATGGGCGTGGCCTGTCCCAGGTACTGGGGTGTGGTGCTTGGATCTGATTGGTTAGTTCCCCTGTGGCTTTGGATTTGGGTGTGGTTGGAGTACCTGATTGGTTCACAGGCTCACATGTTTGTCAGTTTCAAATTCTGAGACGGATATTACCGACACGGTTAATACCGGGTCGGTTTTTTCCGACTCGGTATTTTCCGAGTCGGGACTTGCCATTCATTCCTATGGGCCATGGAACCGGTGGATAAGTTTGGTTTTTCCGTATCAGATTTTACCGTGTAGGTATATTCCGACTCGGTAAATACCAATTACGATTACCGACTGATTCCGAGTCGGTAATTGTTACCGATTTTTTATCTACATCTCATTTTCCGATTCTGAAATACCGAGTCGGTATGACTCGGTATTTAAGAGGTCGGAAAATAAAATTTACCTACATCTGGCCCTAAATCTTTAGCTGTTCCCAATCAAAAGTTACACTAGTAAATGTTACAGCTCCAATGATAGCCTATGGGAGAGCTAGTACTTGCAATAGTGGAAAATGAAATTGTAAGTATTTCACTTTCAGGACATGCAAAATACACCAGTTCATCTCCTACTTTCCACATACACTGCACGCTGCCCACTGAGGTAACTTGGGCCTACCTTAGGGGTGCCTTACATCAGGTAAAGGCAAGGTTTAGGCCTGGCAAATGGGCATAGTTGCAAGGTCGACATGGCAAGTTAACCCCTTCACCGCGGCGGCTATTCCGCCGCAGTGCTAAGGGGGCGGGGCGGCCGTGCGGCGGCCGCATGCTGGTGACAGGACCGCTCCGTCACCAGCGTCGGTTGAGCTATGCTGGTGACGGAGCGGTTCCGTCATGGCCCGCCCCGCTCAATAGAACCCTCAGCGCAGGCGCGGAATTCGCGCCGCGCATGAGCGTTCTATGGAGCGGTTCCGTCATCAGCGTGCAAGGGGTTAAACCTGCACTCAGAGTCCCTGCCTGAGATCTGTTTACATGGTTACTCATGTGGGTGGACAACCAGTGCTGCAGGCCCACTAGTAGCATTTGATTTATAGGCACGGGCACACATAGGGCACTTTACTAGTGACTTACCAGTCAATCAAATATGCCAATCATGGATAACCAATCATAATCACAATTTACACAGAGAGCATGTGCACTTTGGCACTGATTAGCAGTGGTAAAGCGCCCAGAGTCCTAAAGCCAACAAATAGAAGGTCAGAAAAGTAGAAGGCAAAAGGCAAAAAAGTTAGGGGACAAACTTGCAACAAGCATGGGCATAGCCAATAGGTCTCGCTTTTGGGGCCTTATAAGTATTTAGTTATGCAGCACAATATCCTTGGTGCAACAACATTAACTGTTGCGTGGTTAAACACTTATAAGGCCCCAAAGGAGAGATCTATTGGCTATTTTTCTAAAGGACAAGCAGTGCTATCAGGCTCCAGCTGCCACTGAGAGGTAGAGGGAGAGGAGTGTAAAGAGAGAGAGAGGTGTGTAGACAAAGGTGTGTAGAGAGCGGTGTGTAGAGAGAGGTGTGTAGAGAGGTGTGTAGAGAGAGGGATAGAGTGAGGTATAGAGGGGTGTGTAGAGAGAGAGAGAGGTGTTTAGAGAGCGGTGTGTAGAGAGAGCTGTGTAGAGAGGTGTGTAGAGAGAGAGAGGTGTGTGGAAAGAGGTGTGTAGAGAGGTGTGTAGGGAGAGAGAGGTGTGTAGAGAGAGGTGTGTAGAGAGGTGTGTAGAGAGAGGAGTGTAGAGAGGTGTGTAGAGAGAGAGAGAGGTGTGTAGAGAGAGAGAGGTGTGTAGAGAGAGAGAGGTGTGTAGAGAGAGAGAGGTGTGTAGAGAGAGGTGTGTAGAGAGAGGTGTGTAGAGAGAGGTGCGTAGAGAGGTGTGTAGAGAGAGGGGTAGAGAGGTGTGTAGAGGGAGGTGTGTAGAGAGAGGTGTGTAGAGAGGTGTGTAGAGAGGTGTGTAGAGAGAGGTGAGTGGAGAGAGGTGTATAGAGAGAGGTGTGTGGAGAGAGGTGTGTAGAGAGGTGTGTAGAGAGAGGTGTGTAGAGAGGTGTGTAGAGGGAGGTGTGTAGAGAGAGGGGTAGAGAGGTGTGTAGAGAGAGGGGTCGAGAGGTGTGTAGACAGAGGTGTGTAGAGAGAGGTGTGTAGAGAGGTATGTAATGAGGTATGTAACGAGGTATGTAACGAGGTGTGGAGAAAGAGGGGTAGAGATAGGGGTGGAGAGGTGTAGAGAGGTGTGTAGAAAGAGGTGTGTAGAGGTGTGTAGAGAGGTGTGTAGAGAGATTTGTGTAGAGAGAGGTGTAGAGAGAGGTGTGTAGAGAGGTGTAGAGCGAGGTGTGTAGAGAGGTGTGTAGAGAGGTGTGCAGAGAGGGGTGTAGAGAGGTGTGTAGAGAGGTGTGTAGAGAAGTGTGTAGAGAGAGGGATAGAGAGAGGGGTAGAGAGGTGTGTAGAGAGGTGTGTAGAGAGAGGTGTGGTGAGAGAGGTGTGTTGAGAGAGGTGTGTAGAGAGGTGTGTGGAGAG
Source organism: Lissotriton helveticus (assembly GCF_964261635.1). NCBI lineage: Eukaryota > Metazoa > Chordata > Amphibia > Caudata > Salamandridae > Lissotriton > Lissotriton helveticus. The sequence continues at coordinate 1,646,862,774 of NC_136063.1, read as the reverse complement.
GTGAGTAGAGAGAGGGGTAGAGAGAGGGGTAGAGAAGTGTGTAGAGAGATGTGTGTAGAGAGAGGTGTGTAGAGAGAGGTGTGTAGAGAGGTGTGTAGAGAGGTATGTAACGAGGTGTGTAAAAAGAGGGGTAGAGAGAGGGGTGGAGAGGTGTGGAGATGGTGTGTAGAGAGAGGTGTGTAGAGAGAGGTGTGTAGAGAGGTGTGTAGGGACGAGGGGTAGAGAGAGGGGTAGAGAGGTGTGTAGAGAGAGGTGTGTAGAGAGAGGTGTGTAGAGAGATGTGTAGGGAGGCGCGTAGAGAGAGCTGTGTAGAGAGGTGTGTAAAGAGGTGTGTAGCGAGGTGTGTAGAGAGAGGGGTAGAGAGAGGTGTGTAGAGAGAGGTGTGTAGAGAGGTGTATAGAGAGGTGTATAGAGAGGTGAGTAGAGAGGTGTATAGAGAGGTGTGTAGAGAGAGGGGTAGAGAGAGGGGTATAGAGGTGTGTAGAGAGGTGTGTAGAGAGGTGTATAGAGAGAGGTGTGTAGAGAGGTATGTAGAAGAGGGGTAGAGAGAGGGGTAGAGGGAGGGGTAGAGAGAGAGCGGTAGAGAGAGAGTGGTAGAGATAGGGAGGTAGAGAGAGAGTGGTAGAGATAGGGCGGTAGAGAGAGAGAGCGGTAGAGAGAGAGCGGTAGAGAGAGAGCGGTAGAGAGAGGGCGGTAGGGAGAGGGCGGTGGAGAGAGAGCAGTAGAGAGAGGACAGTAGAGCGAGAGCGATAGAGAGAGGTAGAGAGAGGTAGACATGGACTGCAGCGGAATTAATTTCCTTGGGTGCTGGGAGGCATGGAAGGCATGGCAAAAGCATCCAACTATAAGTTGCAGAACTCAAAGTTTGCTGTTGTCCACTGTGACTTAGCCATACTGCGTATTCTTTTACTCCTTAAGGCAAGCCGTCATTTTAGCATCTGCGAAATATGCATTTTGGCTTTTCCCTGAAAATATGAAAGTTTACCTGGCATAAGGGAACACATTTTAAGAACTTACAAAGAAAAAAACTTAAATCAAATAGCAGCCTGTTCTAGTGAGCACTAATCTAGGGCCACCTGAACGTACTTGCATGTGCTGACCGTTTATTGGATAAAATATGAAAACTCAGCTTCAGACGAAACTCTTAACCAGCACATACAACAGCCACACAGACTAGTAAGGAGCTGCAAACAATGACACGCAGAGGAGGCAAGAGTGAGGATGCAACCTTTCTGCGACCTTCTGGGCCTGTGCCCTGTTATTTTCCGAGGCCACTGGTGAACTTCTTGGAGTAAGGCGATCCATTTCATAGCACCAGTCCTAGATAACACCAATATTATTGCGTGCAGGTTCTTCTCGGGACCGTAAGTTCAAGGTAATATTTACATTGCGTGTTCCATTAAACAAAGTCAGCTGTACCCGCCCTAACACATGGTTAAATATTTGAAAATGGATGTATGACGTTAAAACGCATACTTTTACAACGCATACCGTTACAACGGGACTTTTACAACGCAAATACTATTACAACGCATGTATTTACAACGCATTTTTTTACAACGCAGGTACCTTTACAACGCATACCATTACAACGTAAGTATTGGTAAGTATATATAATTTTTTTAATTGTATATTATTTAAAATTAATATAATTTAATGTAATTGTATTTAATTTAATTTAATTTCATTTCATTTAATTAATTTAATTTAAATTTAATTTTATTTTATTTTTACCCTGTACCCCTTTACCCAAAAACCCAAAACTGACCCTGAACCCTAAAAATACCCCTTTACCCAAAAACCCCAAACTGACCCTGAACCCAAAAAATACCCCTTTACCCAAAAACTGAAAACTGACCCTAAACCCTAAAAATACCCCTTTACCCAAAAACTGAAAACTGACCCTGAACCCTAAAAATACCCCTTTACCCAAAAACTGAAAACTGACCCTGAACCCTAAAAATACCCCTTTACCCAAAAACTGAAAACTGACCCTAAACCCTAAAAATACCCCTTTACCCAAAAACTGAAAACTGACCCTGAACCCTAAAAATACCCCTTTACCCAAAAACTGAAAACTGACCCTAAACCCTAAAAATACCCTTTTACCCAAAAACTGAAAACTGACCCTGAACCCTAAAAATACCCCTTTACCCAAAAACCCAAAACTGACCCTGAACCCTAAAAATACCCCTTTACCCAAAAACCCAAAACTGACCCTGAACCCTAAAAATACCCTTTTACCCAAAAACCCAAAACTGACCCTGAACCCTAAAAATACCCCTTTACCCAAAAACTCAAAACTGACCCTGAACCCTAAAAATACCCCTTTACCCAAAAACCCAAAACTGACCCTGAACCCTAAAAATACCCCTTTAAAAAAAACCTAACATATAACATTTTAAATATAATTATATACTTACCAATACTTACGTTGTAATGGTATGCGTTGTAAAAGTACCTGCGTTGTAAAAACATGCGTTGTAAATAAATGCGTTGTAATAGTATTTGCGTTGTAAAAGTTCCGTTGTAATGGTAGTGCGTTGTAAAAAATGCGTTGTAATGGGTGTATACCTTTGAAAATGCCATACCAGCGCCTTAAGTGAAGGTGCCCTTTGGAGTCTCCTCTGTACACTCCCTCCGGAGGCTGACATCCGCTAGGCAGTCTTCAGAGGGAGGCAACTTCACATGCAAGTGCTAAGACACCACATGTTGGGAAGCTCACACCCTGGGGAGTGGAGGGGGGAGGCTATAAACTAAAGGCATTCGATAATCACCACCAAGTTGTGCCCTGGGCACAGTCCAGCCAAACTTTTGAAGCCAGAATGAGCTTAACCATTCCCAGAGACACCGAGCTTCCAAGGCCGAAGAAAAGGCGATCTTTACAGCTTCCTGTTTTAGTTATCACTAATACCATTAATGTCCATAAAGATCCTCTCGCTCAATCGGGCTGGGGCTGCGTGGTGTTGTCCCCCAATGAGTTCGAAATACCAACCTACATACCTACGTCAAGGCTATTATACAGACTGCTAAAACATTGTCAAGAGGGAGTATATAATAAATCTACACTTTCGTTTGACACGAGTTAGTATTATGTTCACAAAATATAGCACTATTTAAGGGGGGGTCGATATTGTGACATCCCGCTTCAACAGCTAAAAAACACCTGTGCCCATTCTGGGACACTTAAGCATTACTGGGGTAAATTTAAACACATAAATGAATGGAAAAGAGAAGAACAACAAAAGACCGTCTGTGTCCAATATAAGCTGGTCAGACAAAAAAGAAGACTGTGCTACAGCTTACGAGACTTTGCAGACATGAGACACTCTAAGGTTGTGTTCTTGGGACTAAAACAAGAAGCGCGGCTGCAAGAAGCGCTCTGTGGCGAGGTAGGGGCTGTTAACTAAGAGGGGGGGCAGGAGGTGAGCCTGCAAGGGGTGCCCGCAACAAATGAAAGCCATAAAGGATAGCCAGATGGCGCCTGATCGAGCCAGCAAAAGCGTGTGGCAGCACTTTTAAACGCCACTTACAAAATGTCTCGCAGAGCAGCACATGAATGCGCTGGCTCAGCGAGACCTAAAAAGGGCCAGGTCCAACAATGTAGAATTGCAATGAGTTCTCAAAAATAAGTTCATGTGTGTACATTGGATCACTGACATAATATCGACGTCACAAATATCGAGATACACAAATATCGAGTGAAAAATATCGAGTGACAAAATATCGACTCCCTATCTACAAACAGGTAAGTACCAAAATATCGACTCCAAAATATCGACTTACAAAAATATAGATTGTCAAAATATCGATTTTTTTAAATGTCTTAAAATTAAGTTAAAACTAATATAGTAATAAATATATGTAATATAAACTTAGAAATAATTATTTTTAAAATTTAATTTTAATAAATAATTTCAATAATTAAAAAAATTATGTCACAAAAAATAATACATATATATACATATATATATATATATATAAATATATATATATATAAACATATTATTAAATAAACATATATAACATTTTTAGCGTAGCATAGACAATGGTTAAAATTTATTGTAACAACTATAGTGAGTTCAACATTAGCAAAACTGTTGGATAGCGTAGAGGTAAAATTTACTATTCCCACTCCAGTGGGTGCAACAGTAGGGAAAGCGCTGGATAGCGTAGGGGTTAAAATTACTATTCCCACTCCAGGGATGTATGACGTTACAACGCATACTTTTACAACACCTACCATTACATTAAAACTTTTACAACACAAAAACTTTTACAACTCATACATTTACAACGCAAGATTTTACAACGCATATACCTTTACAACGCATACCATTACAACGTAAGTATTGGTAAGTATATAATATTTTTTTTAATATAAATTAATTTAAAATATTATAATATAATTTAATTTTATTTAATTTTATTTAATTAATGTAATTTAAATGTAATTTTACTTTATTTTTACAAAGTACCCCTGTACCCCAAAAACCCTAAACTGACCCTGAACCCTAAAAATACCCCTTTACCCAAAAACTGAAAACTGACCCTGAACCCTAAAAATACCCCTTTACCCAAAAACTGAAAACTGACCCTGAACCCTAAAAATACCCCTTAACCCCAAAAACTGAAAACTGACCCTGAACCCTAAAAATACCCCTTTACCCAAAAACTGAAAACTGACCCTGAACCCTACACATACCCCTTTACCCAAAAACTGAAAACTGACCATGAACTCTAAAAATACCCCTTTACCCAAAAACTGAAAACTGACCCTGAACCCTAAATATACCCCTTTACCCAAAAACTGAAAACTGACCATGAACTCTAAAAATACCCCTTTACCCAAAAACTGAAAACTGACCCTGAACCCTAAAAATACCCCTTTACCCAAAAACTGAAAACTGACCCTGAACCCTAAAAATACCCCTTTACCCAAAAACCCAAACATATAACATTTTAAAAATAATTATATACTTAGCAATACTTACGTTGTAATGGTATGCGTTGTAAAGGTATCTGCGTTGTAAAAACATGCTTTGTAAATGTATGCGTTGTAAAAGTTTTTGCGTTGTAAAAGTTTCGTTGTAATGGTAGTGCATAGTAAAAGTTGCGTTGTAAACGTTGCATACCCACTCCAGTGGGTGCAACAGTAGGGAAAGTGTTGTATAGCGTAGGGGTTAAAATTACTATTCCAACTTCAGAGAGTGCAATAATAGGGAAAGTAAATACTTCACAAATAGATATAAATAACATCAATAGTAATACCAATTACAAATAAATAAAATATTTTACTTGTGTATAAAACATATTAAATATTTATTTATAAATACAAAATAAAATTATTTAATTATAAAAATTGCCTACTCATACTAATTAATTACATATTAACAATAAATTAATTTACAATTTAAAAATTAATAAATTAATTTTAATTACCAATTATATTTTAATTAATTACCTAATAAAAATTAATTAACAATTAATTCAAAATACATACCAATAATTTAAATGACATATTTAATTAATGAGAATTAAATTATTTCCCACCCTATTCCCCTATAAACCCACAACCCGCTACAGAAAATAAATTAATGAAATTAACATATTTATCAATTAATCAATTATAATTAATTACCAATTATATTTTAATTAATTACCAATTATTAATTAATTAACAATTAATTCTAAATAAATATCAATAAATAAATTAACATATTTAATTAATTATAATTAAATTACTTCCCACCCTATTCCCCTATGAACCCACAACCCGCTACAGAAAATAAATTACTAAAATTAAAATATTTATCAATTAATCAATTATAATTAATTACCAATTATATTTTAATTAATTACCAATTAATAATTAATTAACAATTAATTCTAAATAAATATCAATAAATAAATTAACATATTTAATTAATTATAATTAAATTACTTCCCACCCTATTCCCCTATAAACCCACAACCCGCTACAGAAAATAAATTACTAAAATTAAAATATTTATCAATTAATCAATTATAATTAATTACCAATTATATTTTAATTAATTACCAATTAATAATTAATTAACAATTAATTCTAAATAAATATCAATACATAAATTAACATATGTAATTAATTAGAATTAAATTACTTCCCACCCTATTCCCCTATAAACCCACAACCCGCTACAGACTTATATTACACAAAAAAAAAAAATATTATTAACTTACCTTAAATTCGATATTTTTGTTGGCTATATTATGTCTAGTCGATATTATGTCCATTCTATATTTTTGATTCGATATTATGTCCATTCTATTCGATATTAATTTTCTCTAGTCGATATTTTTGTTGTCTATATTATGTCTAGTCGATATTATGTCCATTCTATATTTTTTACTCGATATTCGGTCCAATCGAAATAAATGACTCGATATTATGGGTGCACACCGTGTACATTTTCAAAGAAATAGTCTCAAAGGTTACAGTCAATTAACCAAAGAAATATTTGTTTATATATAGCAACTATTGTAGGTTTAAGCATCACTCCTTAAATAAAAATGATACTAGAGCAAAGTTAAGTATTTACTTCTGTGATGGTGTCACACCTTCCTGTGGACTCTCCCCTAATGTCTATAGCACTCATGTTTTTTTAATCTATTGCATGAAGATGCTTGAAGTTTAGATGTTTATTTTCGTTACCTCATAAGTTTATACGCGCCCTTATGAAGGGCCCAGCCTGAAATGCATTCCGATGTTTTGAAACAGTGGATGTTTGAAGTCTTGAAACTGATTAACCACACTAATACAACATTGGATACATTTGGAATGGTTTGTACTTATTGCCATGCACATAGACTAAAATTTAAGGATTCGCGAATTTGCATACATGTTCAAAGAAATAGTCTCAAATGCTTCACTCAGTTAACCAAATAAATATTTATTTATGAATAGCAACTATTGCAGGGGCTTAGCATCACTCCTTTTAAAAAACGATAATAGGCAAAGTTAAATATTTACTTCAGGGATGTTGTCATACCTTCCCATGGACTCTCCCCTAATGCCCTTAGCTCTAATGCTTGTGTTTTTTTTTTATCTATGTCCTGAAGAATCAGATTTTTGGACTCGAGTTGCGTGTGCACACCAAAGCTTTGACATACTTTGAAAAGAAAAACAAATGTGCGTCTAGGAGAGTCCTGTCCATCAGGAAAGATGGGTTACTACACTATACTTTTGTACTTTAAACTAACAAGGTCATTTGTTTTCCATGCAGCACGTTCCCAGCAGAATTTTCCGAGCACATCTGGTGCCTTTGTTCGAATTTTCGTGCTTTTGGCTGGAGAAGATTCCAAGAAGGAAATGGCTTTTGGAGCACCACATCATAGCACTTGGTGAATGCCTGAAATGCCTCACGTTCTTGTTCACAAAAACCTGGTTGAACAGCACTCCAAAAACAACAAGCAGCAATGGGGCAAGCAGCAATGCGGAGAAAGGTGGGGGCAGGCATGCAGTGACGTGGGAGTAGATGGAAGGGATGGTCAAGCACTGATGGGGGAGGGAAGAAGCAACAATAGATCAAAAAAAGTCATATTTATGCACAGTGAAACAAAACTAGGTTTTATCTCTTCCTATATTACCTTTTTCTGGTTGACAATGACATATCACATTAAAAAGTACAGGCAATATATTAAAATGAAAAAACAAGCAGTAACGGGGAGAGGGAATGCCCCGGTTACTTACCGGTAATCTTCATTAGTCCGAGTCCTAGTCTTCCTCGCCACACTAATTAACAGTGAGCATTCTGCTCCTACAGAAACCTCCAAGTAAAAAGCTACATACTAGTCTCCCTATCCTTTCAATATGGCCCTCAGTGGCAACCACCAATCAGATAAAAGGACACAAAAGTCCCAACACGACCTGAAAAACAAAGCCGCAGACATGAAGCAACCAAGAGGGCCGGGCGGGAAGGGAAACTATACTGTGGCGAGGAAGACTAGGACTCGGAGTAATGAAGATTACCGGTAAGTAACCGGGGCATTGCCTCCTCATCCGTCTTCCTCGCCACAGTAATTAACAGTGAGCCGATACCAAAGCATGAACAGCTTCATGTAAGGAACACAACCCACACAAGTAATGCATTTGCAAAATACATACTTTAATGACAACAATGGAAAGAGACACACATCTCAGGAAGTCACAGAACTGAGAACCGAAGAAGCAAAGGCCACGGAAGCCCCACCCCAACCTCAAGCCTGTAATGAGACATGAAGGTATGAGGCGAAGACCAAGTGGCTGCCCTGTAGATATCCTCCATGGAAACACCTTTAAAGGCGTCCCAAAAAGCAGCAATAGATCTAGTAGAACGCCTCTGAACCGAATGAGAGGGAACGACAGAGAGAGTATCATACGCCAAAAGAATAGTCTCCTTAATCCACCGACTGAGAGTGGAAAGAGACAGCCTCTGCCCTTGTCTAGCCAGACCAAAAGTCACAAATAAGTTGTTCACCTTACAAAAGGAAGAGGTGTGGGCCAAATAAATAACCAACGCGCATCTAATATCCAGAAGATGTAACAGAGATTTCTCCGGAGACGAAGGAACAGGAAAGAACACAGGGAGGACAACTTCAGCAGAATGATGAAAGACGATGCCACCTTAGGGACAAAAGTAGGATGAGCATGTAAAACCACCCTATCATCCAGAATCCGTAAAAAGGAGCAGATCGAAGGAATGCACCCAACTCGCCTGGCAGAAGCAATAGCTACCAGAAATACCACCTTGAGAGTCAAAAATGTTAACTCCACCGACTCCAAAGGCTTAAAAGGAACCGACTGCAAAGCCTTCAACACCAACGGAAGGTCCCACGGGGGAACAGAAAGTATCGGGCGAGGATGCTGAAGGGCAAGAGAACGAAAAAGACGAGCCACCAAGGGCTCAACAGCCACAAAAGGAAACCCATGAAAAACCCAAATGGCCGCCCACTGCACACAGAGGGTAGAAAGGGCCTAGCCCAAATCAAAACCCTCCTTAAAAAAATCCAGCACCTGTACAGGATCCAAAGAGTCAACAGACAAACCATGGTGAAGACACCAAGCAGCAAAGTTGTCCCAATGTTTAGCGTACGACTTTAAAGTCAAGGGACGCCTGGACCTCTGAATAAGACCAGCAACCTCCACAGAACAACCACCATGGATCAGGGATTCCCTCTCAAGAGCCAAGCCTGCAGACTCATGGACCTGAACACCGGAAGAGGAATCAGAGGGCCCATCAAGGGAAAAGGATGGAATGGCAAGGTCCAACCCGGACACACCGCCAACTCCAACAAGAGCGGATACCACGGGCGACAGCACCAACCCGGGACCACCAGATGGACAAAAGCCCCCTCCCTCTTGATCGTCATCAATACCGCTGGTATCAGGGGAACTGGTGGGAAAGCATACAACACACCCTCTGGCCAAAGGAAGGACATCGCATCCACCTTCAATGCGCTCTGACAGGACATAATTGTGCAGGAACAACGGGTCTTGGCATTGTCCGGAGACGCAAAAAGTCCACCACCGGACACCCAAACCTCCCCTGCAACGTCTGGAACATCATCCGGGTCAGAGACAAAGACCCCATGGAAGGAAAGACCCTGCTGAGACAATCTGCCACCACATTCTCCCGACCCGGGAGATAAATCGCCAACAGGGACCCCAGATTGGATTCTGCCCAAGAACAAATCCGGCGACTGAGGCAACTGAGGGAACAAACTCTGCAACCCCCCTGGTGATTGATGTAAGACACGACCACCTGGTTGTCCGACCGGACCTGAACATGGTGACCCACTATCAGGGCAGAGAAAGCCAACAGACCCAACTGAACAGCCTTCAGCTCTCGGTAATTCGACGAACATGACATCTGAACTTGCGACCAGACTCCCTGCACAGAGGCATCGTCCCGAGTCGCTCCCCAGCCCAAACCGCTGGCATCCGTTGTGACCACCCGAGAAGGAACAATCAGAAAGGGGTGACCCTGGGACAGATAAACGTCGTCCAACCACCAACCCAGATCCTTCCTCACCTGGGCTGACACAGGAACCCTTTGACTGAAATCCTGACCATACGGGCGACAATGAGACAAAATGTGGTTCACAATGGGATACAAGTGAAGACGAGCCCACGGAACCACCAACACGGTGTGTGGGCAGAAGATCCTGGACCCTCAGCCACATTTTCACAGGCAGACAAGACTCTGACAACAGGGATCGAATTGCAGACACCAGAGTCAATTTCCATGCATGAGGCAGGAACACCAATCCCAACCGAGTCTTGAAGTGAGCTCCAATGTACGTCAGATCCTGAGAAGGGGACAGGCAGGACTACTTTGGGTTCACCAGAAAGCCGTGACTCTCCAGGACCTGGCAAACTTCCCGGACATTGATCAGTGCCTTAGAAAGAGAAGAAGCAGAAATCAACAAATCATCCAGGTACAGAAATATCTGAATACCCCTTCAATGCAAATGACCCATTAGAGGAGCCAGAACTTTAGTAAAGACCCGTGGTGTAGAACACAGGCCGAAGGGCAAGACCTGAAATTGAAAAATTTGACCCAGAACACAGAATCTGAGTAACTGCTGGGGAATTTCTGCCACAACGCTGTGGGGCACCTACCTGCTGGACGTCTTCCTGCTCCTGGGGCCCTGACGCTGTAAGTCTCGCCGCTGCCGCGTTCCTACATCTCGCGGCTGGTGGCGGCTGGAGACTACAGCTCCCAGAGGGCAGTGCGACCACTTCCGGCCACTTCCTGCCGCTGCGCGCCCGGAGGCGCTACTTAAACAGGACGCTCCCTCGGTGGAGCGGGGGAATTTCTGCCACAACGCTGTGGGGCACCTACCTGCTGGACGTCTTCCTGCTCCTGGGGCCCTGACGCTGTAGGTCTCGCCGCTGCCGCGTTCCTACATCTCGCGGCTGGTGGCGGCTGGAGACTACAGCTCCCAGAGGGCAGTGTGACCACTTCCGGCCACTTCCTGCCGCTGCGCGCCCGGAGGCGCTACTTAAACAGGACGCTCCCTCCGCATCGCGGGACGCGCGCGGGACGCGCCGGGCTGAGCCCGGGCAGAGGGCGGGCAGTCTGTGGCCGTCCGGGGTCGACCAGGGACGGGACGGGCCACCCCCCTTATCCCTGTGCCGTGAGTACACTCAAGCGGTATATAGTGACACTTTCTTCGATTTTTTAAATATTCATTGTTGACTGTCTCCTGATTTACCGCCACCATGTCCATACAATCCACCTTACCTGATAACTATCTGTTGAAGGTAGTCAACAGAATAAATACGGACAGGAGGAAATCTCTTGGGAAAAGCAATATGGAAATCTCCCCTTTAATCGAGTCACCGGACCTCAATATTGTGGATACCAATACACCCAGTGAACATGTTACATCAACTGAGGTGGACAAGAACAGTACCGCTGTAGATACCAATGAGGTTATTAATAATGGGACTATAGCGGAAAACGATCTGTGTGACACTTGTGAAGGTACTCCCCAACAGTCATTGAGGGCCACAAGATTAATGAGAGCTTGTAGGAAAACAGTACCTAAAAGGGGAAATTATCACTCAGGCAGAAAACATAAAAAGGATTTAACCCATAAGGATAACTCAGAAGATATAGGGACACTAATTAAAGATAGTTGTGTCTCTATTGATCCTGACCAATTAGATCTGCTGATGGGCTCTATTGATAAGAAACTTAAAATGATCATCGATCCACTGCTTGCTAAAATAGAGGGCTTGTGCGGGGAAGTTTTAAGATTAAGGGACGCGGTTGACCAACATACTGTTACCCTGGATAAAACGGCACTAACATTTAAAGATATAACTTCACCAACCTTGGTTTCTACTCAGGAAAGGGCCAAACCAGGAAACATAAATAGCCCCCCTTAATACTGGGAAACAACGATCCAAAGAACGACCTGTTTCGACAACTTCTGCTGTGCAGGATAAGGGTAGACCGACTCAGCAGCAGAGAGCAGGGTCATTAAGTTTAGAACAGGTTAACCCAAATCAGGATGTAAGACCAATAACATCTCTAAATGGGGAGCGGTCTGGTCATGTGCCAGCTGTGTCAGCTATAACAGCGACAGCAGCTGCCACTGGGGGAACAAGTAGGGGTCCAGTTAGAGCAAGTAAGCGCCCTGCAGACCTTCCACCCGAATGTGTACCATATGTTGTAGTTTTAACGAATGTCCCACCTATTACACAGGCCCCTAATACCCAAGAGTCGGCAGATTCACTTACAAACAAAGCTATTTCTTGGCTTAGTCGACACTGTGGTTATCCAGTTGGCTACTCTGATCAGATTATTTCTATCAGAAGAGGCAATTGGATAGGTAACACCAGAAAAACATGTGGGGGTGACTGCATGATTATTAATTTTAAACATCCGCAACACGTTGCGACGGTCCTCCTTAGAGGGGCCTCAATCACGCAGTCAGAGACAGATGTCGTTGCAAGGCCATTGGGATATTTCTACAACCATTTAAACAGGTTACATTCAGTTAACAGTTGGGAAGGTTCTTCGAATAATAATAACTATCATTCTAGTGTAAATAGACCAGGGCCACACACCCTCTGTTTTCCCCCCCAGGATGGTCCTTTTGTTACGCCAATGCATATGATGAACCTGGCACATAGATTTATAACACATGCGTCTAATTTCCCATCAGTAAGTGATAGTGTAATGTCACCTGTTAATGGGATGTTTTATCAAGTCCCAACTCAGAATAGGTTCCAGTCATTGAGTTTCCTGGACCAAAATGATTGACATAAGAGTAACTTAGTCCGGGTGAGAGACAATGCTGGAGAGTTAAAAAAGTCCTTAACTGAAAAGATTAATATTGTGAACATTGATTGTATGCCTAATGGGGGCGATGAGGAGCATTTAGAGTTTAACATAGAGCATTTTAATGTAAATAATATCGTGTCCGTATCTATTGATGATATGCCAAATGTCAGCCTAGCAAGGGTTAAGGCAACGTGTCATATTGCTAGCTGGAACATTGCTGGTTTGATGGCCAAAGAAGATATGCTGGGTTGGAAAGATTTCATTGGCTTATTTGATATTATTTGTCTACATGAAACATGGTGTAGAGAATATAAGGGGAGTGATGGTTTTGTTTCCTATGAGCTTCCCGCATTGGCCTCACCACATGGGAGATCTAGAGGAGGTCTGCTAGTTTTGATTTCAGTGAAGTTGCCTGTATTAGTAAAAAAGTATGTAAAAGTTGGGGTTCACTCCCAAATCCTTTGGCTTGCGCAAGGTGAATGTAGAAATGTTCTGTTGATTAATTTCTACAATAATATATTTGATGGTACTAGGCACACAGTTATAAATGATTTACATAAAGCAGTGTGTAATTTTGTAGAGAATTTTAATGGTGTTTATGAACTTATTTTTGTGGGGGATTTTAATGTTTCTATTTGCCCCTTATCATCCCAGAATCTATGTGGTGTCTATAATCATTCAGGGGAAGCTGAAGTTCATTTTTCTCATCATCTGTATGGTGAAACCCTGAATAACTTTTTGATAGATTATGACATGGAAATCATGGAAAATATAAAGAATGATCTGGGAGAAAGTGTCCCAACTTTCAAAGGGAGGGGGGCCAATACAGTAATCGATTTTATATGCATGTCTACCAACCTAACCCATATGTGCTCTGAGGTCAAGGTGGTTGATGTAATGCTGAGTGATCATAACTGTCTAACCACTGAAGTTAAGTTCTGGCATTCTACCACCACCCCCAACTCGGGTACAATTGTTAATATTGAACCACATAGAATTAATGGAGTTAGGTTGAGGTGGAAGGGAGAAAAAGCCGACGAAACATCTGATTCCATCATCAATAGCTGTATGACGGAAATCTCGGCAATTCTCGAACAGGGGGAGACAGATATTGCCAGTATCGACCACTTCGACAGAATTAATTTTATTATTAGGAAGAAGTTTACTAAAGAGGGGGGGCACGTAAATAGACAAAATAGGGGCTGGTTTGACCATGCATGTTCGAATGCCCGGAGAGATCTCAAAAAAGCATTATCAGCCAAACCAAGAGACAAGTGTTTAGTGATCCAACTAAGGCAGGATTTTAAACTGGTCCTTAAACGCAGAAAGTCTGAGTTGCAGCAGGAAGCGTGGGACAATCTAAGCCAAGCAGCAGAACAAAGGAACTGTAACCTGTTTTGGTCTACTGTAAATAGTCCCTTCCTCAAAGATGAGGAGGCTCCAGTGCTCACATCTAATGTGAGCATAGACTCATGGATCCAACATTTTTCGACCATATTTGATTCTGGCAATAGTATAGCCCCCGTAGGAAAAGGATGGCCTATAGTTGCACTAGATATAACAGTTGAGGAAGTTATGGTTAGTATAAGAGCTAGTAAGGGAGGTAAGGCCCAAGGACCCGATGGGGTTCCTATAGATGTTTATAAGACCGCCCCGGAGATTTGGGGCCCCCTATTGGCTAAGATCTTTAATGCAGCAGTCTGCTCAAAAATACCATCTACTTGGGCAGAATCAATAATAATCCCTATATATAAGAAGGGAGACCGGGGCGAAGCAAAAAATTACCGACCAATATCCCTACTGGACTCATCAGTAAAAATTATGAGTCGTGTTCTATTAGCCAGATTAGAGGAATGGGCAGAGTCGAATGAGATTTTAACTAATAGTCAGTTTGGCTTCAGAAAGGGGCGTGGAACTATAGAGCAGTGCTTAAATTTACAACTTTTGGTCGGGAAATATACCCAGGCCAAAAAAGGGTCCTTGTATTTATGCTTCGCCGACTTAAGCAGTGCCTTTGATATGGTCGACCACGCCCTACTCTGGGCTAAATTGATTGATATGGGAGCTCCAGACAGTATAGTGTATTTTCTAGCTCGCCTGTATGAAAAACTTAGTTCCAGTGTCCGATATGGGCCAAACGGGGAATGCACAAGTAAGTTTAGGATAGGGAGAGGAATCAGGCAGGGGTGTGTTTTAGCACCCCTACTGTTCACTCTCTTCATTAATGAGGTGGATGCTGTCCTGCAAACAGTTTCGGCTGACGTCCCAAGAGTTAACGGCCTTAACATCCCTGTGTTACTCTATGCGGACGACGCAGTGCTGTTGTCTAGGACTCCCCTGGGTCTTCAACGGTTGATGGACAGGTTTGTCCTGTTCATCAAAAACAGGAAACTGGTGATCAATAGGTCTAAAACCTATGTGATGGAATGTTCAGGACGAGCTAAGACAAAAACGAAAGTCAACTCCCATTATTTTATAGAAGGTGAACAGGTTTTAAAAGTAGACAATTTTTGCTATTTGGGGATTAATTTCTCAAAAAATGGTAGCTGGGACATCGAACACAGAGCGGTTAAAACTAAGATGATTAGAAGTGCCAATGGGGTTTTTGTTTTCGCAAAGAAACTGGGAAATAGACGCATAGCAGATATGCTAAAAATTTACCAATCTAAATGCCTATCTGCGGCCCTTTACGGGGCAGGAGTTTGGGGTGTGACATCTGCTGGGGGCCTACAGATAGAGGAGAATAACTTCTTGAAAAGGCTCCTTTGCCTACCCAAATCTACCTCCAATACCCTGGTCCACAAGGAAACGGGGTCCCACTTCTTGAACGATTTAATCATGTTAAGACCCTTATTATTGTGGCGATCTGTTTGGTTGAATGAAGGCACCTCACTAAACAGAGCTATCATTGAGGATTGCCTCACCTTGGACCAGCACTTAAAGATCCCCTGGATTAAATATAATATCGAAAATTTTCAAAATGTTTTTGGATACAATGTGATTAATGATCGGTTTTGTGCATCTGATAACTCCAAATCAAATATGAAAATTATGTTTCTGAATTTCTGTAAAGAGAGGCGCGCCCTGGAAGATTCAAAACTCTCTACCTGTAAATTGTACAATGGCTTGAACGAGTTTAGTGGATTTCACCCTTATCTGACTCAGGTGTCTAGAGTCTCACACCAGTTTGTTCTCACTAGAATGAGGATGGGAACGGCTCATCATCTGGTTGCGTGCCCTGATGTAAAAACACGCCCGGTGGGACCCTGTCCATGTGACTGCAAGACTGAACAGAGTACTATGCACTTTCTTTTTTCTTGCTCCTTGTACAGTGAATTACGGAAAATGTATTTAAAACCCATTTTGAAAAGATTTGGAGTAAGAACAATTACAGAATCTATGAAATTGCTTTTTAATATGCATCATCCGGACATTTGCTTTTTTACAGCTACTTTCCTACTCAAGGCTATTGGTGTTAGGAAAAGTATGTGTTTTTAAGATTCTGTTTTAAAATATTTATTCCATCCCGCACTGGATAATTATTGTAATATGTGTATTTTTCTCTGTTTCTTTTATTAATGAAATGTTTGCCTATGTAACTGTTTGTGCTTTTATGGACATGCTTTTTATGTTCCGAATAAAGCTCTATGAAATGAAATGAGTAACTGCTGAGACCTTGGATGAACCGGAACATGCAGATAAGCATCCTGTAGGTCAATCGAGGCCAAAAAATCCCCTTGACAGATCAGAGGGAGGATCAACTGTAAGGACACCATCTTGAACCTTACGGGAGGGATGAACCAGTTCAACCATTTCAAATCTAGAACAGGTCTGAGATCCCCGGTGTGCTTCTCCACCAGGAACAAAATCGAGTACACCCCCACACCCCTCTGTCCCACCGTAACCGGAATCACAGCGCCCTTATCCACCAGAGAAAGGACCCCTTCTAAGAGGGCCAACTTCTTTCGAGACTCTCGAGGGCAAGGAGTGACCCAAAAACAGTCTGGGGGAGTCTGGACGAATCCAAGGGAAAAACCTTGCGACACCACTTGAAGAACCCACTGATCCGACACAGAATGTCTCCACTCATCCAGAAAATGAGGCAGCCTTCCCCCCACAGGACCGACTCCTGGAGCAATCCAGTCATGACTTAGCGGGGGTGGATGACGAAGAAGGCTTGTCGGAGAACCGGGACTTGCCAAAGGAAGGAGCACCCTGGCCACGCCCCCTTTCACGAAAGGGCTGATGAGCCTTCGCCTGACGAGCCGGACCAAAAGCTCTGCGAGCCCCAACAAAACGGGACCGTCCAGCCCTCTCCAGAGCCAGAAGCTTTCGATCTTCTGCCGGTTTCTTGACCATGTCCTCCAATGGAGCACCAAACAATTTCACCCCTGAAAAGGGGATCTTCATGAGCAAACCCTTCTGCGCAGAATCAGCCTTCCAGGAACGGAGCCACAACTGGCAGCGAGCAGCCACAGAAGACCCCGCAGTAGAAGCAGCAGCCCCCAAAGTGTCAAAGGAAATATCAGAAAGCAGACAAACCTGCTGCTCCATCAAAGCGAGAGTAGGTGAAGTGTCCTCGTTCTGGTCTAATAATTCAGACAAGGATTTAAGCAACGGGTGGATGGTATATGAGGAATAGGCAGCAGCCCTAATAGAAAAATTAGCTGCGGAAAAAGTGCGCTTCACCTCCGCCTCCACCTTTTTATTCACAGGATCAGCAGGTGAAGCATCCTCAGAAATAATAGTCCCCTGCGATGACAAGCCCGCCATCAAGGAATCCACCTTAACAGAGGCAGGAAACTTAACCGCAAAGTCCTGCAAGGGATATCGCTTACCCAGAAAATGGGGAAAATTACTCTTGTCCACATCCTTCCATTCCACCTCCAACACCCTCAAAACAGACGAGTGGAGAGGCAAAGACTCAGGCTCCTTCCTCTGATATTGCACAAAAAAATCAGAGTTCTCCACAGACACATCAGACTCTGGAAACAAGAGGTTGGAACGGATGTGGTGAAGAACAGCCTTCAGATCTGACCCCTGGACAAACGACCCTGCATGTCCACATCATCCTCCCCCTCAGAGTCATGGGAAGGACCCGGATCACATCTGGCTCTTTTTGGAGGAGGCAGCGAATCTTTATCCTGTAAAGCAGCCGCCACAGCCGTATTAATCATCTTCTGAAGCACTACAAGGGAAGGCACCGAGGCCAGAGACCCAGCAGAACATTCAGTGGACGCAGAATCCAAAACTGCATCAGGTTCCATAGCTGCCAAACAAAGAATGACCAGCAACACCACTACGGCATGCAGGTGCATTCAAAAAGGCTCCGATCACCATGGAAACCTCAGAAAAAATCGTCTCAGGACAGGAGAGACACACCCCTCCCAAGTACGTCAAACTCAGCCTCTGGAAGAAGCCCAGAAATGCAGGAGCCCATCGCAAGAGACGCCCGTAGGAAGCCATGCCTCCTAACCTTGAAGTCGAGAGGAATAGGAATGGGAGGCCCCTCTCAACCCGGCAAGGTTAGTCTGCTAATGCAGGATCACAGAAAAGTGCCCAAAATGTATATACACAAAACATGTGAAAAAAGAGAGGGATAATGGCAAATGCAACCCATATGCGCACAGCGCTAACAGAAGCACAAACGGTTACAAACCGCGAAAATGCCGCCCCACCGAAAAAGAACCCAACGCCACAGATGCGGGGGTGGGTCAACAAACACGCCCGAGGGCGGGTACAAACAGAATAAAAATGAAATTGTATCCCACCTCAGAATGGGGCACAAGAGTCCCTTATAGCAGGACCGCCGCCCACAACTTACCTGACAAACAGGAACATGAACAGCACTCGAAGCAGTGCAGAAGCAAAAAAAACAGGTCGTGGTGGGACTTTTGTGTCCTTTAATCTGATTGGTGGTTGCCACTGGGAGCCATATTGAAGGGATAGGGAGACTAGTATGTAGCTTTTTACTTGGATTTTTCTGTAGGAGCAGAATGCTCACTGTTAATTACTGTGGCGAGGAAGATGGACGAGGAGGTAATGGGCAAGCAGCAAGAGGGAGGAGGCAGGGGAGACAGGCAAGCACCAATGGGATGGAAGGAAGCACAATGAAGGCGAAGCAAAAAAAAGTACCTCAATCCGACCAGGATAAGTGTAAGGAAACTAAATTAATCAGTACTTGGTCCATGCTCCAACCAAGAGACACACACGTAAACAGGAAGTTAAGCATGCACAACTGATCAACATAAAACAAAAAAATAAGAGGGACACTAACACAAACCAATGATAAACAATGTGCGGCTGAAAGCCCATTACTGTATCTCTTGCAAGCAAGCGTTCTAGCGGTGCATGTGCTGTGGCAGGTGACACCTAAAAAGGGATATTGGGATCAGTCCACATTGGGCTCTATATTAATCCTCTTAGTTACTGAACTAAAAAACACAGCAGCAGGTCGGACAAACAAAACTTTTTTTCAACAGACAGGTTGGTGGAACCCTGGCACTTCACAGTATTTCCTGCCATTATCACTCCAGCCTGTTTCAAAAGTTAGAACAACCACTAAAAGGGGGGCAGATAAAACGGTGGATATGCCAGGCCTATCACACTTACGTTTCTGTTACTTATGGAGCCAAGGATCTTCTTCACAAAGCACGACTTTCCTGAGGGGCCTAATTCTTGTGACTTGGTATTTGACACCGGACTATGTCTGCTTTTAATGTTGTGCCACAGCAGGACACTACACAGGTACATGGAGTCTATCAGCAGTAGAACTTATTTATTTATTTTTGTTTGCAGTAGGAGGCAGGCGGACCTGCCCTTTCCTGGGCCCTCTATTCAGCAGGACTCGAAATAATGTATTTGTGAAAAAAGAACTCTGATCTGATTATTAGATTGGTAACGGGCAAATGCAGTAATTGAGGTAGAGTATGCATTTTTTATTCCATTATTTCTTTTACCAAGAACAGGACTGGCATTGAGTGGAAAGAGCTAAATATAAATCTGCTTTTTTCTCAAATGGGGAAAAGCAGGGGACAAGGCAGGAGTGCATGCTGGTGCAGGGCGTCCACCCACTATTTACACAGGGTGGACGCTGTCAACCCTACCAAGAAGTTGAGCCCCACAGAAATATGCTGAACTCATCCAGGTGTAACTTTCAGACACTGGGCCACGTTTAGCAGCGCCTGCAGGTAGTCTAATTTCTATTCCCAGCAGTAACGTCCAGCTAGCGAGGGAGGCTTTTTTATTTTTACCTCCAGCTCAGCCAAATATATAGTCTGAAGATGAGGAACCATCAGCCCTCCTTTTGATCAAATAGCCTGACTGGGCACGATCTGGAACCTTACACTTAAATGCATATGCAACAGAAGGGAAACAAAAACAACACAGCTTATTATTTTTTACAGAGTTTATTTTACAGAGTTTTATATTGCGCAAACTTGACCCGAATCGTTATCACTTCACAGGCACTTAAGAGAGGCATTATTTTGACTTTGTTCAGTCCCTATATGTAATTGCCTGCACTGTAAGAATGGCAGATGTATTTGTCTGACCCAGTATTTACACAAATAGCAATTTAAATAGCACTATTTTATTTCTTTTACAGTGCTACTCATCCCAATGCAGGGTGTGGGAGTGCTTTACGTAACATACACAATATACATTGACAATAAATCATGCAAGTGTTTAAATTAATGTACAAGATGTATTACATAAGATAGTGATGGTTACAATTTCTAGGTGTCACATGTCCTTATCTCACAGTGCTATATTAGAAACATTTGAATTTTTTAGCTTCAAGTAACAAAAGGATGTCTGTGTTGAAAGCAGTTAACCACTTACCTATCTACATAAAAAAAATATGTCATGTGCATTTTGCATAATGTGCTGTGCAAGAGACAAATTAACTTTCTATACTACTTTGATTCAAATCTAGGATTAAACAAAACACAGATCTCCCCAGAAAATGTGTTAATCTCCAGAGTTATTTTATTATTACTTCTCCATTAGATTTACTGGACACACAAATATCTCTTCCGCCAATTTCTTTGTGGTAGGGTTTTAAAAAACATCAAAGTGTTATTTGAGGCCCCGATTTTGTGTTGAGGTTGCGCCACTTTTGTGGCACAACCCTGATGCAAATCTAATTTGCTAAATCTCATAATGAGCTTAAATGTAGACATAAGAGGGTTGTGTTAATATCTGGTGTCACTTCTTGTGATGTCACTTCCAGTGATGTCGCTTCCAGTGATGCCATGTGCGATATCACGCATTGTGATGTCATGCACTGTGATGCATACACCATGATGTTATTTGCATACTGCCTAACTTAGTTAGTCCCCCTGCTTCTTTTTTTAGGACTTGTGTCGTGGGGAACAGTCACCTCTTTCCTCTGGCCCCTGGGGCATGTTATTTTACCTTTAATACAGTTTTTTGGGCATTTCAGCTCTGCTGAAATTCCTTCCAACTTTATCCAGCTGTGGCCCGTGCAGGTAAGAGTGGTGGGGACCGGGTTGGGGGGATTTAATAGACGACCACAAGGGAAAATTAAATAAATAATGAATTTTGCCTTGTTGTCCTCAGTCGAAATTCCACCGCCACCCGTACCTGCCCCACCTCTCCACCGCTCTTACCTGCCAGGGCCGTGGCTAAATTTATCCAAAGTACAGCTCTGAAAGTGTACTGCATTGTATTTCTTCTAGTTATACAGTGTTTAATGCCCCTGACAAGGCGCTGGCATAGGATTTTTGTCAATCTTCATTTAATGTTGTTTAAAAGGTGTCTGTGGGTGCAGTGATTGGAAGTAAAGAAGCTTGATGAAAAAGTGACTTAAATCCACGATGTATGAATTACTGCCATGAGCTGGGAGTTTGGCCTAATTTACGATGAATTAATGTGTTGTTGCTTGCTAATTTCAGTTATCGTTTGTTGATTGACTTAATGAGTTTGTAGGCTTTCTGGATTCAATCGATTTAAGCCATGTCCTAATTTACATAGGTCACGCCCGTTGTAAAGGATCCTTGGTCATGCTTCTTTGGACACACCACTTTTAGAGATCCCCCACTTTTTTTAGTCCACTTCAAACCCTGATTAACAGCAATACGAACATACTGACTTCACCAAACGCCATCATGCCTGTCCTCGTCAATGACATGTAGCTGTAAAAGCGCTTGGTCCCAGACAAACTCATCATTAGCAGCGAATGGGACAAACATGCCACCACTATTAGGCCAACATTAAAAACAAATGAGATGCATAACCGGGTGAAAAGCTGACCCCTACTAAAATATACAATTATCTGCAACTGGGGACGAGACAGCGAGACAAAATTAACGTCAGGGGTCAAAGTTCACTTTCCTTGCTCAGCGATGGACTTCCTGTTAATCAGACAGATTGCCTTGTGGTCTGGGACGTTAAACCGACTTGCAGCATCAGCACAAGCAGAATGTTATTGTGGAGTTCGCACGCGCCTCTCTACAGCATGGGTAGAAATTTATGGCTTCTAAATTACAGAAGTAGCTCTAATTAGCCCCACTACGGCGTTACATAAGAAGGAACATTGCCGAGTCGTATTTGCTTCCGTATCACGATCTTTTTTTTTCTCCGAGACTCTGGTAATGAATGTTCTTGAACAATTGCCGCTCAGAGTCTCTGTAGCTAATCGCACTCCTGAGCGAAAAGGGCTCTTCATTTGCAGTCTTGCAGATATCCGTCGGAGGCCGCTGGTAAGCTTGAAAATTCGCCACTAATCTTTACAGCGCAGTGAAGTGGAAGAAGAGACGCCCGCTGTGGAATCAATTGCTCACGTTGTTAGTCACTTCGTAGCCCTAAAGAAGCAATACACTCACTCACGTATCAGGCAATCTGTGCGTAGCCGTTTACGTCTAAAATTGTGTACCAATCCCCTTTGTTTCGAAAGCCCATGGATCCAGCGAGGTGCAATAATGTTTATTTCTTTGTGTAGCGACCAATGTAGAAAACTCAATTATTTCTAGACACTGGGCTGGAGGTTTTGGTTAAAGTGGCTAGGCTTTGGGTGTGGAGAAATGATCAGCATTTACAGTTTCATCAAATCACATGTGTGCTGCTGATGTACATGGCTGAAAAGCAGTGCGTAACAAACTTTTAGTAGGCTCCCCTGAAAAGTACATGGAGGTCCCTCTCCTGGACTCATTCAGGAGCCCTCAAGCTAAGGGTGCTCGTGCACAATTCCGGAGGGGGGCCCTCTGCTGAAAAGAGAAATATGCATGGACCATGGTGCTTCGTTACAGCGGAATCAGTAAACAACAAAAAAGCAGTATCAGACATGAAAAGAGGAGGATTAGTTACAGATGAAATAAAGCAACTATAGTCACAAACATGCCACATGAAGTAGAGGCGTAGCAACTACATATGCCGCAGAGGAACAGAAATCACATAAGCTTCAGGGGACACTGTTTAGCATAAGCTCCTGACCAGTGGAGATGGGCGTGTCCCAGTTAATGAGGAGGATGTGCGGCAGCAAGTGCTGAAATAGGTGGATTTAGATCGAGCCTTACAGACAGCGCATGGTCCACCCGTTGCGAGGCATATTGTAGCTTACCAGGAGAATAGAGAGACTTGGACCCCACCCATTGCTTACCATTGATTGGCTTTCCTGTCAATTGAATTTGCCTGCTTCTTATTTGTGTCTCAGCTTGCCAGTCTTGTGGTGATCCCTCCCATGGAGCATTGTCTGTTGTTGGAAATGGCCCTTTTGCAGGGTCACTCTCAAACCTTTTACCTTTCTCAAATGTCACTATCTTAGGTGATTTTAACTTTCACCTAGAAGTTCTTCAAGATCCGGAACCAGCAAATCTTCTCCAAACCATGTCTAGCTTTGGCCTCCCCAAATGGTGGGCGGCCCTACACATCAAGCAGGGCATACACTAGACAGAATCTTCACGAATAAGGCAGCCTTAAATATTAACAACATTCTCCCACTAGCATGTTTGGACCACAATGCAATTCTTTTTAAGCTGACATACAGTGCCTCAGCCACTAGGCTCCAAACCAAACCAGGTTTGTATATTTCTTGCCCATGGCACACTATGCACCCAGATAGGCCAGCGGAAGAATTTAATAATTCACTTCCTGATCTTTCCACTAATATTGATGCAGCTGCCACTCAATGTACATCATGGGTTGATAAAGCAACCCAGCTGTTAACACCACTAAGCAAAGTCAAGTGAAAGGCTCTATCAGCTCCTTGGTTCACAGAAGAAATAAGGGCACAGAAATAAAACTGCTATCAACAGGTGTTAAAAGTTAGGCTGAAAACCGTCAACATTATCGGCGCCCTCTTGCTCTCCTTAAACCTTTTGTGCGCGTAAAACAGCCGCCATTTTGGACACCATGGCTTCCCGGCTCTCGCCGAGAGCCAGCGCGTCTCTCTCTCTCTCTCTCCTAACTTCGCTGGCAACCCCCCTTGCTTGCACCTGCCTTGAGTCATAAACCCCTCTTCGGCGCTGCTCTGCCCCAGGCCTTCCTCCCGCTCCCAGCGCGACACCTCCCTGCTTCCCCGTCATGACCTCCGGCCCTTTTGATGCAAACCCCTTTTCCCCGTGTGCCCGTCTGTCTTCCCCGTTCCCAGGCCGACACCTAGCTCTGCCGATACCATTCTCTTGCCCCTCCCCATACAATAGGAAGCTTCCTTCCTCAAAGGACCCCCGAGATGATCAAAGCCCCCCCCCATCCCACGAGATCCGATCGAAACCCGCACACTCCGTGAATCGGCGGAATACCCAGCTGCGCAATGATCATCACCTGTTGTGAACGGGGCGGGGACTTCCACTGTAGCCTTGCATGGGAACGGGCTGGGAAGGGGGGATTCTGAGGATGTCTTTCCGTACATCAAAGTATCAACGAGAATGTGTTACATGTAATAAAGAGATAAACTCGTGTATAAGAGGCCAGGCCTCCGGGATGCAGTTAGAGCACCTCAGAACGATACCTTCTGTCCGTTTTCGTTGTGTTCTCCTCCGGAGCGAATAAAAACCTTGTTTCCTGCCTTCCAGTCTCCAGCGCCTGCCTCTTCAATAGTTTAACTTCTTTGTGGGTTCAAGAGGCGACATCGCCGGGCAATAATTAAGGATTTTATATTCTGGTTGGTAGTGCCCCCCCAGTTTGTATTTTTCCACAATTGGCGTCCCAAGCGTGGGGCCCATCAGCGACCCATGGATCCAGTGGGAGAGGTCCTGACGACAAAGTGAACGACTGCAACGATCGGGAACGCGTCTGTCCGATAGACCCTCGTCTGACAGCCGATCATCCGAACTTCACTGGTTCCGAACAGACCTCTCTCGAGTGATCTACGGTCCTGACTGGGAACCATCAGGAGTGCCGCGAGGATAACGAAGAAGAGAGGACGATCGGGCGCTGGATTCGGAAGTCAGGAAACTGTCCATGCGGTCCGGGTAAGGTCGTGTTACCACGACAAATTGCGAAAAAATTGCTTGATTGTTAAATACTAGTATTGCTCTTTTTTGTTTAATTGGAGATTCACTGTCTGCAAACGGAGAAACAACAGGCTCTCTCTTTGCAAGCAGTGGAGGATAGGTAGGGCAGACAACCGTGCTTATTTTTCTCCCCCACTCAATAGTCACCTGAAACTGAGCTGTTGTTCACAAACTATTGTTTCCTGGAGATTCCCTGTCTGCAAACAGGGAAGAGACCACCCTTTTTGCAGATAGTGAAAAAGGTAGGTAACGCAAATCTTTGCGGACCTACTCACTCTCCCCATTGCTATTTGTCGGTCTTTTGTTATCTTGATCCATGAGGGATTCACTGTCTGCAAACGGAGAAACAAAGGTCTCTCTCTTTGCAAGCAGTGGAGGATAGGTAGGGTAGCAGCCGTGCTTATTTTTTTCTCCCTCACCCTATAATTGCTTGAAACTGAACTGTTGTTCGCAAAATTATTGTTTCCTGGAGATTCCCTGTCTGCAAACAGGGAAGAGACCACCCTTTTTGCAGATAGTGAAAAAGGTAGGTAACGCAGATCTTTGCGGACCTACTCATTCTCCCCATTGTTATTTGTTGGTCTTTGGTTATTGTGATCCATGAGGTATTCACTGCCTGCAAACAACGTAGAATAGAAATATTCTGTCTAGTCTTTGCACCTAGTGATAAGATAGGCAGTGCTGACTTTTTAGTCCCTCGTTACGAGCCGTCATGTCTGTCTTCTCCCCATTGATTGGTAGCCTGTTTAGCCCGGACCGCTTATTAGAGATGGACCATCCAGCCCCACTGGAAGGCACCCCTAATAAGGACATGTTCATGAAGCATGGATTGACCGCTATTGCCTATAGTAAACTATGGCATAAATATACAAAACAAGGTCAAGAAAGTCAATGGCCCCTGATAGGATCCTTCGATGATGACAAAATAAAAACGCTAGAAACTGCCCTAGGTAAAAACAAGACAACACCTACTATGCTTGATAGCTTCGGCATGTGGCGAAAAGAAACTGAACAGCGTAAAAAGAAAACTGAGAGTAGGTTGGAAAAAGAGCTGCAAAAAGCAGCCCACCTAGCTGCTCAGAAGCTAAAAAAGGAGATAGAGGAAAGAGAGAAAGCTAAACAGAAACTAGAAAGGGAAACGCCAAGCCAGTGTCCGGTTAGAACCCCCTCCATGCTCTACCCTGATTTACCCTCGAAACGACAAGCCAATGAGGACCTGCTGTTAGGTCCCCCTATCATCTACATGCCCCCTCCATATGCCCCTTCTCGACCCTTGGCGCAGCACGCGCCACCCCCAGGTACAAGCGAAGGTACCGCCGCAGCGTCGGCCCCAATGGCCTCTGTGCCAGCCGAACCCCTGGTATTAAAACCCGCATCAACGGCAACGTTAGACGAGCATGAGACTCGAGGGGCCGGCCTTGCAAGAACAAACAGACTAGACAAAGATGAGCGAGCGGGGATCGACAAAATAGCAAGGACACTGGTAGAAAGGAAGGATGATGAAGAGTACATCACAGATATGTTCAGCTCGTACACAGGGAGTCACAGACGACATTTTACCGTACGACTGTGTTATCATGTCTTGAATGCATACGAGGACCGATATCGAGACAAAGGTCCCGAGAGCCTAAGGACTCTGTACCGGAAGGTCGATATCGGGGATGAGGGCGAGTGTGATGTGTCGGACCTCCTTACGCGTACGCTTGAGGTTTTCCGCCACCTCACTGAACGAAAGCCGGGAGCTAAATCCACGGCCCCCGTAGTGACCGAACCACCAACCGAGCAATCTAACACCATGATGCCGATACGTGAGGCTGCCCCTTACTGGGTTCCCCCTCGAGGTACAGGGACTCACGATGATGCAAACAACCAAGATGCGAAGGGAAGGGTAGTATACAACTGGGTCTACCAGCCATGGGACCGGCAAGAGATACTGACATTCCGGAAATCTCTACCCGACCTACGTAAAAACCCCACTGCCTTCTATACTGAATTGGGTACAGCCCTGGGTTCAACTATCATGACCCTGGCTGACATCGACTTGTTCTTCGGGTTATGTCTACCAGCTGATGTGTGGAAGCAAATCCGGAAAGTCGACCACCTTGAGCTGTTCGGACATACCTGGCCACAACTCGATGACTTGGATAAACAACGGGGACCAGGACAAAAGCCATTGAAATCCATTCTAGACCTCCCAGATAAAATTGTAGAGAAATTAAAAACCCTGATCCCAGAAAAGAAAGTGGACTGGTCGATAGTAACAGCCTGTCGCCAAAAACCCCAGGAGGATGTATCGGAATACTTCTCCCGGTTTGAAACGGTGTTCTCCGATTACAGCGGCCAGGACATGACCACTGCAACCGGACACCATCTGTTTGTCCAGAATTATGTTAAGGGCCTATCATTGGACATCTCCCAGAAACTACAGGCCAGCGAGAGTAGTTGGGCAGCCTCCAAACCTACCGCGATTCTTCAAATGGCCCAATATTATGAGCATCAGAAAAATGAAAACGATAGGGCGACAGAGAAAAAGAAGAAAGACTTAAAAGAGAGGGTGATGATTGCCAAACTGCAAGGGGTGACTATAGGACGAGACCAATACCGGGGAAACTACCAGACAAACGCCCCTAAGACTGCATTTCCCCAGGACCGCACTCTGACTCCCTACAGTGGACGCACAGACCTTAGAGATGACCAGTGCGCTTTCTGCAAAGGGACTGGCCATTGGAAATCCCAGTGCCCAGTTCTCCTGGAAATGATCAGGAACAGAGACCCCAGGGATGTAGCAAACGGACCGAGACCTAAGGGAACACAACGAGGGCCCCCAAATGACGCGACTAATGACAGATCAAGCAGACCGAATACGTTCGATCGACCCAGACAGAACCAATATCAACAATCTGACTATGACGACACTCACACCTTTGCATAGGACAGCCAAGGGCGAGGGAGGGATCCAGTCGAGCTCTATGTTGACCAGCAGGGCCCTTATGTCACTGCTAAGGTCCTGGGTACCAAGTCTCCATTTCTGGTAGACACTGGCGCAACACGTAGTGCGTTATCTAAACGACTGATTCCAAGGGCACCCTTGTCTGGCTCACTCATAACATCGACAGGTTTCGATGGAACGCCCTCCACCAACCCTTTGTCTGCCCCGATTCTCTTCGACGTAGAAAACAACACCACCGACACCACGTTCTTGCTTTCCTCCAATAGCCCTGACGCCATTATGGGACTTGACTTACTGAAACACTTCCGAGCGACGATTAGGTGTTCTCAAGATGGAGTTCGAGTGTTTCTTTACGACAACCCCGTTCTGCTTAAACATTGTTCCCCCCGACACATGTTTTCCATCACCGACGTCGACGCGTCCCTGCTTGACACCCTACCTCCGTATCTGTGGGCCAAAGCGGATTCGGACGTAGGGCGTATGTTAATTGACCCAGTGCACATTACTGTCCGACCAGACGCAACACTCCCAAAACTCCCCCAATATCGGATATCGCCAGAAGGCGAGAAGGCATTGGTAATGATTATCCAGTCACTGATAGACGCAGGAGTGGTAGAGGAAGTGGTTATGCAAGGAGCTCTGCCGAATTACTCGGGTAAGAGGCCCCGCTTTCTTTAGTTTTGAAGATAAGAGAATGCTGACTAAGTTTATACCCCCTCTCATTATCTTCGTTTTTTCTGAATAGGCAGGGAGATCTTTTAAATTTACCAATACCCCGGGATGTCCTTTGAAATAAATCCTAAGGTAAGCCCTCCACAAATAAATAGAAAAAACGGAAAAAACACCTAGTGTTAAACATAATGAATGTACTTATACTGGCTATCGTCTTGTTTCTGACAGGGAGATTCTTTTAACCCCTCTGCATAGAGCTCTGCCGAACAGCTCGGGTAAGATATTATATCTCCTTTAATACTTAAAAATTACTGGAGAATTTAAACCTAATATATGATCTTCATAATGGTTTCATCTTTCCCATTCTATCCAATAGGCAGGGAGATCTTTTAATTCATTTATCGTATATCAACGATTCATGAAACATATGAGGTAAGCGTATTATCTAGAATGGACAGCATTTCAAAAATAGGCAAAGAAAAGGAGACAGGAACTGACCTCTTTTTGTAATAAACAAATTATGCCAAACATTTGGACGAATAAACCTTAAACTGATGATAAAACGCCTTATTTTAGATATTTACAGAATAAAGTGGGCACATGACATAATTAATCGAGTGGAATAAATAAAATACCTGAATAAGATTATGATATCTCTCTTCATTTTTACATAAACAGAATTCGGAGAAATTCAAAACTGAATTAGATTTACCAAGATTTACATCCGGTTGGCGGGATATACCACGACAAGATATATCAAATAAGGTAATCCAAAAATAGTTACCCACTGGCATCAATATACTTTAGGTAGTTGGGAATGAATAGGTCAACTAAGAAGACTACCTTTTTTCTGAAACCCTCTGTTTCCTTCTTTCTTTTTAAGAATTCAGAATACTCTGTTTACCTTGAACCTACCATTTGGACATCAATTAGACGTCTGACGAGTTGTTTTACAAACGTCCTATTTTTATTTGTAAGTACCCGGTACCAATACGATACCTACTCCAAATCTAGAATTACTAAGTTTTTTTAAAAAATACATATAATGAAAATCCTTGTCCCTCAGTAATAAAACAATATATTCTGCAATGAAACCTTTATACGATTATAATATCAAATTTTGGTAATTTACTCTGCCCCTTCAAAAGAGTCAAAATTAAGCAATAGACTCACATGAAGTATGATATTTTATCCAACTATTCATTCTCACAATGATTTTCTAGATAAGTGCAAGGAAATGAAAAGAAAAGGATATGTAGAGAATCAAGTACTAATGATGTGACAAATTGGCTACAATGTTAAGATATAGGATGTTATATGATTTTGTGTATCTTTAAGGATGTACAATTAATGCACTTTCTTACATGTATCTCCTTTTTAGAATTTGTGTGGCTTCTCCAGAAGAAGGCGCTGGTTCGCCGAAACGCGCGTAGAGACCCTAACTTGCCACTTTTAGTCTCTTAATTTGTTCAGTATATGTTTACAATAATTGTCTCGAATGTATGAATTTTTTAATTTACTTTATGTGATAAATATTTTTATACATGTTCATTGTTTTCTTTTTAATCATGTTACATGCTGTGTCCTTGCGGAATTTATAATAAAACAGATATTTTCTTAATAATTTGTAGCCATTTGTCCATATGTCTATTACATTGTTTTAGTATAGTTGCCTAGGTTGTTTTTTGTCACAAACCTTTATTCCCTGGCCTTGGAACTATGGTATCCGTATCTTCAGGGGGTCCTTGTTAAATACACGCGATTTTCCCACAGCTTGTCTGTGTAGGGCTGTTCTCATTTTGTGTATAAATTGTTATTGGAATCGTTTACTTGTCATTTCCTTGCTTTATTGGATTATCATCTATTTCACCCTTCCAACTCCATATATCCTACATTCACTATGGCTCTCCAAAAAACGTTTGGATTTACAGATGAGGAATACGAAATACTTGTTGGAACATCAAACTCCTTCGGTGCCACTACCCCAGATTCTAACCGTCATAATGATGATACTAAAAAACTAGTAGAACTGAAAAAGAAACTAAAAAGAATTGAAGCCCATGGGGAATTCATGCTGGCCTATTTAAGACTTGGGATCATTCCAATGGGTCTGAGAGTTAGAAATATCCCAGGTCTCTTTGTCCATTCTAAAGCATTCTTAGACAAATGGAGCAGAATTGCCAGCCGATGCTCAAGGGACCTAATGATGCTCATAGTCGAAACAGCTAAGGAAATAGCAGCTGAAGTAAGATCTGAGGTTGAGGACCTAGAGGACAAAATTAAAAAAATGGGTAGCACAGAAGAAGCCATAAAAAAGATCGAAGAGTGTAACATAGAGCTTGAATCCTTTAAAAATTACCTAGAGAAAAGAAAAAATGATAAATTGCTTAAAGATAAAAGATTCGCTACAATTGAAAATACCTATCCCTATCTTAAACCCGATTTTTATCAACAAAACCATTATAATACAGAAACAAAGGATCAACAACAACAACAACAACGTGTCAATACATTCTCTGAAACATCTGACTCAGAGAATGAAAGTGTTGATAGCTACTATGACCCAGATTCCAACTATAATCAATCCCAGAATAGGGGCAACAGAAGACAGCCCCCTTTTTTAGGGAACCGAGGGGGGAACCGGGGACGCCCCAGAGTTCACTTCCAGGGTCAACCGAGAGGCAATTACCAGCCTCAACACCACCAACACCAGGAAGATCCACAATTCATCCGCGAAACGCGGAACAGGCAGTATTGGAAACCCGGAATGTGATTCCAATTTTCAACCTTACTAAAAACAATTTAGATAATCCTAGCATTAAACTACTCTCTAAAGGTCTATCATATGTCCCCCACTCTACTGCCAATCTATTCGAATTGTACTGTGACTTAATTTCATTTTTTCGTAAAGTGCGGCTTAAAAAATTCTTTAGTGCGGTCACAACTGATGAGGAACAACCCTTGATTAAAACCCTTAGTCTGCCGTCAACCTTTAGTCCATCCCTCGAACAAGTAGGACCCGAGGTAGCTACTTTCGAACTGGTGGTTCTAAAGAAGTTACATCAAGCCCTTAAATTCATTCCTAAACCTATATATAATTTGGAAAAGGAAGAACATAAAGCTCTACTATCCCTTTCATCCAATAAAGATCTCACATTCAAAGGATGTGATAAAGGAGGGGGCATAGTTATCATCGACACGCCACAATATGAAAGGAACATGCTTAACATGTTAGATGATCCAACTTTTTACATACCCATTAAATCATATTCTACTCTAAATTTATCAAAAAGAATTTCTTCTCTTACTAACATTGCCCTAGAAAATGGTTTTATTAATAACAAAGAATTTGACTTCCTGAACCATAACAAAGGAAAAACTGCTTGCATTTATGGTCTCCCCAAGATACATAAAAACTCAGAAAACCCTCCATACCGTCCTATTGTTTCGACAATTGGCACTGCAACAGAACCATTATCCAAATTTGTTGACAATTATCTACGTCCCTATGTTCCAAAAATCATATCATACATACAAGACACAGGTGATATGATAAGAAAAACGGAAGGATTACCCTTCAATTCAAATACAGATTTACTAGTCACTATGGACGTAGAATCCCTATATAGTAACATCCCCCTAAGAGACGCAATACGAACAACAGAATGGTTCATTGACCTCCACAATATCCCCTGTCCCAAAATGTTTTTACTGGAATGCCTGGAGATTGTCTTAACCGAAAATATTTTTGAATTCGGTACCCATTTGTATCGCCAAATCAAAGGCGTCAGTATGGGTGCTTCAGTAGCCCCATCAATAGCTAACATCTTTATGGCGGCCTTTGAAAATGAATTCATTTTCAATGAGATCGCTCCTTTTTTCGAATCAATCTCCCATTGGTCCAGATATATTGACGACATCTTCTTTATCTGGACTGATGGGAGACAATCTCTTGACGAATTTATCCTATGGATAAATGGAGCGAACACCAACCTCCATTTTACTTCTAATATTAGTAATGAGAGAGTAGAATTCCTTGATATCGAAATTATCAATAACTTAGGCACTTTGAAAGTAGATCTTCATATAAAACCCACAGCAAGGAACACGCTTTTACATTACCACAGTTTTCATCCGACTACACAAAAAGATAGTATCCCCTTTTCACAGTTCCTAAGAGTTCGAAGGAACTGTACAGATTTAGCTGATTTCGACAGACAGGCACTGATAATGAGAACAAAATTCATTGAGAGGGGTTACCCTCATAGATTAGTCAGGAGCTCCTATAAACGTGCACGATATTATGATCGAGATTGCTTACTAAAAACAAAACCTCCTAAAACTAATGATCAACTAGTATGCATTACAAAACACTCGACTTTGAATGCGAAAGTAAAACAAGTCATTAACTCGAACTGGCACATCCTGAATAGTAGTTGCCCTACAGAGCAGAAACTCATTAAACCTCTTTTCGCTCATAAAAGGAACAAAAACATCAAGGAGTACATTGTTCACTCTAGATTCAGTAACAATACTAATATTGAACAACTGTCCCAGAGATCTATTCTGACTAATAACCCACTAAAAGGTACATTTCCTTGCTCATCATGCACCTCCTGTAATAACATCATAAGAGGTGAAGAATTCACCCACAATAGTCATAAAACAACAGCAAAAGAAATGTGGAACTGTCGAACATCTAATGTTATCTATTTCTTACAATGCCCCTGCCTATTGGGGTACGTGGGCGAAACATCGCGCATGATCCAGACGCGTCTCAGTGAACATCGTTCAGCAATAAGGACGAAGAAGTTAGCATCCCCTATGGTGAAGCACTTCGTAGAGAAAGGACATACCCCCGACGAATTCAAATGGAGAATCTTGGAAAGAATCCATATCCCTGAGTCCAAAGGAGGGACAGCAATACGCAAAAAAAGAGAAGTTTTTTGGATTTTTGTTTTTAATACTTTCAGTCAAGGTCTGAATAGTGAAATCCCGTGGGAACATGCAATCATTTGACAACAAATGTTGTTCAAATTGTGAGCACTTAACAGTTCATGAGCACTGCCTCTGACCACTCTGACCACTTGGAATAAAATCACTGTCTCAAATACTTAGTAGTAGACTTAATATACCAGAAATCCGGCCACAATTAATCAAAACATGACTCTCTTTATAAGTCCCAAGCACCCAGTAATAGACCCCACTTCTTGGTCTCCCTGTTAAACTGTTTGCTTTATTTAATTAATTGGCTTGCATATATATAAGCATTGATTCAAAGGGAACATCACCGGTGTTTTGCTTTCATAGAAAATAATATTTTCTAGCGGCTTGCATACATCTTAGGTGAAGACAAATAATAAATAGATCTGTCCCCTATATCTAAAAGACAGACAGTCCTACCTCTATTTCGGAATTTAGACCAGCGTCACCGATAAAGAAAATACATTTCTTCTCTCTGAATCCCGCTATATAAGATAAGCGGAAACGATTAAACCTTAAACTGATAAATTGGCATTTGGACCATTTTGTGTCTTTTTCATTTTTTGAGCAAAACATAAAACCCACGTATGTTTCAGCACAAAATCTGTCTTCCATATTCATTAGAGACAGAGTCCTACCTCCATCTCTGAACCTATCTCATTCTCACAGGTGAAAGTGATTTTACCCTGTCAATTTCCGCTACATAAGGAAAGCGGAAACAAATTAGTCTCACCAAGCAAACCCGCGTCTGAATACATCGCCGTCGGGCCGCCATCCTTCGTTTATCCTCCCGCCACCGGATTCTTGAGAGGCCAGCTGTTAACATTCAGGTGAGAAATGCACCCGC
This sequence comes from Lissotriton helveticus, assembly GCF_964261635.1. NCBI lineage: Eukaryota > Metazoa > Chordata > Amphibia > Caudata > Salamandridae > Lissotriton > Lissotriton helveticus. The sequence goes on along the minus strand of NC_136063.1, from coordinate 1,646,828,028 downwards.
GATCGCAGAAATGAAAAAGCTAGTGTTTACTTAATATGGCCCTAGATTCCCTCAGTACGCTACAATCATGTGCATGGGTCATGTTTATGTTTTACAGACTGGGCCGCTACAGATTCTCTATGCAAGGAGCTCTGCCGAATTACTCGGGTAAGAGGCCCCGCTTTCTTTAGTTTTGAAGATAAGAGAATGCTGACTAAGTTTATACCCCCTCTCATTATCTTCGTTTTTTCTGAATAGGCAGGGAGATCTTTTAAATTTACCAATACCCCGGGATGTCCTTTGAAATAAATCCTAAGGTAAGCCCTCCACAAATAAATAGAAAAAACGGAAAAAACACCTAGTGTTAAACATAATGAATGTACTTATACTGGCTATCGTCTTGTTTCTGACAGGGAGATTCTTTTAACCCCTCTGCATAGAGCTCTGCCGAACAGCTCGGGTAAGATATTATATCTCCTTTAATACTTAAAAATTACTGGAGAATTTAAACCTAATATATGATCTTCATAATGGTTTCATCTTTCCCATTCTATCCAATAGGCAGGGAGATCTTTTAATTCATTTATCGTATATCAACGATTCATGAAACATATGAGGTAAGCGTATTATCTAGAATGGACAGCATTTCAAAAATAGGCAAAGAAAAGGAGACAGGAACTGACCTCTTTTTGTAATAAACAAATTATGCCAAACATTTGGACGAATAAACCTTAAACTGATGATAAAACGCCTTATTTTAGATATTTACAGAATAAAGTGGGCACATGACATAATTAATCGAGTGGAATAAATAAAATACCTGAATAAGATTATGATATCTCTCTTCATTTTTACATAAACAGAATTCGGAGAAATTCAAAACTGAATTAGATTTACCAAGATTTACATCCGGTTGGCGGGATATACCACGACAAGATATATCAAATAAGGTAATCCAAAAATAGTTACCCACTGGCATCAATATACTTTAGGTAGTTGGGAATGAATAGGTCAACTAAGAAGACTACCATTTTTTCTGAAACCCTCTGTTTCCTTCTTTCTTTTTAAGAATTCAGAATACTCTGTTTACCTTGAACCTACCATTTGGACATCAATTAGACGTCTGACGAGTTGTTTTACAAACGTCCTATTTTTATTTGTAAGTACCCGGTACCAATACGATACCTACTCCAAATCTAGAATTACTAAGTTTTTTAAAAAAATACATATAATGAAAATCCTTGTCCCTCAGTAATAAAACAATATATTCTGCAATGAAACCTTTATACGATTATAATATCAAATTTTGGTAATTTACTCTGCCCCTTCAAAAGAGTCAAAATTAAGCAATAGACTCACATGAAGTATGATATTTTATCCAACTATTCATTCTCACAATGATTTTCTAGATAAGTGCAAGGAAATGAAAAGAAAAGGATATGTAGAGAATCAAGTACTAATGATGTGACAAATTGGCTACAATGTTAAGATATAGGATGTTATATGATTTTGTGTATCTTTAAGGATGTACAATTAATGCACTTTCTTACATGTATCTCCTTTTTAGAATTTGTGTGGCTTCTCCAGAAGAAGGCGCTGGTTCGCCGAAACGCGCGTAGAGACCCTAACTTGCCACTTTTAGTCTCTTAATTTGTTCAGTATATGTTTACAATAATTGTCTCGAATGTATGAATTTTTTAATTTACTTTATGTGATAAATATTTTTATACATGTTCATTGTTTTCTTTTTAATCATGTTACATGCTGTGTCCTTGCGGAATTTATAATAAAACAGATATTTTCTTAATAATTTGTAGCCATTTGTCCATATGTCTATTACATTGTTTTAGTATAGTTGCCTAGGTTGTTTTTTGTCACAAACCTTTATTCCCTGGCCTTGGAACTATGGTATCCGTATCTTCAGGGGGTCCTTGTTAAATACACGCGGTTAGCAACGTTTGCAACAGCCCTATCTTGCCCATTATCAAGAAGCAGGGAGAGGGAGATGAGAAAGCATACCGTTTCATCATCGACCTCCGAGAGATCAACAAAGTGGTAGTACCCCAGTACCCTGTGGTCTCAGACATCACCACCATCCTGACCTTGATTCCATCCACTGCAACCACCTTTTCCGTCATCGACCTCAAGAACGCATTCTTCTCCATCCCCATCCACCCAGACAGCCGATATCTCTTCGGCTTTACCCTAAAATCCCGCTCATATAGGTTTTGCCGAGCCCCTCAAGGCTACACGGAGAGCCCTAGCATCTACAGCCAGGCCCTCAAAAGGCAACTAGACCAAGTCCGGTTACCCGACGGGGTGGTGTTGGTACAATATGTCGATGACATCCTTTTGGCAGCCGACACCACCCCTCTAGCGGTTACCGCCACCATTCAACTCTTGCACTTCCTTGCGGAAAATGGCCACAAGGTCTCCAAGAAGAAGTTGCAATTCTGCCTACCCCAGGTCACTTACCTAGGCCACCTTCTGTCCAAAGATGGAAGGAAACTCACCCCTGATCGAATCCAGACCATTCTAGACACCCCTGTCCCTAAAACCCAGAAGCAGGTTCGCTCCCTATTAGGCCTCACCTTCTTCTGCCGACAATGGTTGCCAAACTTCAGCCTCGTTGTAAAACCACTGCTCTCTCTCCTAAACAAAGACGTCCCTTTCCCACTCCCTTGGACTCCTGAGTGTCAAACCTCCTTCACAGAACTACGAGATGCCCTTTGCTCAGCCCCTGTCCTGGGTACCCCTGATTACAGGAAGCCCTTCTCCCTTTACACTCACGAAAGGGAGGGGTGCGCTTTATCTGTCCTGACCCAGGCCATCGGTCCTAAGCAACGACCGTGCGCTTACTTCTCTGCCACTCTTGACCCTGTCGCCAGAGCCTTGCCTGCCTGCCTTCGAGCTGTAGCTGCTGCTGCAGTCTCTATCCGACAGAGTGAGGGGATTGTACTCTCGAATTCCCTCACGGTACTGGTACCCCATGCAGTCGACACCCTCCTGAACCAAACCAAGACGCAACATCTGACGAGTGCACGACTGACTGGATACGAACTAACCTTGCTTGCCCCCCATATCACCCTGAAAAGATGCACCACACTGAACCCAGCAACTCTGTTACCCCTGCCAGAGAACGACCCCAATGTGCACCCCGTACATGACTGCGTGACTCTTACGGACGAACAGACCAGGAGTAGGGTCGATCTCAGAGACACAGCTTTCCCTGACCCCGACGGGGAGTTGTGGGTGGACGGTTCTTGCATCAAACTCTCCGATGGTACCACTTCCGCTGCCTATGCAGTCACCACGGCTCGAACTGTAGTAGAAACAGCCCGCATCACCCAGCGATCTGCCCAGGCAACGGAACTGATTGCTTTGACGAGAGCCTGCATCCTGGCAACAGGAACCACGGCGAACGTTTACACCGACAGCCAGTATGTCTTCGGGGTGGTTCACCATTTTGGGCTCCTCTGGAGGGAGAGAGGATACTTGACCTCACACGGCACACCCATTCTGCACGGGGATTTAGTCTCCGCCTTAATCGAAGCTGTCCTCCTCCCCAACAAACTTGCCGTTATCAAATGCCAGGCACACAAGAAGGTGACAGACATTATTGGACAGGGAAATGCACTAGCCGACATCACCGCCCGAACGACAGCAGAAAATAGAACGACAACACGTATGTACGTGACCAGGTCACAAGCAGAAAACTGGACTGACGCCAAGGACACAATTAGAGACATACAAATGGCTAGCACACAACACGAATTGACTGAATGGGCACGGGTGGGATTGAAAGACGATGAAGGCTGCTGGCGGACAAAAGACACGAACAGATGGTTGCTACCTGATTCATACTTGATTCCCATATTAACCATGGCACACTCCCCAGCCCACATAGGATCAGCCCCCATGATCGAACTTGTCTCCAGGGTTTGGCACAATGACAAGATCCCAGATTCCGCCAAACGCCTGGTCCAACAATGTTTAATATGCCTGCAACACAACCCCGGGAAGGGAACTGTAGTACCCCGGGGGGGATTTGGGGTCCCAAACCACCCATTTGAAGTCCTGCAGATGGACTACATCCAGCTAGACAGATGCCAAGGCCTGAAATATGTACTTGTCGTGGTATGCGCATTTAGCAAATGGGTGGAAGCATATCCAACCCGCGACAACACCGCTATGGCCACAGCAAAGGTCCTGTTAAAGGAGTTTTTCCCCCGTTATGGCCTCTGTCGTGTTTTATGGAGTGATAATGGCCCCCACTTCGTAGCCAACGTTATCCAGCTCATCCTAAATGGGCTGGGTATCAGACAGAAATTCCACGCAGTCTTCCACCCTCAATCTGCTGGGCTTGTCGAACGACACAACGCCACACTAAAGCTTAAACTGGCCAAAATAGTGGCTACGACGGGCCTGAAATGGCCAGACGCCCTCCCATTGGCATTGCTATCGATGCGCTCTACCCCCACCCGACATCACTTAACCCCGTATGAAGTTGTCTTCGGTCGACCCATGAGCGTCTGGTCTGCCCCGAAACCAACGTCCATTCATGACGTTCCGGATGTCCTAATGTCTGATTATCTGTACAAATTGACTGAAACTTTGTCTGTCCTTCATCAGCAGGTGCGGCAGGCCATCCCCGATGCTTCCAGGGGTCCGGGTCACGCCATCCAGCCGGGGGACTTCGTGCTGATCCGAAACTTTCAGCGATCAAAGAGTTTGGAACCCCGGTGGACGGGCCCCTGGCAAGTGCTGATCACCACTCGGACCGCACTTCGAGTGGAGGGGAAGAAACACTGGCTGCACGCTCATCACTGCAAAAAGGTCTCTCCAGCCCTGGCCACGACAGACACCGTCAACACCCAAGAAGAGCTCCTGAACCGGGACCGACCATCGTTGAGCTGCTACCCTGATACAGAGACACTTGAACTTTCAAAACATCCTGACCCCACTGTGCCATCTCGAGAAGGGTATTTCCTGCGTCGAAAGGAGGGAGCTTCGGCTAAGTAGGCCACGGACTAAGCTTAAGAATCTCAGAACGGTGACCCAAACTACCAAGGGTTACCTGGAGAGAAGCTAAAACTGAGTCTGTGGTCCTGCCCACTACCGAGCACCTTGAAGACGAAGATGATGGAAGCGCCAGATAAGAAGATGATGGAAGCGCCAAACAAGAAGCCGACTGAGACAACTGGAAATACCCACTACAGAAATCCGAGAACAGACAGACTCCATAGCTCAAAGACAATTGCACTCTTCATCGTAATCCTCCTCTGTTTTCTCCTCATGACTACGCTCTGGATTATGGAAGAACACGCACCTGCTCACGAAACATTCCTAACCACTGCTCAGCCTACCACCACGAAGGAACATTATCTAATTTCGCTCTCTCCTCAACTAAGAGAGAGGCGAAAGGAGTTTTGGAACAACTCTTTCGTGCAGCTACTTCACCAGCACAATCTTGCCACCAACGCCACCAACTGCTGGATCTGTGGGTTGCTACCCCATGCCACTGGACATTCAATACCATTCATCCCTTCACCCTTCTCCGTCCACGGCTCCTGCCTTGCCTGGCTGATCCTCCTGCAAGAGAGCTATACGGAAAATGCCACCTCCAGCAGAGCTGCAGCACATTCTTCTCATGGGGCCGGGCGAAACAAGACAAAGACACACTTCTGCCCGCTGACCCCCAGCGACTCAATCCAAATGGACATTCCGGCCAAAGAACGAATCGAAATGCAGGTGTTCCACAATCCAACCAGACCCACCTTCTCCTATCTGCGGAAACGAACGGCTGCCACTCTGACTGTAGCCCTGACGGTCATCAACGTCACAGGCCACATGTGTGTAGAAGGACTTGGGACACAGCTGGTGGGTCACAGCGCTTGCCGCTTTACCAGAACTTTGGACTCCACGGATCCACCTTCCTTTGTGTCATCCCCAAACATGTATTTCATCTGTGGCACTAAGGCCTACACCTGGCTCCCCAAAGGCTGGGGGGGCACTTGCTACATCTCCTTCGTCCTTCCTCCAACTTATGTGGCCCCAGCGAATCACCACAGGCAAAAACGAGCAAAAGACGTTGAGCAAGCCGACTCAACAGGAGCACAGTTCCTCGATGCTATGAAAGGACTCGTCCCCCTCTGGGGCCCGATGGCAAACAGCCGTGCCATCCGACATTTGACTCAGGCAGTCGAGACAACCATGAACATCACAGCGGGCATCTTTGCCAACAACACTGCCGAGCTCCAAGCGGTCCGTTTGGTGGCTCTTCAGAACCGCCTCGTTCTAGATGTAGTTCTGGCGGACCGTGGAGGAGCATGCCGCATTATTGGGGCCAGCTGTTGTACATACATACCGGACAACTCACCCTCAGTGTACAAAGCCATCGAACATCTTCACAGACTCTCTTCGGAAGTCCACCAAGAGCAAGAAGAATGGTCGCTTGGTGGTTGGTTCTGGGACACCGTCAAAAGCTGGGGCTGGAGACTGCTCACCATTATCCTGATTCCCGTAGTTGTAATATGTGGCCTATGCTTAGGAATTCAATGTTTGCCACCTATGTGTTCTTTATGTGCGAGTTGTATTTTTCCCAAAACTGTGGACATTGGAAGCGAACATATGAGGGCATTATATGATACCGAAGTTAGGAATTTGATGAAAATTGACATTGAGTAAGCAAGTTGGCTAGATATGTTGAAAAGGGAGGACTGTTAAAAGTTAGGCTGAAAACCGTCAACATTATCGGCGCCCTCTTGCTCTCCTTAAACCTTTTGTGCGCGTAAAACAGCCGCCATTTTGGACACCATGGCTTCCCGGCTCTCGCCGAGAGCCAGCGCGTCTCTCTCTCTCTCTCTCCTAACTTCGCTGGCAACCCCCCTTGCTTGCACCTGCCTTGAGTCATAAACCCCTCTTCGGCGCTGCTCTGCCCCAGGCCTTCCTCCCGCTCCCAGCGCGACACCTCCCTGCTTCCCCGTCATGACCTCCGGCCCTTTTGATGCAAACCCCTTTTCCCCGTGTGCCCGTCTGTCTTCCCCGTTCCCAGGCCGACACCTAGCTCTGCCGATACCATTCTCTTGCCCCTCCCCATACAATAGGAAGCTTCCTTCCTCAAAGGACCCCCGAGATGATCAAAGCCCCCCCCCATCCCACGAGATCCGATCGAAACCCGCACACTCCGTGAATCGGCGGAATACCCAGCTGCGCAATGATCATCACCTGTTGTGAACGGGGCGGGGACTTCCACTGTAGCCTTGCATGGGAACGGGCTGGGAAGGGGGGATTCTGAGGATGTCTTTCCGTACATCAAAGTATCAACGAGAATGTGTTACATGTAATAAAGAGATAAACTCGTGTATAAGAGGCCAGGCCTCCGGGATGCAGTTAGAGCACCTCAGAACGATACCTTCTGTCCGTTTTCGTTGTGTTCTCCTCCGGAGCGAATAAAAACCTTGTTTCCTGCCTTCCAGTCTCCAGCGCCTGCCTCTTCAATAGTTTAACTTCTTTGTGGGTTCAAGAGGCGACATCGCCGGGCAATAATTAAGGATCTTATATTCTGGTTGGTAGTGCCCCCCCAGTTTGTATTTTTCCACAATGGAGAAAACCTGGAGATGAAACTCTAACAAGACTGAGAAAAACAAATATCAGGTCCGTGTAGCAACGTAGAAATCTCTTATTCTTAAAGACAAAGTGTACTATTTTACGAGAAAGATAGAGGAAGCAAAAAACTCAAAAGATCTCTTTCAAACAGTGACTAAGTTAACCACAGATGCACTCGCTACATCTAGCTTACGCGGTCAATCATCCTTTAGCAATAGCCTAGTGGATTTCTTTCTGGAAAAGGTAGAAGGAGTTTATAATCTATTCTCCTCCTCGGCCTCCACTCCTGATAATATTACGACCTCTGCCTTGACATGTAGGAATGGACCAAGTCTCGGTAAGTTTATGCCACCCACCTTGGAACAGGTAACAAACTAACTGAGAGTAACCTCATCTGACTCTCCACATAACCCATTCCCTCCAAAGATAGCATGTTTAGTGGTGAAGACCATTGCTCCCCCACTTACGGCTATCATCCAAACCATGACTTCGCTGGCCAATCTCCATCTATCTGGAAGAGAGCCTAATTATCCAACTTCTAAAAAAAGCAACTCTGGACCCTAAAAATCTCAGCAGCTATTGCACTATATCACGTCCCCCTCTCCCTTCCAAGATCATCGAGAAGATCATAAATACACATCTGAAAGACCATAGTCAATCTAACAACCACCTGAATGCCATTCAGTTCGGTTTTCGCAGTGGACATAGCACAGAAACAGCCTTGATCAAAGCAACCAAAGAGATCAGACGGTCACTTAATCAGAACCAAGGAGCAGCACTTATACTTATTGATCTCTCTTCTGCTTTTGTACCGTAGATCATGGATTGGTATTAAACTGCTTATCTGAAATCAATGTCAGTGGTGCTGCATGGAGCCTATTGAAATCTTTTCTTTCTGATAAAGAACAGTCCATCAGACTCGGTGAGTTCACATCGCAGTCTTTCTTCTTCCCCTGTGGTATTCCTCAGGGTTCTTCACTCAGCCCTACCTTATTTAATTTTTATAGAAGACCCCTGGCCACCCTAATCAGAAGCTTTGGCTTTTTCTTGACGTCCTATGCAGACAACACCCAGGTTGTCGTATCATTGGTCAAAAAAGACTCAGGAGTAAGCAGCAGATTTCACGATTGCATGCAGGCAGTAAATACCAGGATGAGTAGGAATTGTCTCAAATTAAATGCTGACAAAACTGAAATAATACTCTTTGGAGAACAATCTTCCTTCTGGACACAATGATGCTTGGCCAGAAGAAATGGGTCATATGCCCATTCCCGTCACCAAGGCTTGAATTTGGGAGTTCTGATTGACCATAAACTAACTTACACAAATCACGTCAATGCTCTATCATCGTCGAACTTTCTCACTTTAAGGATGCTAAAAAAATCCTTCCTTTTATTACTACACATCTAAAAAATTCTTATTCCATCACTAGTTATGTCTAAACTAGACTATTGCAATGGTCTGTTACTCACCGCGCATCAACGCATTCTTAATAGGCTACAAGTACTACAAAATTCGACAGCAAGACTTCTGCTAAAGATACCTAGACATCAATCTGTAACCACAGCCATTAACAATCTACACTGGCTCCTTAGTAGACAGAGGTGCACTATCAAGACACTTTGCATTGCTTACACAGCACTTCACGGCTTAGGTCCTACTTACCTACAGCAAAGCTTAAACTGGTATATCCCAGCCAGAACCCTATGATCAGCCTCTGAAAGACACAGTGCAGTACCCAGATTTAAACTGTTGACCTATGCCGGCATGAGTTTCGCTCTAGGCACATACAAAGCCTGAAATGCTTTACCATTAAACATCAAAATGCTCCCCCCAACTTGCTGTACTTTTAAAAACAGGTGAAGACTTGGCTCTTCAGCAACTGCTAATTGACACTCATCTGCTCAAATCTACATCCATTATCAAAGCCAGTGCCAAGGCACCTTCAGGTAATCGTGCACTTTACAAGACTTATTAAAATAACATGACATAATGAAGACTGCAGGTTGATCCAGATCCTCTTCCCTCAGCTGTGAGAGCATGGCCCCTATGCCATGCTCTGCGGCATCTGTGTATCGAATGAATTCCTTGTAGAAATCAGGGTCCTTGAGCATGGATGCTCTGTGTATGGCCTCCTTTATTACTGGCAAGTACCACGCATCAGGCGTTAGACTAACGCAAGTCAGTGTGGTGATCTGTATAACGGCACTGAAATGCAGATTAACATATTCTAGCGCCTCAGCTGTCAAGCTGGGAGCACTGGTACAATAAACCACCAAACAAGCTGCAGTGGCAGCGCGCGATGTGGCTGCTTCTTAGACGTTAGCTCTTTCAGGGGTGCAACATTGTTGACATACCCCTTGGCAAATTTCTTATAATAGCCAGTGAGCGCTTCTGTTTCGGCCTTTGGGGGTCCCTAAGCCAGAAAGGTTTCAATCTTGGCCCGAGGGGATGCTCCTTGCCTCTTCCCACTTGGAGACCCAAGTAGACCACAGAACTCTGCCTTATCTGGCACTTTATGGTCTTGATAGTAAGGCTTGCCCTCTGCAGAGTCTGAAGCACTTCCCAGAGGTGCCACAGGTGCTCCTCCCAACAAAAACCGAAGACTGCAATGTGTTGGAAAGTGGGTTATTAGTAGTGCTAAATATATATCTACCATTGGCACTGTCAAGGCAGAGGTCGTAATATTATCAGGAGTGGAGGCAAAGGAGGAGAATAGATTAAAAACTCCTTCTACCTTTTCCAGAAAGAAATCCACTAACACAGTCTAGGGCTCAGAATAGGTCTCATAAAATTATTCCTATTCTCAACCCTTGGTAGGTTGGCTGCTAGGAGGCAGGATTAACTTCAGAGACAGGCATGTAAAGCCTTTGAAAACACCAATTCAGTAAATAATTAAGACACAACACACAATAAAAATCCAACACCAATATATAAAATTAGGAAATATTTTTATCTTTATAAAATGAATGAAAATCCAATGTAGGGAACCAGAGATATGAATTTTAAAAGATTAAACACGTTTTAGTGCTTAAAAACCAATAGTGTCACTTCTAAACATTTGGTCGCCTCTTACCGGGACAAAGTCAAAGTTTGAGGGCAACCGCAATGGAGCTGTGGTCGGATACACTAAGCGGGAGGCACGGTCAAGATTTTACCTTTCAAACGTAGAAACCTTTCTGGAAGAGTTCTCACTAGACATCATGCAGCCACCTCCAGCAGGCTGGATTCAGTGAGAGTTTGCCAGATTGCCTTTCTGTGAGGGTCCAGTCACCCTCTGGAGCTTTTTCACAAACGTTTGCTAAACTTTCCCAAATGTTTGGAACTTCTTCCTGAAGTTCTTCTTGGGGCTCCAAAGTGTCCAAAACACAATCCAAGGGTCTGGAATCTCCAAGATGGTCCTTGAAAGGTTGGGACCACAATCCCCACAATGCACCTGGAGAACACTCTTAAAAGTCCACCAGATACACTCCAGGCAGGGGACTCTTGGTGGAGTTGATGCAGGTGAGCTCTGTTAACCTGTAGTTTGCAGGGAGTCCACTCTTTAATCCTATTGAAGCAAGGTACGTCCAAATGGCTGTAGTTCCAGATAATGCAGCTGGCGCAGTCAGTCAGAATGCAGGGCCTGTTGATGCAAATCAAGTTTCCAGCTTGACAAGCCTTGTTCTTAGTTTCCAACAGCAGATCTGAGAGCCCCTGCATGACCATTTTCTCCAAAGTGTGGCACAGTGGTCTCCCAGAAAGCACCATTCTTCCAAAATTCAATATGGCTGAAATCTCAGCAGAGAAGTAAGAGCTAGCTAAGCCATCCTCCAGGATGGCTCATTTCCATAGATCCGCTCTGCCCTACAACTGTAAATTCCTTCCCTAAGCCTACCATCTGGCTGGGTTCAGAGTGGAAGGGGGTGATGGACCTGACTGTCCACTTCTACCTTTGAAGCTGATGTTTTTCGACCCATTCCCCCTGCTCTTGCATTCATGTGGAACAGGGTCCTCTTACAAAAGATAGCATTTTCCCTGGGTGCTTGATCACTTCATCAAAGCAGTCTGGCTAATCCACCTAACTCTGACCAATCAGGGCAGACCACTGGAAGACTGAATTTATCACTGTATTTTGAGTATTTTCAGCATAGCACTGGCCCTGGGCCTGGTTAGGCAGAGCCCAGGGACAGTCAGAGTCAGTTAACAGCAGTACCAGTCAGAAAAAGTGGGGTTTGAGATGACTTTGCAACACAATGATAGGTGCCATTGAGGTTTTCCAATCCATTCATGACCTGGTTAACCAACCTCTGGAAGATGGCAGGGGCATTTTTCAATCAAAACGGTAATACCCGGAACTTGAAGTGCCCTTCCGGGGTGGAGAACACAGACCTCTCTTTGCCCCTCTTGGTCAAGGCAATCTGCCAGTACCCAGATGTTAAATCAAATGTGCTGGGGAACTTGGCAGCTTCTAACCGATCTGTGAGCTCATCAGCTCTGGGGATGGGGTGTGCATCAGTTTGGTGACCACATTGAACTCCCTGTCATCCACACAGAACCTAAGGTCTGGGGTGCACATTTAAGAGCAACCTTGGAGACTAACACCACTGGGCTGGACTAATGGCTGTTAGAGATCCCAATAACCCTAACTCTAGCATCTGGGAGACCTCTTCCTTAATGCTGCCTCTCACCCCATCAGACTGCCAGTAGATTTTACACTTCACAGGCATGCTGTTCCCAATAGCAATATCATGGATACACCATATAGTGAGCTCTGGGGTAAGGGGGAATGTGAGGCAAACTGCTCCAACAACTTTGGCAGTCTCTGTGTAGTTCTAGGGTCAGGGTAGGAGGTAGGCTGATCCCCTCCACTGACCCCTCCTGCTCCTTGGAAGAAAAGAGGCTGGGGAGAAGTTCACTCTCCTCCTCTGCCCCATTAGACATGACCAGGAGCATGGTTACTTCAGACCTCTCAAGGTGAGGTATAATGTGATTGACAAGCTAAGCCCTTAAAGGGTCTCTGGGAGTCTTGAGGCCCACCAGGTAGGTGCACCCTCGCTCGCACACCCTGCATTCACCGAAGTAACAATGAAGGACACTCCTTCTCCTACCTTTCTGCAAAGTCATGGAATGACCTCCCCCTTTACCCCCAAAACCTCATCCTCTCTGTTGAAATTCAGGAAGGGACTCAAGACCTGGCTGTTAAACTGAACGCTCCATCAGCTGCAGGTTTTCAGTACCTGGATACCCTCAAGGGTGATTAGTTAAGCTTTACAAGTCCTGTTTGATTGATTGACTGGTTGATTTAGAGGTATTTAAATGTTGTAGGTTAAAAATGACAGCCTCTTCTTTCATAATTCCCAGCAACATTGTTACATAGTTCACTTTACAAAATCTTCTCACTTTGCATGGAAAGAAAATTAAATACCAATCCACATGTTAGAATAATACGCAGCAATTTGTCTGAAGATGTAGCCTGACAATTGGCCTATCTTTGAAACACAGCAAATAGGACAAAATACACACAAAATGTAAAGATATCTTTATTGCTCATTCACCTTCTGAACTCCAGCATGGTTATTGTAGGGGAGGCTATTTCACCTCTTGCGTCTCTACTTTGAGCGTCTACATTCTTCAGCAACCTCAACTCGAATCCAGCTTGCAGATTGGCCAGCCACCAATTCAAAGAGGACCACCTTTACTCCTGAAAAACGAAAGGTAACTCTTTGGGACTTATCTGGGCCTTGTATCCGAGCTGCGTTCCATTCAGGTTAGCTTTAAACCATACCTTTGTCCTAGCCAAGTGTCACCAGTTGCCCTTGGGTAGAACTTTGCACTTTTTGGCGCTAAAATGTTATTCATTCTTTAAAAATTCAGATTTCTGGTCCCTGGTATTGGAATTTTGTCATTGTGGTGTCATGTTGGTGATTAGAATTAGAATTTTCTCTCCAGTTATAAATTGGAGTTGGATTTTATTATGTTGTGATTTCGAGTTAGAACTATTTTTTACTTTTAAATGCTGTTCATATTTTTCTAAGTTAAGGCTGTCTGCTCTGTGCCATACCTACCTGAGAATAAGCTTAGGTTTAAATGACTGAAACCTTTATAGCACATAGCAAAAATAATGACATTATTTTGTGGTGGAATTCCATGTGACCCCAACTACTAATCCTCTTTTTCACAGATACCTGGTTTGTGTATGTAGGGACCATGAGTGCAGTTCAGAGATGTTCTCCTAGCATGGCACAGTGAGCTACATATGGAAGCTACAGAGTGAGGAATATGATTCTTACTTGAGTTACAGCACAGTTGAGAGTGCCACAATTTGGTCTGAAAGAACTATATTTTAAGTTGTAAGGGATGGTCTACCGGATGATATTTCACACTCTGGTTTCATAGAAGTATGGCATGGACTCTGGATGCTTTTGAAAGTTTTATTTGGAGAAATGTGTTGACAAATTATGCATCTCAGAGTTCAGGCACTGTTGGTAAAGCTCTATGTCAGAGTTGCTCACTTTCAGACAATGATACTTATCAAAGGCATCCTATATATTAATTTTATGTTTGGCTTCAACGCTTTCTTCTGTGATTTTGCTCCATTCATATAAACATGACTGGCGATATAGGTGAGCCTAGTTAGCCCCCCTCTAACCTTTCATCACCATATGTAGTCCTAGCAATACTCTTATTCTGAATTCTTATTCTGAAACATGTTTGGCGTTGTTTTGTGTTGTGCTTGAAATTAAGATAAGGCTACATGTTAACAAAGGTTAGATTCCGGAGCCTCCAGGGAATGTGAAATCAGTCAGAGTGAATAGGACCATGAATATCATTGGTATATATCAAATTAGAAGGGACAATTAAAGTTCTCAGCAAACACATGCGTAGCATCTTTTTGTTTATTTATTTCAGATCAATTTATAGGTTTTAAGAAAATTGAACATAGATCATACATATATTAAAAAACCTTGAAAAACCAAAATATACAGCAACTTTGTTGCATTTGGTTTTGCATTACTATTATAGTATTAAAGGGCCTCAACAGGACAGCTTATTAATAAATAAAAGTAAGGTAGGAGAGAGAGGAAGGACAATATTTTAGGAAGAAGGAGTAGCGATAATAACACAATAAGGCAAAGAAAATTGGAGCATTATTGAAGAAATACCAATATTAGTGCTGAGTTTCATATTCATGAAGCCTTAGTTTGATCGTGATAGAGGTCTGATTGTTCTCATATGGATCGGGTCTTGTGCCTTTAGGGCAATTGCTGTAATATGATGTTATCCACTCCTCTTGTGTAAAATAACAGATCTTTCCAGGCTGGGAAGGAGATATTGGCAAAACTTTTCCAGTAGCTGAGTATAAGTTTACAACCACTTATATGGATGATGTTGAGAAGATAACCGTCATTTACATCTATTAGTCGTGTATCATGAGGACAAAGAACATAAATATTGGTTTAATTTGCTAAACATTTTAAACAAAGCTAAAAACCTTTAGCCAATATTTCCTGAGTAAATGACAATAAAAAAACTTGTCAGTAAGGTCCCCTATTGTCACATGACAATTCCAGCATATCGGGAGTCCAACTCTATCTACGTAGGAAGTGCTATTTGGTTTGTGACAGGGAAGGCATGATTTTATATTTAAAACTAGAGGTCACATCTCTTGACAATTATAAGGGGAATTATCTATATTGGTTTCACATTCCCATTTGGTAGATGTCAGTAACTTAAGAGTATTTGGGGCAAAGGACGGGGTAGACTCTGGAAATAAAGTGACCTCTTTAATTGTACAAGGCTATTAGATCTAGACTGTATGGGAAGGAAAATTAGAGTTTTAGTTTGGAGATGACTGATTTCAATTTAAGGAAGTGGTTGAATTCCATATTGTGTATGCAATATTTAGATTGAAAATTTGCAACTGTCTAAGGGGACTGAGGAGGACCGTGTTGGTCCAGCATACATATACTAAGCAAGGTCCAACTTGGCCAGTTGACACTTGAGCTATCAAGTTTGTTTAAGTTATTATTCCAGATGGAATTCAAATTTAAAGTTTTCCGATGTATTCTTAATTTTGAGTCAATAGATAAAATCACTTGTCTGGATTGATGAAATATCTTAGTGGAGTGAGGGAGACACACATTAGAAGCTTTTAAAAAAGAGATAAGAGTAAATGTTTGTAGTATCTGATGTTCTACTGCGAATCAAACTGGTTGGCATTGGTCTGGCAGCGATATACATTTAGAGTTTTGTTTGAAGGGGAAGGCTTTATGATATATTGAAAAGTTATCTTATCTGACCCCTCCTAAATGTTTAGGCAATCTTAGTGTTTTCAGGAAGATCCTTGGTATCTTGCCATTCCAAAGAAATTTGTTAAAAAGATTGTCCAATTTGTTAAAGAAGTCTTTTGATAGGGCGATGAGAATCATAGAAATCATATGATCAAGCATGAAATATCTCTAACCATTCCTGTTTCACTCTATTGCTTATATGGGTGCACCAATTGAAGAAAAAACTATGGGGTATAAAACAACGAGATTCTTAATGTCACTGAACACAAAGCTAACATTTTAACTGATACCCAGAACATCCTTTACTCTAACCCAGTCAGTGATACGTCCCCTCTTACTAGATTGGAAACTTTAAAAACAAAGGTACTCTCATCAGTATAAGATCCTTCATAAACAATTGAACTAATGAGTCACTGAATAACATTGAAAAAGTAATGCAATCAACAGTACTCCAACATAGGCAAGATATGCCAATGTACAGTTGTTATAAGTGATGAGGGACTAACTGGCCCCTAGGTCAAATGCACAGCTTTGTGCCGCTATTTGAGCGTGCACTTTTTATTCCAAATCCTTTACCCTTGATCCTTATTAATCCAAATTTAATCATCAATTTCTCCATTAGTATTCACATATTATTTTTCTTCAGTAATACCGAAATCCAACCTTCCGAGTTTTATGCCAATTTTCAAATCTCTAATATTCAAACAGGGCCCATCCGGTGCCTTTCAGAAAGAATATAAATGATGCAAAAAGTTCATCGCAAGCAGTGTTTTTTTTAATTCCATAAAAAAGAACCCAATGCATTTCGGGCCATCGTGTGCCCTTCGTCGGGGGTCACTACAAGTAAATCAAAACATACATGGATAAGTATCATTCATTTCATAACATGAACTACATTACAGTTTCAATGCGCCGAAGTTATCTCCCTTCGTAATTATTTCATTAAAACAAACATCACTCCGGAGTGCGTCATCCCACCCCGTTTCCCTCTGAGTTAATTGGGTTATTGCCCGTCGTGTCTTTACCTAGAAAACGTAAACCCAGCTTTCCCTGCTGTTAGCTAATATGAATACTTCTCCGTTATTCCCCATTGTTTCACCCATGCTACTCCTAAAAGTGCTTGCAAAATTTAAAAGGGGATCCCTCTAGTTATCAGGTACATGAGTTGTGTCAATTGCTCAATTTCTATTGCACTGCGTTTTAAAAAAAAGATTTTATCCACGGACATTCTTAGACTCCAAATGACTAGTTTACACATTCTGCCAGTATGTTTGTCTAAACTTTCCCTCCCGTCCACGTACCTGCATTACTAACCAAATGACATCTCCCTCTCTCCTCGTTGTAGCTCCAACCACATTAAAGAGTATTCCTTTCCACCCGTTGCTTTTTGTAACATCTCCCTGGTATTCTCCCTTCTCATTGGCCCTGAGTCTACGACTTCCTGTTGCTATTTACCCAATTCAGTACGGGAACTTCTGTACCCAGAATGCATTTCTACTATAAATGATGTAGTCAGTGAAAAATAAACACATATGAATGTTTGTTGTTAAATATCCTTGCATGTTATTACTATCCATATAGTTTGTTGTGTTAAAACCAATGCGATGAACTTAGGTTGTTAGTCCGGATGTTGGTTAAATATTAAACTTTTTCTCCTTTCCTGGTGTTCATCTTCATCGTGGGTGCAGACCCTGGGTAGGGCTTTAGTTACGAAGTTTTTTTGGTGATGAGGGAATGCACACCTTTCTTTTTCAACTCCAATTTTTCTTGTTCACATGCGTGTTATCCATCCTTAAACTGGTTGCGTGCAGGTCGACTGATTGGCATGCCCTACTGCCACATAGTTACAAGAACATAAGTGATGAGGGACTAACTGGCCCCTAGGTCAAATGCACAGCTTTGTGCCGCTATTTGAGCGTGCACTTTTTATTCCAAATCCTTTACCCTTGATCCTTATTAATCCAAATTTAATCATCAATTTCTCCATTAGTATTCACATATTATTTTTCTTCAGTAATACCGAAATCCAACCTTCCGAGTTTTATGCCAATTTTCAAATCTCTAATATTCAAACAGGGCCCATCCGGTGCCTTTCAGAAAGAATATAAATGATGCAAAAAGTTCATCGCAAGCAGTGTTTTTTTTAATTCCATAAAAAAGAACCCAATGCATTTCGGGCCATCGTGTGCCCTTCGTCGGGGGTCACTACAAGTAAATCAAAACATACATGGATAAGTATCATTCATTTCATAACATGAACTACATTACAGTTTCAATGCGCCGAAGTTATCTCCCTTCGTAATTATTTCATTAAAACAAACATCACTCCGGAGTGCGTCATCCCACCCCGTTTCCCTCTGAGTTAATTGGGTTATTGCCCGTCGTGTCTTTACCTAGAAAACGTAAACCCAGCTTTCCCTGCTGTTAGCTAATATGAATACTTCTCCGTTATTCCCCATTGTTTCACCCATGCTACTCCTAAAAGTGCTTGCAAAATTTAAAAGGGGATCCCTCTAGTTATCAGGTACATGAGTTGTGTCAATTGCTCAATTTATATTGCACTGCGTTTTTAAAAAAAGATTTTATCCACGGACATTCTTAGACTCCAAATGACTAGTTTACACATTCTGCCAGTATGTTTGTCTAAACTTTCCCTCCCGTCCACGTACCTGCATTACTAACCAAATGACATCTCCCTCTCTCCTCGTTGTAGCTCCAACCACATTAAAGAGTATTCCTTTCCACCCGTTGCTTTTTGTAACATCTCCCTGGTATTCTCCCTTCTCATTGGCCCTGAGTCTACGACTTCCTGTTGCTATTTACCCAATTCAGTACGGGAACTTCTGTACCCAGAATGCACCCACGATGAAGATGAACACCAGGAAAGGAGAAAAAGTTTAATATTTAACCAACATCCGGACTAACAACCTAAGTTCATCGCATTGGTTTTAACACAACAAACTATATGGATAGTAATAACATGCAAGGATATTTAACAACAAACATTCATATGTGTATATTTTTCACTGACTACATCATTTATAGTAGAAATGCATTCTGGGTACAGAAGTTCCCGTACTGAATTGGGTAAATAGCAACAGGAAGTCGTAGACTCAGGGCCAATGAGAAGGGAGAATACCAGGGAGATGTTACAAAAAGCAACGGGTGGAAAGGAATACTCTTTAATGTGGTTGGAGCTACAACGAGGAGAGAGGGAGATGTCATTTGGTTAGTAATGCAGGTACGTGGACGGGAGGGAAAGTTTAGACAAACATACTGGCAGAATGTGTAAACTAGTCATTTGGAGTCTAAGAATGTCCGTGGATAAAATCTTTTTTTAAAAACGCAGTGCAATATAAATTGAGCAATTGACACAACTCATGTACCTGATAACTAGAGGGATCCCCTTTTAAATTTTGCAAGCACTTTTAGGAGTAGCATGGGTGAAACAATGGGGAATAACGGAGAAGTATTCATATTAGCTAACAGCAGGGAAAGCTGGGTTTACGTTTTCTAGGTAAAGACACGACGGGCAATAACCCAATTAACTCAGAGGGAAACGGGGTGGGATGACGCACTCCGGAGTGATGTTTGTTTTAATGAAATAATTACGAAGGGAGATAACTTCGGCGCATTGAAACTGTAATGTAGTTCATGTTATGAAATGAATGATACTTATCCATGTATGTTTTGATTTACTTGTAGTGACCCCCGACGAAGGGCACACGATGGCCCGAAATGCATTGGGTTCTTTTTTATGGAATTAAAAAAAACACTGCTTGCGATGAACTTTTTGCATCATTTATATTCTTTCTGAAAGGCACCGGATGGGCCCTGTTTGAATATTAGAGATTTGAAAATTGGCATAAAACTCGGAAGGTTGGATTTCGGTATTACTGAAGAAAAATAATATGTGAATACTAATGGAGAAATTGATGATTAAATTTGGATTAATAAGGATCAAGGGTAAAGGATTTGGAATAAAAAGTGCACGCTCAAATAGCGGCACAAAGCTGTGCATTTGACCTAGGGGCCAGTTAGTCCCTCATCACTTATGTTCTTGTAACTATGTGGCAGTAGGGCATGCCAATCAGTCGACCTGCACGCAACCAGTTTAAGGATGGATAACACGCATGTGAACAAGAAAAATTGGAGTTGAAAAAGAAAGGTGTGCATTCCCTCATCACCAAAAAAACTTCGTAACTAAAGCCCTACCCAGGGTCTGCACCCACGATGAAGATGAACACCAGGAAAGGAGAAAAAGTTTAATATTTAACCAACATCCGGACTAACAACCTAAGTTCATCGCATTGGTTTTAACACAACAAACTATATGGATAGTAATAACATGCAAGGATATTTAACAACAAACATTCATATGTGTATATTTTTCACTGACTACATCATTTATAGTAGAAATGCATTCTGGGTACAGAAGTTCCCGTACTGAATTGGGTAAATAGCAACAGGAAGTCGTAGACTTAGGGCCAATGAGAAGGGAGAATACCAGGGAGATGTTACAAAAAGCAACGGGTGGAAAGGAATACTCTTTAATGTGGTTGGAGCTACAACGAGGAGAGAGGGAGATGTCATTTGGTTAGTAATGCAGGTACGTGGACGGGAGGGAAAGTTTAGACAAACATACTGGCAGAATGTGTAAACTAGTCATTTGGAGTCTAAGAATGTCCGTGGATAAAATCTTTTTTTAAAAACGCAGTGCAATATAAATTGAGCAATTGACACAACTCATGTACCTGATAACTAGAGGGATCCCCTTTTAAATTTTGCAAGCACTTTTAGGAGTAGCATGGGTGAAACAATGGGGAATAACGGAGAAGTATTCATATTAGCTAACAGCAGGGAAAGCTGGGTTTACGTTTTCTAGGTAAAGACACGACGGGCAATAACCCAATTAACTCAGAGGGAAACGGGGTGGGATGACGCACTCCGGAGTGATGTTTGTTTTAATGAAATAATTACGAAGGGAGATAACTTCGGCGCATTGAAACTGTAATGTAGTTCATGTTATGAAATGAATGATACTTATCCATGTATGTTTTGATTTACTTGTAGTGACCCCCGACGAAGGGCACACGATGGCCCGAAATGCATTGGGTTCTTTTTTATGGAATTAAAAAAAACACTGCTTGCGATGAACTTTTTGCATCATTTATATTCTTTCTGAAAGGCACCGGATGGGCCCTGTTTGAATATTAGAGATTTGAAAATTGGCATAAAACTCGGAAGGTTGGATTTCGGTATTACTGAAGAAAAATAATATGTGAATACTAATGGAGAAATTGATGATTAAATTTGGATTAATAAGGATCAAGGGTAAAGGATTTGGAATAAAAAGTGCACGCTCAAATAGCGGCACAAAGCTGTGCATTTGACCTAGGGGCCAGTTAGTCCCTCATCACTTATGTTCTTGTAACTATGTGGCAGTAGGGCATGCCAATCAGTCGACCTGCACGCAACCAGTTTAAGGATGGATAACACGCATGTGAACAAGAAAAATTGGAGTTGAAAAAGAAAGGTGTGCATTCCCTCATCACCAAAAAAACAATGTACAGTTGTTAGCCACACTAAATAACAACAAGTATGTATACAATAAATTACTGAGTAAAAGAGTGGGTGTCTGGATTCAAAAACAAAAAAAGTATCCGGATGTACAAAGCTTATAGAGCTGGTAAGATGCTAGCTGTATATTTGAAATTCACAGAAAACAAATTTTTGATAACAAGTATAAGAAACTCTAGCGGTACAATGCACACCAATTCAGATAGCTGAACTTTTCAATGCTTTCTATATGGGCCTATATAGAAGACATGGCTTGGAAGTTCGGGCTGGACTGTTCCCATGAGGCACAGGGTCAAGACTGATTTGCATATCGCCATGTCTTAACCGGGGTGGCTTGGTGAGCAAAATAACGATGGATTAAACCCAGATCTGTGACTGGGGTTGAATGTTTTGCCATTGTGCAACATTCCGTCCATCATCTTGTTTATTTTGCTGTTCACCCTATGTGGGAAGGGTATGCCCAGAGGTGGGTCCCGTACTCACTACGCCACTGGAGTCAAGCTATCCTGGCTGAAGACGGCTGCTAGCCAGAAACCGGTCCTAGGATGCTTGGTTCTGGTCCAGGGAAGATATGGCTTGGCAGTTCGGGCTGGACTGCTCCCATGAGGCACAGGGTCAAGACTGATTTGCATATGGCCATGTCTGAACTGGGGTGGCTTGGTGAGCAAAATAACGATGGATTAAACCCAGATCTTTGACTTGGGGTGAATGTTTTGCCATTGTGCAACATTCTGTCCATCATCTTGTTTGTTTTAATGTACAGCTGTTTGCCACACTAAATAACAACAAGTATGTATAGAATAAATTACTGAGTAAAAGCGCGGGTGTCTGCATTCAAAAACAAAAAAGTATCCGGATGTACAAAGCTTATAGAGCTGGCTGTATATCTGAAATTTACATAGAACAAATTTTCGATAACAAGTATAAGAAACTCTAGCGGTACAATGCACACCAATTCAGATAGCTGAACTTTTCAAAGCTTTCTATATGGACCTCTATATGATAATAACAAACAATTTGATTTTGAGCAGTGTAAAATGTAAATCTCCCTACCATTACTGATGAGGAAAGAGTAACTCTTGCTGTAGCTTTTTCTGCAGAGGAAGATTGATCCGTCATAAAACGATTAAAGTCCTCCAAGGCTGCGGGTCCCGATGGATACACTGCATCGTTCTATAAACATTTTTGGCCTGAACTCAATTCACCTTTGTTAGACATGTGTAGCATCTTTGATGGCCATGATTCCTGGATTGTTATTGGAGGCTTAGAATGGTTTGTGGCACCACCGGGTCAGCTTAACAACATGAGGAGCCTTGCACAAGCTAGGTGTGTATTTAGTGTACGCTTTGTGACAGAAAACATCTCAGGCTTTTAACTGGATAATGCCATCCAGATGAATCCTCTGTAGGGCACCATTGTAAATGTTCTTTGGAATTCATGAATATACCATGCAATCCTGGGCTGCGCTGTACCAAAAAGATGACAGATTGGTGGACTTGAATTGTACATGACTTCTGAAAGGGAGTCGTAGGGATTGAAAGAAAACATACATTACATTTTGATCTGCTGATTTAAGCCAAACAGGAATTCCATTCATCCCCTCAAGCTCACTATAAAAAAGGGACCAATGGTGAAAAAGAAGTAGCTTGTTCTACGCAGAACTGCAAAAAGCCACAGGGGAAAAGAAAATCATTTATCTTGTACCACTTACCTACACTTTACTAGCCTGTTCCAAATTCTACAGTGTACTGATCTTGTGCTCTTACGTACGTCAACCAAGTAGCACATTACTAGTATAGCATAACACAATTAGCTTTTATACAAATGCACATGAGGTATTGTTTAGTGTTGAGTATTTTGAAACCGGGAATATGTTTTGGTAAAAGCCTGCAGAGTGTGGTGTAATTGTATTTAAGCGTCATCCTTCCACAGAGACTAAATCATCGCTGCATCTGCGCTGAATCAGAGGATCCCTATGTGTAACTAGTGCCTTTGAAGAGTGGAGGTTTTCACTGCTCCTCTGTGCTGCGTGAAAATATGCCTCGGTATACTGCTGTACATGAACGATTAAGAGAAGAATTGGTTTTCTTTGATATAATGAGGTCCTGGTTTATGAAGAAGTGTGGCATGTAATAACACCATTTTCTAACGTGAATTACCGCTTCTCCATTTAGTATTAATCAACCGATTTAAATTCTGTGCATTTTAATGTCATAATGGCAAATCGTTTTAGCGCTGTATACTTTTAAGACAAAACAGCATTACCTTCTCCTGTTGTCCTTTGCCCACTTCATTACTATAAGAGATGTTTTGCACCTCGCAGACACACCCTTCATCATTCACAAATGACAATTCAAAATAAACTCCACACACCCTCTCCACATTCTTTTTCTTTTGTGGGTTGCGACAGAGCAGTATCTCCAGCGTTGAGGATAAGATTGCAGGCCGCTTCGCTCATGGTCTTGGACTGCCGGCCACCTCCCCCCTTGAACACTGACTGAATTACCCAATTCAACCAGTCAACACATGGGGGTCTTTGGAAGTCAAGGGGGGGTACGGGGCCCCCCCCCTGGCCGTATTTATTAAAATATAAAAACAAATCAAAAATTTTAATCAAATAAACATTTCTGATAATTATTAAAATGCACACTTTTCAGAATATTAGATTGACATCCGTTTCGACATGGTATGATGGGCTAACCTTAACAAATAGCTAATACAGCGTGTCTCCTAACGTAATCTAATCATCCTGAAAATTAAACTGCATTCTAATATTTCCAATACTTTTTAATAACTTTTTAATAACTTTAATAAAGGCCTACGGCAAGGTCGCCAACCGGTGTCAGATCCTTTTACAGCTGCGCTCTCGCGTTGAAGATGCGCATGCGCAACCCAGGGCACGTTACACCCACGTGCGCTCCCCGAACTCCATTTAACCATAACAGGAGGGCCCAGACACTCGCGCACCTTAATGACGTCATAGTGTTGTGAGGGGTGGCTACCAGCCTGAGGAAAGCGTAGACTCCCTCCCCCGCACCCTTTAAATTAATGGAGACCATCTCCTGCCCCTGAAGTTCTGAGAGAGACCAAATGGCCCCTCCCGCGGGCGGCCCCTTTCGTGAATGGGTCCGCCCCCCCCGTAAGGACCTTAAAATGCTGCTCACCGATTAATGACCTTACCGCCAGACACACATAATAAATACGACAATGCTATTCTAAAAGGAAAAAAGGCCTAAGGATAAAATTGTTAACACACAGCAAAGCATAACATCTACATATATAATTACTCCTGTAAGCGGGAAAAAAGGGGCCTAAGGAAAGAATTGGTTAAAATCACGGCACTGCACCAACGTTTAAATTCTGTACTTCCTTCCAGTACACAGGAAATTCCAGGCCTACTGGATCAAGTCCCCCTTACATCTATGTTCCGGCACATTGACAAAACCTGATACTCACCATTTGCCAAGCCCCAAGGTCTGCTAAATAAGGGATGGAGGGTGGGGAAAATTAAACGGCCCCACGGTGGGGCGAGGAGCGAGCCCGGGGAGCGCGGGCACAAAGAGGCCGCTTCCCGCGCTCCCCAGGCTCTTAACCCCTTCGCCGCCGCGACCCCGCCCCCTCGCCCCGGAAGCACACCAGTACTTCCGGGGCGAGGGGGCGAGGAACGCGGCCCCGAAGGGGACGGGTTGTGGGAGGGACCGGGCCCCGCCATGCTTGCGTGGGGGCCTATTGGCCCCCCCTTGTATCATGGTCTTGGACTGCCGGCCACCTCCCCCCTTGAACACTGACTGAATTACCCAATTCAACCAGTCAACACATGGGGGTCTTTGGAAGTCAAGGGGGGGTACGGGGCCCCCCCCCTGGCCGTATTTATTAAAATATAAAAACAAATCAAAAATTTTAATCAAATAAACATTTCTGATAATTATTAAAATGCACACTTTTCAGAATATTAGATTGACATCCGTTTCGACATGGTATGATGGGCTAACCTTAACAAATAGCTAATACAGCGTGTCTCCTAACGTAATCTAATCATCCTGAAAATTAAACTGCATTCTAATATTTCCAATACTTTTTAATAACTTTTTAATAACTTTAATAAAGGCCTACGGCAAGGTCGCCAACCGGTGTCAGATCCTTTTACAGCTGCGCTCTCGCGTTGAAGATGCGCATGCGCAACCCAGGGCACGTTACACCCACGTGCGCTCCCCGAACTCCATTTAACCATAACAGGAGGGCCCAGACACTCGCGCACCTTAATGACGTCATAGTGTTGTGAGGGGTGGCTACCAGCCTGAGGAAAGCGTAGACTCCCTCCCCCGCACCCTTTAAATTAATGGAGACCATCTCCTGCCCCTGAAGTTCTGAGAGAGACCAAATGGCCCCTCCCGCGGGCGGCCCCTTTCGTGAATGGGTCCGCCCCCCCCGTAAGGACCTTAAAATGCTGCTCACCGATTAATGACCTTACCGCCACAGGCCAGGTAGTTAACCGACTATCTGGCCCCCCCCCAGAACTCCCCCCTTCTAGAAAGGTCATACCCTTCCTGCAAAAACCTCCACCCATGCCAGGATGTTTCTTATAAAAAGGGCATTCCCTTCCTCTGTTAAGTGCACCCCATCCCGCAGGTAGAAGTGTTCCCCCCAAATGCAACCGTGAGGGATGGTCTGTAAGACCGGAGTCCTAAATAACCTGTCCAGCTTGTTGTTGACCCTCTTTAACGAGCTGTTCAACGCGCTGACTGAGTTTCCCCCCCTCCATTGCAGCCTTGGTATCAGTTGTGACCATACTACAACACTACCTGGTAACCGCTTTGCTAGCCAACCCGCTGCAGATATAATTTCTTCCAGGAGGACCCTTCTGCCCAGACCTGCCAGATCATTTCCCCCTAAGTGAAGTATTACCGCCGAGGGTGGTGTAGTATGTCGCGCTAGTAAGTCCGACATATAGTCCCTGAACTGATTGAGGCGGAGCCCCCCCCTGCCATGGAAGGAGACCCTGCACCCCCTACTTTCCACCCTTTGTTTGCCTGAACCTGCAAGAAAAATTTTGTTAGCACGTTTGACATATGAATGCCCCATTACCCAAATGACTACGGTCTTCTGTCTGTCCTCCTGGTCCCTCCATGCTGTAGCAAAGTTGTCTTGATGCTCCATGGGTAGTTTCCGTCCTGCGTCACAGGCCCGTGAAACTGTAAATAACCAGAAAAACAGCAGGTATTAGCAATACTCCACATGGCGGCAGCTCTCACAACATGTGCAACCGCACGTAGCGTTCATAAGCGCTTGAGGACCATCTCCCAATTCTTTGCACACTCTTTGTGGTCAAACCCCTAGCTGTTGCTTCTGTGGCTGCCCCTATCCGGAAAGAGTGTGTCCCAAACTCTCTGTGATTATAACCCGCTTTTGCCATGCTCATGGCTAGTACCCTCTGGAACTGAAACCTGGTCAGAGGAGTCCCATCCACATGCATTAGCAGTGACCCCACACACTCCTGTGCCCGCTGTCTTATTAGATCCTCCACATGCGTCACCGGGCAGCAGGGATTGTTCCTTGCCCGATGTAACGCCAAACTTTGGCCCCTAGCGTTCTGATCAGTTTTAGATTTCCTGATGCTGATCCACATAGTGTCGCCCCTTATGCTGATATCCTGCAGCTGAAGGCCGCCTATCTTATCACCTTTGTTGGCCGCCACGAGTTCACCTACCCTGAATGCCCCATAGAAGGCTAACGAGAAAGCAGCTTTAAATAGGCCCACCTCAGACGTAGAGCTACATGTGTCCGGCAGCGCGAGGAGAACAGCTGACAGACGTTCAAAACCTATGGGTTTCCTGGAATCTATGGAGGGGGGCTGCATGCGCCGCCATCCTTTTAATGCCCTGTGGGCCTGAAAGCTGTGTGTAGGGTCCCTGCCCCCCCGTGCCCGTGCGAAAAAGGAGATAGCGGCCTTGTGCCTGTTGGCTGTTGCCACCGTGCGCCCTTCCTTGTGTAAGCTGCCCAAATACTCATTGAAGCTCGCCTCCCTAGTCCAACTACTCTCCCAGCCTTGTCCCAGAAAGTGACAGTAAGACCTGAACGCCCCTTCGTATGCCGTCCTGGTCTTGGGTGCTAGGCTGGCTGCCACGAGGTCATGTAGTTGGGGGCACCAATTTGCCAGAGAATCGCCGGGAATTGGGCTGGCGCTGTCTCTGCCTCCGGCAAGTGATCCCTGAACACCTGCATCTTAAAGCGAGAAAGGGCATCAGCTGCATTGTTTAACACGCCTGGGACATGTTTTGCTCTGAAAAGTACATTCCTTGTCATGCAACACAATACAATCTCTTTTATCAAGCGTAAAATGAGTGGACACCTTGCAGCTTGTTGGTTGATGCATTCAACCACTGACATATTGTCTGACCAGAATATTACCGATCTGTTGGCCAGTTCCTCGGGCCAGACTTTCAGTGCCACCCAGATTGGGAAGAGCTCGAGGAAACCAATGTTCACCGTCAGCCCGCTCTCCTCCCACCAGGCGGGCCACTTCTGCGCCACCCATTTCTTGCCAAGGATGGCACCAAACCCCACACTGCCCGCCGCATCGGTCCATAAACCAATGTCCGCCGAAGACACCGTAGGTGCACCCCACAGCACTCTTCCATTGAAATCCGCCAGGAATGCCATCCATATCCGCATGTCCTGGCGCACCTCAGCAGACAGCCGTGTCCGGTGATGTTTTTCACGAAGACCCCTCATGGCCTGTGCAATTGAGCGTGAAAATGGGCGAGCCATAGGAATTACTCTCAACGCAAAATTCAACTGTCCCACTGTCTGCTGCAACAGCCCTAAATTCACCTTCTTCGCTTGTAAGCACAGTCCTAGAGTCTGTTTGAATTTTTGGATCTTTTCTGCTGGTAATCTAAAACACCCCTCCACAGAATCCAGTTCGATGCCTAGAAATTCCAGGCATGTCACTGGTCCAACTGTCTTCCCCTGCGCCAACGGGACCCCGAAAGAGCGCATGAGCACGCAAAATTCCTGCAATGCCAACGCACACTCCCGTGAACCCGCCGGGCCCAGAAAAAGAAAGTCATCCAGGTAGTGCATCACCCATTGGTGACCCGTATGTTGTCTTAGTGCCCATTCCAAAAAGGAGCTAAACTGTTCAAAATAAGCACATGAAATTGAGCAACCCATGGGCATACACTTATCCACGTAGTACTTTCCCTGAAAGGAGAAACCCAGCAGGTGCTGGTCCTCTGGATGAACCGGGAGTAGTCTAAAGGCTGACTCAATGTCTGACTTAGCCATCATTGTACCTGCGCCCAAACTCCTCAGCATGCCCGCTGCCTGATCGAAGGACGCATACTTCACAGAGCAAATTGTGTCATCAATAGCATCATTCAATGATGCCCCCCTTGGTGCGGATAAGTTGTGGATGAGCCTAAATTCCCCTAGTTCTTTCTTAGGCACCACCCCCAGAGGAGAGCACACAAAATTCTGCGTGGGAATGACGTGAAATGGTCCTGCTACCCTCCCCAAACGCACTTCTTTAGCTATTTTTGTTGACACCACTGTCGGATTGGCAAGGACTGATAGCTGATTCCTACACTGTGGTCTCCCGACATACCCCCCAGCAGGAATTCGAAAACCATGTGTGAAACCCTCTTGTAATAGTCTAGCAGATGTGTGATTCGGGTACCTATTCAACCAGGGGATCAATGCTGACAGCTGGATGGGTGAATGTGCTATTAGCGGGTGGATCTTCCTATTCAGGTTTCTTCCTACCCCTGCTTCCTGCACCCCCAGTTTTATTTCGGCATGTTGTTTCGGGGTGGGACGTGTGGCCACATACGCTACATGCGTGCCTGAACTTACAGGTACCTGGTGCCCTGTTGCATGTCCGCCTATTGAAGTCCCAACATACCCCCTTTGCCCCTCCATTTGCTCTCTGCTTTTGGGCCGCCTCCCCTCCCGGTGCTGATCGAAAGGGCTGTTGAAAAGCCTGCTGCGGCCTGGGGAAATAACCTCTACCCGCATTTGTGCTTGTGCTTGCCCCCTGACCCTTCTCGAATTGATTGTGCCATGAGATAGAGTCTACCTTGTCCCATGATAAAGTTTTATCAAATTCTTTGGACTTTCTGAACGCGACATCATATTCCTTCCACACATCCCCTGCATGATTCTCATGGAACATTGTTATCCTACTTTGGTAGCAGTTCATGGCTGGTTGCATCCCCTTAAAACGTTCGCCCATTACTGCGCCGAACACTGCAAAACCCCTCAGCCAGTTGATGAGATTTTCTTCCACCCTAAACTTGTACAGCTTCGCTCTCCATTCACTGGGCAAAAACATTTCCTTCTGCGATTTTGCATATTCCCATTCCCTGTTATCTATCAGCAATGAAAACATGTTCACATACTTGTCGGCCCATATCAATTCCTTTACACTCTGTGACACATGCTGTGCTAAGCACTCACCCCTAGAGGGCAATGTTCCTTCGCCCAGCAAAGGCAGGGCAATCTCCTTACCATTCCCATTGTCGTTGGGTAACATTGCTTCCGCAGTCTTGGCACTGCCTCCATCATTGGCTGGACCTGTTTGGGGAGAAACCGGTGCAGGCGGCGTTGCGCCCCTACCACTAGCCAACAATATTTGCGTCACCAATGTTTGTTGCTCCGCTGTCAGAGCAGTATTGACCGGCAACGCACCCCCCCCTAACCAAGGTAGAATAGCCGCCACCTGAGCTGCCAGGTCTATTGGCACGGGCCCTGGCGCGGGAGTGGGAGAAGGGCCCGCACCTAGGGGCACCGGAGCCTGTGGTGGCGCGACGGGTGGCAGTGGTGCCGCCGCCGGTATTACTGGCACATTTGGTACTGCCACTGGCAACTGGGGCACCGGGCCTGGAACGGGCACCGGGACCTGAAGTGGCTGGAGTGGGGCAGCTGGGGGTACCTGTGGTGGTACAATTGGTCCAGCAGGAGGTAGGATGGGAATAATATTCTGTGGCTGCCCCCCCACTCTCTTATTTCTTGCTCGCCTGGGTGGTGACACAAAAACGCCCCTTGGCTTGGGCGGTACTATCGTCCGCTTGGGTCTACCAGATGGACCGGCCTGGGCATCTACTTTGGCCCCTAGAACCGCTAAAGCCTTATCCATTTTATCAACCTTCCCCAGTCTCTTATCCATTGCAGACATTCTGCGCATCATTTTTTGTAACATTACACCCACATTTGGATTGACACGCCCCCTTCTTTGAGACATATTTATGAGCACACCGTGCTCCGTACCTGACCCAGTTGACGGTGCCCGAGCTGGGATACGTGGACCAAAGGCCTAGGTTCGTTCCCGTCCAATACAGACCGAGATCCTAGTCTTGTTGTCCTGAAATAGAAATTTCGTTAGCTTTCCAATCGCGGTAGACGGGCCACGTCCAGCCTATATTTGAGTGAAACAACCTTAATTCCAATGGTTAAACATCCAGATTACGTATATACCCTTGCAACCTGTATCTTGTAGCTAAGTCACGTCCTTGTATGATAACAGCAAAATTAAAATGTTTGTCCTGAGTGCTTTGAAAAGAAATCAAACTTTGTACATACCCTGCCTAACCTATTTAAATCGTAAATACAATACACATCTCAAAGCATGTACCTCATTCGCCAGTAAATAAGTGACTAGTCAATAAAGGCAAGCCTCCTTGCTCTCTCGTGCACCCTCCGCCTCAGCTGTCCCTGTTGTTACATACACATTTCACACAAAATATGCACCGCCAATTTCGAGCACAGTAGACACTATTATCGTCAATGGTAACTGCTGTTAGCAATAGGGCAGGGAAACAGGCATGCAATCACTCAGGTCGCTAAGCCTATGGTAACAGTTAAATATCGTGAGCGAACAAGGCAGGCAAACCGGCAGTTAAATATCGTGAGCAAAACGGCAGGCAAACCGGCAAATCGACAAGAATGCACTCAATAAGGTCGCTGAACCTTCCTTATCATTTCCTTCAAATTCACCAACTAACTTCCCCAGCACTTGCACCGCTGTGATGGGTCGTTTACAAACCGGCTTTCCCCGACGTGCGCTAAGCCTTCCTGCCGCTGCCCCCGCCCCGCAAAATACCTCGTGTTCTGCCTCTCCTTCAACGGTCTCCACCGCACGGCTGTGTGACGCCTCTCACTCTTTGTCCCGCGTTCTCCCGCCTTCCAGCAGCAACCGCTCGGCAGCAGCAACGGCTCCAAGATCACCCGACAAGGTCTCCCGCTTCCTATTCGACAGGCGCCGGTCTGTGTTTCTTCAAAAACGAGTCCTCCGCAGCGATCAATTCGCAACGCTCTGATCCAACGCGGCGGTCTGCTGGGCTCCTGGGAAAATTCAGGCGACACAGGAACCTGCAATACCTGCAAAAGAAAAAAGAAAATTAAACGGCCCCACGGTGGGGCGAGGAGCGAGCCCGGGGAGCGCGGGCACAAAGAGGCCGCTTCCCGCGCTCCCCAGGCTCTTAACCCCTTCGCCGCCGCGACCCCGCCCCCTCGCCCCGGAAGCACACCAGTACTTCCGGGGCGAGGGGGCGAGGAACGCGGCCCCGAAGGGGACGGGTTGTGGGAGGGACCGGGCCCCGCCATGCTTGCGTGGGGGCCTATTGGCCCCCCCTTGTATAAACTAGTGGTCTGCGCCCAATGCGCTGGTAATCTTTTGAATATTATGCTGAAAAAAACTCTCTTTCCAACATGCTTAGGGCCTGATTATGAGTTTGGCGGTCTTTCTGTGGGCCGCCTCGCCAGCGCCCCGCACAAAGACCGCCAAACTTAAAGTCAGACCACCCGTCAGATTATGAGTTTAATCCTGGCAGGCAGTGTGTGCTGTGAATGAAAGTCGTTATGTTGGATGATTATGTCTTTATATATGTGATGTGGAGTCAAAAAAGTGTTGTTTTGTACTAAAAATAGAAAAAATTGTGTCCATTTATATGGTGGTTCTAATCCAAAATTAATAAAAATCATTGGATTCATTCCGGAAAAAGAAACTCCTGAGAGTTACTGTTTTGTTCAGTAATTCGAGCGATCATTAAGGATCCAAGTTGAAATAGGTAGGCAATAGTGGTGCTCGTGTTGGTTTGTAGTTATAGATTGTGAGGCTTGTCCTTATTGCCAGTGAGCCCAGACCCTGTCTTGGTAATGGTGGCAGTCCCACAGCAGGGCCTTTGTATGGCTTAAAAGAGTGTTCTGGTGTGGCACCCGGTGGGGCAGCCTTTGGTACCAGCACCACAGGGCTGGACCATGGAACATTACAGGTCTTAATCCCCCTAACGCCAACATATTAGAGACCTCCTCCTTGATTCTGGCCCACACCCTGTTTGACAACCTGTACCTTTTGTTCTTCACAGGCAAACTCTCTCCAGTGTCAATATCATGGATGCACAGATGTGTGATTTTGATTTAGAATTAGATTTAGATTTTGGATTTTAATTTATAGAGCGCTGTAATCAACCAAGTGCATCGAGACACTATAGATCACTGCCTGGAAGAGGTGCACTTGTACACCTGCTCCAGAATGAACATTACATGTAGAATAGTCATGTATTAAGAGCCTTCCTAGAGGGCAAGAGCTAGAGGATGGCCCTTATATTAAGTGGAAGGGAGTTCCTGAGTTTGCTTGCGGCCGAAGAAAATACTCTATTGGCCATTTCTTTGTTATGGTTCTTGGTACCCCAAGCAACAATTGAAGAGATGAGGTCTGCCTGGGGAATGCCAAAAGAACATGGGTTTTAATCTTGTTGGGTATGGAAGATAAGGAGCCTTGTGAACCATGCACAGTGATTTAAAGCTAATGCTCTCGTTTATATGGAGCCAGTACAGGGTTTCTAGTCCCTTCCCAGCGGACTGCCTTCTGGGAATGGCCAAAACAAGTCTCGCTAATGTATTCTGCACCTCCTGCAGTTTGTACTGCGTGCTCTTGTTTGAGTCCAGGTGTAGCAAGTTACAGTGGTGAAGTCTGGGCATTACTAGAGCGCTAGGTCTATCTGCTTGAGTGCCGGCCGCTGGATGAGAGAAAAGATTTTCTTAAGTATCCTTATGATCCAGGTGAAGGTGGAAATAGTACGATTGATAAGGGCATTGACGTTAAGGTCAGTGTC
This sequence comes from Lissotriton helveticus, assembly GCF_964261635.1. Lineage (NCBI taxonomy): Eukaryota > Metazoa > Chordata > Amphibia > Caudata > Salamandridae > Lissotriton > Lissotriton helveticus. Next base: position 1,646,794,475 of record NC_136063.1, on the reverse strand, counting down.
CATCAATACTCCAAGGTTCTTAGCCTGCTAACCCGGAGTAGGACAGATTACTAAGGAATGTAGCCGGCAATTACTATTCCAACCTGATGTCCCGGGGCCGAATATCATAACTTCTGTCTTGTCCCCACTGAGATCCAAAAGGTACATGACATACATTCTGCCACTTTAGTTATGCATCTGAAGATGTTCTCTGCTATCGAGCATGAGTTCTTGGGGATTGTTGTCATGATCTGAGTGTCAGCTGCTTATCCAAAAGGAATGGATAACAGCCGCTAAGGGTGCCACATGAAGATTGAAAAGCGTCGGGCTCAACAATGAGCCCTGTGGCCCTCCACAAGGTATGAAAAAGGCTTCTGAATAGAAGTACTGTAATTTCACCCTTTGGGATCTTTCCCTAAGGAAGGAGGACAAGGGGGTTAATGCTTGATGAGAGATGCCAAGACCTTGGAGTCTATCCAGCAGCAGTGCAGGCGAGATGGTAGCAAATGCTGCTGATAGATCCAGGAGTATCAGCGCCATCCCTTGTCCTTTATCCACTGTGCACCTAATTTAGCCAGTGGCTGATATTAAGGCAGCTCCTGTCCCATGGTGTTTCCTGAAACCGAACTGGGAGTCATTCAGCCGAAGTTGCTGTTCTGCAGTTTCCATCAGCTGGATGTTAAGGTGCATCTCCAAGATCTTTGCAGGAACAGGAAGCAAGGAGATTGGGTGGTAGTTCTTACAATCCGTGGGGTCTAGATTAGTTTTTTTTCAAAGAGGCCCGATGATGGCTTGCTTCCAACTTCGAGGATACCATCCGGATAGGATTACATTATTCATAAGTTTGTAAAGTGACTCAGCTATAATGTTGGCTTCATATGAAGAACTGAGTAGAGCTGTAGAGGAGGTTGACGCCCATTCTCTTCATGGAGCAGAGCAGCAGCAGAGCAGTAGAGCTGTAGAGCCGCCACCGCCTCCACCAACCGTGCCGCAACGCCCAGCCTCGGCCCCAGCATGAGCGAGAGCCGGTGACAGCCGCCAATAGCTGCGGCGCCGAGCTGTAGGGCAAAAGCAGTAGTTATCCATGGCTGAAGAAACGCGCCTGCAGCATACCGCAGGCCGCGGGGGGCCCGGTGAACACCGTGAGTTGTGGGAGCTGTGGGTGAGCGGGAGCCTCGCCCGAGACTCGCAGCTGCAGCAGGACCGCCGGAGAGAGCCGGAGAGAGCGGCACAAGACCCGCTACCGAGGCAGGAGAGAAGGGAACAGCGAGTGGCGAGTCTCGGTGGAAGGAGCAGTCCAGCCTAGCTAGCTCTACCCCACGCGGGAGGTAAGTCCTGGAGGCAAGCGCGGCCGCCGATAGAGGCGGCTGCGAAGTAAGAGCCCGGGGGTGGACTGAGGGGCTGCATGACTAGGTCTCCCAGCCCGCGGTTTCCCCTGAGTGCACCGCTTGCTCTCTCCTCCCTTTTAAGACGAACAATACATTTTGGAAAAGTCTCGTCCAGAACCCGTTCAAAAAATTTGCACAGACTCGTTCTGACATTTCCTGACTTTCCTAAGGCCCACCACCTGTGCCTCTTCCGTCACCCCCTTACACTCTTATCGCCACTCCCGAAAGCAGGCCAAGCACCGTGGGAGGCCAATCATTTCATCGGGTCGACTTCAGCTCCCCTTTGCCAAGAGCACCCTAACGCGTTCATTCCAAAACTTAAAGCTGCCGCAATTACACCACAATCCACACCACGACACCCACCTCTAGTTCGAGCAACTAAGTGCTGACATAAAGGACTCTGGGTACTGTAGTCCTCCTCAGTAACTGTGTCCTTGCAGAATCAGGCATACAAATTAAACACAGGGGCCACTTCTCAAAAAGGAGGCCCATAAGCACTGTGTTACATCGCTCTAAGCCCCAGCTTTCGGTGCCCGAGGATGTCGCTCAAGAAGACCCTGTCAAGCACGGAGGCAGGGCCGGAAGGTGGACTCTGAAAGCACAGCACAAAGACGGATAACAAGGAGCATCAGCTCTCAAAAATCCCAGGAATTAGTTAATGGCAATACCCTCCCTCAAGGACTCATCACTCATTTTTTCCAGGCTTCCAGTGGCTCTACAGCCTTGTATGAGGGTCAAGCAGAGTTAGTGCCAGAGATCATCCTTAAACTGGGTCCTCCAAAGACAATTAAAGATCAGAGGTGTCCTCCTACCTGTGAGCTTGCTGCCACTCAGAAAACTGGGAGTCCCGAGGCATGCCTCCAGCCTGTCGCTAGGGCGAAGAGCCCGATATGGATCACAGCCGACATTCATGTGAGACCTATAGCGAGGGAGAGTGAGGAGAAAGAGCATAAGAGGCAGCTGCAGCTACTTCCCCAAAGAGTATACGCAAATGATCGACCCCAACGAAAAACAGAAGACAACCCCCTCAGGAATGGACTCACTAACAACATCATTTCTGCAAAAACTAGAACAGCATATCGAACGAACACTGGAAGCAACACCAATAAACCCGGGCAGAACTGCTGTCCCGGGAACGTCTCAAACAGAGGGATGGAGCCTGCTGGGCCTAGCACATCAGCAAGACGCAACGGAAGAAGTTACATTCAAAAAGTTAAACCTGTCAGCAATAAGAGAAGTACAGGACACAATGGCTAGGGTGTTGCTATGGCAGTCCACAAAGATGGAAGTACAAATCGATCTGCTGTACTCAATTGCTCAGGACCTGGCGCGTCAAGACGATAAGTTGGCTAAACTAGAGGTCCTACTCGAAGCCCAACACCGACGCTAATGCTGCCATCATTGAAAAATGGGCAAGTCTACCAGAAGTTTTAAAGGACATGTTGGCACTAGCCAAAGGACAAAGTGAGACGTCCCCCCCAGAACAAGCTACTCAAAAGCCATCAGCCTTGAAGACGGTGCATTCCGAACTGTCGAACTATTGCACTGCGGCTAGCAGCCCACCGAAGGAGTCACAGGCTGGGCTAAGCAATAACATCTCTTCGGTAGCACAAGGGAATAGGGAGCTCGAGGTCCTGGCACTTGATACTACAAGTGACGACTCATTTGACACTGCCCCCCCAGCGGCGAAGGCCGAGGGTGCATCGGCAGGAATGAAAGCCCCACTGTCAAGGAGGGCCAAAAAAGACTAAAGAAACAAATGAAGAAATCCAAAGCTAAAAGCAGACAAATATAACCAGTAACACAAGCTTTTGGCGATACGGTAAATAAAAGCAGTCCAAAACCTCTTTCTCCCATTTTCAACTTCAAACAGGAAACTAAGGCCACGAAGCCAAGAGATGTACCTCCCGTCCTAGATAAGGCCCAAAGTCTTCAGATCACCCATCGGGAGAGCAGACACGACGAGGAAGTTCAGCTGAGGATGGCACAGGAGGTACTCGGTGCTCAACTCAGCGCCCCAGCCCCCCTGGTTTGGTGTATCAAAACAAGACTGTAATTAACTCCAACTTAAACCAGGGTGAGCTGCTAAGAGTCCAAAGAGAGGATGGTTCACTAAATGAGGTGTCAGGCAGACTGCGGCCAGGAGTCACCTACAAAAATCCTCTGATCACAAACTGCCAGAGTCACATCATTCTGGGAGAAGAGCAGACCTTGCGCCCTCTTCAACACAAAAACCAACCTGCCATATACGAGGTGCTGCTGACCCCCAGATACACCGCCAGAGGCTCCTACGACATCTTAAACAGGTCTAATATTGTTCGCCTCTTTGGCTCCATTGCATCCTTGGCACAAATCACCTCAGATGAGATTGAGTGGGTAATGTTCAAAAGTCTGGAGACGGACACACATGGCGACTCCACCTTACTCGGATTCGCACAACAGCAGGTTCAATATGCAGTTCTTAAGGAAGCCACACAACTCCCAGAATGGGGCATTGAAGTCACTGCCCCCAGGGTGCCAAAATATCCACTTGTTCTCACGCCTAACCATGGCCAGCAAGAATCTACCTCAGTCCTCAAAAGAACTAGGCCCATAAGCCTAGACGGGGGATCAGAAATAGGAGGGAGGCCAAGAACTCCGCTAAAAATTAACATCTTGCATAAAGACACGCAGCGGAGAGTGCAGCGGCTTCAGCAAGGTCTGGACTATCCGGAGGTCACACGGAGACAGGGTCCCTAACCAAATACATATCTATGGAAATAGTGCATACTTACATCCACCCAGGGGACAAGATCGTAAGCTCACCATCATTTCATGGAACGTAGCAGGGCTAAGCAACATTTTCGGAGACATAGCCTCACTTGAATACCTTGCACAGGTAGACATATTGTGCATCCGGGAGACCTGGGCGAGGTCAACCACTCCAATTGGAGGCTTCTACGAACACTTTAAATCAGCGACCAAAAGAACCATCTTTGGACGCCCGTCAGGGGGCCTTTCCATCTTTGTAAGCCACGCCTGCAAATTCAAGATCACAGAACTAAAAGTGGCGTCACCCGATCTTCAAGCCATTACAATAGAGGGGTTGAAAACGGGTCAGAAGTCCCACCACCTATTATTAATCAACTGTTACATCAATCCAACTAAATAACAAACGCATCAGGCCATGGAAGCACTCATTACCAAGTTGGAAGATCTACTCATAAGCTCAGAGCAACATGACGTGATAATAGCGGGCGATTTCAACACTAGAGGCCTGGGTCTGTTCCCCGCTGCGCCTTCAAGCAAGAAGTCAGCCCAACTGACCGAATTCCTCAGAAACTTTAACCTGCAATCTACTCATGGGTCACAAAAAATGCGCCATCTCTCCTGGACCGCTAAACTGACCTTCAAATATATCCACCATAGAGTATATCTTTACTAACGAAGGGCTGGCCCATAAACTTTGTAACTTCACTGTGGACGATAGAGAGGAAAGCGACCACAGACCCCTCCGCGCCACTTTCAACCTGGTGCGGGAACAGGTGGAAGCTCAGCAAATAATCGGAGCAACCTCAGGCGAAGAACACCTTCGAGTCCTCAAAAGAATAAAATGGTCGACCAACCTCAGCCACAGCCTGTCACAGTTTGTAGCCAGCAGGGAGGCAGATCTAAAGTCACAAGACATAAAGAACATCACATACTTCAGGGAAATACTGACCATGGATTTACTGAAGAGCTTGGGTAACTCCATCCAACGAAGAAACAATCAAAATAACACCAGGCCAAGACGCAAAAAACCACGGAGTTTGATACAAAGCAAGAAATCGCTTAATAAGGTAATCAAGGAAAAAAAGAAAGGCATTCACCTGCCAGCGAAGACCCCTATCTCTGCCTTGCGAGCCAATTACAAAAGGAAAGTCTGGGAGCTAAAAAGGCAGTGGTCAGAAAAGAACTGGCTCAAAGTGTTTTCACTAATGAAAGAAAAGGACAATAGCAAGCTACGGCGTCATATTAATAGCCTGACCCCCAGAGGCGAGCATAAGGAAAACAGTGTTTCAGGGGCTGTGTGGGAAGAATACGCAAAGGGGCTGTACACCAGTGGGGTAAACCAGACCATCCTTGGCAGCTCAGAGTGGTCCAAGGAGGCCGCTGTAACTATTAAAACTCAAAGCGCGCCGAAAGACTCCTCAGGGCCCAGCCAATCCGTAAAGTACACAGAGGAGGAGATCTTAAAGTTCATTAGGGCTATTAGAACAGATGGGGCTCCCGGCCCAAACGGTATTCCTGCCCAGGTCTTTAAAACTGCCCCTGCCTTTTTTGCAACCATACTCACCCCGCTTTTCAATCACTCATTTGCCACTGCAATCCTGCTAACATCCTGGAAAGGCTTGGTCCTATTTCCTATACATAAGAAGAGTGACCACTCGAATCCGGCTAACTATAGGCTCATAGCGCTTCTTGATATAGAAGCCAAGGTATACGCCCGCCTACTACTAAGGGACCTGGAGGCCTGGGTTGATAAGAACGGCATTCTCCCGCCCTCACAGACTGGCTTTAGGGCCAATATTTCCACCTTGGACAATATCATAGCGCTCTCTTACCTTGCGAAGCAAGCCAACATGAGGAATAAGTTGCCCCTATTTTGTTGTTTCATAGACTATTCTACCGCCTTCGACCGAGTAAATAGGAGTCGGCTATGGGCAAAGCTTGAGACCTTGGGACTCCCTCAAATTCTGCTCAAAGCCATAAAAGCTCTTTATGAGGGGACATGGGTCCAGGTGAAATTAAGTCCAACAATTATAACAGCAAGAATCGACACAACCAATTGGCCAGACTCCAGACTATTATGAAAGATGCGGCTCGCCTGGTGTTCAAGGTCCCCCGCTGCACCCATGCCTCCCTCCTTCTGCGTCAACTCCATTGGCTGCCGATTAGGCAACGTATAAAATTCAAAGGACTTTGTATTGCACATAAAGCCATCTTCGGCCAGGCACCAAAATATATCAAAGACAGCCTAGCCAACTATGTTCCAACCAGAGTACTCCGATCCTCGGAGGCGAGGCTCTTAGTCTGCCCCCGCTCCCGTCTGGTTTCCCTTGGTGGCAGAGCCTTTTCCATCAGCGTTCCACAGATCTGGAACAGGCTCCACATTAGCATCCGAAAGGAACGTGCCCTGTTCCCATTTAGGAAACAACTAAAGACCCTACTTTTTAAGGAAGCCTGGGCCTTACAGTAAGCACTGTCTCCCTATCACTAATTCAAAGCAGTTGCCTTTTCTCAAGCGCTTAGAGACCGTTGGTGATAAGGAGCTATATAAATATAAATTACAAATTACAAATTACAAACTCCGGACTTAAGCAGGGGTGCGTGTTGGCCCCCCTACTTTTCAACTTGTACACAGCAGACATGGGGCTAGCTTTGAAAGATGCAAACTTAGTACCCCCAAGACTGGGGAAGCTGGCCCTGGGTACCCCTCAGTACGCAGACGACACAGTGGTCATGGACCACACCAGGGTGGGTCTCCAAAGAGGTTTAAATAGTCTGGAAACATACAATAAGGAAAATAGCCTTCGGATCAATGAGAGCAAGACAAAGATAGTAATCTTCGGCAAATACCACCACAAAAAACAAGCAACATGGTCCTTGGGGGAGCACAGAATCAGCACAGCCCCTTCCTATAATTATCTGGGTGTCTGGGTGTCAGAGAGGGCCACAGCAGTCAAACATCTAAAGGAGTTAAAACCTAGAATCGATAAAATAATTCTGTCCCTGAGACGTTTAAGCCACCGCCTAGCCAGCCCCTCAGTAGAACCTATGCTGACGGTACTTAGGGCAAAACTGATCCCCTCTATTACGTACGGCCACATAGCCTATCCAGGAGCATTTGGGAAAAAGATCAACGCGGCCCAGGTGAAAGCGTATAAACTCGTGCTACATGCCGCAAAACAGGCAAGGAATAACAGGCTAAGGCTAGAAATAGGCTTGAAACGCCCAGAATTGACACTACAGGGGGACTAGTTAAAATATTACATCAGAGTTCTGAAAGCGCCCGAAAACAACCTTAAACACTTTCTAAAAATAATTTTTGGACAAGCGGGCACCCCATGGCACGCTATGGTGGAAAAAGGTATTGCCTCTCTGAAAATCGAGGGCAAGAGCTTACCCCTCCTTGAAATTCCCTATTCAACCTGGGCTCAAGCCGTAAAGCGCCAAGTCCAGATCATCTCATTTGAGCTTGACTGCTCATCACTTCGGCACAACTCATTAACTCTGGCCCTGGATAAGTCTTATATCCCAGGCAAACCTCAACCATACTTGCAAGACTCGCTATCAATTCAAGCGAGGAAGAAAATTCTGCATCTGCGCCTCTTGGCCCTCAGGATTGTGGACTTTAACCCAAATTGGGCACGCACGGATGGTGCCATCGCTTGCCGGCTATTCAGCTACCGCAGAGAATCCTGGTTGCATCGTCTGTGCTGCTGTACCAAGCTGGACAGCGATCGACATCGTCTGCTGCGCCCGGCCCTACGGAACCTAGGCTACAGAACCTGTAGAGAGGCCTCGGACTGGTGCTTCTCGGTAACTACGACCTGCCTACTAGCTAGGGTCGGCAAGTTCATCCATCAAGTCAGGATGGCTCTTGAGCTCCACCAAAAGGCCACAGACCCCAAGGGTCCCTCAACCATACTTGCAAGACTCGCTATCAATTCAAGCGAGGAAGAAAATTCTGCATCTGCGCCTCTTGGCCCTCAGGATTGTGGACTTTAACCCAAATTGGGCACGCACGGATGGTGCCATCGCTTGCCGGCTATTCAGCTACCGCAGAGAATCCTGGTTGCATCGTCTGTGCTGCTGTACCAAGCTGGACAGCGATCGACATCGTCTGCTGCGCCCGGCCCTACGGAACCTAGGCTACAGAACCTGTAGAGAGGCCTCGGATTGGTGCTTCTCGGTAACTACGACCTGCCTACTAGCTAGGGTCGGCAAGTTCATCCATCAAGTCAGGATGGCTCTTGAGCTCCACCAAAAGGCCACAGACCCCAAGGGTCCTGATATTGTGTAAGGAGCATCATCTGGAATCCCCAACCATACTAGCTGATGGTTAATTTAGCTTGTAATGTAAGTGGATTCACCGGACTCAAAAATCAAAGCAGGGTTGGTTTAGGGCCTCATGAAGAACACTCCGACTGACAGCTGGTATTGTGTCGAGAATAACCACGCCCAACTCCCACACAAGCTCTAAACTCTCTTTATTAAATTTCTTTTCTCTTTTTTTAATAGAAGTTTTAATGGACATAAAGTAGTGAACATACTTGTTATGTTATTTTAAAGTTGTACTCTGGGTTTTATTGGGGAAGGGCTCTTCGGAGGGGGGACGTTCATGTGTTTTATACTGTAACGATTTTAATTAATCGCACAGTTAATAAAGATTACCATATGAAGAACTGCTGGAGGGCATGCTTCTAAAGGTGCTTCTGCATAGGTTTTCATGAGATATTGTTTGGCCAGCTCGGGCGAAAGCGAAGAGAAGACAGAGAGACCTTTGGTCTCTAGGCTGGTATCAGATGGCATCCCCTGTGCCGTTTTAGTGGGCCAGCTGGAGGCTACTAAATGGCTGGGCAGCATATGGTTAGGGTCAAAACCTGTGTAGGTTTCCATGATTTTTGAGTGGAAAAAGGTTGCTAGCTGGACACAAAATGCTTGTGAGGTCTCTGGCTCCACTTTTGGTTGAGACGCTGAAAGCAGTTGTATTAGCCTACAGAATTGCTTGGCAGAGGATGAATTTTCAATTATATGAGTGCAAAATTTAGACTTTTCTTCCTTTAATGCAAGCTTTTATTCCTTAATACTAATTTTATATAGGCTTCATTCTAGATCTTCTATAGTTTTACTCCAGACCTGCTCGGAACAGTGGCAAGCTTGTTTGAGCATCTCAAGCCTGTCATTGTACCAGGGAGCAGATGGAGAGAGCTTTTTACTAATATTTGTCTTCAAGGGGGCCTGTTTATTTGCTGCAGTTTCCAGCCATGTTGCAAATGTCCAGGGTTGGGTGAGAACAGTGTATCAAACTGCCCCAGCAACTGGTAACAGTCTCTCTGCTGTTTTGGGGTTAAGTGGAAGAAAGGTTGACACCCTTCAGTGACCCATAATGTTCCTGTGCAGAGATGAGGTCAGGGAAAGATTCACTCTCCTTTCCCACCCCCTCATCTGTCTCAAGGAGCATGATCCCATTAGACATCTTGAAGTGAGACTTGAATCTGTTAACATGGAGCGCACTTAAGGGTTCCTAGGGGTATGGAGTTCCACCAAGTACTTAGACTCACCTATCCGCTCCTTGATTTCATATGAGCCACTCCAGTGGTCATGGAGAGCCCTGGGATCTACTGGTTTTATGACCCATACTTTCTGGCCAGGCTGAAACTTCACCAGTGGCCTTCTGGTTGCACAAGAGTTTCATTACTTCTTGACTGGCTGCTAAATTGCTTTTTGCCTTTTGCCAGTGGTGATGCATCTGGTTGTGGAGGGCCAGCATGTATGTGAAGACATCCTTGGAAAGGTTCCACTGAGCTTGCTCCCACCCCTCCTTGACAGTGTCCAGAGGTCCCTTAACAGGTTGGCCATAACAAATTTCAAAGGGTATGAACCCTACACCTTTCGGTGGCACCTCCCTGTAGGCAAAAAGAATGCATGGTAAGAGGACATCCCACTTATGTCTCAGGGGCACAAGCAGACTCATAATCATGCCATTCAAGATCTTGTGTAATCTCTTCACAAGACTATTGGTTTGGGGGTGATAGGGTGTGGTGAACTTGTAAGTTACATCATACCCAACCTACATGGACTTCATGTACGTGGACGTAAAGTTAGTGCCCCTGTCAGGCACTACCTCCATGGGGAATCCATCAGAGTTCTAGCCACCACAGGTGCAGTCACTGACCTCAGAGTGATGGCCTCTGAGTAGCGGATGGCATGGTCCAACAAAATCATGACAAACCTGTTGCCTAGGGCTGTCTTGAGTTTAAGGACCCAATGATGTTGATGCCTACCCTTTCAAAGGGGGTGCCAATGACTGATAATGGGCTATGGGGAGCTTTTTGCCTTTTCCCAGACTTCCCACTGGGCTCGCAGGTGAGACAGGACTTTCAGAATGCATCTGAGGCTCTCTTCATTCCAAATCAATAAAATTGGGAGGCAAGCCTGGTTAAGGTCTTATATTGCCCTACATGTCTTGTCAGGGGCATATACTGAGCCACACCGAGTAGGAGGGTCCGGTAACACTGGGGGATCACAAGCACAATGGTTGCCCCAGCACCAGGAGCCTTGGACTCGCTATAGAGAACATAATTCTCCAAGTAGATTGGGTGATTCCCAGAGGTTTCACCTGCTGTATGGGCAGAGGCCTGTTGCCTCATGTCCTCAAGGGTGGGGCATGCTTTCTGTGCTTTGCAGAATTCCTCCTTGATGAACGTACCCACAACTTGCCAGCTAGCAAGCTCAGGCAAGTCACTTAGGGTGGCAATGTGTACCCCAGTTGGGTCGTGGGCTCAAGCTCAGGCACCCCAACAACCTCTACCATGAGAACTTTAGGTGCTGGTTTCCCACACCCTCTACTTCACAATTGTCTGGGCCATTGTTTCAGGCTACAGACACCCTTGACTTCCGTCCCGGGCAGCGGTGGACCATGTGGTCATACAGATCCACTCAGGCAATCCCATCATTTTCAAGTGAGACCTGAGGTCTACCTTCCTCCAGGTAGTGTGCTCCAGGTCAATGCCCAACAAAAAATCAACAGGCTGGGCAGGGCTCACAGCTGCTTTAAGTGAACCAGAGATCCACCCACTCACAGGGAACCAGAGCCACCATGAGATGGCTCTTTCGTTTGTCAGCGACTATGACTTTGTAGAATATGTTCTGTAGGACCTGCTCTGCAGACACCTGACAGTAGTCATGCAGGCCCCTGTGACTTGCAGAGACTCCATCAGTGCCCATTGATGGTGACCTGCTGCCTATACTTGGAAGTATTAGCACACATTTGGCTTTAGGCACCATTTCTTTATGCCCCAGGGAAACTAGGGTTAACTTTGTATGTTTCCCAAAATTAACTAAAACTATCTCCTCCCCAAGTGCTACACTCACCAACTCAGGTGTCTGCCCACCGGCGGGGGAGGCTGTGCCCTACTGGGACACTTGGAGCCACAATTTGAGTGCCCATATTTATAGCACTAGGTACATTGGGGTAAAAACCTCTCTGTCTTGTGATCAAAACTCCTTCTTCTTAGGATCAGACTGGGACTGGTTACCACAACTCCCATGAGAATTATTTTGGGGGCCTTTGGAGAACTCTATATTTTCAGGTTTTTCTCTCCCCTCTTTCTTCTGGTAGGAACTCTGAGCACCTTTGTGGTAGTCCCCCCTAGTTACCTTCTTGGACACTCTGGTGCAAGCCCAGAGGACCACTTCCTTAGCTAGCATCCTTGGGTCAGTCAGCTTACTTTCAACTATGTGCTGGAGCAGCTCAGGAAAAAAGATACTGAGCATGTGATGTTTCATGATTAAATGGTACAACCCATTAAAACCACTAACTGTGCTGCCCCACTCCTAACCATTCAATGCCTTACTGGAGTTGTCCAAAATATCTAGCCTGGACTGGTTGGGGAGATTCTTGCTGTCCCTGAATCCTTGGTGATGCTTCTGAGGGTCAGTACAGATTTAGCGATTAAAAAGGCCTTTATAGGAGTATACTTGTTTTCGTCCCCAACATCTAGTGTAAGAAGTGTGTTCATCCCCAGAGGAAGCATGTGTTGCAACAGACCACCCCCCAGGGCTCCTCAGTAATCCTGTGGACCTTTAGTGAAACTTCATAAGCAGAAAATCATTTGTCAATATCATCTCCGACCACATAACTATGCATCCAATCACGAGGTATGCAAACCCTTTTCTTTCCTTGAGGTACCGCATTTATGCTGCCCCCTTCACTGCTGGAATCCACCTGTCTGACCTTGATATCCAGCCCTTTTAGACTTCTCTCATAAGCCAGCAATGTTTCCTCTTCCAAGGCCCTTTCAGCCTTCTTCTCCATGGTCAACATTATTTACCCCATTTTTAATTTGGCCAGCTGCAGTTAAAATTCTCTCTCCTCCCTCCTCTCTGCCAATTCCTCTGGAGATAGGGCATTGGAATAGACACTGCTCCCTGCTCTGACGGGGGCTCAAATTCAGGGGTTTCAGCCTCAGCCACTGCAGTTGGTTCCTCAGAAGATGCTTCTCCTAATCCATCCTCCTCCTTGGAGTGAGCTTCTGCCCAGGCCCTCAGTACCCTTTGTAACCCCATCTTTTTTATGGCACTCTTGCCATGTAGGCCAATCTCCTTGCAACAGTCTTTGAGCTGACACACTGTATAGTTTTCCAGGTTGGCCAGCTCAAATTCCATGGTTCCAGTTCTAGAACCATCAACTACATATATGATTTTGGAGAAAAATCCGAAATGCCAATTAGGGAGATTTACACAACGAGTTAGTCTTGGATGTGGATAGATAGTGTACGACAAGTTACTGTATGGCAATGCACAAACAAAACTCCTATACTCACCACTGATCAGCAATGTTAGAACTCAGGTTGTAGGTTGACTGGAGTATGAGCCTTAGTCAAGCAGAAACCACAATCCTAGACAGGGTAAGAAGTTGGCAAACTGTACATTAACCTCTGCTCACCTTCTGGTAGCTTTGCACACGCTTAACGTAAAGTTATGTGTAAAGTATCTGTGCAACACTTCAAATGATAAAGCAGTGAAAACACCACACAAAAAGATTCCACACCAGATTTGAAAAACAGACCTTAATTTAATAAATACAGCAAGACCAAGATGACAAAAATTGAATAGGTAGAACATGTGATCTGAATTTTTAAAGAATAAACTGTATAATAGAGCTTAGAAGCTACATCTGTTTACTGGGGATACCTGGTGGCACGGGACTGGGACAAAGTCTAAAGTTCAGGCCGACTGAGATGGAGCACGAGCCGGATACAGGGACTCAGTGAGGCAAGCAGAACAAAAGTACCTTAATCCTGGCTACATCACCATTGAAGATGCAGGGTGCAACCAAAGTGATGCATCAGTTATCCACACATTGGTGGTGATGCGCTGGTCCTAATCTGTGCAGCAGTGGTGATGCAGCAGCTCTGACAAGTAAAGAGCTGCAATGCAGAGATTTGTTGTCAAGGATGCCTTCGACGGGGATGCAAAGATTTTATGCCCGGAAGAGCATTGCACAGGGGTGGTTCCAAGGGCAATCCAACAGCAGAGGTGATGCACCAGTTCTGATCTATGAAAGAGGGGTGATGCACCTGTTCTGATCCACACATTGGTGGTGATGCACTGGTTCAACAGAGGATGTGTTTGCTTTGCTGGAGCAAGCATCTTAGGCCCACTTCTAAGGGTCCAGAACTGGGGTGGCACCACTTGGCATGGCAGACTCACAGATGGCAGAGTGCAGGTGCAGAAGCAGGTAGGTTGGAAGTCTTTTATATCCCTGATACTTTAGAGCCAGCTAGCCCTTTGAATCACTCTGGATTCAAGTGATGCAGGTCCAGTCCTTCTCACCCAGGCAGGGAAACGGCAGGCTCCCTGGCAGAGTCTTCACAAGTCCAGAAGTGTACTGAAGTGGTGGTGTCTGAGGTCCAGTACTTATATCCAATTGTTTCATTGAAGTTGGCAAGACTTCAAAGACAGGCCTTTGCAGTGCACAGAGGTCCTCCCTTCCTGTTCTAGCTCCAGACTCACTACAGGGAGGTATGAAGCCTTTTGGTAGGGATAGGACACAACATATTCAGGTGTAAGTGAGGCTGGGTCCAGCTCCTCCCACCCATTCTGACAGGATGACCCATCAAGTCACAACTAAGCTTCCATTGTGTGTGGCTACCTAGGGAGGATTCACAAAGTATAACTGTTACCCACCACAGACACATTATCAGAGACAGGCAGCAGGCATCAAATGGCTAAAGTAAGAAAATGCCAACTTTCTAAAAGTTGCCTTTTCATAATTGCAATTTTAGATTAGACTTCACCTTACTTTTGGATTTAAAATTGTGATTCCAGAGACACCAAACTTAAAAAATCTGCCTCTTCATAATTGGGAATTATACTTTGTAACATGTAATAAGGTAATCCCAATGTGGGAGAGAAAGGTCTTTCAGTAGTGAAAAAAATTGGAGAGTTTTTCACTACCCGGATATTTAAAACTTAAAAGTGCATGCCCTGTCTTTTAACTACATAGCACCCTAACCTCTACATTACCCAGGGCCTACCTTAGGGTTGACCCATATGTATGAAAAGGTAATGTTTGGGCCTGGCATAGATTTATTTTGCCTGGTCGAAATGGCAGTTGAAAATGAACACACTGGCTCTGCAATGGCAGGCCTGAGACATGGTTAAAAGGCTACATAAGTGGGTGGCACAATCAGAGCTGCAGGCCCACTAGTAGTGTTTAATTTACAGGCCCTGGGAACATTTATGTGCACTTTACTAGAGACTTATAAGTACATTTAATGTGCAAGTTGCTGATGACCAAATATTACCATGTTTAGGGGAAAGAGCACAAGCACTTCAGCACTGGATAGCAGTCAGTGGTGTAACATTAGCCCTCACAGCCATTGCAGTGCATGGGAGCCCCCGAGCTCCAGGGTGTCACCTTACCACAGTACACTGAGCAAAGTGGTAGGTGGTGGGCCGGGGTGCCCTCCTTGTACTTTCCAGGGAGGGTCCCCATCAAGTTTTGTTATGCCAGTGATAGCAGTGCACAGAGTCATGAAGCCAGAAAAAATGCGGTCAGTTCAGTGGAGGACGTAGGCAAAACATTGGAGAGAAGACAAATCTGCGTCTGTCAGGTCTAACACACTTTAGAGTTAGGTATAGTAGTATGATCGTCCCTATCATATGAAAAACAACTCTGAAATGAAATAAAAAAAAGGTTAAAGTGATGTTATAGTAAGTATTGAAATGGTTTTAAAAAACCATTTATTTAATTAAAAAAAAACACTGAAATTTGATAGTTATAGTTCAGTGCTCCAACTACAAAGGGTCCCGCCATGCATGAAAAGCGTATAACAAACTATCACTTTCATTGGATGATGACATTGCGATGTCATTGAAGATTTCATCATTGATGTCATCAATGATGGCATTTAATATGTATAATGTGAGGTCATAAGCAGTGTATGGAGCAAGATATAGATAGTTCACTTAATGGTGGCGAAATTCAGTTTTTTTTGTTTTTATACATCTATTTTAACTAATTTCAACACCTAACTTAATATCTCTTTAACCTTTGTTTTTTCAGTGAATATCAGTATAGATTGATTGAGTCTTCCTTGTACTTTGAGAAGCAAGCAGTGCTGCTTCTGAACAGTATGTACCTAATTTGCCACTTCAGAACGGCAGCCGTTGGTGAACTGCCAGTAGCAAAACAGACAAGATTTGTTGGCACTGCCTAATGCTTGCCAACTATGATCACTCTCTGTTTGCAGCCAAAACATGAGTCTGATTGACGTCAGATTTTGGATATTAAAACTCTACAAGAGAGCAGCTTTATGGAAGAAATAGCAACTTTTATTTTTATATTCTTAATACTTTCATTACAGGCTGAAGTATATTGGTGGGAATCATTTCATGATCTTTTATATTGAGATGTCAAGTCAAGTCAGTCAAGTCAAAGATCTTTATTCGGATTGAAAAGACATCCATAAAAGTGCATATAAAACACAACAATCATCCATAAAATACAAAAACACAATCATTAAAAAGCTGATAAAAGATGACATAATTAACCATCATAGTACATTACATGGATTTCAGGTGTTGAACAGAAATAGTAATTTCAGGGAGTATTCAAGGCTTAAAATGAGATACACAACAGTTAAATGCAAAGTCAATCGCTATAATATGCACAAAGAAACAACTACTTGTGCAAATAAGCAATGTGCAAACTGGGCAAGAAATAGTGCAAAACATATCAGGCCATGTTCATCGATGCTCGTGATCGAACAGCAGCTTTGAGAAAACAACTAACTCTGAAGATTACTTCATCAGAGCGTAACATCAATAAGTCTACAAAAGCTAAATTCAAATTCATCCGGGTAGTCTTTCGAAAGTATGGAATTAAAAAGTGTTTAGTGTATTTTACATAGAAGCCACAAAAAAACATAAAATGTAAAAGGCTTTGTTTCCCACCTTTATTGCAGGGGCAACTTAGATTTTCCAAATTTTTATTAAAGCCTAGCGGGAAGCATAATAGATTTTTAATGCTCCCATCCCTGAACCGGAACAACAGACTTCTGTTCCATTTACCCATGTTTTTGCACAGATAGCCTTGCGGCATATTATGGGGCTTATCACTTGCTGCCAGAAGGGGTATGTACCTTATGATAGCTGGTTTTACAAATTTGCTCTTTTCCCTCTCATTGCTATAAAGATTATACAGAGCCCTTTTTACTAAATTCTTGTGTGAGCAATCAATTGTTTGGGGAGATGTAAATAGGTGCCCCTGCTCCACACTTGCTAGACTTTTCTCCACCGCCCTGAGCCATGGTATATGATTGGCCCGCTCGCTTTTTAAACAATCCGAAATAATATCACAGGTCAGAGAAGCCGCTGGATTCAACCATATTTTCAGCCAGAACAGGGCGGGTCTAGATCTTATGAAATCCTCTGTGTACGGGAGATTCAGTTCTCGATGGCACATTAAAGTTGGGGCAGAAATAACCCCCCCCAAAACCTTCCTGCAAAATCTATTCTCCTCGATCTGTATATTAATACAGTTCGAGTATCCCCACACCTCAGCACCATAGGTTCCTGTGGGTAAACATTGGGTCTTATAGATTTGTAGCAGTGGTGTAATAACCTCTGCATGTTTAGGTTGACGGAGGGAGGTTATAGAATTAATAGCTTTGCCCAATTTATTTCTCCCCAAGGCAACATGAGGTTGCCATGAACCTGAATCAGAGAATAACAAGCCTAGATATGGAAAAGTGCATGTGCTTTTTAAAACATTATCCCCTGTCAAAATTCGATTAATTTTATGTTTTTTGGGGCCGCAACACATTATAAATGATTTATTAAAATTTGTACAAAGACCAAGATCTGCCATATACGTCATAAATCCTGAGATTAGGGTTCGCAGTGCATTGGGAGTGCGGCCCATAAGGACCGCATCGTCCGCATAAAGAAGAGCGGGAAGTGGTCTTCCATTTACATGCGGAACATCACTTGTTAGTTTGCAAACAGTGCTACTTAATTCATTTATATACAGAATAAAAAGCAAGGGGGCCAGAGCGCAACCCTGTCTGACCCCCCCTGCCAATTAAAATATCACCGGAGACTTCACTATCGTTATTCAATCGAACACATGCTCTCAAATCGCTATGTAAGTGGGCCAAAAAATATACCAAGGATTCATCTAAAACATAATTCAACAAAACAGACCATAAACGAGAACGATTACCAAAATCAAAGGCAGAACTTAAATACATAAAACCTAAATACAAAGGGGATTTTTTGGCAATGGTATATTTAGCGATTAATAGGTTTAAATGTAGGCATTGCTCCATGGTGCCCACATTGCTTCTAAAGCCCAGCTGACATGGGTGTAGAACAGCATTATCCTCTGCCCAAGTTCTAATCCTATTGAAGATGACCCTACCTAAGATCTTCAAGGTGTTATCTATTAAAGATATTGGGCGATAACAGCCAGGGTTTAGTCTATCGCCTTTTTTGAAAACAGGCACAATAATGCTATTTGACCAAGTTACTGGGACTGGAGTATGTGATAGGTTATTGAAGATGTTACACAATAATGGAGCCCAGAAGTCAGGTTCTGATTTAATTTGGTCGATGGATAGACCATCGGGCCCTGGAGCTTTGTTCCTCGCACTTTCTGAGATGGCATCTTCCACCTCCATTATGGTGATGTTTAATGTAGTTAGGGGGGGAACAATACCTATGGTGTTGGGTGATGCCTCATAGATTTTAGAAAAATGGTCCACCCACACATCCCCTGATATAATACAATTTATGGGGGAGATATTTGTTCCCATTGATCTTAAGTTCTTAACTTCGCTCCAGAACCCGGTGACATCTCTCAGTGACGCTGTGCGCACGAGGGAATCCCAATGATTTTTTAGTAACTCCTCTGATCTTATTTTTAGGGTGCGCTTATAGCTAGATCTCAGACTCCTCACCACAGACTGGTCCCGTGGGTCCGCTGTGAGGGCAGCCCTTAGTTCCCGGTTTGCTTTGGAACATGAGGTGTCGAACCACCTTGGTTGTTTTTGATTGGTGGCTAAGGCTGGTTTAGAAATCTCCTTTTTTATAGCCTTACAGAGACCTGTGAAGGCCTCAACAATTTCATGTCCGGAACTATCGGTGGATAGACAAACAGACACTAGTAAGGGGTACTTTTTAATGGTACAAGTTAGAACCCCCTTATTATCTATCCCCCTCCAGGCCACCCTGAGTTTATCTGTTGATGCCGTTAAATTTTGGGCCCCGATTTCCCTTTGATTCCCCTGTTTTTTAATGGATTTAAGACTAATTAAAATCGGGTAATGATCACTGTATGGAACACTGGCAACTTCAGCCTTTAGTAAGAGGTCCCCTAGCAAGGAGGATATGAATACATAATCTATTGTGGTAGAACTCCCACGCCCTACATAAGTGGCCTCTGGTTCGGTATTCGCGGTAATGTTAGCCTTTTCCATAACATTAACTAGGTCACGTGTAGACAAATGGTTGAGCAATTCTTCTCCTCTTTTACAGCTGGGGGTTCTCGAATAAATGTGGGCATTAAAATCGCCTCCTATACAAATACCGTCAAATTTACCATATTTATGTCCATCAGCAATTTCATCAATAAAATCAAATAATCTTATAAAATTAGTGTTAGGGTGACTTGTGAAATCATTGTTATAAAAATTAATTAGACATAATTTTATCCTACTAATATATGTCAATGCCTGGAAATTCTTGTCGTTAATAAGCAGTTTTTCAATTTTTACACCAGCCAAGATCTTGACGCAAATAGATAAGCCCCCGCTAGGTCGGCCCATGCACGGGGTAGGTACAGTTTGATTGTAACAACTATACCCTTCTTGGAGAAGAGGACTGGTACACCAGGTTTCCTGGAGCATTAGAACATCAAAGTTGCTAACCCAATCTATCCACTCCTTGATTTTCATTTTTGCACTAACACCGGCAATGTTCCAACTCAGAATGGTCAGGTCATCGGATGGTATGGAGGTGTTGGTGCCCTGTGGGGATATTAGCTGTTTAGATGATGACACAGACGCTGTTAACCCATTTGGCACCATTACATTGGGGCAGATTGGCAGTTTTACCACAAGGTCAGTTACATTCAACTGATCGCTGACTGCTATATCTAAGGGGGTGGGTGGTGGTGGTCAGTCCAAGGTGTCCAACTCAGATAGTGCACTGTATCTATTAAATAATGGATATGGTGGTGGAGCTTGGCTAAATGGTCTCTGAGGGGGCCTATAAAAGTAGCCCAGTGAGAGAGGGGTTATGACAGTTGTTGGGTCAGGGTAGGTGTTATTGTTGCTAAGTATTTATTTGGCTGTCCCAGGGTGACGAAAATTAATTACAATACAATCACCGCTGATGTTCTTAAACAGGGGACCAACCCAACTTACTCGACTTGCTGACAATATTTCATTCGATATGTCGTGACCTACCCTTTTATGTTTACACAGCCAGTCAATACATTTGTTGTTCAACTGGACCCACGACTCTCCTTGGCCCTCCTTAAGTGCTTGTACGCCTGCTAAAATTAAAACATAAGGGCATGCGTCTGGGGGTAGATGAAGGGAAGGTCCCTAGGGTTTTATGGACCTAATAGCAGCAGCTTGTCCCTTGTCGGGGCCAATATTAGTTGGTTCTCCTGATTTAGAGGTGGCTGTGGTAGAACCACCCTTAGGTGTACCACCAGTCGTACTGATGGAACAGGAGGACCCGGTTGCCACTGCCAATGTGTGCTGTGGTTTCGTGGCAGTTTGGATTTTCCCAGCGGTGTCATTCCGAGGTGCAGCATTAGGTGTTGGTATGCTACTACTAATATTGGCCCTACCACCCATGATGACCTTGCTGGTAGACTCTAGATCTTTCAATAAGCGATCACCCCTCATTAGATCAAGACTAATCACCCCTTTCCTTTTTGCGTCTTCCTTTTTTACAAGTTTTTCCAGTCTATCCAGTCTTTTAAAAATAGTATTAAACTGTTTGATCATTTGACTTTCCATTTGTTTAAAAATAGTATCAACAATAGTCTCAATAAGATTTCCATTAGTCTTTGGTTGGGTAATACTTTCGACTAGCGGCTCAGTCTGTGTGCAGGCAGAAGTATGACCCTCTTTTAAGAAAGTTTTTGGGGATGCAACAGAGACCACGTCATCATGTTGGGCGGACTCATTGGTGTCAGTGCTACCCCCTGGTAGTTGATTATTCCCTTTAGACCACATACTTTGTGGAGTCGGCTGGCTCTTATTACGAGGTGGTTGTTTCCTCTTGTTCACTATTAGTTTGGAGGCGCCTCTTTTTCTTTTTTCAGCTCCAGACTTGTTGCTCGGCGTTGAGGGGACGATGATAGTTTGTGCAACCGGGTCAGGCAAGCAGTCAATAATAATGGTAGGGCTACTATCCCCAGCAGTGGCACCGACAGATTGCCAAGTGGGGTAGGTTTCATGACTGTAACCACAGGTGAAAGCGGGAGAGCATTATTTGGGTTTGCTTGTAATGGTTCTGAGTGTATATTTGCAAGACCCATTGACATTCTCCTCTCTGTGTAGGCAATTTCATTTATTACCATATTAAAGGCATTTTCCATCATGCTTTCAAAGAAAGGCGGGAGAACTGAAGATCCCTCAGGTGCCTGTGTCACAGTGATAATGTTTTGTTTCACCATTGTGGTTTTTATTGTTACGGGCTCACCTTTTGTAACAGCTTAGAGGGGTGGCCCGCCCGACCACTGTGGACCTTTGAGGGCCAAAGAGGGCCCGCCCTTTGCCCGGGCTTCGCCCGGCGTCCCGCTCCGCCGGGTGCTCACAGGCTTTGTAGCACCTCCTGGCGCCGAGATGACGCTTCCATCAAGCGCCGTCGCAGGGGTCGATGGAAAACCGAGTCCTCCGCTCGGCGACCGCGAGGATACCAAAGGCGGCGGCGGGAGGACTCGGAGAGCTCAGCAGCAGGGTAGGGACACGTCCAAATTGCAGCACAAATGCCCCGGGTCTATTCAGAAGCCATTGAGATGTGATGTTGAACTGTTTTTCTGCTCAGATCATAGACATCACAGGCTTGATTCACAAAGGTAAATTACACTTTTGTGCAAGTTTACGATTGTTTGCTATTCACGTGGATATTTTATGAGCAGTATCTTTATGACTGCGGAGTCTCCACACTTAAAATGATAGGACTGTTCCATCTTTTTATGTGTGTAGACTCTGCAGTCGTAAAACAATTACTCATAAAATACCTTTGTGAATAGAAAATAACTGTAAACTTACACAAAATTGTAAGTTTACCTGTGTGAATCAGGCCCAGTATGATTTTAAATGAAAATCAGGCAAAAGGTTCTTCAAGGTTGAAACCGCCAAAGCAAGGTAAGTTTTCATCAAAGGTGAGAGTCATCGATGTAGCTAGTACCATGAAAAGCTCTAAAATGAGAATGTTACTGAATATTTCTTGGGCGTTGTGGAAAGTGAAACTATACATAAATGATTTACTTGTGGTTAAAGTGATAATGATAAGCTCTGATTTTCCAAAACGTGTACAACTGCATATTTTGCCTACTAGTGAATGTATAAAATATTTTGGCCCCGATTTTATAAAGTAATTGCATTGTCCTTGCATGGTGCAAGTCACCGCAAGGCGCCACATGCCCTTAAATGGGATTTACAAAGCCATGCAAGGGGCTATTTGCTCCATCTTGAATTGCTTTGTAAAGAAATGTAAGACAGCGCAGCAGCTCGCACTGCAATATGTTACATTTCTTTATCTTAGGCTTTCCATTAGTTCCGTGGCTCCACCCATGGAAGTTCATCCATTCCCAGATTAACTTAAACTAGTAAACCTGGGGTTTCACCAAAATGGTGCACCTACCACAGAGAGGTGTAATGAGGAGAAATATGTTTATTCCCCTCATTACTTCCTCTTTCTGTACGTAATGCATTCTGCATCACGCATATGAAAAGGAAGTTAACTCTTAGAATGTAACACAAATGCACCAGTGCACATAGACAGCAGATGAGCGCAGCATACTAATAGATAGGGTGAGGTTTTCTCTCTCGTTCACGCAGTGCAGCAACTTTACGCCTGCACTGCACTGTGTTGTGTGAACCTTGAGTAAATATTCCCCATTATGTTTAACAAATTAAATGCCTTGGAATTTGGCAACCTCACAATAAAAGACTGGGCCCGCCTATCCGGTTTCTAATTGTGTTTGGAAATGTACATTGAGAGATTCCGGCCACTCATTCAGCCATCTTACTCCTCTAACATTGCGTTTTCTTGTAGTGTATCTTCTTTCACTGTGCTCACGTTAGCGCGGTTGTTCTTTACATCAGCATGGGGGTGGTGTGAGGGAGTGAGGTTTATTTCTATCTCCACAGACGATTATGCCCTGAGTTGATCATGCACTGAATATTAGATGCCACCGACTTACTTGGCTTTTAGACGTGTTGCACTGTCGTTAACAAGTGTTAATTAAGAAAGCTATTTTTTCTGTGCTCTGGGAGTGTTGATTACAGCAGCAGCCGGGGGGCAGAGGTGTGTAGCTGACAATAGACCCCTGAGCGCCGACAAGTTTTTTTTAACACTGAATGTGTGACATTTATTTTTGCAGTATTTTCGTAGTTTGATATTTCCTCTCTTATTTATTCGTATTTTATGATTCTCTTCGTGGAAGTTCGTGCTAATGAGCCCTTAATAGTATTGCTACTTATTTTGCTGTCTACATTTTTTAATACAAGCAATGATTCTAATTTACACTCGAACAATTCCCCTACACTCAGGCAAATTAATTCTACTTCCTCTGAAATAAGCTTCAGTGGCTCCTTCATTAAAAGTTACCCTTAAATTATAGATAATCAATGATGTCTTCCCTTTTGCAAATTGTATTGACAGAGCTGGATGAGTCCTATGTGACTAGTAACTGACTACACAGAATCTATAATACCTCTCCAAATACGGTGCCTCAGCTTCAGCTCAAACTAGTGTTGCTCATTGTGATGAGGTGGTCCTCCAGGCTATCTGTAGTGTATAGGCTTTACTTTGAATTGTGGGCTACAGGCATTGTTCTATGCACAACAATGTACCTCCAATAAAACTGTGAAACTGAAATAATTTCTCACACCCAGGGGGCCAGCTGAAGTTATAATATATTATCTTTGGTTGGCCCTGTTGTTTATCAATGGAGTATCACTGTTTTATGGTGAAGTCACATTTAAATAGGATTGATCGAGTATGTCTGTGGTGCTCTTGAATCTTCAGAGGTAGTTTAGGTGAACAGTCAAGGCTTGCTCGAGGCTGTGATAGGAAATTTAAAGTTCTGATACATTTTTTCAAGGCATTCATGCACAATTTAATTAAAATATCTAAATTTATAGAAATGAAAAGGTATGTATTTAAAGTAGGAAAGCATAATGTGTTTTATCCGACAGATCATTCTAGTAGCTTCTTGAGCTGTGATTGGAACCCAACATGGATTTTAATATTTAAATTGTGCAAATGTATCATTTCCCTTCATAGATGCCAGTGTACAATGGCTTGTACACTGTTGTATGGAGCTGTAGTAACCAGATATAAGTAAGGGGACCAGTTGAGATCCAAACTGGTCCACGATCATGGTCATGGTGACAAGGGGTGCCAAGAGGGAGTGTAGCATCTCTGTGTTTGCACCCAGATTTTTTAGGGACACCTTCTGTACATAATAATCCCAATTGCGAAGAACGGAATCCTTGTTTATGTGAAAATGAAACCGTACATTAGGGTAACTTAAAAATCATAGGTCATAGAAAGATGCTCCACATCACAACTGTAGAATGAGCAATACATCTGGGAACTGGATGGGAAATCATCTTATAGACCTTGGACAAGCAACTCTGAAGTAAGGGGCCCCAATAACATAATTGAGAATTGTAGCAACACTTGAAGATCCTCTCACTAATCACTGCTGTGTCAGAGACATGTGTCTCCTGTATGAACTCAAGTCTCTCGTGACTATGTGCATTCTGCTCCAAGGTTTGAAAACCGTCCATACATTAAAATGACATTTGTTCTTGAAATTCCTTTAGTCCTCTTTTCTCGAGCCCTTTACTTTTTATTGGATCACTGTTTAAGCATCAGGTTGCAAAGAACACAACTTTGCAATTCATTTTCATTTTTTTTGGGATAGATGGTTTATGAAGAAGTTAAACCAGTTAGAGACAAAAAGAGTAAGATATGAGAGAGAGAGAGAGGGAGAGAGAGAGAGAGAGAGAGAGAGAGATTAAAATCAGAGAGATGGAGAGAAAATATTCCTACTATATGTTCTTTGCACGGTTTCTCGCGTCGAACAGGGGCACCACTTAGGCTGATTGCATTGCCTTTCTGTTTTCAATCGGGTTCCCTTTTAAGACTATCTATTACATACATCCCCAGCGCCAGGAAGCCGCTTGGCCACAGTGCGCTTAATTAAGTTCTTTCTTTCATTTCATTTCATTTCATTTCATACATATGTGGACTCTTTAGAGAACAGTGGTTACATGAAGGTGCTTATTCTGGTGGAGAAGCAGGTCCACTGGATGACAATGCAGAGGCAATTGATGTATGCGCAAGACCAGACACACCATTTAAAGTGAAATCTAAATTTTACCCTATCATGCCAAGAGATGCTCTTGATGTATTCAATGATCAAGTAATAAACCAGGTCAAGAAGTTGAATGTGGTTGTCAACAAAAATAAAAGGAAAGTATTTAATGATGAGAGAAAATATGATCAACTGATAACCAAATTAAAGAAGAAGAAAAACGTGATGATAAGAAACTCGGACAAAGGAGGGAATATAAGGGCATATTACCAAGCAATAGCGATAATTTTACCGCTGAGCTGCGGCGATTTTTATCGCAGATAAACCTTGGTATTACCAAGGTTTATCGCAAATGCGATAAAAAACGGCCTTAATGCATGAATATCGCTGAAAAGTCAGCGATATTCATGCATTACCGAGCTAATGATCTTAGCCATGTTATCCACCTCCCATTGGATAACATGGCTAAGAACTGCTCAGGGCAGGTGTTAGCTTTTGGAGATATTTGCGCTTAGCGCGAATATCTCCAAAAGTTGGTAATAGGAGATAGCGATGTTAGCGACTGTTTCCAGTCGCTAACATCTTGGCACGCCCACTTTGCATGTCATTAGTGATAAATATCACTGACATGCAAAGTGGGGCCGAAGATGGTCGCTATCTCCCACTAGCTGTCGCTAACTGGTGTTAGCGACAGCTAGGTAATAGGGAGATAATTTTATCTCCGCTTTCTTGGCTTTTAAAGCCAAAAAAGCGGAGATAAACCCCCTTGATAATATGCCCCCCAGTGCTTTGGCCACTACAGGAATATCTTAGGGAAGCACAATCCCAACTGAATAACACTGACTGCTACCGTAAGAGCACGTTTCAAAAGTTCAAAGCCACACAGGATCTTTTCTATGCAAAATTGTTGGCATGGAAAAGCAGAGGTCTTCTATGCCAGGAGGATTATAAATATAAGTATTTGAAGAAGGAAACCCCCACAATACCTTCAATAATTTTATTCCAAAGGTACATAGGGACATGGAAAAAACGCAGGGAGGCCCATCATATCTGCTTGTGATGGGCCACTCGAAAACATGTCAAAGTACATTGATAATTTTTTACAGGAGCACGTTCAAAATGTAAAATCTTACGTACAAGACACTAGTGATTTTATTCGGAAAATCAAAGATATACATTGGCAAAATGGTTTTCTTTTAATTTCTCTTGATGTCACCGCATTGTATACCTGTATCAGAAATCAAGATGGGTTAAAGGCGGTGGAGCATTTCTTGTCCAATAGAGCACTGACATTTGTCGAACATAACAAAATGCTAATGGACATGCTAACTTTTTGTCTTTAAAATAATTTGTTTTTATCTAAAAACAAAATGTACCAGCAGACACAGGGAGTGGCAATGGGGGCCAGCTTTTCCCCCAGCTATGCATGTTTATTCATGGGCTGGTGGCAAGAGCTGGTCATCAGAAGTAGATTTGAGCATATCTGCAGAAAAAATTTCATCACATGGTTATGATTTATTGATGATTTGTTTATTGTGTGGCAGGGCACAGAACAAGAAGCAAAGGAATTTATAACATCAATGAACGTCAATGAAATAAATTTGAATTTTACTTTTAACATCAGTGATGAAACATACCCTTCCTTGATGTACAAATTAGAGTGATGAATAACATGTTAACAACATCTCTTTATCGTAAAGACACTGTTGGCAATACCATGCTACACGCATCGAGTGCACGTCATCCCCACTTGATTAACAGCATACCCTATGGGTAAATGCTATGACTACGTAGAATATGTAGCGAAGAAAATTATTTGAAATTTAAACAGATGGAAAGCAAAAACCGATTTCTTAGAAAGGAGCTTTAAAACTCAAGTCATAGCTGCCGCCATAATAAAATCAAGAAGTAAGTTCAGGGAAGATTAGTTGCATTACAATCCCAAAGGCAAAAAGGACATTATTGATAAGGAGAACACGTCTGGAGAACTAACTAGGCTTATTACAACTTACTCTAGGCAGGAACAGCAATTACGGGGCATCATAAGATGAAATTGGCCCATTGGCCTGGATGACCCCGTAATTGGAGTACTGCTCCCTAAACATCCAGCCATAACATTTAGGAAAACAGCATCAATGGCCAATGACTTAGTAAAAAGCAGTCCAGAAATTCAGGATCAAAGCGGTTGGCTCACAGCAAGGAAAGGCTTCTTTAAATGTGCCAATTGCAAGGCCTGCCAATATGGCTCTAATAGAACCACTTATCTCACTGCCTTTTAGTGACAAAGTACATAGACAAATCATGCTGTCTATGTGTTAGATTGTAGTTGCAAGTTAAATTATGTGGGCAGCACGAAATTATCTGCTCACAAAAGAATATTACAACACATAAGGGCAATCAAAAACAGAAATCCGAACTATCCAGTAGCAAGGCATTTTCACAAAGAACACAATAGTGACCTGAAACACCTATAATACTTTGTCATAGATGCTGTCCCTCCTCAAAGGAAAGGTGGTGATTGGGAGTAGAAATTGAGGAAGTTAGAAACACGCTATATCCTGGAACTTGACACAAAGCAGCCGGGAGGCCTCATTATGAGTGAGGATTTGTATACTTATTTATAACATCTGTCACTATAATGGTTCCTTCCTCCGCCAACTGTGATGCTAAATTAGGAGGAAGATGACCCGAAAAAACAATATCCCCCGACATGTCTATCTGTTCAAAACATCTGATTACTAATAACGGCTTTTTATAGTTTTTTTTATTGGTTTTAGTTAGACTATACAAGTTGTAGTTGAAATTAATTAATAGAGTATGTCATTAGCCAGAATCATCCCGAGATAAACATGGAGAAGAGTGCTGCAAACAGATGCACACATAGATTAAATGTTTTAGAGGTTTTTCAGTGATTGAATTGCATTAACGGATGGTGATATTTATGTATTTATCGATATTTATATTTATATACATATTTATGCATTTTACAATAATGGTTGTTGTGACATTTGCACTTGCACACTTGCACCTTTTTTAAGGGTTTTTCCTTTGCCAAAAGAAATGATATTAAGTCATAAATGGATAACCCTTGTAGGTTCAATATAGTTCATGCGGTATTTGCATATATGAATCTTTTTGCACTATTGGTACCACTTTTTTAGGCACTGAGATAAGTTTACATATAGTCTAGATGACGTGAAAAAGAAAGAAATATACTGTATCTAGAAAAAGCATTAATGCGTTTATTGTTGAGAATTTTTATTTTTATTTTATACAGAAATATGTACTGTATATTTATAAAAACATGTCGCAAAAAACACGTATTAGATGGAATTGCTAAAAAGATATAGAAAATCTTGCATTAATGCAAACATTGGGAATAAGTATTGAAACAAAAAATTGAAAGTATTTTTTCCGTGACCATTAACAAGACCATTATGTACTGTCACTTTAAATAGGTTCCCCACAAGTTGTAGCGCTGTCATGTGATCAAGGCAGGGATCTAGCGAAACGCGTCATGGCGGAAGACTTTTGGTGTAAATAAAGTAAATTTGCACAACATCTGGGTCTTCTCTCGTTCATATTCCCACGGAGGGGATTTTACAAGAACGAGCAACTTACATATATATTTTATATGTACATAGGTATACATTATTTCTATATATTTATATATCTATACAAACAATGCCTGGTGCGTATATGACATATAGGAAATTCCTCCCCGATGCACTTTAGTTTTTTACATTGCGTAATGTTGCACAAAGTTTTTAAATTTTACTTGTTGCTGCTAGTCATGTAAATTGATAAATTCTAAATAAGTCTGTAAATATGAGTATTTGTTTATCCATTCAACTCCAAACTTAGTGCATAAGTTAGATCTTAATAAATTACAAATATTGTTTAATATTCAAATATAATTTTTTTTAAAATTGTATAACTGAATGTCCACAACTATGCCCACGTGTGATAATACTATGATTATGCATTCATGCAGTTACCTTTCGTGATAGTATATTTTCTATATCTATGCAATTAGCAACTGACCATTGGCTCTGAGCCTTTGAAATAGAGCACGGCTGCCTTGTATCGTTGTCATGTGATCAAGGTGCTGTTTGCACCGAAACGCGTCATGGCGGTATGGTGATGAGTAATTAAAAATTACTACTCACAAATATTGGGTTTGCCTCATCTGTTCTGCTGCTGCATGCTGCTGCTGGACGTCTTTATGCCGAATATATATATATATATATATATTCACTGAAAAAAACATAGGTTTCAGACATGTTACAGTTAGGAATAAGCATTTAAAAAACTTGGAAATTAATTGAAAAAACCATAGGTTTTAGGATGTTAGAGTTAGCTGGACATTTCACTCGTACAAAACCATTGAAATTTCTTCGTTATACTTAGTTGTTCTAACTGTAACTCGCACGCCCGCAATCCACTGCTGATGATGTCACATATTACATCATTCATGACATGGTCAGTGAAGATGGCATCAGTGATGTCATCAGTGATGTCACTGACCCTGTCATGATTGATGTAATATGTGACATCATCAGCAGTGGATTGCGGGCGCGCGATTTACAGTTAGTACAACTAAGTATAACAGAGGAATTTCAATGGTTTTGTACGAGTGAAATGTCCAGCTAACTATAACATTCCTGAAACCTATGGTTTTTTCAATGAATTTCTAAGGTTTTGTAAATGCTAATTCCTAACTATAACATGTCTGAAACCTATGTTTTTTTCTGTGAATTTCAAAGGTTTTTTAAATGATAATTCCTACCTGTTAGATCTGGGGGTCTCTTGTTGGCATTGGTATTCACCTTTGTCCAAATAGGGCCACTACTTCTAAGTCAGGATAAGGGGATTACACTTCTTAATAACCCCTGCTCACCCCCTTGGTAGCTTGGCACGAGCAGACTGGCTTATCTCAGAGGCAGTGTGTTAAGCATTTGTGAATATACACAGTAATACAGTGATAACACTACAGATGGACACAACAGGTTTTATAAAAATAAGTATTCTTTATATAGACTTAAACACAAGACCACAAACAACAAAAATCCACAATACTATACTTAAGATTACTTAAAAGATGATTGAAGTCTCTTAATTCAAGTTGTTGGTAGATGCGACAAAGTTCTCAACAAAGTACCTGGATGCGTAACGCAAAGTATACAAAAAGACTCGCAGAAGGGGAGATGCGCAGGTTCCGAGACCCGGGGGAACGGTTGCGTCTTTTCTCAATGCTTGCGCAGAGTAGGGGACTCGTCGTGAGCCTTACCGGTGCGGAGGTGATGCATAGATTCTCGGCCTGGGGGCCTGTAGCGGTGTGCAAGATGGCGCCTTGATGCGATGCAATGATCCAGTTGCGATGCGAGAAGATGGCGCCCTTGATGCGGCGATGCGATGTGATGACGCCCTGGCAGCCTTGCGGCGACTCTGTACTTTGGAGCCGCGACAGGCCCTGCAACACACTTCTCCGGTGATGTGATAGCGACTCTCTCGATGGCGCCACGCTTCTCCGGCGATGCAACAGCAGGCAGCTTCGATGAACACACGCTTTGAGGAAGATGCGACGAAGGCTCGCTTCTCAGGCGTTGTGATGATTTCAGCTGCAGCGGCGACACGCTTGTTCTCGATGCGTCGCGCTTCCAGCTCCCAGCGGCACTTAAGTGACCGGAGTCAGAATTCCCAGCAAGGAAATTCAGGAGGGAGCTGGAGGTGAAGTCTTTTGGCCCTGAGACTTCAGCAGGAGGCAAGCACAGTTCAAGCCCTTGGAGAATATTCTGTAGATGAAAGTCCTTACAAAGTTCCTTCTCCTTTCCCTTGGCAATGAAGCAACCACTGCAGGCCAACCCAGCAAACAGCACACTGGCAGAGGGGGCAGTCCAACTCCTGCAGCTTCCTTGGTTCTTCTCCTTGGCAGAAAGGTTTCTTGTTCCAGAAGTGATCTAAAATCTATGGGACTGGGTCCCAATATTTATACCCCAAAATCCTTTGTTCTCTGAAGGCAGAGAGGCCTCTGCCTAGTTCAAACCAGTCCCTGAGCACTTTGTTGACATGACTCTTCTCTTCCTTTCACTGTGCAGGGCAGAGACATCAGCCGCCCCACAGGAAGTGGAGCCAGCACAGGGGAGGGAAGCTACAGCTCTGGAGCACTCTGTTGATAGGATTCCTCTTCTCCTTTCACTGTGCAGGGCAGAGACATCAGACAAGCCACAGGGGGTGGAGCCAACATCGTAGAGGGAAGGCCCAGCCCTATTCAGGTCCCAGGTGCACTCCTCCCTCCCATCTGGATGTAAATCTCCCTATTCACCACTGGGCTGTCCCAGACTGTCTCCTGGAATTTCCCCAGTCCTGTCACACACAAACCCAGACAAGGAATACACAACTGAGCAGAGGCGGGCTCAAATGGTTAGGCAAGCAAATACCTGCTTTCTAAAAGTGGCATTTGCAAACACAGGATATTAAAATTAACTTTACTAAAAGATGTAATTTAATATTCTGATTTCAGGCATACTAAATTCGAATTTCTCCCATGTTCCCTGAGTCAGTTCGGATTGTAAGAATGTAACAATCTTACTGCCCGTTCTGGCCTATGAGAACAGGTAGCCTTCAATAGTGAAAAACGATAATGGCTGTAATTCACTATTAGAACATGCTACACACATCAGAGCATGTCCTACCCTATACTTACAATGCACCCTGCCCTTGGGCCTACCATAGGGGTGTCTAATATGAAGCAAAGGGAAGGTTTAGGGACTGGCAAGTGGGTGCACATGGCCACGTCGACAGGGCAGTGCTAGACTGCACACAGGCCTTGCAATGGCAGGCCTGAGACATACTTTACAAGCTGATTCTGTGGGTGGCACAACCAGTGCTGCAAGCCCACCAGTCGTATTTGATCTACAAGCCCTGGGCACACATGGTGCACTGTACTAGGGGCTGACAGTAAATCAAATAACCCAATAGTGGAATAACCAATCAGTACATCAATTTAACATGGGGAGCACTTGCACTGTGGCACTGATTAGCAGTGGCACAGTGCCCAAAGCATAAACCCACCAAAAACATATCAAAACAGAGGAGGCAATCCGTCAAAAATGGAAGGGAGACTCACGCCAATGATGTCAGGTCTAACACGTGTCCCCGCCAGCTGAAATGTCGGGAGAACCACCCTTCCCCTTGGGAGTTCTCTTCACTAAGGTGGGAAAATCTGGACAGACCATCAGCATTGGCGTGTCTGTAGCAGGGCAGTGTTCCACCGTAAAGTCCATACCCTGTAAGGAGATGGACCACCTCAACAACTTTGGGTTCTCACCCCTCATCTGCATCAGCCATCTGAGGGGCCTGTGATCGGTCTGAACCCGGAAGTGAGTCCCAAACAAGTATGGTCACAACTTCTTCAGTGCCCAGACTACAGCAAATGCCT
This sequence comes from Lissotriton helveticus, assembly GCF_964261635.1. Classification (NCBI taxonomy): domain Eukaryota; kingdom Metazoa; phylum Chordata; class Amphibia; order Caudata; family Salamandridae; genus Lissotriton; species Lissotriton helveticus. Next base: position 1,646,761,840 of record NC_136063.1, on the reverse strand, counting down.
CACGTTCAATTGCAATCCACCTCTGTTCCTGTGGAAGTAACCTCCTACTGATGAAGGCTACAGGTTGGTCAAAGCCCTCTTCAGTAATCTGTGATAGAACAGCCCCCACACCATGCTCTGAAACGTCTGTCTGTATAATTAATTCTTTTAAGAAGTTGGGTGCCTGAAGCACGGGTGCTGTGCACATGGCAGTCTTCAGGGCATCAAAAGTCTTCTGACAGGTGTCAGTCCAGTTCACTTTCTTGGGCTGCTTCCTGGAAGTCAGCTCAGTCAAGGGTGCAACAATGTTGCCATACCCCTTGACAAACCACCTGTAGTACCCTGTGAGTCCTAAAAAGGCTCTCACCTGTGTCTGAGTCTTTAGGGGTTCCCATGCCAGGATGGTATCCATCTTGGGTTGTAGGGGCGCCACCTGGCCTCTTCCTACCTGGTGACCCAAGTACACAACAGAGCCCTGCCCGATCTGGCACTTACTTGTTTTGATCGTGAGGCCGGCCTTTCACAGTGCCATCAACACTTCCCAGAGGTGCTGCAAGTGTTCTTCCCAACTGGCGCTGAACACTGCAATGTCATCCAGGTAGGCGGCACTGAAATCCTCCAACCCAGCCCACACCTGGTTGACCAACCTCTGAAAGGTGGCAGGTGCATTCTTCATCCCAAAGGGCATAACCCGGAATTGGCAGTGCCCATCTGGTGTGGAGAATGCTGACCTCTCCTTAGCCCCATCAGTCAAGGCAATCTGCCAGTACCCAGATGTCAAATCAAACATGCTGAGGTACCGGGCAGCCCCTAACCGATCAATGAGCTCATCAGCTCTGGGAATGGGTTGTGCATCAGTCCTGGTGACTGAATTGAGCCCTCTGTAGTCCACAGAGAACCAGAGTTCAGGGGTGGCACCCGGCGAGGCAGCCTTTGGGACCAAGACCACTGGGCTGGCCCGAGGACTGTTGGAGGACTCAATGACCCCTAAAGCAAACATCTTGGAGATTTCCTCCTTAATGTAAGCCCTAACCTTGTCAGTCACTCTGTAAGCCTTGTGCTTCACAGGAGGACTGTCGCCAGTGTCCACATCATGGGCGCACCACTCTGTGACACCAGGAACCAAGGAAAATAGATCAGAGAATTGCCCCCAACAGTTGGCGACAATCTTGCTGCTGATCAGGGGTCAGGATGGCAGAGAGGCTGACACCATCCACTGACCCATCTTGCTCTGCTGCAGACAGGAGGTCAGGAAGAGGCTCGGTCTCCTCCTCCATTCCATCATCTGCTGCTAGGAGCATGCCCACTTTGGACCTTTCTAAGTGGGGCTTCAGGCGGTTAACATGAAGGACCCTCAAAGGGTTGCTTGGAGACCGCAAGTTCACCAGATAGGTGACATCACTCTTGCGCTCCACCACCTCGTATGGACCGGTCCACCTGTCCTGGAGCGCACAAGGCTCCACAGGAACCATGACCCAAACTTTCTGTCCCGGTTGAAGCTCAATCAGAGTGGCATTCTGATCGTACCACCGCTTCAACTCTTCCAGGCTGGCTTCCAGATTCGCCTGAGCGAGATCCCTGAAACGCCGAGTCTGGTTCCTGAAGGCCAGCATGTAGCTATATACATCCTGCGGAGGTTTCCTGGGAGATTGCTCCCAGCCTACCTTGACCAGACTTAAAGGTCCTCTTACCGGGTGACCATACAAAAGCTCAAAGAGGCTGAACCCTAGAGACTTTTGTGGTACCTATCGGTAGGCAAACAGAAGGCATGGCAAGAGGACGTCCCACTTATGCCTCATTGGTTCTTCAAGACCCATGATCATGCCCTTAAGGGTCCGGTTGAATCTTTCAACCAGCCCATTACCTTGTGGGTGGTAAGGAGTGGTGAACTTGTAGGTAACACCACACTCCTTCCACAGAAACTTCATATAATTAGAAATGAAGTTTGTACCTCGGTCAGACACAACCTCTCGGGGGAACCCCACACGGGAGAAGATCCCCATCAGTGCACGTCTCACCACGGGGGCTGTCACTGTCCTGAGCGGAATGGCTTCCGGGTACCGGGTAGTATGGCCCACCAAGACCAGGATAAACCTGTTGCCCATGGCTGTCTTGGGGTCCAGTGGCCCCACAATGTCAATGCCTACCTGGTCAAAGGGGGTACTGACTACAGGGAAAGGTTGGAGAGGGGTCTTGTGCCTCCTTCCACTTTTCCCACTACCCTGGCAAGTTTGACAGGTCCTACAATGAGTATCTGAACTCTTCCACATCTGGGGCCAATAAACGTGGAGGACAAGCCTTTCAAAGGTCTTGTTCTGCCCCAGATGACCAGCTAAAGGAACATCATGAGCCAAACCCAGTAGGAAGGCTCTGAAGCGCTGGGGTACCACCAGCACACGGGCTGACCCAGGCTCAGCAACCTTAGGCTCGCTATACAGGAGACCATTCTCCCAGTAGATCCAGTGCGAGCCCGACTGATCACCTGCTGCCTGGTTTGGGGCCTGTTGCCTCAAACCCACAAGAGAAGGGCACTTCTGCTGCTCTTCACAAAATTCCTCCCTGGAGGTACCCCCTTCTTGCTGCCAATGGGTCAGCTCAGGTAGGTTCCCCAGTTCAGAAACTTGACCACCAGTGGGTTCCAGGACTTCCCCCACTTAAGGTCTACCTCCTCTTGGCCCGTGGGAACAATAGAGGCTAGTTTCCCGCTCCCCTTACCTCTTCTCTTTAAGGCAGGTCCCTGGGCCATACTTTTAGGCTCCAGGGTCTCTTGAACACCCTTAGCTGCCATAGACCGAGTGGTCACACATGCCCACTCAGGCAGACCCAACATCTCTAAATGTGCCTTCCTCTCCACCTTCATCCAAGGGGAGTTTTCTAAATCTTTGCCTAACAGACAATCAACAGACATGGATGGCCTCACAGCTACTTGAAGAGTACCAGAGACCCCCCACTCAAAGGGAACTTGAGCCACCTTGCAATGGCTCTCTGTGTTGTCAGCGGCAACAACTGGGAAGAATGCATGAGGGACTACCTGCTCTTCAGAGACCAAGTGACACTTGACAGCTGTCACACTTGCTCCTGTGTCTCTGAGAGCCTCCACTCTAGGGCCATTGATGGTCACCCACTGCCTGAATTTTTTAGTGTTCTCAGGCAGCTGAGTTTTAGGGACCATCTCAAAGTCTCCTAATGAGACAAGGGACATTTCTACGGGACCCCACCCACCTTGGGCACCCATCTCCTCCCCACCCAGGGCTACACTGGCCATCTGACGGGGTGGTGCACAGGGTGGCACATACTGTCCTTTCTGAGGACACTAGGGATCATACCAACGGTGCTCCACCTGCTTACACTGAAAGCGTGTAACAGGCCCCCTATGAACAGGTTTACCTGTTGGAGGTCCTGCCCTCTTTTTCAGGGGGAGGCTGGGAACACTTACCTTGGTTCCCTTGGGAATTACTTTGGGGACCTTTTTGGAACTCCCTCTGTTTACCCTTGTCCCCCACTCTTCTGCTGGGGACCCTTCCCACCCTTGGCGGAGTCTACCCCAAGACCCTTGAGGTAGATTGGTACTGACCCAGCGGTACGCCACTTCAGCAAGCTTTCTAGGGTTAGTCAACTTGCTATCAATAAGGTGCTGGCGTAGCTCTGGAAAACAAAAAATAGACAAGTGCTCCCTAGCAATCAAATCATTGAGCGCTTGAAAATTATCGACATTGCTACCCCTCACCCAACCATCCATAGCTCTGCGAAAGAAAGACACATATTCTACCCAAGTGTTTCCCTCCAGTTTCTTACTATTCCTGAACCTCTGTCTATAGAGTTCTGGAGTTACCCCATACCTTGTAATCAGTGCTTCCTTCATGTGGGCATAAGACATTCTCTGAGAACTAGGCAAGTCTAACAAAGTATCCCTACCTTCAGTTAAAAAGCGGCCCAACAACCCCACTCCCAAAATCTTTTCAGGGACCCGGTGGCCAACATTGCTATCTCATAGGCTGCAAACCACTGCCCAATATCTTCACCTTTGTGAAAATCTTTGATGACATCCTTGGGAATATGTACCCTGCCTTCTGAAGGCACAGATGGTGCGCTGCCACCAGAGGGATTGATTTCTAAGCCCTTGGCCTTGATCTCTAACTCCTTCAACATTCTCTCATGCTCCATTCTTATTCTCTCCCTTTCCAAAGACAACCTGTTTTTCTCTGTTTCCCTCTGACCCTCCATCTTAAGCTTAGCCAACTCCAGCTTGAGTGCCCTATTTCTCTCCCTGTGTTCCAGCTGCCTGGGGGACAATTCTTTGGAAGAGATGCTGCTGCCAGGCGGGGACGGCACCCCTCCCCTGGCTGAAAACTCTGGCCCATCAATTTGCCCTTTTGCATCCCCCACAGGCTCCACCACAAGATCAGGGGCATTCCTTGCTTCTACCCAGGCCCTCAGCGCCTTTTGGTAGTCTTCCTTTTTAGAAATGCCTGGTGTAGCAACTTTCAATTTCCTGCAGAGATACTTGAGCTGTTTCACATTGTAGGTTTCCAACCTCTCTTCCTCAAAATCAAGATCCATAGATGCAACAGATGCTGGTTTAGTCATGGTAGTAAAAGTTGGGAGTCTTCAGGAAAAACTAACAGTCCAAGGAAAAAGGATTCTATAAAAAAAAGTATGTGGTCGCGTTTGGTCTGCACTCACTAGTAGTGTGCACCAATCACTGTATATGAAACACAAATGCATAATCCAAATCCTCACCACTGACCACCAATGTTAGATCTGGGGGTCTCTAGTTGGCAATGGTATTCACCTTTGTCCGAATAGGGACCCTGACTTCTAAGTCAGGATAAGGGGATTAAACTCCTTAATAACCCCTGCTCACCCCCTTGGTAGCTTGGCACGAGCAGACCGGCTTATCTCAGAGGCAGTGTGTTAAGCATTTGTGAATATACACAGTAATACAGTGATAACACTACAGATGGACACAACACAGGTTTTATAAAAATAAGTATTCTGTATATAGACTTAAACACAAGACCACAAATGACAAAAATCCACAATACTACACTTAAGATTACTTAAAAGATGATTAAAGTCTCTTAGTTCAAGTTGATGGTAGATGCGACAAAGTTCTCAACAATGTACCTGGATGCATAATGCAAAGTAGACAAAAAGACTCGCAGAAGGGGAGATGCGTCGGTTCCGTGACCCGGGGAAATGGTTGCGTCCTTCCTCAATGCTTGCGCAGAGTAGGGAACCCATCGTGAGCCTTACCGATGCGGAGGTGATGCGTAGATTCTCGGCCTGCGGGCTTGTTGCTATGCGCAAGATGGCACCTTGATGAGATGCGATGATCCAGTTGCGATGCGAGAAGATGGCGCCCTTGATGCGGCGATGCGATGACTATGAGATTACGCCCTGGCAACCTTGCGGCAACTCTGTACTTTGGAGCCGCGACAGGCCCTGCGACACGCTTCTCCGGTGATGCGATGGTGACTCTCTCGATGGCGTCACGCTTCTCCGACGATGCGACAGCAGGCAGCTTCGATGAACACACGCTTCCAGGGAGATGCGACGAAGGCTCGCTTCTCCGGCGTTGCGATGATTTCAGCTGGGGCGGCGACACGCTTCTACTCGATGTGTCGCGCTTCCAGCTCCCAGTAGCACGCAAGTGACTGGAGTCAGAATTCCCAGCAATGAAATTCAGGATGGGAGCTGGAGGTGAAGTCTTTTGGCCCTGAGACTTCAGCAAGAGGCAAGCACAGTTCAAGCCCTTGGAGAATATTCTGTAGATGAAAGTCCTTAAAAAGTTCCTTCTCCTTTTCCTTGGAAATGAAGCAACCACTGCAGGCCAACACAGCCAGCAGCACACTGGCAGAGGGGGCAGTCCAACTCCTGCAGCCTCCTTGGTTCTTCTCCTTGGCAGAAAGGTTTCTTGTTCCAGAAGTGATCTAAAAACTGTGGGACTGGGTCCCAATATTTTTACCCCAAAATCCTTTGTTCTCTGAAGGCAGAGAGGCCTCTGCCTAGTTCAAACCAGTTCCTGAGCACTTTGTTGACATGACTCTTCTCTTCCTTTCACTGTGCAGGGCAGAGACATCAGCCGCCCCACAGGAGGTGGAGCCAGCACAGGGGAGGGAAGATACAGCTCTGGAGCACTCTGTTGACAGGATTCCTCTTCTTCTTTCACTGTGCAGGGCAGAGACATCAGACAAGCCACAGGGGGTGGAGCCAGCATTGTAGAGGGAAGGCCCAGCCCTATTCAGGTCCCAGGTGCACTCCTCCCTCCCATCTGGATGTAAATCTCCCTATTCACCACTGGGCTGTCCCAGACTGTTTCCTGGAATTTCCCCAGCCATGTCACACACAAACCCAGACAAGGAATACACAACTCAGCAGAGGCGGGCTCAAATGGTTAGGCAAGCAAATACCTGCTTTCTAAAAGTGGTATTTGCAAACACAGGATATTAAAATAAACTTTACTAAAAGATGTAATTTATTATTCTGAGTTCAGGCATACTAAATTCGAATTTCTACCATGTTCCCTGAGTCAGTTAGGATTGTAAGGCGTGGTCACTAACTATCCAACCACCACTACTATACTTTTGGTAAGTATAGTAGTGGTGGTTGGATAGTTAGTGACCACGCCTACTATTTTTAAATTTCCACACCCAACACAAGAGAGAGAATAAAGTTGTGTATCTGTGTTGCTGTGTGACGTTTTACATGTTGTTTGATTCTGTGTAGGTCACTAGTTGATCTCTATCTCTTTCTCACTGCATATATTTCTACACAATTTCTTTGTGTTTTTTGTACACTTCATTCTTTTCTGAGCTTGAAGGCGCCAATGATGAGAACAGGGCAATCCTGGTGAGTACCTGCCAGGTTCCCGTTGGTGGTGCGCCCGTGAGGTGTCTTCTCGCTCTCACTCACTTTTTTTGGTTCATGTATCACGGTTTGACACTAAAGTGTATGTGTGTGTTGTCTCACAACTGAATTGAATTTTACTATGCTTGGAACGGGCGACTGTTAAATGAGGCACTATCCAGGGCCATACCGACTACCCCAACAACGAATGATAGGGGAGTGACTTCTTGCAATAATACTGCATAAATTGGTATCCCCGTAATAAAAGGATGAAGTTTATAAAGTGCCTATAAAGTCTAGGTCTTGTGTGTATATGTTGTGTGTGTTCTCTGCAAACATGCACAGCAACATCTATAGAACGCCCTTCCAACATAAAGTGGTGTGCATGATGAAGTCGTATTTACATGGAAAAGAAAAGGTACACAGAATGCCTTTTCCTCTCCTGTAAATATGAAAGATTATTTTATCCTATCAATATGTTACAAAAAGTGACATATTGTTGGCATAGGATGCTTTTTATACATATCTGTTAGGTTAGTTGGTCCCCAGTGACACTGTGGGGCAGATTTACATGCTCTCTGTGCCACCAGTACGTCACTTTTTGAGACGTACTGGTGGTGCAGGGGGCTCCTCCATATTTACAAGAAGAAGAAAAGTCACCCTGATTTCCTTTCCTTGTAAATACGACCCCTTCACACGCAGCACTTTGCTGTGATTGGGAGTTTCATGGGTGTTGCTGTGGGTGTTCCCACGCAAAACCCATGGAACAAGACACATCTACAGATTTATGAGAAATCGTCAATCTGGAGATGTGTCTGAATGCTATGCCACCCTAGAGGTGGCGTAGGGAGGCGCCCCATGGTGCAAGGGTGCTTGAAATTTTGCAACAGTAATCGTATTAATACATATTAATAAATTCCTCAGAGGCCAAATTTTGTTCCTAAAACTTTGGCTTTAAAAATATTAGGTAGGAATTAGGTAATTCGTTTGGCTAACATTGTTTAAAAACTAACTGAGCGTCATTACAAAGTGTCCAGCCTTTTTCACATTTTAGATAGGCTCTGTAATGTCCAGATGTTGTGAAAGGACCATCATGGAAAATTATTGCTACTCTTGCAAAAGTCCTATGTTTTATTAACGTTTCTAATTTTCTTCCATCAGCTGTACAACGTTGCATCATTAAAATTATATATTGTCCATATCTTTGTATAAATAATGTTGATAACACTTCTGATTTGCATTGGCTGCACTCCATGTTCTGATTTGCTGCTTTAACTAGTTTATTGAAAGACACTGATTTACAGTCTGGCAATGTCAAGTGTCTATGTTAGTGTTACATGTATACATACAATTTTCACAATGATGTTCCCATTTATAACAAAGGCCAAAAAGGTTTTCAATTTGTATACCTTCATTTCCAATATGGTAAGCATATACATTAGAAATTCCTGAGCATCTTGTTGGATATTTTGCTTAAATTGTGTAGAACCAGAACATACATCCAAAAGATTACGAACATCACAAACACTTTGTATTTTACTTGTATCAGTTCTCAATTTTTCATAAATGGAATGAAACAAAGAACAAGATCTTTCTTCCCGATTCTCTATAATTTGCTGATGCAAACCTTCAAGAAAAAAACCAACATTGACCACTACGTTAACATAGCATTTGACACCTAAACTATTTTCAAGCTGATAACCAACAGTCTCTTCAACAGTGTCCTTTTTCTTTTTGCTTGCAATCACAACATTATCTTGTTTTTTCCCTTCTCTATACCTTCACTACAGATGTTCTCATATCTTCTTTTTCTTCCTACAACACGCTTTTCAAATACAGGATATTGACCTAAATTAGGAGCATAAACTCTTCCTAACCAATTATACTCTTTACACAGTTTGCATCTGCAGTAACCTTTGTGTCATCAAAATCAATCAAAAACAAACCAGATAAAGTTTGACTCGTGACAAAGCAACATATGCCATACCCTCTTTAAACACAGTATTTCCAATGTTCACCAAAGCACTTTCTACACTTAAACCTTGAGATTTATGAATAGTCACTGCATATGCCAGAGAAACTGGAAACTGTTTTCTACGGACATATACATCTTTAACAAGCAAAAAATGAACTGAACAACAACCAATTTGTTCTACTTCTTCAATATGATCAAATGTAATTTTAAAACCTTTTTCTGCATCCAAATTACGCCTTAAAATTGCCCGACAGTTTCTACATACATATAAATTATTTTCTAAACCAGCAGTTTTAGATATCGATTTTTTTAAAGAATCCAATTTTATTTTCATCTTTTCTGTCAAAATAATAGTGATTCCTTCATGCTCAATTTTATCAATGGCTTCCATTTTTATTATTTCTTCATTTTCCAGCTTAAAAAGTTGTTGGTTGAATATAGAACACTCACACAGAGTTGGCATTAAGCAGATTACAGATTTGTTTTCTGCAATTTTCCTATATATTTTCTCAGGAACGACATTTTCATTTGGAAGCAAATTGGAAAGTAATCGACTCTGCAAAGCTTCTCTGCCATGTTCTGTCAGTACGCCATTTCTTATATCTTGAAGAATAGTTCCATAATCAACATCATTTGCCTGTCGCATATTTGTAATGAGTTCCCTGTATTCAAAATATGACCAAATATTTACATTTCCAACACTATCCAGAGACTTTCTGGTGGCTTCATGCGCAAGTGTTTTAAATACTGGTTGTCCTTTTACGGAAGTAAGTTGCAGTAGATCTCCAAAAACTATGACATGTTTTCTAACCCTGGGCAAAGCACTACGCTACGCTCGCGGAGTTTGCGAAGTTTCCGCAACTTTGCACTACGTGAGCTGCACGTAGCACAGTGCGAACATGCGTAGTGCAGCGTAGCGTAGTGCAGCGGTCATTTTTTGCTTGTTCGCGGTCCTGACCGTCATGTTCGCAACCGCGAGCAAGCAAAATGACATCCCGGCAAGATTCTCAATGCGAGGAGCTCAGGTTTCTCATTGTGAGTGGTTGCGCATGCTCGCGACCGCTCTCAATGAGAAACTACCTGTTCGCGTTGAGAAAGCTGCCGCTCGAGTAATAATCTACTCGAGCAGCAGAAAACTACAGCTCGCACTGTGCAAGATGCCGTATTCAATGCTTGCACAGTGCCGGATGCTTGTCCGCACTGTGCAACCATTGAAAACGCATCTTGCACAGTGCGAACATGTTACTACGCAGCTCACGTAGTGCTACGTGAAGTTCGGGTAGTGCGAAGTGCACTTCGCGTAGCTTCGCGTAGCTTCGCATAGCGCTACTTCGCAAACTACGCCCACCCCTAATGTTTTCCTCCAAATAACACGTCATACTCTGTTTTAAGAATTTGCTGCATTCTTAAATGCACAAAAGCAAGCATTAAGTTTGAGACCATGCTTACCTCATCAATAATCAGACGTTTCATTTTCTTCAGCACTCTTGAAACTTCACAACAAGCTTCTCCAGATAGCTTGTGATATTCCAATTTGTTTTCATGCTCCACAGGTAGCATCAGTAAACGGTGTAATGTAATTCCTTTGACGTTGTGTGCTGCTAACCCAGTTGGAGCAGTTACCGCACAAGCCACATGTGACTCAGTTGTTTTCTGTAGATACCAGATGATTACTTTAATTAAGACAGCATGTTCATTCTTTCTTTTCATGTAAAAATCCATGATCAATCTGTTGTCTCACTTGCTGATATATTTCTCTCTGTTCAACATTTAGGGGCCGATTAGGATGGCGGACGGACCTGCGTCCGTCCGCCACCCCTCAGGTCGAGGGACCATCCGCAGGGGCAGCAGCGGTCCCTCCGGTGCAATTAGGATGTGACCGCCACCCTGGCGGTCACATCCCATATCTTTAACCTTGCGGCGGGTGCTGCTTGAAGCAAGGTTAAAAATGCATGTGTTGCAGTTACATGCACAAAGCGGCAGGCACCGCGCAGTGCCTGCCGCTTTGTGCATGCAACTTCTGGTACCCCCCATGTGCACCCCCACCCTCCCCTTCACTCTGGGGGACCCTGTGGGTCCCCAGATGCAAAGGACCAAATGCTTTTCCACGGCGGAAAAACCGCAGCGGAAAAGCATGTCTGAACACGCATCCTAATATGGCTGGCGGTGTTTGATAGACACCGCCACCATATTAGAGCTTTTCCGCCACGGTCAGAAGGCGACCGTGGCGGAAAAGCGGCGGACGGTCTTCCCGTCCGCCGATGACCCCCCAGCCATCCTAATCTGGCGGGGGGTCTTTTAAGGCCCCGCAGTGGTGAATCCGCATCCTCCGGGCCGGCGGTGGCTTCCGCCGGCCCGGAGGATGCGGATTCACCGCAATCCTAATCGGCCCCTTAGTTGTTTTTCCATGTTTGCTAAGTCTGTTACATCTTCTTGAGCTGGATGCATTACTGTTTCCACCTCATTCATAGTGATTGCTGCTTCATTTTCAACAATTGGTTGTCCTAGTGGATCTTGACTCAGCACAGCAGAACTTTGACTGTCTTGAGAACAGTCTCTAACAATCTCAGCTGCAATAGTAGCTTCTTGATCAATTTCATCGTTCAACATTTTCACATAATTTGCAAAAGCAGTACATTGTATGTTATCTTTACAAGCATTGAAGGAATCTTCATAGCTCTGAATATCTCCAAGTAATTCCAATTCTGAATGCCACGGTTTGAACAGTTGCAAAAGAGCTAAATAGTACTATTCCCTTTTATCAGCAGTGTCGCAACTCAGCTTTATATGATTAATCTAATTTCCTTTCATTTGTTTTACCAAACATTCTACAGAACCAATCACTCCATATTTTCCGTAATTGAGGTTCTAAGTAGTATTCCGTGTAAAAGTGTCGTTTTGCAGCACTTCATAGAGACACATGTTCTCAAGATGATGACTCCTGTTTGGGTAATATGTGTCCAATATATTCGTTTTCAAATTATCTGTACTTTCTGGATCTTTTTCTGCTAAATATTAAATTTCTTAAACAGATTGGAGTACCTGATTTCGCATTGCAGCAAGACCTAGACTCACCCAAATAATTCTTCTAGATTTGGAGTATAGACTTGCAGATGATAACCGATCTGAGCACTCATATGCTCCAATTTCTCGATGGGATAACATCTTCAAACTGAAACTGTATAATTTCCTACTTAGACTCTTTTCGTGAGAAATCTCTTCCCACATTTCTTTCAATTCCGTCTTTTCTGATTTTGTAATGTAGAACGTTACATATCGAGCAACAGCAATGGAATTGTCCGGATCAAATTGAATATCCATGTTAGCATTCCACATGGACAGAATAATCAGATTGTAGTCATTTATGTATTTTGACTCTTCACTTCTTCTTAAATTGTAGGTATTTTTTGGAGACTTTCTTGTGATGACATGTCGCATAGCTGACATAAAACTGTTCACTCTTCCTTTGGATATTACAGGATGTGGAAATGCAAAATGACATTTGGTATAGAACTTTCCTTAGACTTTCGTCTGCAGTATTTTCCACATCGATGGCTTTGGAATCGTAAGACTTGTTGTCTTAAGTTGTTTTCTTCTGTAATTTTGGGTACAGCACATGTGGCATATTCTTCAATAACAAACAAAACAGTATCATCTGAATATGTTCCGAATTTCGGGGCATCCTTGATCCATAATAGCATATGTATATGAGGAGAAGCTCTTGATTGATACTCCTTTCAACCCAAAGAAATCCATAACTTCTCCAAGAGGAGGATATTTTTTATTGCAGATAAAAGACATCATAGCTTAAAATCTATGATTAAAATACCTGCATACATTAACAGGATCCAAAGAGCACAATTCTCCAGCTGTCTTGTATTCAATATTTTTTGTATTGGAATTTACCTCTCGAAGAAATTCAAGTAAATCTTCCCAAGCATACTCAGGACAGCCTAGGGTAAGGAACCATGTAGGAGTACCTAAGTTCCATAGCATACATTTCAGTTCTCCATGACGATGGTACCAATATTCATTAGTGCCACGCTGACATGCTGTTAGATTAGTCAGCTGAAATTCTAAATGATCATCCCTCTGGTGCACTTTATCCATAAAATCTTTTGCAGAAACATTTTGCAGATGTACCCCTGTTTTCAATATGTGATTGGCTGCATATGAAATTCCAGACAAGTCACCTTAAAAAAAATATTAAATATATAAGGGATACATTGTCTAAATCTTGGATCTTCTGCATATAATCTTGTTGTCCGATATTCAGATGCAGGAATTTGCACAGGTCATTCATCATATCGTCCTCCTTTTCCTGTTGGAAACAACTGTGAAAAACAACGAGCTTCCAAGCACTGATCCCATACAATCATGGGACTTCCCTTTGCTTTTTAATTTGAAACAACTCAATAGTGTTCCCCATCACTTCTTTTGAATGAAGTGGATGTACACTGTAATGTTCATAAATGTCTTCGCTTCTTGACATATCCACTTTTTCAATTTGTCCACTTGACGTTTCAGTATTTTCTGCTAAAAGTATTTCTTCTTCTCCGATATACACATTTTTATAGTACTCATTATTTTTTATTAAATACAAAGTCGCCTTCTGCACTTTTCTAACATCCACTAACTCCTGCCAGATTTTCTCACTCTTGGTAGGAACGCCATTAACTAGAATCACTAGTGGTTCATTTTCTACACACTCTACACCAATAGTTTCAAAAATGTTCTTTAAATCTAATCGTAAATATACAACTCTTCCTTTTAATCCTCTCTGTAAATCTGAAGGAGGCAATTTACCTGTTTTAGGCTCCATATGAACAATAGCCTGAAATGAGTGTACACATTAAATGAGAATAGACTCATAGGTATTTAAATCTATCAATTCTGGAAGAATAGCAACTAACTCTAGATTATTATGGACAGCTCTAGCGGGCATTTATTCTCATCTAATTTGTTATAACCATATTTACAAATACGCTGATCAGAACCCAAACCAAAACAATTTTCTACCAACAAATAGGTTGCAAGTTCCTTCCACGTGTCATTATTTTCTCTTTCACTTTTTAAATACAGATCAAAACTCCTAGTCTGATTTTATAGTTAGTTCGCCGGCAAAAAATACAAGAGTAATTTAGCCTTTCACTTGAAATCACCCTAAACTTTGTAATTTCACCTTCAAACATTTTTGTACAACTATGTTCAACATTCTCTTCAACATTTTCTTTTATTATTGTCTGAGTTTCTTCACTCTCTTGTTCAGGACCAAAGTAACAAAACTCAATATCATCACAAATCTTCTTCACATCTGAAACTGACCCTCGCAAAAGAGCACTGTTGAACTCATTTAACTTTAGTGCTGGACTTTTTCATAATACAATCTTCTGACTAACTTCCGCATTTGAGTATGATGTACTGCCAACATCCTGAAATAATGAAAAACACTTTACATACTTTTCTAGAAAGACAAGCCAGAGAATGACCTTGCAAACCAGTATTTTGTCTCACTCTGCAAGGGTCTAGTCCTTGCAGCATCTTAATCTTTTGTTTAACACTTTGTTTACTATATTCTCTTAAGAAATTACGTAAAAGATCAATTGATTCTTCTTGTTGTACACTACAAATACTACTGCAATCCCACGTGTACACTGGGGCTTTAGCTCGTCTGCCTAGAACTTCATCAACTATGCATTTCTGGGAACCATTTTCTCTTTCTCAAGTGGACAACCATTTCTAACCTCATAAGCTCGACCACTGGTGTCAACTGCATGCAACAAATCATTGATCTGAAAATAAATCTCTTCATTAATGAAAGGCTCTGAACTTGAACTGTAATTCCATTCCCCCCAAAAATCTCACAAAAATTAGTTCTGTTAATTACTCTTTTCTTCTTACTTTTGGCCTTCATTGAATGGATTGGTTTATCTAGTGAACGAATTCTGTTTAAAACTAAAATAAATAGTTTTCTTTTTACTTCAAAAGCCTTTTCAACAATGACTTCAATATGCTTCTTCTTTGTATAAAATAGTGATCTCTTTTTATATGTCTTCAAATCTTTCAGCAAATTATGTACTACTCTATTATTAAAAAAAATTCTTTCGAATCTCTTTATACTGATTTTCTCTTCTTTTGCCAAACGTCGATTTCTTTGATTCTATGTTTGATTTTTTTCCTTTCCTAATATTTTGATTTTTTTTTCTCGTTGAAGCATCATCACTGCTTTCAACATTTTGAACCTTAGTTTTTCAGTCTAGAAACATTTTTAATAAACTTCTTAGTAATCTTACAAAAAGATTTTCTCTTTTTGGCCACATTATGTTGCTCATCCAATACTTGTTGTTGAGTTTTCTTCAAGTAAATATCCTTTAGCTCTCTTTTTATTTTTCAACCTTTTTCAGACATGATAACTTTATTTTAATGATGATAAACAATATCTGTAAAAAATAAACAAAAATAAAAGGATATAACTAATCTTATAAATTATTCTTTTCTATTACTATGCAAACACAATCTATATAGATACTGACAGAGGAATTGTACACTTTAAATACAAGTGTGAAAGTGGTTATACTACACCACATGCATGGTGCATAGGAGTTTGAAGCACTCTGTGCCCTAAAGCCTCTCTCACTATATGAGTACATGCATACTAACTGAATAATTGAATAGTACAAGAAAAGACATTAAGTGAATTTATAACTAGTTGAGTTTTACTTTCCTGAATGGATTAAAACATAGTACTGAAAGATTAACTATGACATTGCAAGAGCAGTGACAGGGTGTTTGCTGTTGTGTAGGTATACTGACTAGAGAATTGTAGTCCTGAAACACAACTGTAAAGGTGATTAGACCAGTACATGCATAGTGTATAGGAGTTTAAAACAGTCCATGTCCTAAAGCATGTTTTAAAAAAAAGCAAAATGAAGAAACGTGCCCAGGGTGCATGGATCCACCGTAAAAAAAATAAAAACGATGTATGGGCTCCTGTGCTTGTTTAAAAAATAACTACCTGGGGTAGGCCAAATCCTGAGGTCTAAAATATTACATTTCATTGGGGTTCAGAGGGGCCCTGTAGCCCGGGGACCGCCATTCCTCAGTACTACAAAATAAATGGGGAAGAGGTGTGGCGCCGCAGCCAGGGTGACTGATGCTGGATGCTGGGGATCACGGTTCGATCCCCGGCTCCGGCAGCAGGGGTTTGCCCAACACCATGCGACTTTGAGAAAAAGATTGACTAATTTCCTAACGGCTCCCAGTGCTGAGATACCCCTTCGGGGGGTGATTCGTGCGCTTTACAAGTACTGGATTTACATTTACAAATGTGTGGGAAGACTCAAAGGTACTCCCCAGATAAATACTTACGTACGACTGCCTTAAAGACCCCGTCAAGCACCGGGAACAGCTACTCTTCGAGGCTTTGAGAAACAATGGGTCGGAGAGCTCAAAGGTCCCTTTAAGCCCCACTGATCACCACCCTCTGTGGCTCTTTATATTGTAGGAAAGAGGCAGCGTTGCCCCCATTCTGGAGCAGTCGAAAGCCTTGGGGAACACCACCCCAGGACCAGCTCCTGCTGTATCTCGGGGTGTCTACTCCGGGACACTGGCACTGCTGTTTGCTATGACAGGCGGAGTCGAGGTTCCTGCTCTGTCATAGCAAACTTGAGGGCATATTAACAAGTGCCATTTCACCGCAATTATTTATAAAAAGCCAAAAATGCGGTGAAAATTATATCGCCCTATTTACTAGGTGACAATAAGATGTATTAACGCATGTAAGCAGCTGGTTTGGTAACGTCTCGCCTCGTATCCCCAATAAGTTGCAATGTAGGTGTTCCCAGAGGCAAGGTACGTTTTCCTATGACAATAGAACATAGAAGAGGGGAGTACGACAATAGCGTTGGATTTAAAAGGTAACCCTGCACTTGAGGAACGATACAAACACTCTCGCTAATTGCGGTTTTTGCAGGATCCTAACAGCAGGCACACTTGTAATTCTAGACAAGCAACACTACTACCTGGGTTTTACCAGGAAAAACATATTAATTGTATTAAAAACAAAAAACCCACATAAAACTCTTCACACATTACTAATTTACCTTTCAAATTGTTTGTGGATTAAGAAGAATGTCAGGAACACACCAGATTTACTTATACAGCATCTCTTTACTGTACTACTTAGCAAAACCAAAAAATGGTAAAGTTTCCCTCTCATTCTGCACACATATACATGTAAATATCAAATCATATTGCTTCCCACATTAATTCAAAATCTAACACACATTTCTATTGGTTACACATTTCAGCCCTTTCCAATTCACATAAGTTTAAACCCTACCCCCAATCTACTTACTGCCTGTTACCATGGTAACATTACATGCAACACTGATGTAAGCACACAGGTCACAAGTTCAGCACACAATGTTGCTAATGCTAACAGCAAGTGTGCTTGACCTTTCAAAATATCACCTAATCTAATGTAATGTTCTATTCAAACTGTTTTTTTAACCAATAAGAAATATGCTTTTAAAAAACAGAAACATGCAACCTACTTTTAAGACTACAATGTTTTTAAACAGCCAATAATTTCTATTGTTTGTTCAAAACTACACCTTATCCACCATTTTAGAAAAATCTTACTTTTCAAACTGCCATTTCATTTACAGAGACCATCTCAGTGCATCCAGACCTCCTTTCAAGATGCTTACAGTGTGGATTGTGGGACACAGCTATATTTTCTGGAGCCAAAGATACGCAGAAAATGGAGCCATTGACAAAGACCTAGGTTTACCAAATGTAGACATTAAATGGATTGGACAGAGAGAGTTAAAGTGGCACCAATTGATGCCATTGGTTTTATCCTTTTTACATCTCCAACACCCTGACCTCATAATTGTGCACTGTGGTGGCAATGACCTAAGCTCTTTGGCTGGGGTAGGTCTGGAAATGCTTATGAAGGACACCTTTACAGAATTTATGTCACTTTTCCCCCAAACTGCCTTTGTCTATTCTAACATATGCCAAAGGCAGAAATGGAACTGGTCCAATCAATTTTGTCCACAGATTGAGAAAGTTAGGAAACATGTCAATAAATCTGTTTCTGCTTTCCTCCGAGATGATGGAATGGGGTCCATTTACCACAATAATCTGAGTTTCAATATGGATGGCATCTAAAGGACAGATGGTGTACATTTTACAGATGATTGTAACAGAGTCGTCCTCTTGAACTTTAGACTCTGCATAGGTACCTACTTGTAAGTCCCAACATTCTCTCAATAAACACAAGGGCTCTTTTTAGAGCCACCCAAAATCTAAACACATAAGCTTCATGTATATCTGAAAAATATTACTTTTTTCCCCTTGGAGTCGCGCACCCGATGCGTTAGAGTTGTGCACCCAACGCGTACACACCAGGGAGCCAAAGCAAACAGAAATGGTGGTCCCTGGGACTAGAGGGGCCTTTGAGCTCCCCTCAACCATTTTTGAAAAAAAACCCAGGGGGTAGCGGGCCTTTAAGCCCCCCCACCCATCTATTTTACTGGTGGGGTGGCGGTTGAGCCACCCCCGCCACCCATTAATGTTTTAGCCCCAGAGGGTGGAGATCCCCGCTGCTATGAAGCCCCTCTAGGACCCCATAAAATGTAAAACTTTTTCCCCTGGAATTTGCCCGCCCCGATAGCTAATTATTAAAGCCCGTGCTTCCTTTTATTTGTTTGTTTATGGCATGATCCGCACACCCTAAGCACACTTGCCATTTTTAGAAAAAATAAAAAAAATGTTTTGGCCCTGGGAGTCCTTGTGGGACCCTCTAAGCAGGTAGAGAGGGTCAAGATATTTCTACCCTACCCCCTTTATACGTTTTCCACACTTCTTCCACTGACTTCTTCAACCTCGCTTCTACCGAGGAACAAAATGGCTGCCAACACTTCCTAGTTTTGAATGTTAACAACCACTTGACAGCCATTTAGCATTTAGTACGTGATCAGGAAGGTGCACTTAGAGTGCGCGCAAGATGTGTGGATCCACCGAGGCCATTGATATATATGTACTTTTAATTGTAATTTTCTCAGGAACTACTGAACAGATTTATACCATATAAGCAAAAGGCACGAGTTTGAACCAAGGACTACAACTTTGCCAAATTTGGTGTAATTCCGTTCAGCCGTTCGGGCTGTAGCCGTGATGAACGGTACCTATGGAAAATTGCATGGGGAAAACATGTTTTGGGGCCCCCCTTTTTTCTCAGCCCCCACTTCACGAATCACCCCAAGACTTTCAGGATAGGAGTGGACTGGAGCGCCCCACCAGTTTTGAAAATTTCCCGAAGATTTGTCAACCGGCGCCAAAGTTATTCCAAATAGAATGTTGCGGATTTCCTATGGAAAATAGGTCCTAACTATAACTACCTACTGGCGACCGTCAGTAGGTAATATATATATATATATATATTTATATATATATATATATATATATATATATATATATATATATTCACAAACAGTTTTCTCCCGTTTTCGAAGAAATTCACAGGCTACTTTTGATGCATTTGAGCATCAAAAGTAGCCTGTGAATTTCTTCGAAAACGGGAGAAAACGGTTTGTGAATATCGAGGGTGTCCGGCACCCGCACAGGCTCGCCGTGTCAAGAGACGAGGAACAGCCGGGAATGGTTGTTTGTTATATATATATATATATATATATATATATATTTTTCATTTGCTCCGTTTTTGGATTGACTCTATCTTGAAAGGAACATAATGCAATTTGGCTCTGCTTGTCTTTGAAACCTGTTTGTCTAAGCACTACAACCTGGCCAAAGGAAGGGTGTCATGTAGTAGCTAAAGTCATTGTCAACATCTTTAAGTTAGGATGAGCCCTGTAGCCATGATGCTGCTTTTGCGCACGACACTGCATGTCTTTATTTTTGCACAACTTTGTTTATGTCTTTCACATGAGAACTCTCTGCTGTACACATTCTCTGCCTGTTCCTGGAGTTTAGTCTGAACATTGTACGCAAGGTCGATAAACACTGACTCTTGTTTTTCTGTTCTGGTCAGGCCCTAGCACTCAGACAAGACATACCAATGCAGCTGTTTCTGCTGGAGGATCATACTTTGATATTATGAGGATGCATGTTTAGGTAATACACACTTGGAAAGGGACCTTTCCAGGGAGAAGAGCAACACGCACCTGTGATGTAGAAATACGATCTATGTCCTATCGTATGGGGTCTGCACACAAGGCCCAGAGATCTTCTATTGTATAATAATACTTCTCCTTACCAAGGGGAGGGTGGTTAGGCCTTATAGTCTTTTATCCACTATCTTTATAAAATAATATCTCCCTTCATGATATATGGCCTTGCTGCAATGCTAACTGTATTGATATGATGCATTTTGCCGCTGGTGGTGGCCTGTATACTGCATTTCTGACACCTTTGTGAAAATAAATATTTTAAACTAATTTTGTGTTGCTGTCTGATCTTATTGTGGACAAGTAAAAGAATGCGAGTAAAAAGGTGTGTCTCACCGCGATTCATGAGGATTGTGGTCTGGGGAGTCTAATCATTGGTTTCTCCATTTGTGCGTAGGAGAGCAAATGAGACACTATAGCTAGTCAGTCCTGGGTTTGTGGACTCTAAGGTGGTGGGAAGGCTTAGCCCCTATACGCCGAGGTCCCATTTTCCTGTGCATAGTTCTGTGTATGTCCAGAATCCCTTTAACAGAGTCTGTTGACACGAGTTGGTCGTGGTAACCGTTTCGGTCACTGGGTGATTAAAGCGATGCAGCGACATGGTGCACATGGGTTAAGTTCCAGGGCGTTCTGCGAAGGATGTTGGCCTCCACTTGACGAGAGGACAGCTCAGGCCTCGAGGGAGTGCAGAACCACCACTTGTGTTGCAGAGCCTTGATAAAGTCTGTTGGAGCCCAGGTTCGGTAAAACAGTCAATCTTATTGCAGCGTCTGTGGATGCAGGGGAGTGACTCCTTCACTCCAAGGGACATTCCTTTGGATAACGTTAGATGTCTACAGGCTGAGGACGAAACCTGTATGGAGCATGGACACTGATGTTGCAGCGAGCTTGCAGGACGATGAGGTCTGGAGTCGACAGAGCCTTCTCTGTTGCAATCTTTGTCCAAATGCAAGAGGACGATGCAATCAATTCGGCTTAGTCAGCACAACTCGCCCAAGATGTCCCGGCGATCACATAAGAAGTGCAGTTGGATCTGAATTTAATCCCATGATGAATCTAGGGACCCACCCAGAGGTAAGACCTTAAATACCCTAAGGTGAGGGTTAGGACGATTCAGGGGTCCCTCCCAGAGGAGGGGACAGACAGCGGAGAGGTTTTTCCCATGTCCTTTATCCAGTTTCATGCCAGAGTGGGGAGCCAATGGCTCCCTGATCTGGTTTGAACTGGAGTATGCAAGGAGGGCACCAAATGTGCCCTTTGAGCAGACAATGTGGTGCTGGCAAACACTCCCTCCCTGGACCAATACATTAAGTTCTGTCTTAGAGGTGTGCACACTTCCCTGTGACAAGAAACCCATTGTCCTACCTTTCCCTGCTTGGGCTTGGCCCAGCAGCAGGAGGGCAGATTCATGTGTGTGGTCTGCAGCAGCCCTAGGTTGCTGTCAGGCTCTGTTTGATTGGTCCCAGTAGCATTGTTGGCCACCTGAACAGGCGCTACCATGGCTGGAATCATACCTCCAACAATGGATACAGTGTTGGGGTATGATTTCAACATGTTTGATACCAAACATGCCCAGGTTAATTCCAGCCAGTTTAGAGATGGTCATCGCATAATATGGCTGATGCACTTACAGCCCGGGAGGATAGATACCGTAGGCTGAGGGGGTGTCCTGCTCGTGCAGAGGCACCCTCACACTTAGGACTAAGCACTCTGCCTTCAGGACTGGAAGGCCTACTAGAGGGGTGGCTTAAGGGTCTTAAGTGCAGTGACCTTAGATATAGGGAAACCTGTATCTGTAGTAAGTGGCGCTAGCACCAGCTTACACAGGCTGCAACATGCTTCAGCCCATAGGTGACCCCTGATGTACCTATGCCCTGGGTACCTCCGTACTACATACCAAGGACTTACAAGGATACACCAGTATCCACTCTGGGATGTACCTAAGTATGTACCGTTACCAATTTAAGGAGGAAGCACAGTGACTGGGGTCCTGATCAGCAGGATCCCAGTCAGACTAGTCAGAAAACAGTTGAACACCAGCCAAAAGTGGGGGTAACCAGAAAAGCAGATCCTACTTTCCTACATATGCCGTATGATGAAGTGGGGATCTGAGGGTGGTAAATATTTGTAGTGTGTAGAGAAATTTCTGAGAAGAGTGTATTAAAATAGGTGTAGTGTTGTTCTTTGTCTAATACCTTTATTGATAGAACTAACTAGCCTAATTAACAATGTGGTGCTAATACAGGATACAATGGTCCTAATAATACTAATCAGTATGTAATCTTGGATTCGGTTAACATGTTTCTCGCCTGTATCAGTCCAACCGGATCTTGTGGCAATTCTTTAGGACTTAGTGAACACAACTACACACCAAATTGACTTTATTCTTGATTCTATTACTAATATGAAGTTAATCGGTTAAATAACAGGTCAGAGTAAATTCTTGATAGTACCTTAACCTTGATACTAATCTAGAACATATGAACAAACATAACTTAGTTAAAAAGGCAAAGCGATATACATATCAGTACATACTCTGGGATCATTTTGTAAGTCAGTATAAAAAGTGCTCATCCTGCATGCCCCCTGGAAATTCACAAGCATGCACAGTGTAAATATTTTAAGACAATAGTGAAAACGAATAACAGCAATCAAATAATCAAGGCATCTATTTGCAGGTGTCACCTTGAAGTCTGTGTGTTTATTAATGTAAACTGGCTGTCACTTACCCCAAACAGGGTAAATACTGGCTCTTTCAGGCTGGGAGCAGAGAAGAACGCATATTAGCATCCTAAAATCGAAGAGCAAAAATCAACCAGGGACTCGAAGGAGTCTGAGTCCGCTCATCGATTGGCAGGGCACAGTATCATATTGAACGTCTAGCCTACTTACTTATTTGTGTGTTCACATCCTCCCCTCGACCTACTGCTGCTCTGCTCGCCTAGGAAGAAGGCGGCCAGGAGGAGGTGTTTTTTAAGTAAAGTTGCAGCATGTCTTCATAAAAAAGCCTCCAGAAGGCTAGAACGTTCACCTTACTCGCAAGCTTGGAGTGGGTTCTCCCTCGGTTAATCGTTAACACCTAGTGCGTGGTTTTCAATGAGGACGTGTAGTGTCTCCATTCCAAAGCCGTAAGAAGGCTGGAATCTTTACCTTACCCGCCATCTTGTAGTTGGTTCTTCCCGGGGGAATGAGAACACCTAATGTGTGTTTTGGGCAGAGGCAGTGTCTCTAATGGTGTTTGTTAACAACCACCAATTGTAGAACTGGTCAATCTACTACAAGGTGGAGGCGGACTTCAACCATCCAACCATATGGGTTATTGATATTAAATTCAAAGCTACACACATGATCTTAGCTAAGGATGCCAACTACAGTGAGATGTATCTGGTCAATGATAAGGTGGGGGCAGGCATCATTATTTAACTCAGGTGTCTAGTAGACATAAAGTACACACAATGTACCATGTGATTTTAGCTACATGTTTGTGGTGAGCTATGATGTTAGTAGACCTCTTTTTTTGGGTTACTAAACATATAACAGATATTTATGTCATAGTTTGGTTCTGCACATAATTCAATTCTGTTGAGGCTCTGTTGTTGATTGTGGAGAGCATGGGGGATTAGGCCGCTAAAGGTGTCGGTATACGTGTGATTATTTGTTTAATTCACCCCACTGTATGTCATCATTCAGCCCCTCCTTATGTGTGGATAACCTGAAAATCCACTCCTGTTCATTTTTTAAAAGGGCTTCCTGCTTCATTAGTGGATGTGTTTCCAGGACTGTCCATTTTAGATCATCTGGGTTATTTCCAGCAATGAGGCAGTGGGTGGTCATTTTAGTGTTAGACTTTTTACATCTAAGCTTACTTTGATGTTCTGTCATTCTTACTTTGACCTCTCTTGGTGTCATTCCCATGTATCTCATTTGTCACAGACAGGTGATCATGTAGATGCAGTTACGTGAGTTGCAGTTAGTGTTCCTCTTTTGTGTCCATGTTAGGTTGCTACTTAGCTAGATGGTCTTTGCGATCTCAGTAGAGGCACACACATTGAATTGTCCTCACGGGTAATGTGCTGTGGCTGACGGGAGGTTCTATAGTGTTTTTTTTGTGCATTCTTGTCCCCTCTCTGGTCTTGTATGCACGAGTATGTCTTTTAGATTGGCAGACCTTTTATTGGCAAACCTTGGGGGGCCAAAGACAGATTGCCTGTTTGTAGTATATTCCAGTGTTTTTTAAGATTTTTATTTTATTTTTTTCTCTCACTTAGCATTCACACTCATCCACATTCCTCTCCTTTCTGCCACCCCTTAAGCCACTCTCATGTGACCTGCTCGTCGTAAAATGTATTTTAACATTATATGCCAGCCCGATTGTCTGGAAATCTGAAACTCAGCCTCCCACCCCCGCCCCCCAAAATCCTACTGACCAAGCTACACTCCTGCTTATTATCAGTCAAATATAGCTTGGTTTCAGTTGCACAGTATGCACAGTACTATTGGTATGTGGTCTATGAATCTGGAAGCACCAGTGGAATCTGTAGAATAGTAATGGAATAGTGTATGTAAGTTATTTGTATTTAGTATGTTTGGGCATAACTTGCAAAATTCTGTGTAATGTAATCATGTAGAATTACCTCAGAATTCCACGATGAGTAATTCTGCATTTAGCGCTATTGCTCAGCTCAAAAATTGATGCATGTTGCATTAAGAAATAGCACTATATGCAATAGAACATGGATAGCAAGTGCGAGCGGCTGGGGGGTACTTCCTAAATGTGTTCTAGCAGTAGGATTTCCCTTCCCAAATTACTCTTAATTACTCGAGAAAGAGTAATCGTGTTATTATTTGTATTTTCACATCAGACTAAAGCAGAATTACCAAAATTACTCTGGTTACTTCGGCATTTGTAAAATTCCACCCAGGCCTAGTTTTTACATGGGTCCAAGGTTCTGATGCTAAAGTACTGGAGTTCTGGAACTCCAGGTGTGGTCATATATGTTAGCAATATTTTGATATTATGGGGTAGAGGAGAGAGGGTCTCCCTCAGTTCTTTGGTATTTGAGTCATGAATAGGTATTTTTTTTTCATTTAATTTTTAGTTTTAACGATTCATAGTGTACTCCCCCTTGTGCCTTTATAAAGCTGTTTTCCTTCGTAAGTCCTACAGTTAGTTGCCTTTGGCCAAACACGTTGCATGCGCTGTTTTTTACAGACATTATGAAATGTAAAAAAAAAAAAAAACTAGTTCAAGAAGGACATTGAATTGTCCTGAAAATTTGAATTAAAAAAAGTGTTGACAAGCACTTCTCTGAGTCGTACTTTGTAAACACGGTGGAATAAACCTCTTCAAACTCGTGCGTAATCGCTGAACAAGTTAGCTTGGCAGCAAGTTTTAGCACCTCACTTCTGATGCTTGTTCCTGTGAAATACATTTCACGGCTCATCTGTTTTCAAAATGAGATGTGAAAGCAGTTCACACATCGTTTACACCGCTCCTCCTTAGGAAAGCGCGGATGGACTGCCATTGAAAGTTAAAGAATGAGGTCACCGCTCAGCGCCTAGTTTTCCCTTAGAGAGCCGCCATGCTGCTTTCCTCTCAGTTCCACAAATTAGCAATAAATCCCTCTTAGGTGAACGACAATGATCCATGATTTATGTGTACTTTGGTGTGGAGAGGTGCTATGCGTACATTCAAGAAGAAAATAGGTTTACACCCACCTATGTGAGATTTTCAGAAAAAAATATTCTTAATAACTCATCTAGGGAGTTAGCTAGCAACGCCACAGTAGAATGCACCGCCCCAATGAATTTGTGCAATATTCGTTCTGCAAATATTTAAAATTCAACAGTTTACATTTACTTGCTGTGTTACTGAGTTTATTTCAGTGCTGCCAGGGAACTGTAAGATAGCACCTGACTCATACATTTGCACACAGGGGGCCTCATTTATGAAAAGTGACGCATCGCTGCGTGAAAACAGCGATGCGTCACTTTTCAATGCGCACTCCTTGCGACACCAATGATGCATCATATTTAATGTATGACGCATCACGTCGCAAGGAGTTACTGACGTATCTGTAAGCGCAAAAGTGACGCATTGCTGGAGTGTGTCACAAAAGTGACGCAACTCCAGCAATGCGCCCTTTCACATGGGGCAAGCCCCATGTGAAAGGGCCTGCGTCAGTCTTACGCCTGCTGTTAGGCAGGCGCAAGATTTTGACGCAACGGGGTTCTAAAAGTGACGCAGTGAAATCTCATAGATTTCACTGCATCACTTCTACGACCCTTCCTTGCGTCAATACGCCCCCCTTGCATACATTATACCTGGCGCAGGTATAATGTGGCGCAGGGGTTTACAAAGTGACGCATCTACCTAGATGCGTCACTTTATAAATGTGGTGCAACAAGGCACATTATTTACGCTGCTGGTGCGTCACAAAAAGTGACGCACCGGCGTCGTAAAAGTGACGCACGGCCTCATAAATGAGGCCCAGGGGATCTACCCTTTATACGGGCATAGTGCTAGGGAAGGGGTCCAATCGGCCAGTATCTACATTGTAGAATTTGGAATGGAACTTGGACACCAAAATCAAGATGCAAAATAGGTATTTTATTGTATTTTCCCGTGTATAAAACGGTAAATATATTTAATTACGTAAGGCTGAGTAAATTGTAAAGGGTTCGGACTCAGGATGTAACAATTAGTTTCGATAAAATGTAGAAACAGTGTCAATCTGACACCCGAAGACAGGCTTGTGTTGTTAAATCTGATTTTGCAATTCAGCAGTAACCAGTAATGGAAATGGTAAGTCTGATCCAAAGATACATGCTCCTTTTATTCAACAGTGGCTGCTGCAGGAATTTCAAAGTGTCGAGGTTAAGATCAATTAACACATTTTGGCACTCAAGCGAGCAAAGCAAGCAAGCCCGACGGTTCTGAGGGTTTGGGTTATTAACTGATTTTTTTTTTTTAATTGGTGGCTTTTGGGGCAATTTGTTGCGCTGTTTCTGTGATAAATGGACCAAAGGGACAGCTCTTATAGGCATTATTTATTTATAGGGTTTATGGTTTGTCTGCCACTGAGGCGGATACGGAACAAGGTAAAACAGCTTACCATCTCCCCTTTGGAATATAAAACACATAGCATAGGATTATAAACTCCCACCATGAAACTCACTAGCAATGTTGTTCCTGCCTGTAGTGCGTCAGCCACTTCTTTTTCTCCATCCTTTTCTGCATCAGTTGGTCAACTCTGATTGCACAGTACTGCAAAGAAATCTTCATGTCATGAAATGGCTACACATATATGAAATAGATGTTTGAAACTAGTAACTATAACTTGTGCCCTAAAGTAATTAAAACTTGCATCCTTGCCATGCACTGAGAATTACCTCACATATGACTTTAATCCTCACATTTTCTATGACCATTGAAATCACTGCAACATCTGAAATAACATGTCTGACAATAGCTCTGTGCATGGCTTGGGTGTGAGGTATATTACTTTAGGGCACGAGTTATAGCTGCTTGAGATAACTATAGCTGGCGAAGTTCAGTGGTTTTGCTCACTTTAAAAAGTATATATATATATATATATATAGACACAGTTCAGGAGCACCAATAGCGAGAGGGGCCACAGGAAAGTTTCTTGAAGTTTATTAAATGAAAAGTCGATATCTTGCCAGCAAACACTGCATCCAAGTACAGGCATCAATACAAATACAAGCGCCAGACGCGTTTCAGGAATACTTCTCCTTTCTTCAGTGGCGTGCAGGTGAGTAATGGAAAAGCGCGCTTCAATCTCGCATATTAAAGAGTTCAAACACCCCGCCCAGTAGGCGCGGCTGCACCTCAGGCTGCTGGATGTTGTAGTCTCAAAAAGTATTGCCCATGTGGGTGCGCTTCTCAATACCGTCTCTTAGTCCATAAAACCCTAGTGGGAAGATACTCTGCGCTCGTGCTGTGTTTGCCCCGCTTTGCAGATTCCGACTAAAACTTCATGCCGGTTTGAGCCCTGGTACTGTCACCGTGCATTCTTTCCTCCTGATAAATCCAGCTCCTACTGGGGCCAGAACAAGCCTGCTGCAGCAGTGAGCCTCTCTCCACGGCCGTGCAAAGCCGTGTAAACATAGACACAGTTCAGGAGCACCAATAGCGAGAGGGGCCACAGGAAAGCTTCTTGAAGTTTATTAAATGAAAAGTCGATATCTTGCCAGCAAACACTGCATCCAAGTACAGGCATCAATACAAATACAAGCGCCAGACGCGTTTCAGGAATACTTCTCCTTTCTTCAGTGGCGTGCAGGTGAGTAATGGAAAAGCGTGCTTCAATCTCGCATATTAAAGAGTTCAAACACCCCGCCCAGTAGGCGCGGCTGCACCTCAGGCTGCTGGATGTTGTAGTCTCAAAAAGTATTGCCCATGTGGGTGCGCTTCTCAATACCGTCTCTTAGTCCATAAAACCCTAGTGGGAAGATACTCTGCGCTCGTGCTGTGTTTGCCCCGCTTTGCAGATTCCGACTAAAACTTCATGCCGGTTTGAGCCCTGGTACTGTCACCGTGCATTCTTTCCTCCTGATAAATCCAGCTCCTACTGGGGCCAGAACAAGCCTGCTGCAGCAGTGAGCCTCTCTCCACGGCCGTGCAAAGCCGTGTAAACATAGACACAGTTCAGGAGCACCAATAGCGAGAGGGGCCACAGGAAAGTTTCTTGAAGTTTATTAAATGAAAAGTCGATATCTTGCCAGCAAACACTGCATCCAAGTACAGGCATCAATACAAATACAAGCGCCAGACGCGTTTCAGGAATACTTCTCCTTTCTTCAGTGGCATGCAGGTGAGTAATGGAAAAGCGCGCTTCAATCTCGCATATTAAAGAGTTCAAACACCCCGCCCAGTAGGCGCGGCTGCACCTCAGGCTGCTGGATGTTGTAGTCTCAAAAAGTATTGCCCATGTGGTGCGCTTCTCAATACCGTCTCTTAGTACATAAAACCCTAGTTGGAAGATACTCTGCGCTCGTGCTGTGTTTGCCCCGCTTTGCAGATTCCGACTAAAACTTCATGCCGGTTTGAGCCCTGGTACTGTCACCGTGCATTCTTTCCTCCTGATAAATCCAGCTCCTACTGGGGCCAGAACAAGCCTGCTGCAGCAGTGAGCCTCTCTCCACGGCCGTGCAAAGCCGTGTAAACATAGACACAGTTCAGGAGCACCAATAGCGAGAGGGGCCACAGGAAAGTTTCTTGAAGTTTATTAAATGAAAAGTCGATATCTTGCCAGCAAACACTGCATCCAAGTACAGGCATCAATACAAATACAAGCGCCAGACGCGTTTCAGGAATACTTCTCCTTTCTTCAGTGGCGTGCAGGTGAGTAATGGAAAAGCGCGCTTCAATCTCGCATATTAAAGAGTTCAAACACCCCGCCCAGTAGGCGCGGCTGCACCTCAGGCTGCTGGATGTTGTAGTCTCAAAAAGTATTGCCCATGTGGGTGCGCTTCTCAATACCGTCTCTTAGTCCATAAAACCCTAGTGGGAAGATACTCTGCGCTCGTGCTGTGTTTGCCCCGCTTTGCAGATTCCGACTAAAACTTCATGCCGGTTTGAGCCCTGGTACTGTCACCGTGCATTCTTTCCTCCTGATAAATCCAGCTCCTACTGGGGCCAGAACAAGCCTGCTGCAGCAGTGAGCCTCTCTCCACGGCCGTGCAAAGCTGTGTAAACATAGACACAGTTCAGGAGCACCAATAGCGAGAGGGGCCACAGGAAAGTTTCTTGAAGTTTATTAAATGAAAAGTCGATATCTTGCCAGCAAACACTGCATCCAAGTACAGGCATCAATACAAATACAAGCGCCAGACGCATTTCAGGAATACTTCTCCTTTCTTCAGTGGCGTGCAGGTGAGTAATGGAAAAGCGCGCTTCAATCTCGCATATTAAAGAGTTCAAACACCCCGCCCAGTAGGCGCGGCTGCACCTCAGGCTGCTGGATGTTGTAGTCTCAAAAAGTATTGCCCATGTGGGTGCGCTTCTCAATACCGTCTCTTAGTCCATAAAACCCTAGTGGGAAGATACTCTGCGCTCGTGCTGTGTTTGCCCCGCTTTGCAGATTCCGACTAAAACTTCATGCCGGTTTGAGCCCTGGTACTGTCACCGTGCATTCTTTCCTCCTGATAAATCCAGCTCCTACTGGGGCCAGAACAAGCCTGCTGCAGCAGTGAGCCTCTCTCCACGGCCGTGCAAAGCTGTGTAAACATAGACACAGTTCAGGAGCACCAATAGCGAGAGGGGCCACAGGAAAGTTTCTTGAAGTTTATTAAATGAAAAGTCGATATCTTGCCAGCAAACACTGCATCCAAGTACAGGCATCAATACAAATACTAGCGCCAGACGCGTTTCAGGAATACTTCTCCTTTACTCAGTGGCGTGCAGGTGAGTAATGGAAAAGCGCGCTTCAATCTCGCATATTAAAGAGTTCAAACACCCCGCCCAGTAGGCGCGGCTGCACCTCAGGCTGCTGGATGTTGTAGTCTCAAAAAGTATTGCCCATGTGGGTGCGCTTCTCAATACCGTCTCTTAGTCCATAAAACCCTAGTGGGAAGATACTCTGCGCTCGTGCTGTGTTTGCCCCGCTTTGCAGATTCCGACTAAAACTTCATGCCGGTTTGAGCCCTGGTACTGTCACCGTGCATTCTTTCCTCCTGATAAATCCAGCTCCTACTGGGGCCAAACAAGCCTGCTGCAGCAGTGAGCCACTCTCCACGGCCGTGCAAAGCCGTGTAAACATAGACACAGTTCAGGAGCACCAATAGCGAGAGGGGCCACAGGAAAGTTTCTTGAAGTTTATTAAATGAAAAGTCGATATCTTGCCAGCAAACACTGCATCCAAGTACAGGCATCAATACAAATACAAGCGCCAGACGCGTTTCAGGAATACTTCTCCTTTCTTCAGTGGCATGCAGGTGAGTAATGGAAAAGCGCGCTTCAATCTCGCATATTAAAGAGTTCAAACACCCCGCCCAGTAGGCGCGGCTGCACCTCAGGCTGCTGGATGTTGTAGTCTCAAAAAGTATTGCCCATGTGGGTGCGCTTCTCAATACCGTCTCTTAGTCCATAAAACCCTAGTGGGAAGATACTCTGCGCTCGTGCTGTGTTTGCCCCGCTTTGCAGATTCCGACTAAAACTTCATGCCGGTTTGAGCCCTGGTACTGTCACCGTGCATTCTTTCCTCCTGATAAATCCAGCTCCTACTGGGGCCAGAACAAGCCTGCTGCAGCAGTGAGCCTCTCTCCACGGCCGTGCAAAGCCGTGTAAACATAGACACAGTTCAGGAGCACCAATAGCGAGAGGGGCCACAGGAAAGTTTCTTGAAGTTTATTAAATGAAAAGTCGATATCTTGCGGTCGCCAGTAGGTATATATAGTTAGGATTTTTTCTCTATGGGATTTTTGAAAATTCTATGTCTAATAACTTTGGTGTTTGTGG
This sequence comes from Lissotriton helveticus, assembly GCF_964261635.1. NCBI lineage: Eukaryota > Metazoa > Chordata > Amphibia > Caudata > Salamandridae > Lissotriton > Lissotriton helveticus. The sequence goes on along the minus strand of NC_136063.1, from coordinate 1,646,730,360 downwards.
ACGGAATTGGCTGAAATTTTCAGGAAAATGGAACATTTTGTTTCTGAGCAGCCCCTGAAAATTTGGGGGGGTTCGTCAAGGGGGGGCCGAGAAAAAAGGGGGGTCCCAAAACGCGTTTTTCCCATGTTAATTTCCATAGGGCGGTTGGCCTCACTTTTAGCCCGAACGGCTGAATGGATTTGCACGAAACTTGGCAAAATTGTAGGGACTGGTAGCCCGATGTGCCTTTGCTAGGTCTCAATATATGTGCTCCAGTGGATTCTGAGAAATTAACGTTCAAAAAAAGATATATATCTGTGACAGCGCTCCGGGCAGCGATCCATTTCGCGTACTTTTCGCGTTACGGAGCTTTGCGAAGCGAAGCTGATTGGCTCTCCGGTGTCTGTAAACATTCCAAACAGTCCGTAGCGGCCGCCATCTTGTCTCTCGGTAGGATCGAGAGACAAGAGGAGGCCAAAGCGAAGGGGCAAATGACCATAGGGGGGCATAGTAGATCCTCCCTGACCCCCTAGGTTTGATGTGAAGGGTTTAAAAGGGCCCCGCGGGGCAAAAAATAAAATAAAAAAAAAATCTTTTTTTTCGTGGGGTGCGCCCGGTACGCGTAACGGAAAGCGGACTGGGGAGCGTACTACAAGGAAACAAGAATGATTGACTTTTAACTTATTGTATGTTTATAGACTTTTTTTGATTATTTTTTTTTTTTCTGCTGAGTGATGTCTCGGCGTATCTCCACGGGATGCAGTCCCTACTATCTCGGCGTTTAAGCCCAGGGGGACCGGTAGTGTGGGAGAGATAACGTCTGTTAACGTTCGATTCGAAGGAAATCAGGAAGTGTTGATAAACATTGTCTGCGCCATCTTGCCTTTTTTCAAATGCCACACTTTTGTCGTGCACGGCAGCCATTTTAGATGCCTTGACCAGACCCACTCTCTGCACGCTGTCGATCCTTAGCATGGCTCCCCACCCTCGCAAGCATCTCCCCCAGGCACTGGTCACCCCCGCTCTCTGTCTTCTGCATGGGCAATAAACCTCCCCCCATCTGCGCTGCTCTTCCCTGAGAATCACACCCTGTGCCCGCTCGACACCTCCCTTTCTCCCTATTCACTACCGCACCCTCTGACACTCCTCTTCCTATGTGTCCGATTGTCCAGGCCGGTCCCAGGCTATCACCTAGCCCTGCAGATGTAGTTTATGGCTCCAGCTGTAAAGAATCACCCCTCTTCAAAGGAGTTACAGTAGATCAAGGCCCCCACCCGATGAGATCCGTCACACCACACGCGTTCCTACTATCTGAAAACCATCCTGTATTGTGATTGGGGAGGGGACCCAGCCTGAAGCGGAAGATTCCAGGGATGCCTCTTTGTACATCAAAGTTTTTACAATTATGTGTCACATTAAAAATATATAGCACTCCAACAAAGTAGTAGGAATATAAAACTTTAATAACTTATAAATATATACAACGCAACAAAAACAGTAAATACATTTAAACATTTTATGGAAAAAAGAAGCAACAATGGTCAGTAGCTGTGTTATGTGCGAATAGTCCCAAGGCAGCACAACGTGCTGAGTTCTGGACGGCACCCAGGTGATGTTACCTGGGTGCCGCACTGGTTTTTGGTATCCTACAATGCAGCTCCGAAAAACGGCGTGGGGCGTCCCGGGGGGTGCGGGGGGAGGCCTCGTCAGTAGCGGTCTGTTGTGCGAATAGTCCCAAGGCAGCAGAACGCGCTGAGATGTGGATGGCACCCAGGTGATGTCCAGTAAGTTGCCGCACTGGTTTTGGTATCCTACAATGCTGCTCCGAATAACGGCGTGGGGCGCCCCGGGGGGGGGGGGGTGAGGCGATGTGAACGGGCCTCGTCTGCTGTAGTGGGGCGCCCCTTTACCGTTTCAGTTGCCATTCCGCCCGCTTTTGGTACACTGTGCCAAAATCCGCCATTCAGCTGAGTTGCGCCCACTCTTGCAGTGCAGCGATAGGCGGCTGCCACAGGACTCTCAAAATGGCGGCAGGCTCTTTCCTTTTTGGGCCTGGTCCACTGAAATGGCCCTGGGACACCTTGGAACTCGGACGCTTGTCTGCTAGGTCTTGGACCCCATTCTCGAAAGCGTTCCCTCAGCCTTGAAGATTCTACAAAAGTCTTGGGGGCCCCCGACTCCTGCAGGTTTCCGGTGGGGAGCGGCTGCCATGATTGCTCACGGAATGACCACGACGGAGCCACGAGATGGTGGTGCTTTCATGCTGACGCCAGCTTCAGTCTGAAACATCCAGAAACAAGGTGGGGCTTTCATCGTTTGGGAAAAAAAAATGTTTTAATCCAATGAAAAGTGTTATTTTAGGTCATATGATCAAGCCTTCCTCATTAGGAAACCAAAAGTAAAATGAACCAATGAAAAGTTTTATAAACAAGTCACATGACCTGTTATGCGGCATAGGGTTATAAAAAGCGTAGAAAATCCGTTGGCACGTGAGGCGGCGTCAGTGGCGGACCGATGTGCGAATAGGCCGAAGGCAGCACAACGCGCCAAGATCCGGATGGCACCGAGGTGGTGTCCAGCAAGTTGCCGCACTGGTGTGGCCATCCTACAATGCTGCGCCGAAAGTCGGCGTGGTGCGCCCCGTTGGCCTGTGAGTTCGCGTCAGTCAGTGGGGGCTGTTTGAGGATCTGATTGCATTGGAAAGCAATGTGATGCTGTGCGTCACCCCCAAGATGGAGGTTCCTCAGCTGCAGTGGGGCGCCCCTTGGTGTTTCACTCGCTATGCAGCTGAGTTGCGTGCGCACTTGCGGCGAATAGGCCGAAGGCAGCACAACGCGCCAAGATCCGGATGGCACCGAGGTGGTGTCCAGCAAGTTGCCGCACTGGTGTGGCCATCCTTCAATGCTGCGCCGAAAGTCGGCGTGGGGTACCACGTTGGCCTGTGAGGTGGCGTCAGTAGCGGACCGATGTGCGAATAGGCCGAAGGCAGCACAACGCGCCAAGATCCGGATGGCACCGAGGTGGTGTCCAGCAAGTTGCCGCACTGGTGTGGCCATCCTACAATGCTGCGCCGAAAGTCGGCGTGGGGTACCACGTTGGCCTGTGAGGTGGCGTCAGTAGCGGACCGATGTGCGAATAGGGCCAAAGGCAGCACAACGCGCCAAGATCCGGATGGCACCGAGGTGGTGTCCAGCAAGTTGCCGCACTGGTGTGGCCATCCTACAATGCTGCGCCGAAAGTCGGCGTGGGGTACCACGTTGGCCTGTGAGGTGGCGTCAGTAGCGGACCGATGTGCGAATAGTGCCAAAGGCAGCACAACGCGCCAAGATCCGGATGGCACCGAGGTGGTGTCCAGTAAGTTGCCGCACTGGTGTGGCCATCCTACAATGCTGCGCCGAAAGTCGGCGTGGGGCGCCCCGTTGGCCTGTGAGGTGGCGTCAGTAGCGGACCGATGTGTGAATAGGCCGGAACCAGCACAAGGCGCCAAGATCCGGATGGCACCGAGGTGGTGTCATAGTTGAGAGTTCTGAGAAGCGGGGGGGAGGCGGCGCAAACGAGTCTCTCCCTCCATGTGGAGGCACTTCATCTGCAGTGGGGCGCCGAGATCCGGATGGCACCGAGGTGGTGTCTAGCAAGTTGCCGCACTGGTGTGGCCATCCTACAATGCTGCGCCGAAAGACGGCGTGGGGTGCCCGAAGGGGGAGGGGGAGGCGGCGCAAACGAGCCTCTCCCGCCTCTCCAGGTTGAGGCACTTCATCTGCAGTGGAGCGCCGTCTAGCTGAGTTTCACCCGCTCTTGCTGCTACAGCGACAGGCGGCTGCAACAGGACTCTCAAAATGGCGGCCTGTTCTTTGGATTTGGGCCTGGTCCACTAAAATGGCCCTGGGACACCTTAGAACTCGGACGCTCGAATTTTTTTTCCTTTCCTCTACATGCAAAAAAGGTAAATGCCCGGTACGTTACCTGCCTCATCTGCCACGATGTACTCTCCAGAGGAACCGAAAAAATATATAGTTATGGTAATTATACCATGCATCGTCATATGGAGAGGTGGCACCGATTAATTATAGTGGTGCACAAAAGAGAGATTTGGAGGACAACCCCTGACCTGCCAGTACATTCACCAAAGAAGTGGCACTGACAGCATCAGAGGCAAGGGAAACGGTCCCAAATATTCAGAAGAACTTTGGAAAGATTAAAATGACATGTTTAGATTGTGGCAAATTAATTTCATGTGGATAGATGAGTGTTACTCTAATAAATACAGCATATGAACATCATCATAGTCGATGGTTGGTGGAGACATTTTGACTATATCCTGGACCTGCCAGTCCTCGCCCAAAATGGCGCCGGAATAAATGGGACTCGTAACTCCTTGTTGTGTACTGGTTGCACAACCCTGATATCACGAGATATGTATGCAGTTTTGAAGCACATGGCGGGCGGGGACGAGAATTGATTGAATATTTCGACATCCCTATTGATATTAAGTTTTGATGTGTTATTGATTACTGTACTATTGAAAGTTCGAATTAACGTCACCCATGGTACTTGACCGCAAATGTATATCTAGATAATTTTATTGTAACTGGCCCTGTCGTATTTTAATTATAAAATGTACGTCCACCGATTCCGCAACTGTTAGACACGTTAGTTCTTGCAACCTAATGGCCCGCCCGTTACGTTCCTCTAAAGTGTAAATGTCTCCTCATCATATACGATTACAGTTTGCTCCGTGGCCGACCCACGTGGTTATAGGCCCGTATTTGTATACTGACATTTTCACAATAAAGGTTTTTAAAAGAAAACATGGTAGTAGTATTTACATTGGTAAAGTTTTTAATAATAGTCACTGTTTTCGAATCAGTAAAAGGCAAGTGAAATAAAGCAGTCCAATTACATGAAGGGTAAAAGGTATAATACGCAGGAACGCAGTAAAGATAAATGGTCAAGGGCTGTTGTGTTTTCTACTCCTGCAACATAAAGTGATCGATAAGAATCTGATATTCAGGCGTATCGGCGACTAAGACAGCAGGCGGAGCCTCTTTTGCTCAACGGCTCCGTCATGGGACGAAGAAACGCCCTTTTTCTCGAAAAAGGAATATATTTTACTTGCAGGACAGTTGTAAATTTTCCGGGAAAGTACATTAGCCTGGAACATTATAACATATATGTTTAAGTAAAAATAATGTTCGAAAGTAATAAAAAGTGTAATTTTTAGGTCATATGACCAAGCCTTTCATCATTAGAATAAGAAAAGTAAAATGAACCCATGAAAAGTTTTATTAACAAGTCACGTGACCTGTTATGCTTACGTTACGCGCTGCGCGCCGCGCCCCGGATCGCTTCCGGGAAGCTGCGCTTCGCGCATCGGAGCACTTCCGGATGCGCTAACGCGGCGCGTCATATGACGCATTACGCGACAACGCAGGTCCAGAATATAGTCAAAATGTCTCACCAACCAGCGGTCGGAACACAACCCCTTTCAGCAGTCTAAATAGTTCTGTTAAATGACAACAGAAGGGACAGGCAACAAGAACCATCAGTCAAAGAGGGGAGGGCAAGTTCTTTTCTACCGGGTCACGTTGGGGCGCTACCGGAACTGATCGAATTGGTAGTCTACAGTGTTTCTGGATGTTTCAGACTGAAGCTGGCACCACCATCTCGTAGCTCCGTCGTGGCCATTCCACGAGCAATCATGAGGGGTTGTTCCTAATGTTTCTATTTTAGCGAGGTCAAAAAGAGATCCCATTAGTGGCCTACTGATTTTGCTCGATTCCTTTTGTTTTTTTACATGATTTTTCACTATCTGCAAAGACTAAACAGAGTATTGCGACTCTGTGCTTGTTTGTAAATAGAGAATGAACCAAAGAGAACCAATTCTAAAACAGTAAATGCTTGGATAACAATCAATCAAATGGAGAGAGAAGCAGGCACGACGGATTACAACGGGGGCAAAGGCCTGCGTTAACTACCCTTCACTATCTGCAAAGAGAGAGTACTCGTAATAGAAATGAGGGGGGGGGGCAGCATTCAAAGCAGATCAGTGTGCATAAACACGAATTTTTTTTTACTTACCACGTACTTGACATTCGACAGCTTATGATATTTGCTATTAAAAAACCATTGAAATTCACTGAAAAAACCATAGGTTAGAGACCATATATAGTTAGGAATTAGCATTTAAAAAACCTTGAAAATTCACTGAAAAAACCATAGGTTATAGACCATATATAGTTAGGAATTAGCATTTAAAAAACCTTATTTTACTCACACAAAACCATTGAAATTCCATATATAGTTATTTGCACTAACTATATATCGCGCACCCGCAATCCACTGCTGATGATGTCACATATTACATCATTCATGACATGGTCAGTGACATCACTGATGACATCACTGATGACATCTCAAATGACATCACTGATGACATCACTGATGACATCTCATTTGACATCATTCTTGTGCTAATACGATAAACCTCTTCAGACTCTAATATAACCTTAGATACACTCAGTGTATACAGACACTCACACACTGTCACTCATCCATGGAGTTACTCACACACCTAGTCAGTCATGCAAAGAAACAATCTCACCTCCATTTCCTCAACTATACAGTTATACACACCTTACTTATTCAAACATATACTAACACATATTTACTCTCTTATACAATCCCTGATACAAGTTCACAATGATCCATACAGCCACTCACACATTCAGTGGCTCTCATGCACAGTTATTTATATATGCCAACTCTCACATGTACTGTGTTTTACATATGTACTTACTATGACATGTAGCATTGAGATATCCATTCACTCATCAATACACTCATGCACACAGTCAACCGCCCATGTAGCTTTTTCCACATGCACTCTTGAACTCATACACCTAGTGAATCAACTGCTCACACATCTATGCACAGAGTCACACACCTCCCAGCCACCCCCACACAAACTCAATCTCCCATACAAATACTTGGGCAACCAATCAATAACACATATAGCCTCTCGTATAGCTAATGATCAACACATGCAGCAGTTTACATCACAACAGACATACTGATGCACACATTCAGACAGTTTAGTCACTAACCCATGCATTTAGTACAACACATTTATTCACTCACTCATACAGTCAGTCACGCACCTACTAAATCCTTCATCCAGACACTTATACATCCACTCATTCTTCAATATATCAAACATATTAAAACTTTACAGAAACACACAGTCACTGGATGATGTCATCAGTGATGTCATTTGAGATGTCATCAGTGATGTCATCAGTGATGTCACTGACCATGTCATGAATGATGTAATATGTGACATCATCAGCAGTGGATTGCGGGTGCGCGATATATAGTTAGTGCAACTAACTATATATGGAATTTCAATGGTTTTGTGTGAGTAAAATAAGGTTTTTTAAATGCTAATTCCTAACTATATATGGTCTATAACCTATGGTTTTTTCAGTGAATATATATATATATATATATATATATATATATATATATATATATTCTTTCTGCACCAGAGAGCGAACCGGAGGGGGAGGTGACAAGACCCTCAGGAGTGGGGTTTACCAAACTATCCCTGGCACAAGAGGTCGACTGCTTGTGCCAGGACAGGAGGGATACACTACGACCCCGTATACACAAAGCCCAAAAAACAACAGAAGAGCAAACTAAAAGTGCAGCGAGAGAAGAATGCGCAGCCAGCGACACAAAGCAGCTGTACAAAAAAGCTGCAAGGGGAAGATGGAACCGCAAAAACAAATAGAGATAAGTGTGGATCCAAACACCGTGATAAATTTGACAGATATTACCCTGACAAAGGCGGAAATTCAAATACTGGCATTAGGACTCTCCTACACCCCTGAAAGGAATTTTAATTACTCGGAAACACAGATGGACGCGTTCCAGTTCATCAGGAAACTGAAATTGCAAAAGTTTCATAAACTGCGGGCAAAAAAACAACCGAATTGTGGGCACCAAAATATAGGCAGTCCATCTTTATTTACAGCTGGTGATGTAAACTTGTTTCACAACCTGGTGACACTTCAAGAAGAGCAATCAGCTACTACAAGCAACTTGGGGTTGGAAACGATGAACTTAAGTAGAATTGAGAAAACACCATTTAAACCAAAGCCCGTATTCCAACCAATTATGCTACATGATAATCTAGTCGTTTACCATGATCAGGCAGTACTGAAATTGAAAAATCTTTATAAATCTATGAATTTAGCAGAGCAAAAATACAGTAATCAGCAACAGGGCTATGTACAACTTATGAAGAAGTTGCAGAACAATAACAACCTAATTGTGAGACAATCTGACAAGGGGGGAACATTCTCCTGTGGCCCCGGACACTGTATATGGAGGAGGCCTGCTTTCAACTGGGCGATATTGAATGTTATAAAAAGAGTAACATCAATTTTGTTAAAACTGCCTGGATGGATTATTATGGGAAATTACTAGCTTGAAAGAGCGGGGGTTACTGTGTGTTGCTGAATATCGTTTCTTGAAAAAGGAACATCCGGTAATCCCTTCACTTTATTTCATTCCCAAAATACATAAAAATGAAGCCAAACCCCCTGGTAGGCCCATTATTTTGTCCATTGAGAGCATTACGGAGAACACCTCCAAATATATTGATTATTTTCTCCAGGAGTGGGTTAAAGGTTTACCGTCCTACCTCCAAGATACCTCTGATTTCCTCAGAAAAATCGAGGGAATAGAATGGAGCGCAGATTTAATTTTAATAACTATGGATGTCACTTCGCTTTACACGTCCATCCATCATCAGGACGGAATCAAGGCAGTGCAACATTATTTAAACCGTAGACCGGTGTGGAAAATGACTAAAATTAGGTATCTATAAGCGGCGTTCATTTATGTTCACCACAGCCACTGTTGAAAGTAAAGTGAAAATCGAGAAACAGCGGCCACGCCATCTTGTCCCTTTTAGGCCCCATCATGCACGTAAGTGGCAGCCATTTTGTGTGTCATGGCCTCTCTGCCCACTGCCAATAGCCTGCGGGTCTCTCCCCCTCACTCCCTGGCCTCGCAAACATTACCCCGTGCCCCGACACCCCCGGTCTCTCCTGCTTGGGCCATAAACGCACCTTTAACGCGACCCTGTCTCCGAGCCACATCCCGTGCTGAACCCCCTCGCTCTTTCATCTCATTCAAAGAACAGGCCCTTTTTGATAACCTCTTCCTCCCTGCCCGATTGTCCGGCTTGATCCCAGGCCATCACCTAGCCCAACAGATGCAGTTTATTGCCCCCTACAGTAGGACCTCGCCTCACATCAAAGGAGTGGGGATTAATCAATGCTTTCGCACCCCGAAGATCCGACTGATCACACACATCCCCGTTCCAAGCGGAATGTCCAGCTGCGCGATAACCACCACATGCTGAGATCGGGGTGGGAACTCTACTGTAGATATGTGTGGGAACGGGCATGCACCGGGGATTCCGAGAATGTCTTTTCTGTCCTTCAAAGAAACATTACGGATGCAGTGTATGTAATAAAGCCATAAACCTGTGTATAAGAGGCCAGGCCTCAGGGATGCGGTTAGAGCACCTCGAGAAGATACCCTGTTGTCTGATTTGACGTGTTCTGCTCCGTCGGAATAAACTCCTGTCTCCTGTCTTCCTGTCTCCAGCGCCTGCCTCTTTGTTTGGTAATCTCGAATGGTATGAGAGGCGACTAACGCCGGGCAAATACTGAAGGGTTCTTGGTCGAATTCGGCCCTACCTTTTCACAATTGGCATCCCAAACGTGGGGCCCATCAGCGACACGTGGATCCAGTGGGAGAGGTCCCAACGACAGAGTGAACGACTGCAACGATCGGGAAGTGCACCTGCCCGATAGACCCTCGTCTGGCAGCCGATCATCCGAACTTCACTGGTTCCGAGCAGACCTCTCTCGAGTGATCTACGGTCCTGACTGGGAACCATCAGGAGTGCCACAGCAATTACGGAGAATAGAGGACGATCAGGTGCTGGAAGCGGAAGACAAGAAACTGTCCATGCGGTCCGGGTAAGGTCGTGTAACACGACAAATTGCGAATTGATTGTTTGATTGTTTGAAAATACTAGTATTACTCATTTGATTGTTTCTGAGAGATTCTCTATTTGCAAACAAGCACAGAGTCGCAATACTCTGTTTAGTCTTTGCAGATAGTGAAGGGTAGGTAACGCAGGCCTTTGCCCCCTTTGTAATCCGTCGTGCCTGCTTCCCTCTCCATTTTATTGATTGTTATCCAAGCATTTACTGTTTTGGAATTGGTTCTCTTTGGATCATTCTCTATTTGCAAACAAGCACAGAGTCGCAATACTCTGTTTAGTCTTTGCAGATAGTGAAGGATAGGTAACGCAGGCTTTTACCCCCATTGTAATCCGTCGTGCCTATTTTTATCCCTCATTTGATTGATTGTTTATCCGAACATTGATCGTTCGGAATTGGTTCTCTTTGGATTATTCTCTATTCACAAATAAGCACAGAGTCGCAATACTCTGTTTAGTCCTTGCGGATAGTGAAGGATAGGTAACGCAGGCTTTTGCCCCCGTTGTAATCCGTCATGCCTATTTTTGTCCCTCATTTGATTGATTGTTTGTCCGAACATTGACTGTTTGGAATTAGTTCTCTCTTTGGGTATTCCCTATTTGCGAATACTGTAGAATAGAAATATTCTGCCTAGTCTCCGCAAAGTAGTGAAGGATAGGTAGTGCAGACTTTTGTCCCCATTGTAACCCGTCATGCCTATCTTCTCCCCATTGTTCAGTAGTTGGTTCAGCCCGGACCGTTATTAGAGGTAGATCATCCGGCTCCACCGGAGGACACCCCTAATAAAAAGGACATATATATAAAAATACGGATTAGCCGCTGTATCGTGCTAGCAAACTATAACATAAAAATCGTTAGGAAAAACAAAAGGAATCGAGCAAAATCAGTAGGCCACTGATGGGATCTTTTTGACCCCGCTAAAATAGAAACATTAGGAACAACCTCTCATGAGAAATATGAAACTAGTGAGAAGAGCCGAGCTCGACGCCATGATGGCCGCAAGACAGCTCGGCTCCGCCGCCCACCCCGCCCAAATAACGACAAACCCTATGTAAATATTATAAATATATACAACACTCCAGCAAAGTAACATGTTAAAACGTTTTATTATACAACTATTTATTATACAACTATTTACATGGCAGCCGGCTGCAACATCAATCCCCATGCATTCGCCGCCTGCTTGACACTGTAGCAATGTTGGGCTACTTTGGGCTACTTTTTAGTAGGCTTTGGGCTATAAGAAAGTCTACAAAAGCCATCAGCCGGCGAGGTAGCGTCGGTGGCGGCCTGGGGTGGAGGACCGTTGTGCGAATAGGCCGGAGGCAACCCAACGCGTCGAGGCCCGTCCCCGGATCATCCAGAGGTGATGTCCAGCAAGTTGTGTGCGGGGGATGCCTTGCTGATGGCTCCCCCCTTTGTTGCCTGGTCCAGCCATCTTGTATATCTACGCCAGGAGATGGCGTGGGGCGCCCGCGGAGAGGCGGCACGGACGGCCCCCTCTCTCCCCCCCCAGGTGGAAGTTCCTCTCCCGCACTAAGACTGCCATTAGCGTTCCACTCAACGAGCCCCCACGGTTGACTTGCCAGGGGACCCGCTCCGGTGGCCATGGTGAAGGACAGCTGCTGGGGGGCTCTCAAGATGGCGGCCGGCTCCCCGGATTTGGGCCTGGTCCACTAGGATGGCTCTGGGCTACCATGGAACTCGGATGCTTGCCTGCTCGGGCATGAGCCCCACTCTCAGTTTTAAAGATTCTACGAGAGTCGTTGGCCCTCGACTCCCGCGGGCTTCCGGTGGGGGCAACCGCCACTGTTGCTCGACTATCCCCCATGGATATGCCACTGCCCTGGGCGACCACCGCCTTATCCACATCTGGTGCCGTAGGAAAGACTGATTCAGCGCATCTGTGGAGGGATACGCCTGCTGTCCCGCTCTCCGGAGTGGCCACAACGTTGTCACAAGATGGTGGTGCTCTCATGCTGACACCAGCTTTCGTCCGAATCACTAAGAGACACTGTAGACTGCCAACTCGATCAGCTCCGGTGGGACCTCAGCGTGACCCGGTAGGGAAGATTTTGCCTTCCTCGCCTTTAAGTCGCGGCTCATGCCGCCTGTCCTTTCTGCTGGCGTTAACGGAATTTTTTTTGAACTGCCGAAAGGGATTCTGGTCCGGCCGCTAGTTATTGGAGGCATTTGAACTATACTCTGGACCCGCCCGGCCTCGACCAAAATGGCGCCAGTATGGGCGGGACTTGCAACTCCTTATGACGATTCTAGTTACTTAGCCTTGATGTTATGGGGGATGTATGCGGTCTTTGTGCACATGGCGGGCGGGGAAGAGTACTGGCTGGGCATGCGGACAATCCTATTGATGTCGTTTTTTTACTGTTGATTATTGTATTATTAAAGCTCCGAAGTAATGTTACTCATGATACTCGCCTATGGTGTGCGTATGGACGATTTTATTGTAACTGACCCTGTTATACTTTCAATTATAAAATCAACCTTCACTGATCCTGCAACCGTTTGTCACGTTTAGTTTTTTAATTAAAATGGCTCGCTCGTTACGTACTCCTATACTACAGTGTAATCTCTCCTTACCTCATGCGTTTCCCGTCTGCCCCGTGGCCGGCCTGTATGGTTGGAGGCCCGTATTTGAATGATGACATTTTTGCAATCAAGGTTTTAAAAGAAAAATATATGGAACTAGCATCATAACATTGATAAGGTTTTTTTTAAAATACCAAGCTCTGCGAACAGGAACGACCCTATACCACCGTAAACCATTTCTTTTCCTCGAATGAAAACATGAATCCGTCACCCCCCACCTTATACTGAATACCCCTGACTTTTGACCCTCTCCTACACGCGGTCTGTACTACCGCCCTCGGGCGATCTATGTAATGAACAGACTACCATTGGTTATCTTTGCCGTACTACCAGTTCCTCTGGGCTTCAATGCCGAGACATAAGGGACTGCATCCCAGAGAGATAAGTCAAGTACGTGGTAGGTAAAAACCTTTTCGTGTTTATGCGCGCTGATGTGCTTTGAGCGCTGCTCCCCCCCCCTCTTTTTCTTTTTGCAGGATACATCGGAATTTCGGCTGAAGTATGGAGAAGACCTAAAACCGCACCGTGTTCCACGCGTGGAAAATAGGCTAGCTCTGTGAGACGGTACATTATATGTAGGAGCTATCTCTGGGAGCATGACAAATTGTATGGTATGAATGTGCGCATGGGCCCTGATTTGTACGGTATGAATGCGTATGTGTGGCGCACGTCTGGGTCAATAAAAGAATGCTTTTTGTATGATTGAGGTGTTGATCGAACGGTTAATGGGATAGGAAAATTAAGCCCAAACATGATACCTACATGTGAAAGACGAATAAAAATATAGCACTTTCCTTACTTAGGAACGACTCTCTCTGGAGCGAGCGAATGGGAGAGTGGCCTACACCAGAAACTTGAAGGCTTATTTCAGTACGACGAATCCAACCCCAACCGATATCCCAAATGTACACCCAAAATAATGCGCACCAGTGAGTCAATTTATGTGCTGACTAAATAAGAAAAGTTAAGAGTACCCCGGGTTGGGGTTCATCCAAAATCCCCCTCAGCCCAGATATTAGGGATATTGTTATTTTTTTAGATTTACCCCTTCTCCTTCCACCCTCGTAGAAAAGTCAGAATTGTACCATCGCACGTCCGACTGACACCCCTCCTTTACCTCAGCTTGGATCATCATTTGCTAGATGTTGGAAGACCCCACCGTGAGTATAAGCGCGACTGGACTAGTGTCCGACCAATTAAAAAGGAGTAAGTATTTTTGAAGCGAGGTTACCAACAAAAATTGTCTACTATTAGGAAGGAAGGAGAACAAAGAGCTCGACCCCCAATATGAATTAAAGGGAATACTGAGAATACACAACATGCATGACAAAGTCCTTTTGCCCAAAATAGCTCTGTGTTCTGTCTTAGGTTTCCGTACTTGATGTATGTACTGTCGCACCCTATCTGGTATTTGTGTGTACGTAAACTATGAATTTATGTTTTCCATCAGCTTGTGTTTTTTACGTGAAACCGACCCGTACTGTTCTATATGTGTGTGCACTGAATAACCTATTATTATACACGTTTCTCTCTCTCTCTCTCTTTATGTTGTACGTGTGCTAATAGCCTATTTGGTGCACACGACGCTCTCTCCCTCTGAGGGCTCCCTTGCTCCCTTTTGAATAAATGACGACACTGTACCTCGCCGGCACAGGTATAATTGGCTTTAGACACGACAGTGTTTGAACAAATTGACAGAAACAAAACAATCGTATTTTGCCATATTACTACCTCTCCTTTCTATAAAATGATGGAACTTAATTGGCTGAGAAAGAAAGGACAGGTAAGACGACTAATGTCCCCTAATCTGACCCTTAAAAAGGGAACTATATGTCAGTGGCTTTTGTTTTAGTGCTTTAGTAACACCACCCTCATCATTCGGATTACCACCGCCCATTGCACTAAAGTAGAATGTCCGAAACGTCCCGTTTTTCCAGAATGGTCCCAGTTCTGTAACAAGCCGTCCCAGAAAATCTTAAAGACGGTAGCTGATGACCTTGTTAAAGATAAATCGTCCAAAAAACTGATAAAAGTTAGCCGTTGCTGTCAGAAAAGTAGCTGTAAGCCCATGACAATAAGCACTTCACACTTTTTATGAATTAGCAGACCTTGAAGAAAAATATAGCTCAAATAGGATTTGTTTTAGAAAAAGACAAGTCTCAACTGAAGGAGCCGGTTTGAATTCGATGAACCATGTAATTGTTGGATATCAGACTTCTTGCCACGCTCACGAATATAACAGGAATAAACACCAGACAGACATGATGTTTGAAAATAGAAAGATACTTGCAGACCTGCACCACAGCCATGATGCATGAGTTAACAGCATACACCGATGTAAGGGTTACTAAGCATCCACCCTATCGTGACCAATAAACGTTTCCCCAACTACTTGGGGTTGGGAGAGAAATTAAAGTGTGTAAACATCTTCCCCTGCCAGTTTTCTAAGACTTGTTTTTTTGTACTCATTTAAAGATAACGTGCGATCGTCGGAGGAGAGGGGCCGGACGTGACGCACAGCCTGGCTGCAGATCGGGGAATGTCTATGACCTCGACCAAGGTGGAGCCACAGAGCAAGGAGTTGCGGGACAAGGCACCATTCTCAACGTGGAAAGTGAAGGAAAGCAGGGCTGTCCAGAAGCCCCAGCATGTTGATGAGCTCGTGCCGAAAGTCCCAGCCCATTGTGCCCGATTGATGGGCCCACTTGCTTGAAATTTCTGCCCCCCCTGGTCCATTTCAGACCCGATCCCACTCCACCCTCTTTTCCCTCGGCCTCCCAAAGCACGCCCCCAACACCCCTTTTTCCATATGGAGTTTTTGAACTTGACTTAAAGAAGAAACACAGCACAAAAGATAGAATAGGGTTTGTCCCGAAAGAAGAACGGAATACGGGTACCCCGACTAAAGTACCTATGGTAGATTAGTTAGGTAACAGGACAAACAGGACTGTGGTCCGAGAGCAAAGAGTGGCCACACCCTGCAACGCGAAATCTGAATCCGAGCTGGACGCATAGCTCCACCGCCGGTGCTCAACAGTGCCAACGAAAGAAGAAGAACAATGAGAGCCTACCAGTGATGGCTCGCTGTACTAAGACACTGGAAAGACGGACCCCCTTTTTTTAACATTGCCACCTCTTGACTGTCCCTTGTATTAAGTCGAATTCCTCTCCCAACCACTTTGTATTGATTATCACCCAATTGAGCTTTCGAAACCTTACATCGGTCACTTTCAACTGTACATGGATAACTAAGAAGGTTTTAACTCTGTATCTTGATGATTGTAGAACACCAGTTATGCACATGAACATGCTGTCTAGTTTTGACCCCCATGGAGTCCAGACCTCAAGTGATAATAGACCCTATCCTGCCAGGACATTTTTGTATGACATCATGTTTGTATTCGAACGAATCTCCTACATCGTCTAATGTAATGTCCCCGCCTCCAAGGTCTAACGTATGACACAGCTAATATAATTTTGTATGCACTGTCTCCCCGCCCACCACATTGACTACATATGGTTATGTGCGATTCTGTCTGCATTGATAGCAGAATTATTTCCATCTGCCTGTAATGCATATGGGCTACCAAAGCGAATTGTATAACTAATGTCAGCTTGTACATCCTCACCTGTGACGTGAACAGGAATGAACTAACTTATGATAAAAACTGGGGACTGTGGAAAATGAGTAAAATTAGGTATCTATAAGCGGCGTTCATTTATGTTCACCACAGCCACTGTTGAAAGTACAGTGAAAATCGAGAAACAGCGGCCACGCCATCTTGTCCCTTTTAGGCCCCATCATGCACGTAAGTGGCAGCCATTTTGCGTGTCATGGCCTCTCTGCCCACTGCCAATAGCCTGCGCGTCTCTCCCCCTCACTCCCCGGCCTCGCAAACATTCCCCCGCGCCCGACACCCCCCGGTCTCTCCTGCTTGGGCCATAAACGAACCTCTAACGCGACCCTGTCTCCGAGCCACATCCCGTGCTGAACCCCCTCGCTCTTTCATCTCATTCAAAGAACAGGCCCTTTTTGATAACCTCTTTCTCCCTGCCCGATTGTCCGGCTTGATCCCAGGCCATCACCTAGCCCAACAGATGCAGTTTATTGCCCCCTACAGTAGGACCTCGCCTCACATCAAAGGAGCGGGGATTAATAAATGCTTTCGCACCCCGAAGATCCGACTGATTACACACATCCCCGTTTCCAGCGGAATGTCCAGCTGCGCGATAACCACCACATACTGAGATCGGGGTGGGAACTCTACTGTAGATATGTGTGGGAACGGGCATGGACCGGGGATTCCGAGAATGTCTTTTCTGTCCTTCAAAGAAACATTACGGATGCAGTGTATGTAATAAAGCCATAAACCTGTGTATAAGAGGCCAGGCCTCAGGGATGCGGTTAGAGCACCTCGAGAAGATACCCTGTTGTCTGATTTGACGTGTTCTGCTCCGTCGGAATAAACTCCTGTTTCCTGTCTTCCTGTCTCCAGCGCCTGCCTCTTTGTTTGGTAATCTCGAATGGTATGAGAGGCGACTAACGCCGAGCAAATACTGAAGGGTTCTTGGTCGAATTCGGCCCTACCTTTTCACACCGGCATATCTCTATTTGCATAACAAAATGCTAGTCAACATGGTTACCACCTGTTTGGAGAAAAATGTCTTTCCTTTTGATAATCAAATTTACCAACAGACCAGGGGAGTTGCGATGGGGGCCTGTTTCTCACCCAGCTATGCCTGTCTGCATATGGGACTGTGGGAGGAGCAGGTCCTCATGAAGCACTTTAAACATATCATAGATCATCATGTACCCCTGTGGTTACGTTATATAGACAACCTATTTTTTATCTGCAGGGTCTCTGAAGCACTTGCCCTACAATTCATTGAGCAGATAAATAGGAATCAGTTAAATCTCGAGTTTACTGCGAACCTTAGTAAATCCTCAGTATACTTCCTTGATGTGAAAGTATTTGTACAGGGAGAGACTATTGCTACTAGGATTTACCGCAAACCTACTGCGGGAAACTCACTGCTGCATGCAAGTAGTCATGACCCGCAACACTTAACTCAAAGCATCCTCTATGGGGACATGCTTCGGGTGCGACAAATATGCAGCAGTGATGTAGATTGTCAAAGAGCGCAGGAAAGCAGTAAACAAAGATTTTTATCAAGAGGATATTCTTCGGTGGTTATAGACAGAGCCATCAATAAACAAGACTGCTGACTAGGGATCAGGCTCTAGTAAAGAAAGAAAACAAGCAGGCAACCCCAAAGAAATTGGAGCCGTCATGCAGGGTCACACTAACTTACAATAAACAACATAGAGCCATCAGGAAAATATTAAATAAAAATTGGAATCTGGTACTAAATGATCCGGTTATAGGTGTAGATCTGTCTAAAAAAAACAATAGACATTCAGGAAGGCCAGGTCAATGGGAAACTGCCTTGTTAAGAATAGTCCAGAAATTAGGGCACCCACCAACTGGTTGTTGGCACAAAAGGGCTTTACAAAGTGTATATCGTGCAAGGCATGTAAATTTGCCAAAAACAAGACAAATTACACAACACCTTTTAAGCCTGATCCAGTGTGTAACAATAGAAAACTAAATTGTAAAACGAACCATCACAAATAAAGATCAAGCCTACCCTGTGGCAAGGCATTTTGAGATGGTTCATGGAAGTGACCCAGTACATCTCAGTTACTTTGTAATAGATTGTGTTCCTCCACTCAGAAGGGGTGAAAACCGTGAAGGCATTCTCCATCTTTTAGAAACACGATACATACTGGAGCTCAATACAAAGTCCCCGGTGGGGCTTAATGCCAGTGAGGACTTATACACTTGCCTCTAGTTTGCCGTACTCTGTGTTTCCATAAGTTAATGATATCTTTGTGCTGTAATTTCTCAACACAATGCCCTATTATAGGGATTCTTTCTTTTTTGTGGGGTTGTTGGGCAATAATGAGATCATGTAATGTGCAATAGTTTCCATGTCAATCCAAATGCATTCATTTTTATGGTGTTTTTAACTTTTGGGCACATTTGTTTGCACAGTAGCACTTTTCTTGAACCGGCTGGTTCAAGGGATCAAACATGTTTTGTTCCTTTTAAACATGTCGGCTGTGTACCACAGGCAGGTGGTAATGATATGCCCACTTGGGCTGTATTTTTCCATGGGCATGGTTATGCATTTATACAACTGATTTTTTTCATTTTGACTGATACAATATGTATATTGAGCAATACTGACAGCATCGCTTTAGCCAATAATAATTTTTTGACATTTTTGGATCAAGTAAAACATTTATGCTATTAAGGTATTAATTTTGGCATTTTTAGCTTTTTTAGATTTTTAATGTTTTTATAGATTTTAAATGCCATTAACATTATATTTTTGGGTCCTTTTTGTACAATATTTATGTACGTGTGTCCCCTACTTGCATTTATGCAGTACGATATTGTGGGATTTTATATTGTGTTACTTATTCAGGTACAGATGTAATGATAACAATTTGGAGTATAACATGCTCATGGTTTGGAAAGTATTTCTTCACTATTTATTGTGGAAACAGCTGCCAGTAATTTGAAATTTGCACTAGCACTTTAAATAGTGGGTTAAGCATACACAACGCCCGCATGCCCTCCCCTCCGCTGACTACATCCTCCTGGGAGACCTCAACTTCCATCTGGAAAACAACAACGACCGCAACTCCAGCACCCTGCTCGACAACCTCGCCAACCTGGGACTCAAGCAACTGGTGTCCACCCCCACCCACCGCGCCGGACACACACTCGACGCAGTCTTCTCCTCCAGCAAAGACGTCAGCTTCAGCCACGCCACTGAGCTTCAATGGACGGACCACAGCTGCGTCCACTTCACCTTCAAGAGAACGACGACCCACCACCACCAGCAACAGACCGCCCGCAGAAGCTGGAACAAGATCACAGCAGACCAGCTCGCCACGTCCCTGAGCCAGCACCCTCCTGCCAGCTCAGCAGACCCCAGCCAGGCCGCCAACAACCTCACGAAGTGGATCAGCATCTGCGCGGACGAGCTCGCCCCTCTGAGGACCCCGCCTAGCAGACCCGGCAGCAAGAAGGCCCCATGGTTCACCGACGAACTCAAGAGCTCCAAGAAGAACTGCCGAGCCCTCGAGAAAGTCTGGAGAAGGGAACCGACACCGGACAACAGGACCTCCTTCAAACTTGCCACCCGGAAACACCACCAGCTGATCCGCGCCGCCAAGAAAACAGCTTTCAAGGACCGGCTGGACAACAACGCACACAACTGCAAGGAACTCTTCAACATCGTGAAAGAGCTTTCCAACCCCAGCGCAGGAAACAACGACATCACCCCATCGCAAGACCTCTGCAACTCCCTCGCTTCATACTTCCACAACAAGATCGCCGACATACACAACAGCTTCAACAACCAACCAACGCACACCATGACCGAACAACCACCCCCCACCACCACCCTCCACGCCTGGACCCCGCTCAGCACCGAAGACACCATCCGCACGATGAACTCCATCCACTCCGGATCACCGACCGACCCCTGCCCTCACCACGTCTTCAACAAGGCCGACGCTGTCATCGCACCCCACCTGCGAGACATCATCAACACATCCTTCGACACCGCCACCTTCCCCGAGAGCTGGAAGCACGCCGAACTCAGCGCTCTTCTCAAAAAACCCACAGCGGACCCCTCCGAACTCAAGAATTACCGCCCCATCTCGCTCCTCCCGTTTCCAGCCAAAGTCATCGAGAAGATCGTCAACAAGCAGATGGCCGCCTTCCTCGAGACGAACGGATCCCTCGACCCCTCACAGTCCGGCTTCAGAGCCAACCACAGCACCGAGACCGCCCTCATTGCCGCCACCGATGACATCCGAGCCCTGATGGACAATGGAGAAACAGCGGCCCTCATCCTCCTAGACCTCTCCGCGGCATTCGACACGGTCTGCCACCGCACCCTAGTACGGCGCCTCAGCAACATCGGCATCCAGGACAAGGCGCTGGAATGGATCATCTCCTTCCTCGACGGAAGAACACAGAGAGTCCGCCTACCACCGTACAAGTCAGAGGCCTCCGAAGTCATCTGCGGCGTCCCCCAAGGATCATCCCTGAGCCCCACCCTCTTCAACGTCTACATGAGCCCCCTCGCGGCCATCGTACGCAAACACAACCTCAGCATAATCTCCTACGCCGACGACACCCAGCTGATCCTCTCCCTGACCAACGACCCCGCCGCCGCCAGAGCCAACCTGCACGAAGGGATGAAAGAGGTAGCCGAGTGGATGACGACCAGCCGCCTGAAACTGAACTCGGACAAGACGGAGGTCCTCATCCTGGGCTCCTCACCCTCCGCCTGGGACGACTCCTGGTGGCCCCCCGCCCTGGGCACCGCACCCAAACCGACTGACCATGCACGAAACCTGGGCGTCATCCTGGACTCCTCCCTCTCCATGACCAGGCAAGTCAACAACGTCTCCTCGGCGTGCTTCAACATCCTACGCATGCTACGGAAGATCTTCTGGTGGATCCCCACCGAGACCAGGAAGACCGTCACCCAGGCCCTCGTCACCAGCCGACTGGACTACGGCAACGCCCTCTACGCCGGTACCACCGCCAAGCTCCAGAAGAGACTCCAGCGGATCCAGAACGCCTCAGCCAGACTCATCCTCGACATCCCACGAACCAGTCACATCTCCGGACATCTGAAAGACCTTCACTGGCTCCCCGTCAACAAAAGAATCACCTTCCGCCTCCTCACCCACGCACACAAAGCCCTACACGACCAAGGCCCGAGCTACCTCAACAGCCGAGTCAACTTCTACGCTCCCAAACGCCACCTCCGATCAGCCAACCACGCCCTCGCCGCCGTCCCCCGCATCCGAAGAGCGACTACAGGAGGAAGGTCCTTCTCCTACCTGGCTGCCAAGACCTGGAACTCCCTCCCGACCGACCTGCGCCTGACCCAAGACCACCTCTCCTTCAGGAAGAAGCTGAAGACCTGGCTGTTCGAGCAGTAGCGGCACCGCCCCCCCCCCCCCAGCGCCTTGAGACCCTACGGGTATGTAGCGCGCTTTATAAGTGTCAATGATTGATTGATTGAACGCGTCATGTGATCAAGGCCCAGGTGGGTCTGAAACGTGTCGTGGCAGCGATGCAGGGTGATTAAATAAAGAAAATACCTGGCACGAAGAACTTTGGGTCCGCATTCATCTTTCCAATATGAGAGTGAAGTTACGGATGAAAAAGTGCAATATATATATATGTATTTATGATTTCCAAATAATCCAAGACATACTGACCCCCAGCCGGAGGGCTGAAGCTTCTTACCAGGTGTCTTGTTTGCCACCTATAATAGCAAATATACCTCTAACTACCTATTTTAACCCCTTTCGTGCTCGTGACGGAACCATTCCGTCATGAGCCACGGTGGGGCTGTGCTGGTGACGGAATGGTTCCGTCAAGGCGCGGCGCGATCTATTGAGCAGGCGGGGCCGTGACGGAACCATTCCGTCACAAGCACAGCGCCACCGCTGCTCATGACGGAGTGGTTCCATCACGAGCATGGCGGTGCCGCTCGGTCCCCCCAGCCCCCTAGCGCTGCGGCGGAATTACCGCCACGGCCAAGGGGTTAATCAGAAAAAGGAGGTGAGTCACAGCGCATCAACTTTTCTGTGACATTTATTCCGTAATTTTTGGCTGAAAGTCTGACACACTTCGACCATAATGGGGGTCTTAATTATGTCATAATTCCCAAAAAAGTGCACATAAATACACCCAAAATAAAGTGAGACACAAATAACAGGCTCTGATCATGGTCGGCCAAAGGTATAGTGTTTCCATTATCAATGTATATATGTTCAGCTTTAAAATTCAATATACTACATGTTGCTGGTACTCTTTTAACACAGAGCCATACATTGTAACATCAGTTTACTGTGTGTTGCAATTTATACAACACAATAAACAATGAAGAAAGACTTCAGGTCAAAGTATTCATTCTTTTATTCTATTTCAAGAGAAAACACATACAGATAATGCTCAGTTGAGGTTAGCCACTGTGGCATTAGATACTAAAACAAGGGGATACCTAACAATTTTATAACACTATAATGTCCAATTTCTGTGTTGCAATGACTTGGGAAGAAAGACTCCTGGTCAGGCTATTCTATTGTCAATCTAATTCACCTGACAACACAGTCAGTATTTTATCAGTATTTGGCAAAATGACACTACAAAAATGACAAGGGGATACCCATGTGAATCTTATTGAGTCCACAATCGATCAAACTGTAGTCTGTGTGATCCAAAATGATATATTGTGTGATGTGGAGGCTATATCTTGCATGCATTGGACAATGTCATAAATTACATTAAAATCAACATACTATCATATATAAGACAGATACAGTAGCCGTTATTCATGGAACCATTACAGTTCATTATTACTTATAGTATGCAGACAAAAATTCAAAGGAGAATTTTACATAAGCATTGGATAATCCTCAGGAATAATAACTTGTTGCATGAAATTGTAGTAGCATACCCTGCTGTAATATTTAGGAAAAGCACCTCCCTCCAGTACATATTAGTACATAGTTATAAGTCCGCAATCTCCACAACATTGAAGAATCCTCAGGAATGATGACTTGTTGAATGAAATTGTAGGATC
Organism: Lissotriton helveticus; assembly: GCF_964261635.1. Classification (NCBI taxonomy): domain Eukaryota; kingdom Metazoa; phylum Chordata; class Amphibia; order Caudata; family Salamandridae; genus Lissotriton; species Lissotriton helveticus. Next base: position 1,646,707,000 of record NC_136063.1, on the reverse strand, counting down.
ATATACCGCTATACGTTTCTGGAAAAGTACCTACCTGAAGTACAGATTTGTATACAGCTATTTTTCCCCAATCTCCACAGATGGCTCACTCCAACATAAAAGTACTTCAATTGCGGTCATTGCGAGGCTTGTAAATTCAGTGTACACACGAAAGGCTTTGTTTATAAAGCACAAAAATTACCCCAATGTTTGTCCTCACACAATCAATTAAGAAAAAAAAAAGTCTGCTTGCTTAATTAACTGAGATGAGCCCCAAGATTATTCAAATTCCCAAGTTTTTTTTTTTTTGTTTGTAATTTTTTTAAAGACCTTTATTGCACACTTCAGGAATAACACAGCAATTGGCCTACAACCCCCTGGGCCAGCCGCATCAATTACTAGCATCTTTCAACGTTATATTGGTAACACAGCCCTTTAGCCGACATCCCTGGGGTCCGGCGGCGTTGTGATGAATGGTGCACATAGTTTATGCAATGTGTATATCGGAGCATCGAAAAGGCCTATATTTTTCTCATTGCAGCCTGTCTTGTCTCATAATATACTCATATAAAACTGTAAACAAACAAACTCGCCGACATTCAGCACGACAATAGTCCCAGCAGGTATAAGAGTAAAGGCACGCGTGGGATCGGAGTAGACCCACAGTGTATCAAATAAAAAGTCTCACCATGTATTCAACTTTGGCCCAAAGATGTTCTCACTATTCCCACTCTCCCTCCATTTCCTCGTCAGAGCCAGTATCATCATCTTCCGGTAGTGGATCACATAGGTCACCCCTGCATGAGTTCCATGAGGACCAAACCTTGTTCCATTTACGAGGGCAAGTCCTATTTACATATACTGTCCGTTCTGTAAGCATTAATAGGTCCATGTTTCTGCACCACTGCGCCACTGTGGGCAGCTCTGGGGACCCCCATTTTTGTGCTATGTCTCGTTTCGCCACTAGCATGGCTAAAGTATCCCATATCAGCCCGTACCTGGATAGATCATTTGGCTCCCAGATATTTAACAGGCACTTTCGTGGTTCAGGAGTCAGTGACACCTCCAGTGTTTGTGACATTGTGCACATCACTTGGCGCCAGTAGGCGGCGATTAGTGGGCAATCCCAAAGGGTATGAAACAGTGTGCCTTCCTCCCTACAGCCCCGAAGACAGTAGGGATGCAGAGCTCTGTTTAATTTATGTAATTTGGTTCTTGTATAGTATATGCGGTGCAGGATTTTTAATTGGACTAGCTTGAGCCTGGATGAGATTCCCACCTCTTTTGGGGATGCCAACGCCTCATTCCATTCTGTCTCATCCATGTCCCCCAGCTCGCCCACCCATTTTTCGCGCAGTTTCAGCGTAGGGTCTGGTTGGTTATTCAATCGTTTTTTATAGGTAAGGGAGGTGGCGCTGTTTTGCATATAATCTGTAAGCAATCTATTCTCCAGCGGGGAATATTCCGGGACCTCACTGTCTAGTGGCATCGCCTGTAACAATGCGTGCCTTATCTGCACGTATCTATAGGTTTCTTTTGGGCCTAAGTTGTACTGTTGCTGGAGAAGGGAGAACGGGACCACTGCTCCCCTGTCCCACAGGTCCCCCACCGTGGATATTCCAATGTTATCCCATTGCGTGAACCCTTTACTCCTCCTCAGCTGCCCCAACGCCTTAGTGTCCCAGAGTGGAGTAAGTTTAGTGATGGTATCCCTCCACCCCAGCTTCGCCTGCGCCGCGTGCCACAGCATGACCGTGTGTTTCATGGGTCCGATCAGTCGAGCCACCTGACCTCTGTTGTAGAGTACTGAAAGCATATAATCCGTGCCTAGGTGTGCCCTATCTTCCCTGTAGGCGGGGTCATCTCGAGGCAGATGTATCCACTGGTTGATGATTTTAAGCTGGGCGGCCCAGTAGTACAATTGCAAGTTCGGCAGAGCAATCCCTCCCTCATACCAACTCTTGGTCAGCTTGACTTGGGCGATACGTGCCGGCCTGTTGCCCCAGAGCAGGTTGGACACCAAGGCTTGTACCTGACGAAAGTAAATCGGTCGGACAGGGTAGGGTGAATTTTCTAGTGCATATAAGAACCTCGGAAGTGCCATCATTTTATAAAGCGCCGCTCTGCCCAGGAGCGTCAGCGGCAATGAAGCCCAGTGTTTAACATCAGTACGGAGCCGGGACATGGGTGGAAGCAAATTTTTATCGAAAAAATCTGTTCGGTTGTCAGTTATGTGAATACCCAAGTATTTAAAAGATGATGTGGTTAGTTGCAGCGAGCATTGTATACCGAGCTGCGGTGCGGCCCCCCTTAGCACTTAGAGGATAGACTTTGACCAATTAATAGTATAGCCCGAGGAAGTCCCATAGTCGTCACACAGGGCCAACAGAGCTGGTATTCTTCTTTCTGGGTCCGTAAGGTACACCAACATATCATCGGTGTATAAGGTCACGCGGTCCTCCCATCCCTCTCTCCAGTTGATACCTCTCAATAACGGTGTATTTCTGATCAGTGTCGCCAGTGGTTCCAAAACAAGGGCAAACAGCAAGGGGGAGAGGGGACAGCCCTGTCGAGTCCCTCTCGCCAGACAAATCGTGCGAGAGATGTGACCGTTGGCTGTGACATGTGCAACCGGATTAGCATATAGGAGACGTACCCAAGCTATGAACTTGGGGCCAAAGCCCATACGTGTCAGGACTGCAAAGAGATGCGCCACTCAACCATATCAAACACCATCTTTGCGTCTAGTGAAAGGATCACAGCTGGTTCTGTTAGCGACGGAGCCCGCACCATCACCCCATGTACTCGCCTGAGGTTGAGGGCAGTGATTCGGTTCGGCATGAAGCCTGATTGGTCGGGGTGTATCAGCAGTGTGAGACAGGGCATCAATCTCGTGGCTAGCACCTTCGCGAGGATTTTGGCTTCGGCGTTGATGAGAGAAATTGGGCGGTAGGACGTGCAAGCTGCGGGTGGCTTGCCGGGTTTCAGGATTGCCACTATGGTGGCTGTCCATTGGTCTATGGGGAGTTTTGCCTTCTCTCGGCTCTCTGTATACATATCTGTTAGGGGCGCTCCAAGTGTGTCTGACATAAGCTTGTACCATTCTATGGGAATCCCATTCGGGCCTGCCGCTTTACCTGATTGTAACGCGTGGATTGCCGATTGTATTTCCTCAACAGAGAGGTCGGCTTCCAGGTCTTGGGTCGTGTCTAGTGTAAGCATTGGGATCTCTATGTGTTGCATAGAATGCAAGGCAGCATCTTCTGTGATCTCCCAAACTGGGGTGTATACTTCCTCAAAGTGGTCTGCTAGTATATTCACAATCTCATTGGGGTGTGTTTTAAGTTGACCCGTGTTGGTGTGTAACTGCTAAATGCCTCTTCCGCTCCTGTCTTTCTTGTCTTACCAGGCTAACATCTTTCCTGCCTTATCTCCCACCTCATAGACTCTGTGGGCCGTAGCCGAGATATTATTCAGCACCTGCAGTCTAAGATGTTCCCTGTGTCGCTGCTGGCATAACTGTAAAGTGTGAGTTGTATCTGTCGTGGGATCTGCCGTCTGAGCCACAGTGGCTGCATGTAAGGAATGTTCTAATTCCTCAAGTTCCTGACTCTGTGCTCTCCTATGTCCTGCAATGGAGGCAATTGCCTGCCCACGATGAACTGTTTTATATGCCTCCCATAGGATCGAGGGGGAGGACACTGAACCCCTATTCTCGGCAAAATAATGTGTTGTCACCTTTTTCAGATCTTTCCTGATGTTCTGGATTTTTAGGAGGTTAGGGTGTATGGGGTAAATCCTTCTGCGAGTCTTTTCCTGACAGCGTAGTGCCAACACTATCGGAGAGTGGTCCGAGATTCCCCTGGGCAGGATCTCGATAGTATCGATGTCTTGCACTCCATCTCCCATCCCCAAGTAATAGTCGATTCGAGATAGACTATTGTGTACTGCGGAGTGATAGGTGTACTGTCTCGCATTTGGGTGTCCTTGGCGCCTGAGATCTATCAAGCCCATGGCCCCAAGAAACCTTGTAGGTTAGTGGGACCGGGTGTATGTGACCTGACTGGGAATTTATCTAGTGTGGGATCCATCTCTGCGTTGAAGTCTCCGCCGAGGAGTGTCTCTCCCTCCGGGAGTTTGAGCAGGAATTCTCCTAGTGCCGGCAGGGCCACTGTAAGTAGTGCCGGTGGGATGTAAATTGATACAATGTTTAGGAGCCGACCCTCCCACTGCCCGTGTACTGCAGCAAAGCGGCCCTGATCGTCTACCGCATGGCGCAACAGAATAAAGGGAGAGGTCTTCTTCAAAAGAATACCTGTACCCCTAGAACCAGAAGTGTACTCCGAGTGCGCCACCATTTTGTATCCCCTACGGTCTTACAAGTTTTGCCCGTGAGGTGTGTCTCTTGTAGTAATATCAAATGTGGGTTCTGGCGTTTGAGGGCCTGTAACACTAGTCCTCTCTTAATTTTATCACCCAGTCCCCGCACGTTCCAGGTCAATATCTTCAGGGGTGAGGCATCTACCTGTCGTAATACGCCGCTAGAAGCGGTCTCCTGTGAGTGTCGTGACATGGTGAGGTGTGTCAAATTTGGGCCTCCGTGTTGCACCCAACCGTGCTGTGAGTCGCATATCCCTGTGAGTGGATCGTGTGTGTTCCAGGTCGTGCCGTGTCCTGTCGTGCAACACAATAACTAAAACAGTTGAACATTCCCTTCCCAACCCCCTCCCTACCTCCCTGGTACACGGACATAGAACCGCCCGCCTCCTAACTTAGCAGAGCGCATAGTCCCATCCCAACCCATTGTACTTGCTTGTAGGGGTAAGTAGTTCAGTGATGGCAGCGGCCCCATCTGCCCTCTTCTGCCTCCTTCAGAGTGGAGTCCAAGGGCCGTACGCCTACCATGTTAAATGATTGTTGCCAGTGTCAGTGTAGCCGGGCGTTCATGACTCGGGCTGTTCTCCTTCCTCCAGACCCGTCTCCGAGAACATGTCCTGACATGCCGCCAGCCGTCCAGCCATTCTCGTGCCGCTTCAGGAGTGTCAAAGAACCATGCTTTGTGATTATCAACGACTCTCAATTTCGCCAGGAAGAGCATGGAATAGAGCAACTCCTTTGCCCGCAAGGCTTTTTTAATGTCTGCATAAGTCTTCCGGCACCGGGCCACTTCGGCTGTGTAATCTGGAAAGAAGGCAATGGTGGAATTCTGTATTTTAATAGGCGGTGAGACCCTTGCTGTCTGGAGTATGGCGTCTCTGTCACAGAAGTTGAAGAGTCTAGCTAATACTGGCCGCGGTGGTGCCCCCAGTTTCGGTACTCCACCGGGGACCCTATGCGCCCTTTCGACGGAGAAGAAGTGGGAGAGAACCTTTGGTTGTAACTTTGTCTTAATTAGGTCCTCAACGTAGAGATCCATCGTTCGCTTGCCTTCTGACTCTGGTATGCCAAGGATTCGTACGTTGTTCCACCGCGAGCGACCCTCCTGGTCGTCCAGCCTCTCCTGGAGTTTCTTGGTGACTGTGTCCATGCGTTCCATGGCCAGTTGCAGTTCGGAGGTGTCTACCACCAAGGATTTTGTGACCACTTCCACCAGCGCCACCCGCTCCGTCATCTTGTGTAAGTCCGCCCTCAGCAGGCCAACGTCTGTAGAGATGGATCCCACCGTCGTTTGTACGCTAGATAGCATTTTCATTAGGTCTTCCAATGTCACCTTCTTGGCGCCATCCCCCTCTGAGCCCTTGCCGGTGGAAGGGAGCCCTTCCGGGTGTTGCGCGGTGGTCTTATCGAAGGCGTATTTTTCAAGTTTCGACTGTGCCGCGTTATTCCTGGGTTCCCTTCCCGCCATGGCTTCAGTTTATGGTCCTGATGCTGGGCTAAGACGGCCGCGTAGCAATACTCAGGTACCTCAATCGTCCTGGGGCTTGAGGCAGCGTGGATGGTGGCCTAAAGCGCAAGGATTGGCCGCCGAGGCGCAGGAGACAAAATGGCGTTGCGTCCTGGGGGTCCCACGTCACCAAGGAGTATGTTGTTATTTTGGCGCGCTCAATCAAGACTGCACGACGCCAGTGTTACCGCAGTGCCTCCCCTACTGTACCGAAATCTGTAGATGTTTTAGTCCCCAGTTACCATGCAGCCCAGCAGGTATGGCGGGTCTCCCCTAGGGCAACGTACACACCCCAGCCATATTGCCTGTCCCGTTGTGTGGCTGTGGGTGCCACTGGAGCTCACCGGTGCCAGCAAAAAGTCTCTGTCCACCCGTTAGCGGAAGCGGGTCCCTCGTCAGGCGACACCCCACGCTGCCATTATGTGAGATGCCATAGGGAGTGTGGCGTGGATCACCCGGTGCCTGTCAGCCGGCACGTCGCGTGGGACCCCTTGTCTCTCTGGGCCTCACACGGGCCCCTCACAGGATTTAGTGCCTTAACCACTTGGCTGCTAAGGGGTATGCATGTAGGTCCATTGACTTTCCATTGAAATCAATGGGCCCTACATGACGAGCTGGGCTCGTCATGAGCGTCGAAGGGGTTAAAGAATTTGGGTGCCCCAGGGGGGCCATGGGGAGGCAAGAACAAGTGCGACTATCGAAGTGAACCAGCAAGGCGGCCGACAAGCCTCTTCCCCCAGCCCGTATATTGCGCTGTAAGTGCGCCGCCGTCGGGGCTCTGCACACCGCCTCTCCGGTGCTGAAGGCGCTCGCGGGGACAGCAGGCAAGAATGCCGTAGGGTGTCGATGCAGCCGTGTCCCCTGCGCTACTCCATTTCTCATGCAGACTTCACCCGCGGCTCGTCTCTGTCCTGCCGCGACTTCCGGTGATCGCTCCCGTCTCGTGGGGACTTCCGGTCGGGCTACGGCACAGCGCAAGCTCGGTGCATCCGGGACGTGGAAGGGCCCACACTTTCGCCGCGCTTCACTCCAGGCTTCACACGTCGGATCAGGTCCGGAGTGGCGGCGGACGGTGCCTCTCGGTTTCTCCCCTCTGGATCAGCTTCTGGAGGAGTAATTTCGCCGGATTAATGATTGGATTTATGCAATGAGGCCGCCTCGTTCACAGAGCTCTTTAGCTACGCCGCCATCTCGGTCCGCTGGTAGCCACGCCCCCTCCAAATTCCCAAGTTTTGAGACCTTTTCTTAAACTGAGGTGGATAGATTCAACTCTTATGCATAAGGGTTAAAATTCCAAATTTTATGTGAAAGATAGGAAAAAGCCCTTCCTCCTTTATGTCTAAAGTTTATATGGGGTCCTAAAAGAATGTGAGCCTTAGCTGAACACAGGGGTCAGCTAGGCTTATTAACTAGAAGTTTCTCAGCTAAGGCTTTGGGTTCCTTCTCACAGAAGGTTTTATGAGCTAGACGAGTCCTTTTAAACATGATCCTCTTCTCTCCCTGCAGCCAATTTAAATATTTTAAGGTTGAAGACACTGGTACCCATAAAAAGCCTGGTTGCCCAATTTTGAACTTGTTGCAACCTCATGATACAATTTGCAGGGAGACTCAAATATAGTGCATTGTAGTAGTCTAAAAATATAGACTGCGTGCCTTGCCTTGACCACTAACTTGTGAGTTTTTTTCAGAAAATAAGGTGAAACCTTTTCTAACATTCTTAAATTGAGAAAGCATGAGTCTGAAACCTTGTTAATTTGTTTATTTAGACTTTATTAATGTCTACCACTCCCTGTGTTCTTGAGGGCCAACAATTGGGATTGTGGGAGTTTGATGAATCACAAAAGAACAGAATCCTCATTTTATCCCAATTTAATCTCAATTCACTCTTACCCATTCAATGGGCCACTCCTTGCAACCAATATTGAACATTTGTGACTGCTGATTGTTCGTCTCTGATTGACAGGACACTGGGGAGATGTTTATCTATATATATAAAAACAAATGTAGGTCTGTCTGTCTGTCTGTCCTTTATGCATTACTACACAATTCATCCGATCGCCATGAAACTTTGGGAAGTTGTTGAGTACACTCCCGCGAAGGTTTCTGGCATATTTATTTTTTAAATATCGGCCCCCCAGGGCCCTCATAATCTTTCGAATACTGATGTACGCACCAGACGGAAAAACAAAAAATCGTGTATCCACAAGCACTCGAATAAATAAATAGAATTAAAACAACCCTTTGAAATGTTTTCCATATTAAAATGAATAAGTTTAATTAAAAATGACACAATGTAAATTGAATGTTATCATAACGAGTTTCCTTGAATTTCCTTTCTTTGGAGATCGCAGCAACGCGCAACGGGTAAGCTAGTATTAAATAAAGTATGGCTCAAAATGAAGCCTTGTGGAAACTCTGCAACTCAGTGATCTTTTTTTCAACACAAAAAAACACATTCTGCAGGTTTGAGTGTGGTTTTAGAGGAAGGATATTAGCCAATCCAGCATCCTACCCTGAACCCCAATCAAAATATTTCCATTCAAGAGAATAGTGTTTGCAACTGTGTCAACACACAGCACTAACATCCAACACCAGTCAGGGGCATAGCTTCAAGGCAGGTGTTTGGGGTGTGATACCCCCAAATAAATGCATTCTTGGCTTGACAGTTGAGTTAAGGGGCCTTGAGTTGGGTCTCACGTGCCTTTGTTGGTTCTCGTTTTACTAAAGGTTTTAAGATGGTACTTTTTTTTTTATCAGGAAGTTAGATAGGGGTCCACCTACTGAAAATCAGTATTGAACTTGTTCCTCATGGGAACAGTGTATTTCATACATGGTCATCCCTCCACACTTCAGCATACTGTTTATTATGGCCTAATTATATGTTTGGTGGTAAAGGAACTGGTGCCAAAATGGCATCAGAAACCCCATCTCTTCACTGGTGGTCCGCCTGCTGTACTACGACATTGGCGAAAGACCACCGGAGCACTGCCACCACTCCAGCCAGTCTCCGACCGCCTCAACAGCACCATGGGGAAAGTAGCTGTCAGAGGGCCGTAAAGACAAGTTCACCACTGTCAGAATTACTTGTTGGCTTGCCATCGAACTGACCGTGACGGAAAGACTGCCTGCTTTGATTCAGCAGAATCAAAGGAATTGTGGTGCATACTCTCCCATTTCCTTTTGTTACCTTCAGTCTCCCACATGGATCCCTTCCTCCAGGCCCCCCCTTCACAGCAGCATCTTGAACCCCAAAGAAAATGACCCTGTTGGTGCTAAAATCCAGGTAAGTCCGTTTTGCAGTTATTACTCATTGAGTGGACTGGGCACATATGTACCAGACTGCAGCAATGGGAAAGTACTCGTAGTAGATATTTTTTCACATGTGTAATGCATGTGTGTACATTTAACACTTATACAGTCAAAATATACACACGTGACAAAATGTTCCCCGTCATCAGAAACACCGTCGCTGGTGTAGCGATAACATCATAATATGGTGGGACAGAGACTGTAGCTCCGGTAGTCTTGTTGGGACCGCCGCCATAACAGTAAGGTGGTAAGAATGCCAAACTCATAATCAGACACTTAGTCAAGAAACGTATGATTCACACCACCCGAATCTCACTGACTAAGTTATGCTCCTGATATCAGTGCTCCAACCCGTATCCAGAAGCATTTTTATTTCATTGGGCACCACTACGAAAGTCTTTTCTGTTGAATTAAATAGCCTAGAACTCTCTTGGATTTAATTAAGTATGTCATTAATTTCTAAATGTGATTTTATAGATGTCATGGAGTAAAAGAGTAGGGTATGAGTCTAATAGTAGGGGGGTGAGACCAAAAAGAGGAGGGAGATGATGCAACTTGGGAAACAGAAGGAGGCAGTAAGATAGACAGGTGGAGAAGAAAAGAGTGCAGACAAAATGATGAGAGTGATTGGTGTGGTCTAGAGAGAGGAATAGTTTGAGGTAGAGAGCACACAATGGAGGAAAATAATGAACATTTGGTGGGAACAGCTTGGGGTGAAAGACAAAAATATTGAGGGGATTGAGGAGCATAGGGTGGAAAGAATGAGAAAGAGACAAGCAAGTGTTTGGTGTGGAGAAGAGGGAAGTATGAGCTAGAGAAGGGAAATTGTGTGGAGTGAAAGAGAGGGGGAGGAGAATAAGATACAGTATAGATAAAAGTAGAGCACAGTAAGCGAAGAGAAAGGCCAGTGAACGGATAGTACAGAGAGGAGGTAGAGCAGCCAGGCAGGTCCTCTCACTGAATGAATTCGCATGGACTCTGAATAATGTATTATAAGAGGAATGAAAGGGAAAAGAGAGCGAGAAGGAGAAAACGCTTTTCTGTGATTCGTTAAGTATTGCAGTGGTTCTGGAGCATTTCATAGCTTTATAAAAAGAAGCTGGCTGAGGCCAAAAAGCACAAGATGGAGTTTGTGCAGTCTGTCACATTATTTTATCATTTAGCGATTACTGAGAGCACAATTTATTTGACATCAACACATCAGTCCAGGACATGATCAGGCCTGTCACTGAAGGAATGATTTGAGAGTACAAATTAACGGACAAGTCAGTCATGTTCATTTTAAACAGTCTGCGGTTTCCAGGCGGCACCTAATGGTAATTGACAGGGTGGGTGGGGAGAGCAGGGATGTGCATTGGAAGCAAGTGAAGAAAGTGGTGATTTCATGGAAATGTAGTGAACATTACCTGTGTAACTCTTGCTTTCTCGTCACCTTCATTACCTACACCGTACTGAATTTAGCAGTAGTTTGTCTTACTCTCCGAGGATCTGTCCAAGTCCTGCAGTTGGTGAGGATTGGTGTTACTGTTGCCAGGTGCTCACCAGTCCAAAACCATGACACAGAGCTCAGCTAAAACAACTCTCTGGCTGAAATGCTAAAAGCAGCTACACAGCAGAAACACGTGCATTGTATCTGTTTTTAGCAGGGCTCACCAACCTTTTCTTTAGTGAGAGATACTTCTGATCATTGAAAATTATTGTGAGCTACTGAAGGTAAAGCCACTCGCAGAATGTTACCACCAGTAACCACCACACCCAGCCTCATAACTTTAAGCATAATGTGTATAGATCCAGATACTATGGTTTGGACAAAATAATGTAACTAGGGGTACTATGACATGTCTGCCATGTGTGTCAGTGACAGCGTGGTATTTTGGGAATGTATGCACATGGGTGCATATGATTGGGATAAATGTGTTTAGGTGACAGAAAGCCTGTGTCGTTTGTACTTGTTCCACAGGACATACCTTTAGACATATGTGGCATCGTTACATGTAGAACACAAACAGCAGAAAACTGAAGCATTTAGATTTTCCCCAATTTCAAGGTGTCACATTTACTAACAGGAGGCATCATGCACCAAGTGGCCTGTAGAGATGGTGCCACATTTATAACAGAATAATACAGCCATTTGTTTAAATCGGAGGAAGATAATGTGAAGAAACATGCTGCATAACATATAGGATTCAATTGACTTCATTGGAATTTGAGAAAAGTATTGACTTAATGTTTCATAAAAATATTTGTCTTCACTTTAAATTTCTCCCATTTAAACAAATGACTGCATTTTTCACCAGGAAACATAATTTTGGAATCGCATTCCAATATTGTGGTGACAAGGCCTTTTATTAAAGAATTAAATACCTCAGTGGTTCTGTCCTTCACCTGTGTACCCCTTTCCCAACTAGTCATAGGAATGGACAGAACTATTTATGCTTGCTGTCCCCCATCCTTTGACGAATTGGGAAAGGGTGGGGCGGTGAGGCAGCTTAAGAATAATTGACAAGCAGCCCCGGGAAGTACAATGCCGATTCTGTACATGACACTGCCTCCAGTCATTAGTAGGCAGCTTCTAAGGTCCCTAGGTATTGTAGGACACTAATGGCACCTAAGGGCTACTTAAAAAAATTACCACTACTTTTAATATTTTATTGCCATATGTGCACTAGAGCATGTGGCTCAAGACAATGCCGATTGCCTGCTTGACGTCCATGTGCGAGCTTCATATCAGGCATGCAGTCCAAGGCACTGTGTTAGTGCATTTTAAAAGAAACGTGGATGGTAATTGCCTTTTGCAATTACTATCCACATGGCTTATAAAACTGGAAGGGTGGAGCTCCTGTGCCCATCATCAGGAGCTGCCTCTGTTATTCAACGAGCTCATGTACAAGATGTACAGCTTACATTTTGTGCAAGCTGAAGTCTCTGAATAGATATATTGGGAAGTCATGCATATAAGGAATTACCATAGGTAAATGTACATCAACCACCAACTGCTGTAAGCTTTAGTGATAGGAGAAGGAAGTAACAGGACCTTCGTAAATGAAATAGATTACTACTCACAACAGCATTTATTTTGGGTAGAATTACTTATCTCGTATCCTTAAAATCCTCTATAGCTCCATTTACAGTGGCATAAAAATCATTCACATTTGCCCAACCTCTGTAGTATCTCTGGTGACACTAACATTTTAACTATAGCAAGACGCTAAAAAATCCAAACCTTAAAACTATCCTGCAGTTTTTCTCGGAAGCAGTACCCAACCTATCAACCAACTAACCTGTTAGCTAAGAACACAAAACAATCTCATATCTTTCGGGAAACAATTAAACATTGTTTTTTTCTACACCTAGACTAATGGGGTCTAGGAAGTTTCTAGATATACTGCCGACATTTCTGCTGTCACTTTACTGTCTGTTCTGAAAGTTGTGTTAACTAATTCTTGATCCTTGTACAGCTCTTCAATACTACTTGGTGTAGGCATACTATAGAACACGGTTAACTATGGAAATATCTGCATAAAATAAAACCCCAGTTGTATTTTACCTTGGTGGGGATTTTTAGATATTGGCCAAAAAGGAATGCAAGATGATGTTTTCGACTTCATACCTTTCCCTAGGGCCAGATTCACAAAGGTAAACATGCACTTTTGTTTAAGTTTACAATTGTTTGACATTCACAAAGGTATTTACGAGTATTATCTTCATGATTGCACACTATCTGTGTATGTGTGGAGACTCTGCACTCATAAAGATATTACTCGCAAATCCCTTTGTGAATAGCAAACTTGAACTGTAAACTTACAACAAAGGTGTAAGTTTACTTATGTGAATCAGGCCCTCAGCCTTGAAATCATTAGGGCGGTTCAAGAGATCAATTCAAGGTTTGAGAGTGGAGGTGAGGTAATTTCTCACAGGAAACAAATTTAATGGAGTGGGCAGGAGAGTGATAAGAAGATATAGATGTAGAAATTGATGGGCAAGTGATCAGACTAAATTGAGAGGGCTATTGAGGGAAAAGAAAAAGAGAAGTATGCGCAGTGTTTGAAATTTTGATTTGTGCGACGATTATTGCACCTGCTATTTTTCCCTGACAGATTTCGAGAAGCCAAGCCTGCAAATATATCAGGGATCCATGACATGCCTCATTTTACCCTCCAAAACTGGAATAGGAGTTATATACGGCATCTGGTAAAGACCTAATGTCCAGTAATGGTAATTACTGAGTGGTGTATATTTGCTTCCTTGCTGAATTTGCTCACAATATTTGTCATGCTTGGTACTGTATATTGCGGAACAAAACCTGTTACAATGTAGGCCATTTTTGGTGAACATTCCCTAGGAGTATCCCACTCCATAAGAAAACACTCCAGTGTTGATATATTTTGTTTGCTTGCAATGTTTTAAATTTCACATATTTATTGAGAACACTTTCCTACCGTTGAACATTATTTTTGTCTATGCGTCTCGCAGGAAGTTCACATGAAAAACATAGAAATCTTTGGCTCACTCGCAACGTTTTTTTAAATTTCACACCCATGGCTTATTTCGAGAAAATAATAAAAACTTCACCTGAATATTTTAGACATAATTGGCCTGAATCACAGACACTTTGCTGTGACATTCAGCTTGTGAAAGTCCCATTTACTCCTGAATTCTAAAATTCAATAGTAAGCCAGGAGTACTAAAAGTGTCAAAAGTCAAAGTCAAAAGTATATAATATACAAAATTATAAGATACACAAACATTTAATTCTACCCTAAGTGTCTGGCCTACTTAATGCCACAATCTTTCAGGATTGGTCCCAAAGTCTTGGGAAGTAACATTTCTAGCCCCTTTTCCACTTCCCTACAAAATGTTAACCCCGTCACTAAGTACTCTTACAGTAAATGACATTATACATATTAATTGAGAGAGCATGTCAGTAATCTTAAATCAAAAAATATATCCGAGCCTATTATCAAAGGCATCTATGAGTGGGTAAAGTAGTCCTATAGCAGTACTTCTTCATATCCTAAAGTGCTTTGTAAATTATCCCGAAAATGTTCAATTCTATATTAGTAAAGTGCAGAGAAGGAGTTCTCCTTTCTTTGTATACTAATTGTATGTGGATATTCCATGAATATCCCATTAGAAATTTTTGGGACCAATTCACAAAAGCATTTATGAATATGTGAAGTGGTAGCACAAGAGTACCTCTTCACAGGCTCATCAAAACCTTTGTGATTTGGCCTCCTACAGCTGTGTCCCCTATTCCTCATACTTTTACAATGGTGCACCCTCAAAGGAGCTTTCAGAGAAAGTGTAACCCACATATTGTGTCATCATTTAAAATCATACGTTCCTGAGTACCAAGAGTCCAGTCCTTGTTCTGCCCTGCACACATCTGGGTAGATGGACTCCAATATCTTTCCAGAAATGCCCTATCAGCACTTCGCCCATTAGTGATTTAGAAATGGTTAAAAATACTTGAAAGGGTTTCGCACATTCTTATACATTCATAAATATACCTTCCAAATTACCCTTTGGATGATCATCTTGATTTTATTTATATGCTCATATTTTTGAATTTACATTCAGAATAAATTCAATGTTCGATAGCTCAATGCATTTTGTGCCCGTAAACATCATCGGAAGCATTTCAAAGTTGTTTTTTTATCAACCTGTTGGTAAATATAAAGTAACCAACAATGCAACCAATTATTAAAATAAACAAACAATCGTACTGCAAACATGTACCTGTTAGTCGCAAGGTAAATGTATACATTATCTATGATTGTGAGTCGCAGAATTTATACCTCTAGCATCATCAAAGGGTCTAAACATATGTAAAGAGGTATTTCCCAAGTTATTAAATTCAACACATCCGTACCACCTTTCATTGAATTTGAATGTACCTTTCATGTATTCCTCCATGTCAATACCCTCTCATTCAATGTTGAACTATGCTTAGCAACATAGAGAGTATCACAGGCATGACCTGATGATATAAGGTAATGATGGATGGGTCTTAATTGGATGCTAATCATTTTTATTCCAGTCGATTGAAAAGGCCTGATAACGATATTAAGTGCTGGACCAATGTGTAATTAAAGGAGATGAAAGACTCACTGGGGCAGATTTATGTCGGACTTACGCCACGTTTACGCTGCCGTTGCGTGACGCATCGGCGCGGAAACGTGGCGTATCCCTGCGACCTATTTACAACGTGACGCATCTAGGCAGATGCGTCACGTTTTAAAGCCCTGCGCCACATGAAACCTGCGTCAGGTTTCATGTGGGCGTTCTGTCGCAGGGTGGGCGTTCCCTCGTAGGAAAGCCCCGTAAAACTGACGCAGTGAAATCTACAAGATTTCACTGAGTCAGTTTTACGACGCTACTGGGTCAAATCCTTACGCCTGCTTGAAGCAGGCGTAAGGAGTAACGCACCACGTTATGTATGGGTGGCCTCTGTACATTGCAGGAGTTGCGTCGCACTTGCGACGCTACTCCAGCAATGCGCCGCCCGTACACCACAAGATGCGTCACGCATCTGCCCTTCCTTGCACCATGGTGCGCCGCATTGTAAATGCGGCTCATCTGTGGTGCCACAGGGAGGGAATTGCGTGACGCATCAGTTCTGGCGCATCCCTGCTGATTTGCAGAGATGCGCCAGAACTCATAAATATGCCCCACTGTTTTTGAGAGGAAAAACGATTTTCTGGTTTTATGACTACTTGGCAAATCCATGTGCATAGGTTAAAGAAGCATTAAGAACTTAAGAAAAGTGGAAAGCTCAAATGCTTCTCTATCTAATGAGCTACATCACAGCTGGATGGAAACGTAATTTTCTATTTACAAAGTTGAGTGTAGAGAAGGACTCTCCCAATGCAGAAGTGCCAGTTGCGGTTGAGCCATGACATATGGGTAAAAAGGAATCCACCAAATGTCTGTTCTTTATGTCTGTCCTAGAGAGTCACATATGATGAATAGAAAGTGTTGCCAATTTCTTCGGCACTGAGAAATTAAGACCTGATGTACTTATCTCCTATGTTTCTTGCTTACAACTGGCCTATGATGCTAATATCTGTTCTAAACAACATTCAGTGACCAAAATACTAGACTTTTGGAGTAGAGAACTCCAACAGCTTATTAGTGTTCCTTCTCCATACATTAAATCCAGCATAGGTGAGTCTGTATATTCATTATTAACCTATCTCACAACCAAAAACCAGCCAACATGTTTGCATGTGCACACTAATGTCCCACCAGAGACGAGCAGATTCATTAGGGCTTAGTGTATAACATAAACAATATCCTTAGTTTCATGCCAACCGTGTGCTCTGCAATCCTTCATATACTTTTGAAAAATACATGTTTTTATATTGTCCTCCTCCACTATGGTCTCAGAATATCACGTCAGGCCTAAAATAGAAATAAAATAAAACTTGCGTCATTATACAAGTAATATATTGTATCTTTCACAAGAAATAAGGCATAACAACTTGTGAGTTTGAAAGCTCCATGTAGTTTTTGGTATATTGGAGGAATGTTAAATTGGTGTTCTGATTTTTAGTGCAGCTACCCCATTTGTTAATTTTATTATAGGGAGACTTATCTCACCATCTCATGAAATGAATTCAATTGTGTTAATCTAACTATTTTCAGTCTTGTGGTTTTAAGAATAGTTATTTGTAGTAACGAGAGGAGACCAAAATATACATTATCGCAAAAGGCATTTTGGAATATGTAAAATAGAACTCTAATAATACTACTTCATGTACGACAAAATGCATTTCAGAAACCTACGTCCAGTGGTCTCTTTTGCCACTTCTCTTATTTTATCGGGAAAGAGATCTCCACTCCTGAAAACTGAAGTATTGTATTTTGTGGAAGGGACATGTGGGAGTGGTGTAAAAATGTAGAAAAATTACTACAAAATCATGGGATTAAAGCAAATTTAAGGTGGTATATATAGAGGGACATACAAAGGCAAAACACACACCCACATAAGAGCATAAACCTTAATTTTGACAAAACAGACATACATGGACTCCAGCCAACCCTACAAATATGTAAAGCATCACAAGACCAATCACTGGCACTATAGCACACTATCATTGAAAAAAACGGAGGCAGTTGAAAAAACAAGTGTAATTATTGTTAAATTTTATTATTTTTAATTTAATAATACAATTACAACTATATAAAATTACAACTTTAGCTTGCATTAAAAGTCTGAAATGTATTTAATGTAATTAAAAACATAACATTACTTATATTGCAAAGTAATTACATAAAAAATGTTAGCGAGGATGGGTGAGTTTAATTTTAATGTACTGTTCAAAAATAATATTCGAACCATTAATTAAAGTATTTGAATTGCTTTAGAATAAAAAAATACTTTTGGATGATAATGTGTTACTTTTTTGAACATTTTTATTCTACATAAAATTACATATTTTAATTATTTTAAATAATAAACGTTATTAAAATGTAAGATTTACATAAATGTCCCTATAATTTCATTAATGGAGCTTTCCGCCCCAGTAGTGGAGATCTCGACAAGCAAGGAGGAAAGTTACTAATGGTAAAGTTCACATCTCTATAATAATGAGTACCAAAAAAGTGGAGATTTACCCACAGGAGTAGGGGTATAACCACAAATGAGTAGATCTACGCATGCAAACTTACCTTTGTTATTTGGCCCATTATATTGATCATCTGAAATGAAAATTCCAAAGGTTACTCTCAAGAAAAAATGTATCCAAGCTTAATACTAATATTCAGAGCTGATATATAATATAGAGAGTAAGTGCATATTTTTTTCTTTGGTTGAGGGTGTCAGGATGTGTTAATATTTTCCCACACATAAACCAAAAAAATGAACACCTTAGAGTTCCCAGTCTTCTTCCTGGAAATGCACTTTCACACAAAGATCCTACTAAAACAATCACCTTAATTCTTCTCATACTACAGTGATGCTAAAACCAATGCCAACAATTATTTAAAAGGAAATTGCCCATGTGTCTTGTGTGACATATGTAACATGTGGGACCTCATACTAACCTCTCTATAGGGAAATGTTTTTTTTATTCAGAGGTAAAACCCTTCTCAAGCAGCTACCACAATCCCTGAGATGGTGAACCACAAACAGTCACTAAATACACCTCTGCTTGACCCTCTGGTGGCCTGTCACAAAAGCAGTCATCCTTAATTTAAAATCAATGTGTAAAATATTTATGCAACACTCAAATAGTAATAAAGTAAATACACAACACAAGAAAAATCCCAGACAAATTTAGAATAATAGAGTAGAATTCAGTAATATTCTGATGCTAAACTACCAAAGATCCAATCTGTAGAACTGGAGATATGCACTTTCAAAGATTTAGGTATGTATAGAGCCTAAAACCCAAAACACTACTAACGGTCATCTTATCATGCTAGACCTGGGGGAAGTAAAAACTTCAGGCCAACCACGATTTAGTATGGGCCGGATACAGGGACCAGATTAGTCCAGCTGAAAAAGTTACCTTCTCAAAGTCCAACGCAAAGAGTCCAGTCACGGTGGAGGAGGCCTGGAGAAGAGCTTCTAGGAAGGTTGTCACTGTAGCGCTACGAACAGGCCTGGTGTTGCAGATAGTTGTTGCTGAAGTGAGAATATTATATCAGGCATCGCAGATGGTCATTACTGGAGCTTTGTATTGGCAATCACTGTGGGCTCGAAATAAGCCTAAAGGAGCACTCCTGTTTTTTTGTAGTACTACTGATTTATTTTAATAAATACACCAGGCGTGCTGCAGAGGCTAGCACATTGCCCTAATGTGCCGTAGCCTATATAATTCAGAATTCAAGTTTCTCAACCTGGCCTCTGTGCACTGTTGCCTATACCAATACATTGTTATATTTTTAAACACACTTTAAACTCTTAATGGAGAGTCTAGGGCAGTCCCTTGCAGTAAAAGCAACAGTGTGCCCCTGTGGGGATTAATAATGTTCCTAAGGGGCAGTCTAAGTGTGTGAGGTTGACATGTTTCATGCCTATGCTTGCCGGTTTCCTACCCAAGCTCCAGGGCCATGGAGCTTGGGTAGAAAAACAGCAAGTTGCTGATCAGAACCTACAACCGGAGCATGGTTGTGCTCTGGCTACCCCCGTCGGCCCTTGGCGTTTTAACTAGGGGTCTATCTATTCCCTAGTTAACGTCAACTAGAGTTCTAACCAACCCTGGTAATTTACATCCATTTATTAAATACCAGGCGATAGTGCACCTATTCACTTCACTTAACTACGGTCCTGAAGAAGTGCCAATTGGCCCGTTAGGGGCAAGCATAGGCACAAAACATGTCGACCTCACACATTTAGACTACCCCTTAGGAACATTAATAATCCCCACAGGGGCACACTGTTGTTTTTACCTAGGCTAGAGCTACCTTTGACATTCAAATTTACTGCAAGGGACTGCCCTAGACTTATTTTATCTTACCTCACTGTGCACTGCCCAGCCCCCACACCAGCATGCACCTAACAGCTTCATAATCAAAAGATCCCTGACAAAGAGCCCCGGTTTCGGGAGCCCGTCAGGCATTGCAGAGCCAGTCTGACGAGGGGCACCCACCCTATGATGAAGCATGACACCTCTCAGGGCGTGTGAGGGCAGCACAAAGAAAGACCTGTCTTTCCCCTTCACTCCTTCCTTCCTTCTCCCAAACCCCCAAGTCACATAGGAACTGCATAATTCTTTAACTACTTGTAAACATATACCATTTTAATTTGTAAGAATCACAAATCAATTTCTTCTGTGCATTTTCTTGCTTTACAGCACATAGTTAATGTTTTCAGAGAACCGCCCAATGCATTTCTGGCCCCATCGGCCCTTCTTCAGGGGCTTAGTCTGTAAACAAAAAATAAACATACTCTCACCTATAACAGAACCCATGTTCGGGTGAAGTAGTCTGTTAAATATATGCATTAGAAAACAATCATGTCGTCAGATAAACATTTAAAAAATCTGCCTATGCCAATGTAGCGAGTTTGTGGAGGAAAGATGTGATGAATAATAGACTGAGACCCGTGATTAGCTAGAAAGCAAATAGGTGCTGAGAACATGCCAGGCGATAAACTACCAATTCACACTAATGTCATCAACTGAGCCAAAGAAAAGAACCATTCTACCACTGTGCGCTGAATTTGAAGACCCGTGGAAGTGTGCCACAAAAATATCAAAGAAAAATAGTGGCAAGTAAAAACGAGTAACAAACGAACCTTATACTCCGTTATTGTAAATTACCAAAGTTTGTTATCTGTAAGAAAATGACATCCAAGTTCTAAGAAAACGTCCTCTTTCTAATATGCTAGCCAAACAATGACACTCTGAATCGTGAAGTATTGTGACCGACTTTGAACTAACCTTGTTGTGCATATGTAGCCGTGGAACGCGGCTTTCCCGTCCATCTGGCCTGAGGTGATCAACTATTTCAATCTGCAAAAATACATAGATGTATGCACTTAGACCGTTAGAATAGACTATAGGAAACGGCATCTAACACTCCTTATATTTTCAACTAACCTTTCTCCAAACGTCCACTCGAGGAGAATGTCTTCCCCATCAGACTTGTCTACTCCAGTTTTTCGGCAAAATGGAACGCGACGTGTGCGTATTTTCTCTACTCATTCTCCGCTGTAAAATAAAGCTGGAAGAGCTGACGGACTACATACTTCTCTACCACTGTGTAAACAGCCATTTGGAAACAGTAAAATACAGCGTCTTTTTCATCAAAAGTCACTGTGGGCTGTCATCGCTGTAGCGTGAAGTCTAGATCTTACATTGCTGGTTGTCATCGTTGGTCACTGTGGTGCAGGTCTAGATTCACCAAGCTTCACACTGGCGGTTGCAGCGGGCATCAATATCTCGGTGGGAACTAACCTCACTCTAGCAGAGGCCAGCAAGGCTCAGGCAGGTACAGTTGTAGGTCCTAGCAGCAGGCTGGACAGTTGCAGAAAGACATCTGTAGCTTCTTGTGGCCCTGTAGCTCAAAACAGGAAGTCAGGCAGCTGACACTTGGAGTCACTCAGAGTAGCCTGGAATGAATAGAGCAGGTCTAGCATTCCTTTTCAGAGAGCAGGTTAGGCCTCAGCAGCAGGGCAGACATCTGATAGCAGGGCAGTCCTTCTGTAATGTCCTCAGGTCAAGGAGTGTCCTGAAGAGTTGGGTCCAATATTTATACCTGTTACCAGCTTTGAAATGGTATAATTTTCTAGACCTGTGCCCACGTCTGATTCTGGAATTGTCTTCCTTCCCCTGCCCAGGGGCATGGAGTGACAATAGGCTGGTATCAAGGTTTTTGTAGGGCTGTTTGAGGCAGCCTCTTTGAAATGTAATTGGGGCAGGGAACAGCTCCTTTCTTCCCTTGCTGGCAGGATTTCCCATCCTTCCAACAATGAGCCCCCCTCAGTTTGACTGTCTGAGAGGAATACACAAATGCCAACTACACTTACTCAAGTGATCCAGGACACAGGCTGCAGGCACCAACTGGTTAGGACAAGAAAATGCAGAATTTCTCAAAGTGGCATTTTCAGAATTGTGGATTAAAATATGACTTTACTATTAAAGAATATTTAAAATCTTAATTTATTGGAGTATAAACATGACATTTCTACCTGCTCCAATCAATTGTTATCACGTATTACATGTAAAAAGTTGAGCCAATGCTATCATATGGGAGAGGTAGGCCTCAAAGTAGTCAAAAGTAAATTTGGGGGGTTTTCAATACCAGGAAAAGTACATGTCCAACTGTTTAACTACAGTACATCTTGCCCTATGGGCTGTGGAGGGCCTTCCTTGGGGGTGACGTATATGTATCAAAAAGGGTAGTTTAGGCTTGGCATAAGGTTTATTTTGCCAGGTCGAACTGGCAGTTTAAAACAGCACACAGGTTGTAGTGGCAGGCCTGAGGCCTGTTTTAAAGGCTACAAAAGTGGGTGGCATAATAAGTGCTGCACGCCCTCTAGCAGCATTTTCTTTACAAGCTTCTGAACATGCTATACCACTTTAGTAGAAATTTATAAGTTCATTAAAAGTGCCAATTAGGTTCAGGGCAAATATACCATGTTTTAAGGAGCGAGCACAAGCACTTTAGTACTTGTTAGTAGTGGTAATATGTACAATGCCCTGAAACCAAAAAAAACAAATTTCAACAACAGGAGGTGAGTCGGCAAAAAGTTTGGGGGAAGATCGCCCTAAGGGCTATAGAATTGTGAAATAGTCCATTATTGTCCTATGTGTAATGTATTAGTATGGGAACTTTTGACCGAAAGTAGGCTGGCTATAAAGGTTCTACCATATATCAATGAATTGTTTCTTTATCACAACGCCTTTACCCTGTCCCTCACTGACCCAACCACCTCCATCCTACTCAAATTCCTTTTCCCTTTTCTTGCACCTATGAGCACTGTAATATATTGTATAGAATGCTATCATGTACTCTTAAAAATGTTGAAATAGTTTTAAGCCAAAGAAGTATGTACTGACACAGATGACTGAATGAATTAAATTCAGGTTCATCACAGAAGTAATCGTCTTTTTTCTTGAATTATTGAATAGTCTACCGCTGAATTGTATTTATAATTGAACACTACACCGACCACTTCACATTTGTACCCATGATATGACCCAGGTCGGATAGTTTTGGGGCCAACCCCGTTAAAACTTATAACTCGCAGGCCCTCTAGCAGCATTTACTTTACAAGCTTCTGAACATACTCGACCACTTTAGTGGAGATTTATAAGTTCATTAAAAGTGCCAATTAGGTTCAGGGCAATTATACCATGTTTTAAGGAGCGAGCACAAGCACTTTAGCACTTTTTAGTAGTGGTAATATGTACAATGCCCTGAAACCAACAAAAACAAATTTCAACAGGAGGTGAGTCGGCTAAAAGTTTTGGGGAAGATCGCCCTAAGGGCTGTCAGGTATAACAATCGCTATCTCGCTTGTCTGGCCATGATTGCCACAATGTTAGTAGTATGAGCATACCATGTTCAATATAAATGCATTTAATCTTTTATTCATGCAAACAATACCACACTGTACACAAACCACAAAGTATGTACTTTGCATAGTTTCACAGGTAGCAAATATTATTACAAGTCTGACTGTCATTGTTTGTGTCATACATTTATTTTATATTTCTATCTAATTCTCTACTAATCTTCTGTTCGCAACATACTTATACTTTTCGGACTGAATGGGTAAGATTAAGGGCATCATTACGATGCTGGTCGGACTCTCGTCTGACCGGCACTGTAGCGGAAGAGGGACTGCTCGACAAGGATATTTTTTAATGTGGCTTTCCTGTGGGCTGCAGCAGAAGCAGCCATTGAAAATATACATATGATGAACATCCCTGCACTGTGTGGCAGGCACCATGCAGGGATGTTTAGGGGAGCCCTAGCAAAGTCACTTTCTGCCTGCCTTTTCATGGCGGGTGAATGCGCCATGAAAGGGCAGGCAGAAAGGGACATTGCAATTCCTACGGCGGTGCCTGAGAAGGCACTGCCCCTATTGTAGGGATAACTGACCTCTGACAGTCGGGAGAAGCTCCTTGAGCCCAATGGAAAGCATCAGACTGTCCTACCACCTTCTGCCACTGACTGCATGCATTGTAATGCGTCGGTTGGACTGCAGCAGCAGATGAGCCATCGGATGCAGTCCAACCACCATCAGAATGACCCCCTATTTGTTTTTCCCAGCTGTCATAGCATGGTCCCCGAGAGGGTAGTAATTCATAGATTCTCATACCAATAATTTATTTTCAAAGTCTACTCAACCAACTTTTCAATTAATTGTTGTACAGGCAAATCCTTCAGCTGTTATATATAATGTCTTCCCTCTGTTTAGAATGCATTAGCAGTCCCCACCACAAAGTATTTCAATTCAACATCCAAAGTTGAATGATTGAATTTAGAAAAGCTCCAACCTATCTATTAAACTGTTGATTTTTTTAAATGTATGTGTATTTTAATAATATGTCATCATGTGTGTATTTTTTTTTAAGTATGCTTTTTTCTGTAATTTCCTTGCATGGTTTTGTGGTACAAATGATCGACACTGCTTAGGCCGGAGTGCCTGGCTTCCAGTAACGGGTTACAGTAATCATTAAGTGGGTGTCACCAGAAGGAAAAAGGTAATGAATCACTAGTTTAACCAATCCCAATGACTGTACTGAATTCAACAATACAAGCCAAATTATGAGATAGTAAAATAGCGACTTTCAACAATATGAACTCTAAAATATTAACTTACATACTATTGTCAAGGTAAGCATGTGTGGGGGAATTTAAATGTGTTATTCTTCCTGCACATCTGCTTGCCAATATTGAGCATAGCAATTTTGTTATATGTCAATATTTTAATATTGAGGTACTGTACCTCACACCTACTACGTCTTCTTCCACCTCTGCTTCCTCTGATTCCAGGAACTTGGTGACGTGAATCCAAAAAGAATCAGAACAGGCCCTGTGGTGTTGTATGTGGCTAGTATGACATGCGCCCTGACCTCCAAAGTGTAGTATGTAAAGATGGTAAAGAGTGTCCATCCCACAAGCCATTGTGAGGGGGCATTCTTTATCCTAACTTGTTTAGTTGGGTTTGCGAACTTGAGAGATTAACTATATTTGTATATTTTGTATATTTTTGTATATTTATAAAGCGCAAACAATCGCTCCGAAAGGATCATCCTGGCGCTAACTACAAAGTGTGCCAAAGATCGGAAACAGAAAAGGACCTAAATGAAGGACATTACACAGTCGTCAGAGAGGGAATAAATCCATGTTTTGAGTTGTTTTCTAAATTGATTTTCATGGGTTATAGATCTGAGGTGGCCCGGAATAGAATTCCACGCTTTCCCAGATAGAAAAGACAAAGACTTGCCTCCTTTGGTCTTGAGTTTGAATTTTAGTGGCTTGATCAGGTTCTGACTTGAGGATCTTAAAGACCTTACAGCATTGTAGTGAGGAAACTGACTCTGTTTGGCAGTGAGCTTATGCTTAACTGTCAAGAACTGGACATACATGTAGGAATTTCACCTTCTGGAAGATTTACATTGACATTGAAAAGATCTGTATAGGTGCTATGGGGGTTCTTCTAGGATGTGAAGTAGGTTTGTGTGAAAGTTTTATTACATGAACATAGCCTTGCAGAGGTCAAAATTCTTGGCCTACCTGTGCTTAAGCCTTTGCCCTCATATAGCGTTCTCTTGCGAGTATTGTATTGCACCGTTAACTCTCAAGCATTTTCAAAGCCTATCTTGATAAGCTCTTCTTCATGAGTACTCTGAAGCAGTGTTGCCTTTATTATTCACTGCCATTGTGCATTCCCTGTTTAGATTTTCTCCTTGAGTAACTCAACACAAATTATGCTTTGTACAAAATACAAATGTTCTACCTTTCATGCAGCGGTTCAAATCATGTAGAATGTTTGAGTTTCATTAGAAAAATACTTTGAGACTTCTTACCCCCTAGTGAGCAGCAGAAAGCTGTCTATTCCCTCTTAGCTAAAAACACAACTGAAGGACTTGATGAAGCTTTGCTAACCTGTCTGGCCACGCATAGCCTGTCCAAGCAATCTAGAGAAGCAAACATAGGCAAACAATCCCTTTTTGCCTTCAACAGAAGTTATAAAACAGATGCAATTAGAAACATCATAATCAACTGTAGGTGAGCTGAGTCAACTGTAGGTGAGCTGAGCTGTAGGTTTGTGAGTCAACTCAACCACATCTGTCATTGTTTATTTTTTGTCATTTCATGATCCTTGATTTCTAGGCAGAAGATCAGAAACCTCATTTGTCCGTAAGCTTTATGCTGTAATTTCCCCTTCTTCATCCTCATGACCGCTCCACATTGAGTATGTAGTGAGTTGCCCAGAGTCATGAAATATACATATCTGTAGAGACTGACTCCCATTAATACTAACCGAGTTGCTAATCTTGCAGTTACTCTGCTACCATTAATTGTTGTTTCCCTTGCAAAGTTACTGTGTCGCTATTTAAAATGTTGCCACACTGGTGCTCTTATTTTACCTGACTTTAGGGATTGTTGCTATTGGAAATAGTAAGGTTTGGGAAGCTTATGCAAGGGAACAGGATTTTAATGAGATGATATGAATCATCTACTGGAAAAATTGTACAATTATGTTGAACTTCACCTCTGTGTTGGATGTTGGTACTTTGTGGTACATCAGTTTTCATGAGTATTCTCATTTTCACAATAACTGAGTGATCATAAACGGTATGTGGTATGTACATCAGGGTATTGCTTCTGTGTTTTCACATTTTTATTGTGTATTAATTTGTGTACTATTTACTAATTGTATTGCATTGTACACAAACATCTCTAAAACATG
The DNA here is from genome assembly GCF_964261635.1 of Lissotriton helveticus. Taxonomy (NCBI): domain Eukaryota; kingdom Metazoa; phylum Chordata; class Amphibia; order Caudata; family Salamandridae; genus Lissotriton; species Lissotriton helveticus. The sequence goes on along the minus strand of NC_136063.1, from coordinate 1,646,680,448 downwards.
TCCAAACATGCTCCAGCAATTTCATATTTTCATGTTTTCTTGTCCAGTATATTTGAAAATTAACAAGCATAGTCTGCGTCATAAGGGGTTATTTCCCCTTATTCTTCTTAGGAGTTAAATCAAGATTATCAAATACACCTGAATGAGCGTATTTCTGATCCTATTTACTCAGATTGGGGTTGTGATAGCCAAATCTGTGACATTGTTTGACTGCCACAAAGTACTCTCTGCTTAATTGACTACTGCTAATTTGCTAAACTTGGATGAGTCTGATGCTCACCCTAAACTAGTTGAGTAAGAAAGTGTCATTACAGTGATGGATAGATTTATGAACACTAAAAGGTCTAAGAAGTCCATTGTTCCCTCGAGAGAGCCATCATTTTGCTGGGATATGATTGATCCTTCTTTAGTTAGCAAAAGAGAGTAGGGCTTTGTATGTATGTTTGAGGAGCTTAAAGAGGGCACTTCTGTGAAATCGAAGGCAGTGAAATTCTTTGAGGTGTGTCGAGATGTGAGAGCAGAATGGAAATGTAAGCGTGAGCCTGGCGTCAGTGTTTGGATGACGTAGTGAGATGTGCAGAAATGACAACATAGAAGGTGTTTCCTTATTTCAGATTGCTGTAAACCAGAGCCTGTGTGAAGGTTCTCTGTGTATTGAGTGGGAACCATCTGAAGATTTCTATGAGAGGCTTGAGGGTGAACAAAGAGGAAGCAGCCATGTTGATTTGGCTAGTCACTGCAATTTGGCTGTCTTATAGTTCTAAGTTTGGTTCAAAAGGTTGGGTGTTAGCTCCAGTTCAGCCAATCACTAGGTTGGGGTCCACAGTGAGGTGGAAATACTGGAGAAGACTACATCCTCCTTGTGTGTACCAGTTGTAACACAGGTTACATGGAGGACTTCCCCAGCAAAGTAGTACCATACAGCAACTCCATAAAAAGCCAAAGGCTGAAAAAGTCTCCAACATCCTGCATCCCGATTACAGCATAATGCTTGCAAGGCTCAATCAAGTAAGACCAGGGATAGAGTTGAGATAGAGATAAAACTATCACACCTGGAGGACTGCTGAAGTAGGACTATGGCTGGAGCAGTCCAACTGGAGCAGACCTCTAAAGAACAGACAACCCCTCCTGGAAGTCTCACTGTCTTTCCTTGTTGTAACAGGCTTACAGAGAGGATGCCCTCTAGAAAGTAGTGAATGACAACGCCAGGAGGAAAAAGCCAATGACAAAAACAAATACAAAATGATGCATGCCAATAATAGAACAGTTGTTGCAAGCCTGAAGTTTTAGGTCTGGATAAGAACATCATTACAGCAGACCTGGAGATCGCAAGCCATGGCTGGATCAGAGCTGGAGCTATTAGGCCTGAATCAGAGCTGGTATAAAACCAAGACTGGATCAGAGTTAAAATGTTAATGAGACTGGCAAAGTTGGAGCTGACAGGCCTCTAAAGGAGCAGGATCTAGAAGGGCTGGATTATAACTAGGGCTTTATGGATAACATTTTATAATTGCTGAAATATGTTAGGTAAGTTACATAATTTCAACTTCCAAAATGCATCGCCGGTGACCTCACACATGCTGTTACAGATTACACAAATTACATCATGAATGACATATCTACAAACATCATATCTCACATCAATGTTGGCTTTATTGATGTCATTACTAAAGTTGGAAGTGATAGCTGTTTCACATATTTGTTCCTAGAAACAATAACACATTTCTATGAGAGGCTTGAGGGTGAACAAAGAGGAAGCAGCCATGTTGATTTGGTTGGTCACTGCAAGTTGGCTGTCTTATAGTTCTTGGTTTGGTTTAAAAGGTTGGGTGTTAGCTCCAGTTCAGCCAATCACTAGGTTGGGGTCTACAGTGACGTGGCAATACTGGAGAAGACTACATCCTCCTTGTGTGTACCAGTTGTAACACAGGTTACATAGAGGACTACCCCAGCAAAGTACTACCATACAGCAACTCCATAAAAAGCCAAATGCAGAAAAAGTCTCCAACATCCTGCGTCCCGATGACAGAATAATGCTTGCAAGGCTCAACCAAGGCTCAACCAAGTAAGACCAGGGATAGCGTTGATCTAGAGATAAAACTATCACACCTGGAGGACTGCTGAAGTAGGACTATGGCTGGAGCAGCCCAACTGGAGCAGACCTCTAAGGAACAGACAACCCCTCCTGGAAGTCTCACTTTCTTTCCTTGTTGTAACAGGCTTACAAAGAGGATGCCTTCTGGAAAGTAGTGAATGACAACGCCAGGAGGAAAAAGCCAATGACCAAAACAAATGCAAAATGATGCATGCCAATAATAGAACCGTTGTTGCAAGCCTGAAGTTTTAGATCTGGATAAGAACATCGTTACAGCAGAGCCGGAGATGGGAAGCCATGGCTGGATCAGAGCTGGAGCTATCAGGCCTGAATCAGAGTTGGTATAAAACCAAGACTGGATCAGAGTTAAAGTATTAATGAGACTGGCAAATTTGGAGCTGGCAGGCCTGAAAAGGAGCAGGATCTAGAAGGGCTGAATTATAACTAGGGAGGCAGGGCTGGAGCAAAGCAGGAGCTGACGCAGGTCAGGAGCTGGAAACAAGCAGAACCTGGAATAGAGCAGAAGCAGAGATGGAACTGGGGCAGAGCAACAGAGATGAAATTAAACAGGACGTGGCTGGTTTCAAAACAGAGCCGACAGGACAGGAAAAGGTCTAGTCTCTGACAGGAATTGCCTGAAATGAAGGGGCTTGTTTCGGAAAGAGACATACCGGAATGCTTTTGATATGTGGATGTCATCTTGGGATGGAGTCTGAATGTTTTGGCCATCATGAAACAGAGTTTCATCAAAGGAAATTTAGATTTTAGGTTTGCACTTACAGCTATACCAGATACTGGCCCAGAGCCATACCAGTTGCATGTAACAAGTTTAATGTTTTATTATCTGCTAATTTATAGTCTGTCTCTACAAAAATAAACTAAAGGATTGACATTACTTTGACCTTTTACTGTAAACATATTTTTATATTTGAGATATAATGTTTTTTTATAATCAACTCTAGTGCAATTTTTGCTGCAAAAACATTCATTATCACTTACAAGTGAAATTGTGCATACAGTAATATAGCAGGACATGGTCACTGCAGAGAAAAATAATTGCTTACATTTACAGTCTTTATTAGGAGCACTATTTCGCCCATACTAACTCATGCTTATGGGGGCACCCGCATACAACATACATAGGCTTCTCCTGTTGTGCACACCAATCCACCCCCGGCACCAGCACTGGATCGTGGGGGTGCCAGCTGCCTCCATGTACAAGATACCTCTCTCTTGGCAAATATTTGAGATATTATTAAAGTGTTTTGGCTTTACAAAGAATTCACAAACCTGGTTGGGCATTTATTTCATTATTGAAACTAAAAAGCCTGTTCTTTAGTGTAGTATGACTCTCTATGTTCTATCCGCTATACTTTTACTCTTTATCCACGGCAACCAGGAGAGTCAAGGAGGCTTGAGAGGCTAACTTTTCCCCTAGAACTTATTACTAAGAGTCCTTGGCAATAAGGACCACCAGCAAGGAATCTCACCTTTGGAACATATATAGTACTTGTGATTGCATGCACTGGGGAAAAGATCTGACAATGACTGGATGTAGATTGTGGCTATGTGCAGTGGGCTATGGGAGCAGGTGACTGGGAGTGGAGTATGGCTTTTTGCCCTTTACCTGTGCCCAGATACTACTGGGTATAGCCAAAGGATGTTCACTGGACACACTGGGACAGGCAACTGAGCACAGGTAGTAGCCAATACTAAAGCCAGCACCCAGACCTCGCTGTACATGGCTGAAGGCTGCATTAGGGTGGCTATGGTTGCATGGTGACCAGTTCCAGGGCCATATTATAAGCCGCAGCATGAGCCCTGTTTTTCTGGGAATAGAAAAAAGAAGTGGAAGATGGGCTCTGTGGTCATGTGGGCTTGGGTGATGGTATAGCCTAAGGCCATGCCTTTATATAGTGCCTGTTGGTGAAGGGCTTAGACCTGGCACGTTGGGTACATTTTGCTTTAAAAATGAAATGTGTATCATATCAAAATATAAAAAGACTGAAAACTTTGTTAAAGGGATGTAACGATTCTTTACTCACATCACAGTGGGATTGAGACTACCTGACAAGTATTCGGTGGTCCCACCTGCCATATTTTGATAAAACTGCTGTGTAGGTGGTTGGAAATGACATTCTTCTTCTGCAGCTTTTAGGCGGACTAGAAAAAAGACCTCTGTGCAAGCCACAAGAGAAAAAAGCATGTTTTCAAACATGCATGTACTGTGTGCCACGCACATGAGCCCCCTGCCTACTTAGCAGTTGCCCACGGGGCTCGGGGTCCCTGCTTCGGGCCTCCAAAGTCCCTCTCAGATAGCCTTTTCATGAACATCCTAATCCGTACGGCTGTGCCTCCGCAGGCACTACCTTCATTAAAGGGCTTAGTGTCTGACTGCCACCCCGATGGGCTCCTTCAGCCTGTTGGAGGTGGCAGTCTGTCCCCCAGGCAGATGTAGTCTAACCTTCCCACATCATAATGCATCAGTCGGACCAATGGCCTGGATGACGGTAGGACCGCCACCAGCGGCCTGTCAGTGGTGGCGGTCCCACTGACATCAAAATGAGGGCTAAAAGCATATGAATTATTCTAAAAGCATCAGTTGACTGGGCTTTATGGATACAATTTTATAATTGCTGAAATATGTTAGATAAGTTACATAACTTTAACTTCCAGAATGCATCGCTTGTGACCTCACACATGCTGTTACAGATCACACAAATGACATCATGAATGACATCTCCGCAAACATCACATATCAAATCAATGTTGGCATTATTAATGTCATTACTAAAGTTGGAAGTGATAGCTGTTTCTCATATTTGTTACTAGAAACAATAACAAATGTGGGATTGAAGCAGAGATACATTTTTCTGGGTGTTTCTCCAAATTTGGGGTAATATTGTTCAGTCGTTTTTCTTAGCTTTAAAGGTCAAGGTACGCCTATCTGAAAAGGAAAGGACTCAAAGTCTGCAGAAGTTTGCAGACTGCAATTCTATGATAGGCGGTGGAATCTGATTGAGTTTTGGAATTACACACTTTGCTTTGTCCGCCATTTTGTTATTTTTCATTCTCTATGCAAATTGATGTGAAGTCTGCAGACATTGTTAAAAAAAAGAAAATCTTCTGTGGCCTAAGGAGAGCAAAGCGGATACACACAACTCCCAAGGAGGACAGTGCTAATGCAAGGGTTGTGTGAAATACTGCTTTTTGATGAAGGAATGAAAATATTTATACATAGGGTTCTTCAGACACTGTATATTTTTGGTTTCTCAGAGGAAACCTAGAATGAGATGGCATCAATGTATCCTTACCCTACAATATTAAGCAAAACCGTACACATATCTATTTATTTACATTTTTCTGTAAAGTGCAGCACTCATCCCATAGGGGATATCATGGCGCTGTGGCAAGCCTTGTAACATAACTAAGGTTTCCAGTAACTTCTAACTTTACTAATGGCAAGCTCAACGGATATTCTTAAATCTACTCAGTATAATAACCATAGCCTAACTAATAGAAATTGGGTTTCGAGTTGACAGAGGTATGCACCCTGTCCTAATAGGGACCACAGTCCTTGTCAGGATAAGTCAGATACACATCCTGAATTAACCGGTGCTTACACTCCGGTAGCTTGCACAGGACAGTCAGGCTCAAGTCAAGAGTCTAAAGCATTTGTCCACCACTTCAAACAGTAACACAGTGACAACCCTACAAAAACATTCCATACCAGTTTAGGGAAATAGACTATGGTTTTATAATTAGAACAAGACCAAAAGGACAAAAATCTAATGAGTAGAAGCTGAGACATACATTTTTAAAGATTAAGTGAAAAAATAGCACTTAGAATCAAATTGCACTCAAAGAGCTAAATGGTCACCCTGGGCTGAGACAAAGTCAAGAACTCGAGCCTGCACTGATTAATGGGTTGCATTGGTGGGATGTGATTGATAGCATGTTGTGGACCATGAGAACAATGCCTCACATTAGCATGGGTATATCTCCCTTTACTTTACTGAGTGGTAGGTTTGCAGGGTTTTCAAATTGAACTAAAAGTGGATGTCAAGGCAAACTATTGATGCTGCAAAGATGGTTGGTATGGTGGATATAAGGACTGCTGTGCAGGGAAAATATAGTACCGTAAAGGATCAACAAAGAACCTTGGTTTTTCTGGTCAGTGATTAGGTGAGAATCAAGAGGCCTAGTTTTGTTTGCAAAGGCATGTCATGCTTTTCTGCACCTGTGCTTTTGAAAGTGATCAAATGGTTGTTTTGAAGTGTGATAAAACATGGAATAAATGCTTTGTTTCAGTGTTGCCTAATTTCAGATCCGCCTATGTACAAAGTAGGGTGGGTGTGCAACCCGATACTGAGCAGGTCAATCAGAGTTCTATTAAAAGAGTCTCTCTTAGAGTGAGATTGAACCTAATCAAGTATAAGGATTATGGTATGTACTAACATTTTACCTGATGTTCATATTTTTACATGCTATTACTTTGGTTAAGTTTATGGATACAACATTTATTAACTGATTGCCTGGTGTTTATTTTGTTATTTTTTGGTATACTATTGCTGTATCTTTTTTATTAAATTATTTGTTCTGCTTTTCTCTTTTATTGTTTTACGATAGAAGGTTGGTGTGATGAGACGTGTGCTGGTGCTTGGAATGTTGGAGCTGTACATTCCAGGTTCTGATCGAGATTGCTGTGAGGAGGGTTCTGTGAGGGATTGGAGACGAAAGGAAGAATAAAGTTTTGCTCTTACCCTGGTGTCCTATGCTTCCTTTCACTATGACAACACTTTTTGAGCTATCCTTGGTTGAAGTAAACCTCTGCACCTTTTCAAGGTGGGAGACAACCTGAAAAAAAGTTTGTTCATCCTTCCAAACTTTCACGAATCTGGATATTTTTGCTAGACACACCTCACAATATACAAAGACCAACCTGGTTATCACCATTACTCTGACAGAAATTCCACCTTGAAGGAAATTTTGTAGGAGAAAATTCCATTTATGAGGCTGCAATTCTGGCTTTTATGAATCTGCAAAAAGGGACCAGAATGTAGCCTTATATGCTTGTATTTGCACCTGTGGTGTACAACTGCCTCCGTCAATTGATATTTGTGGTTCATGTTGTGGTCAGGGATCTTGGCCTTACCACCATGTGGTGCTCTCTAATAATTAGAGCAATATGCTGCGAAGTGGGTTTATTTCTCAATTTTACAATTGTCAGTTGGTACAAGCGCTAGTGTTGCCAGATGCCTTCCTGCCCGCAGAGCTTAGTGTTTGCAGTCTTAGGCTATAATTGTACAAAACAGTGTGAGCCAAGTCCACATCTCATAGATTAATTTGGCAGAAAAGAAGTCTGTTGTTTTGACATGAAGACTACCTGACCATGGCTGTAATAGGGATTACATATTTTCTCCATTTTAGTTTTTCTTTCTAGTTTAGCATTTTTTTAAATGGTGGTTTGACCGTGTTTTTCACTAACACAACAAAATGCCACCCAGTCATTTATTATGGTTAGACATTGTTGTTCTGTAGTCTGCACTGTGAGTTTCAGGGAAACATACCAGAACGTTATGTCCTTGCTTTGTTTTGTGGTCGTAGGAGACAACACTTTTACCCAGCTTAAGTAAAAAAGTTGGTCTGCATCTCTTGCAGAATGAGATAAGGTTGGTGTTTCATTATTTCAAAAACATCCATTTTTAATTCAGGTGAAAACAATTCACACCGGAGTTATCATAGAAGGTGCTGAGAGCTGTGAATGAGATGCAGATCTGTAGGCTCCCACATTCATTCTAAGAAGGAGATAGCTGAGCAGGCAGTTGCGTGTAGGCACGCCTTCTAAGACAGAGTGCATTTGTTAATGCCCTTAGGCCGGCTTCCTGAGACACTACACCAAGGGATGGGGTTAGATAATTCCAACTGGGTCTGGCAGAAGGGTACTCCCACTATGCTCTTGCTAGCTTAGGAGTATTAGTGATAAGAGTAATATTAGGAACAATTACCATAGTTGAATTGTTTGTGTTTTTCACCATTCAATTAATGCTTATAACAATGATGTGTCTCGTCTTCCTAATAATCACAGTTCATGTTTTAGTTACAAGGATTAGGTCCTTTCAACAAACATTTGAAAATGTATTATTATCTTTTCTCTTTGCAAAACCCTGGGCATGCAAAAGTGATAAACGAAAGGGTTAGATCTGATTCCACAAATTCCTTGGGAATGAGTGGTCCTATTTGAGGTTGCCTGCAGCATCTATAACTTTGGAGGTTTAGGAGTTCAGATGTGGTACTGTGAGCTAGCTGAACCAAAATTTACTAATGATATAAGAAGACTCAGTCTTTGTATTATGAAGGTTTTGTTGACCCAATCCATAGTTCTGCTAAATTCGTATGAACCGTGTAACATGGTTTTGGCATTGATTTCATCTGTGCCATTGCAGGTTTTACTTATTGATGCTTACCTACCTTTAAATCCAAAATAATTTATGTCACACTATAAAGATAAAATATTAATAGTGAAATTATAATAACATTGTTTACATAGCACTTTATTCTACACATCTGTTGTTTCCAAACACAGTAAATAGAAAGCGTCACTAAGACCCCATAAAAATAATGCACAAGCCCTTGCAATCTCAAAGCTGTCTTTTCAAAGATGTCATCTAGAAACTTGTCATCCCCAAGCTGTAGAAGCCTTGTCAATTTGAAGCCTCGACTTAAAAAGTGTTATCATAGCGAGAGCTCCAGAGTCATCCCTCATCTCTCCCTATACTGTAATGCACTGTAGGACTAAACGTATTAGCGACTTTGATACAATTGACACACCAGGTTAGTCTGCATTGGCTACCCATTCTAGCAGAAATCAAGTTGAAATGATGGCTCTCATAAAAAGACTCACATCTGAGGAGACCCACCTACTTGGCTTACCACCTCAATTTATTGGGCACATAAAGGGAATTTAGAAGCCATCAATACCTACAACATGAAGCATTCAGTATCTGGTAGAGCAAACTTTGTGGATAGCTCTCTCTGCCTTGATATGAGAAGCAAACTAATTCTTCTGTTCTGCCAAACTCTGAATTACTTCCTAAGTAGTCCTTGCACGCACTGATGACAACTAGTGAACCGAAGATCACTACATATTTCAGTAGGGAGCAATGAAGTAACTGAGCCAACCTACTGGATTTGAAAATCATCATTCCTCCTTCTTAGTTAAGAAGCAACAAGGAGATTATACATTGTTTATTTATTTAGTTTGTTCTGTTTTCTGGATTTCCAGAATTGCACAATGCTCTCCTTTTCTGTCACAGAAGGTGGTGGTGTTCCAGAGAGAACAGCATGCAGAGTTGACAAACCTTCCTTCAAACGTCCAGTACTCTGCAGTTCTTCAGCCAAGCTTCAACACTGTGCTTACTCTGTGTCTTAGAAAAAAAGGAGAATTTGCTTCAAAACGTTTTGGTGATTTGTTTTCCTTTGAAAAAGCTGATAGGATATTAATCTATTTACATTTCATGGTAAGACTAGCTATGAAATGGTTTCTTCTAGCAAATCTGTTAAACTTGAATTACTCAAATAGTGCATGAAAAAGAGTAGCCCATTATCTCCAAAGTCATTTAGTTTGTTTCTGAATACTTAACTATATCATACATTTTTTAGTAAATTAGCATTGGGAATATAGTGATTAGGATAATCATTATTGTTGATGATAAATTACCATACATTAAGAACTCACAAATGTCTCATCAATCCATAATTGGTACATCAGAGACGTGTAGTACAAACTGCATGCCAGCAATTAATTCTGCAACAACCAAGCTCATATTAAACACATAGTTATAAAGCAATTCTACACGGTGTTTTTAGATTTCTGTTCAAAACTGGGATTACATTTTTTTTAGATAAATCGTGCAAAACTGGTTACTTTTCTAAACCCATACAATCACAAATGAATAATACAAATTTAATCTCTACATCACAGACTTTAACTAGGTGGACAAATTGCAATGATTAACTATATCATGGGTGCTTTATTAATAAATACATAGCACAGATGTTAGAGTGTTAATATAGCATTATAACCCCCAGCTGAGTGCTATAACTCTCTTCCCAAGTTATCGGCCTAAACTACAGATGAGATGGCATTGCTGCTGAGAGGGACTTGAATGACTGCTATAGCACAAGGTAGAAGGGCTATTGTGATTTTATAACATTCTTTCGAGTGACATTTGGAAGTATTAAAAAGGTAGAAACAAAAAGACAAACATTAGAATGTTGGAGCACAATGTCTATGACAGCAATCATTGCTCTTGAGCCACGTCATTGTCTTAGGTAGAGATAACATTCCAATAATGTGATTAAATATAGGACAATCGTTTATCCTTTAGTAAAGAAAAGCAAAATGAAGCATAGTCTTATTATAATGGCAACGTTTTCTCTTTCATAGTTCAAAATATTAAGCATTCCAACATTTAACATTCTTTGTCAATCACACTGCACATGCTTAGCCAAGCAACATCACTCTTTTATGCATACTTAATTACAATGTAAAGAATTATGAGCCAGAAGTATGAATAACTGCTCAATAAAAACCTGGTTGCAATTGTGTACTAATAGGTCAGTTCTTAAAAATCCCAATTGTAGTGAGTCGTAATCTGACCTACGGCATAAATATTAATAAGGTAGGTCACAACTCATGACTCACTACAATTCAAGGACAGCATAGGGTTGGTGCCATGCTGGGACCAGCAGATAACCATGTGTGTGATTATTTTTGTTCAGCAGGCCTTGTGTGGCTCCTGTACCTGGCCCACGCTCCATCAGGATCAGCCTGAACTCTTTACTTTGCCCTGGTCCAGCATGACCAGATAACGCCATACGTCCTTACTGCTTCTAGGCGCTATTTTTAACTTTATTCTTTGAAATATTATATCTTGACTTCTGCTTATTGTTTTTTTGTCGTTTTGGTCATGGTATATTTATAAAGTCATAATCTATTTCTCTAAACTGGTGTGGAGTGTTTTTGTGGTGTTTTCACTGTGTTTCTGTTTGTAGTGTTGCCCAAATACTTTACACATTGCCTTTAAGTTAAGACTGCCTGCTCTGTGCTGAGCTACCAAGGTTTGAGCACAGGTTAATTTATAGTGTATATCTCACTTATTGTGGCTAGGATTGTGGTTTCTGCTTGGACAGGTTGCAATCTTCTGCCAACCAGAAACCCCATTTCTAACATTGATGATCAGTGGTGAGGATAGGACTTGTGTTTATGCAGTGCCATAGAGTAATTGGTCTGCACTACTATTCCGCATCTAAGACCATTATGAGTTTGAAATTCTCTTTTTTTCTCTCATTTGTTCCTTTTTCTAAATTTGAATCCTGCTTCACCTTTATAAACTTGGGACTCTTTTGTTCTTGTAGTAGCGATGTCATGTAGTTTCCACTAATCCATAGGATCTGCACATTTGTTGGACAAAATAACCTTTGTGTGAGGTGCCTAGACTGATTCCAAGCACCCTCACAGGAAATGTTGGTCTAGAGACCAGGTAGCTAACAGTGCCACCAGAAGCCCCCCTAACCCTACCAGGGAGCGAATGGTTTCTGGAAACCACTGAATATGATAACTCCGACCCCTCAGGGATCGCTGTAGCTGATCAGAATCTTTTGCTCAGTCACTTGTGCTTACTTGTTCTCATAGAAATATACAGAGAATACACTGAGATGTTTTCAATATATTTGACCCCCTGCTGTTCACGACCTGGAAACCCCTTACGGAGATGTCAGACTGCTGCATGGCGAAGTCTCAGTATGCAGGGATCCTCGGTGTCAGCTGAAGTGCCTCCTCTGCTAATCCTTTGGGATGCTGATTAATAATTTAACAAATGCATCCTTGGGATGTACATATATATTAGCAATGTTAGGGATATGTAGGTACCCCTATCGCCCCGTCCATGAAGATAGAACATTTGTACATCCGTGCGTAAAGGCATTGTACTTGGCGTTTGAGGCATTGTGATAATGTTGTGCGAAGCCAGATGTGTACAAAGAAGTAGTTTCAGAGAAACTAATCCAACATTGTCACACAGGCGAATATATGCAAAAGGTCACAGCAGAAATCTTATTGTGAAAAAGAGGACAATGTAAGAAAAGAGCAGCTTCGCTACATGGGCCTTACCCGGGCACATAACACCCACTCCTCATACTAAGGGTCGATATAAAAAAGCTAATAAAACCCAGCAGCCATAATGAAAGTAAGACTAAAAAGTTCTAAAACAACTTTTAAAATCATCTAATAGCAAGCTTCTCTGTAAAATATTCATAAAAGCATTTAAAAGTCATTATACTATTTGAAATCCCAAGCACTCAGAAAGCTACGGTGGCTAGAAAAATAAAGGAATTTTTTTTTATTTGTTTTGTTTGAAAAACTGGCCAAATCATTCCCACCACATGGAAAAAGTCAACTGTTTGTGTTCTGAGTGGTAGACGCAACATTGCTGTTGTTTACAACTGCAGACGACGTTCCCAGAGGCGCACCTCGAAACATGTTTATTGAGCAAAGGTAATTCCATCTATTTCGTACAGCAGCGGATGATGGAGGGACTGCATCTTTTAAACATATAACAGAGCCGGTATCCATTCCAATAGGAGCCAAATCATCCCAGCGTGGCTCAAAGAAAGCATTACTCCGTGGGGCGATTCTGCCCTGCGGAGTAACTGCCGAACTATCAGGTTTGGCCAAATCCAACGGCGCCTCTGGACAACGCCGCTCATCCATTCATCGAGCGCCGTGACTGCCGTTCCCATTCCTAAGAATCGGCTGCCATTCCGCCGACCGGTCACTACCCGGAATCGTAATTCTTCTCCAGAGCCCCCCGCATGCGACTACGCTATCTGTCCCTATTAATTGCCTACTGGTTAATTTCACATTGAATACCATTGGCTCCACCAATCTCTACCCATAGAGATCCGCCCCTCATAGAAGCTCTCCTTCAACCCACCACCTTGGCCCACCTCATACCATCCCACTTGAGCCAAGGCTTGTAATTCAGGCTGTACAATGTTAGTCCTGATGATGATCCTGTATTCCAAATAGGATCGAAACGCCGTCGACAAGTGATGTAGTTGTACACTAGTTCTCCACTGTGTGACTTACCTGTGTTATACTACATGAGTGCAGCTAGACTGATTTTTGATACTCGTGTACTCACTAGCGCCTCAATATTTTATATATTCGCCTGACTAATTCCCCACCCTTGTAAATGTTGTTTTTTGTACTGGATACAGGACTGTGTCCCACTGTCATTTTGTGTGTTTGAATGCTCCTTATATTTCTCATTCTTGATTATTAAATAGGGTCCGGCTGGACACCTTCATTTTAGTGCAGATTGTGGCCTATAATTATTCCAAGTTGCTAACGTAAATTTGTCAAGGACCACTGTTGTCTGATATAACTACTAACCCTGGTCCTTGCTTACCTAGAGGGTTCCCTTGTTTGTTCTAAACAGGGGACAACAATAACCACAGGCTTTTAAGGGGTCCATTAGTACTTCAGTGTCCAGTGGCGCAGCCAATTGTGATCCGAGACATATATCCAATACACATTCATGGCTGCAAAGCAGGCAGCAGAATACAAGAACCAGTGATCATTGAGTTATTGAAGTCGAGGTGTGCTGAAGCAGTGTAGCATGTGATCACGACATTGCAGCACAAATAGGGCTGTCTCAATTCATGGTTGAACTGGGATGTCCATTGTGGAGCAGAAAAATTAAAATCAGAAGTCCTGCCACAAGTAACAGGACAAGCGGGAAATCTCCAAAATAGCCTCCTAACACGGAGTGTATGAAAGATGGTATAATCCAAAAATCATCTGAAAGGGACTAACCAGTCCAGAGCCAATCCATTTTAAAAAGTGCGCTATTCCCTTCCTATCAGACATATTAAAGATAAGGTGGGCCAGCCCCCAAAAATGCAGCAAGAAGTTAGTATGGAGTAACGTCTGTATCTGGGATGAGGACCTTGCAACCTGGAGATCAAATGTCTCTCTGGCTGATGTTAAGGAAACATCTTTTAAAAAAAGCATGGCTTCAGTTTGCTCAGAGTTTCGAAGCGTATGTTGGAAATATTTATCGAAGGCCATAGCGTTGCCTCCTTAATTGTGCAGGCAGGTGGAAACAGTACTTGTGTGCAACAAGTGACTATGGAATTAACTGCTACAAGATACGAGATGCCTGGTTCCATTCCGCAGCAACCTTGATATTTAAGCATCACCAAGCTCCTGTTAGAGAGCAGCTAAATCACGGCAGCCATAGAACCCTTCAGATAACAGGACAAGTTAGCAACTGAAGCATTGCATGCTCCATGAAGTGAAATGTCCTTGCATACTAAGGACCCACTCAAAGCATCCTTGCATTGGGAACTGCTAAGGAAAACTTCTGCATCCCCATTCCTGCATCTAATCCCGAATGGTAATTCCCAATATTATATCACATAACCTTCCACCAGCGCTTTATGTCTGCCTACTTGGTGGTATTGTAGACAATATTGGAATTCGAAAGTCGTGACCGGTAGGGTGATGTAACCATGCATTACCCCGTCTGTGGATGGTGTCTCAGCCACGGTAAAGGGTAATTGGTCTAACTTTTCAATGTGCAATATGGTATATTTTGCACCTCTTTGTGCCATTATTATATGTCTTTCAGTCAGCTTGTATGCAGGAAACAGACTTGTCATGTTGATATAACGCCAAGGCATTTGGCCAGAATGTAATATTTGAAGTGTCCAGCTTGATAATACAATGGACCATATTTGTGATTGTCCATGCTGTCAGAGAGACATATCCTGTTGTGTTATATCAATTCCAGAAGATACTATGTTGCCCAGTGAATATATTCTGGATGTTAATGTGGTCTTACCTTTGTCAACCACAGCCAAAGCCTTTTCTAAGTTAACCCTGTTTATCTTGTGCAGTATCTCAGCAGCTTCCTGCTGAGAAACTTTCCATAGCTCATTGTATATTGCATAAAAGAAGCGCTTTTGACGTGGGATCCGGGGACCTAACAAGAAATCCTGAGATCCATGTCACCAGAAAAGAAGTGTTGTTTCACCTGAGAAAGTGGTGAGATCTTTAAGCCAATCGAGGCACAACTTCCCAACACTATATGATATTACCACTCAAGTATTCTGATTATATATATCACTGGTCAGGCCTATATATTTTAAACCTCTCGGTATTGACCAGGAACCTAGACTGACACCCATTAGTGTCCAAAGGCCAAACCACCCATCCCTTCCAATTGGGGTCTGGTGAATTGCAGGAACCATTTTGTATCATGGCATCTAATGTATCCTCAGTGAATTGTATGAAATGCTGCTAGTCCTCAAAGCATTAGAATGCAGGAATATGAGATGTGTTCAAATCCTTCCTCTTGGCTATTCTAAGATAAGAAGTTGATGCATTGTTTTATTTAGGATAATTATTTGATGTGGTATGAGGTATGGTCAGAACAAGGCCTCAGTTCCCTGAACCTGCAAGTCATTTGCCCCAGAGAGATTTTATGTTTATGGTGTCTTTCCAAAATTCAAAACCCTGTACCAACAGTTGGAAAAGAAAGCAAGCAGAGTATATCAGCTTGGTGTTTGTTAACATATTTTCTATGCAGGTGTAGGTACAAGCCGATTGTAGCGAGAGGCTGGGTCTGATGTGTCAAAAACATAAGCAAACCTTTGGTGGTGTTGGGCAGTGTTCCCATTGGGTGTAATTATAAACAGCATGTGGGATATTAGCTGTGTGTAAAAAAAGGGTGACCATAATGTTGATAGCAAAACATTTCACTGAAATTAGATGTACCATCATACAATTCATCAGAAGGAAATGCAGCTGATTGTTCTAAATAAGCAAGCAAATTGTGCTCTGTTTCAAGGTCCCAATCATCAAAGAGGTGAAGATATAATTTAAGGAAATTTCAAACAAATATGATATCTGTAAAAGTTCATGCACATCAGACGATACCCTGTTCCACACTATTCCTTCTGGAACTGGAACTGCTGTAATGTTTGCCAGGGACTGGTCCCTTGTTTCTGATGCGATGATGCATGTGGTTTCAGTACCAAGTTCACAAGTTGTACTGCAGAGCGCTCTGGGAAATAGTGTCCATTTAGAAACAGGAAAAATACAGTTACCAAACCAATCCAGAGGACCAGGAAAAGTAATCCAATTGTAATCCAGAGATGTAACGAAGGAGTAACAAAGTATGTCTTTCTCAAGCAAAGATAGAGAGCACACATTTGCAGCTTGAAAGGGAGAAGTGTTGGCAGTGGTATCCCATGTTCAATTGAATCCAATGAAAAGTCGTCATAGTTCTCGAAGTAGCCAGACGCTGTTTGGTCTATTTTTTACAGCTCAGCAGGTTTCGTAGAACTGGGAGATGACTCAATCTGTGGCATATTTACAAAGACGTAGTGCAATTTTCAAATTGACATTTGTGTTTCTGTATTCGTTGACTGTACAGTTGTAGTGTTTTCATCACAAAGAAAAAATACATCATTGTTGTTTACTGTTTCTAGTTGGAGATCGGAATCTTCTTTAGTTATTGAAGCTTCCATCTGAACTTTCTGAACGGTTGCGAGAGGAAAGTGGAGGCCACTCAGGAGCCTACTCGGCATACTGTTGAGAATCAACCACATAGTGTGGTTTGATCAGATCTATGGAGACAAAACTTTTGTCCTGGCAGTCAGTAAGAGGCAAAAGAAGTACAGTTCTGGTACCTTCAAAAACCATGACAGGTACAGGCGCTCTGTGAGATGGTACAAATTCTTTCTTGTATAACAATTTTCAATGGACCAGATCCCCAATCTTCGAGACCCAGCCGGTTCTTGTCGGTACAACCTTCACTTCCCCAGTGGCAATGCGTTGTACTTGGATGTTGCTTTGTGCGCCCCAGAATTCATTGAGTTCCCATAAAACAGACAGATGTTAATTGATGTCAAATGGGGTTTCTGCTGCCACTGCGCTGACAATATTGAGGTCTGGTACTCACATTCTCACACCAAATAGGATTTCAAATGGAGTACGAGCACCTAGGGATTTTCTTGGCATGTTATTGAGTGCCAAAAACATCAAAACAAAAAGTCTCCCTCTGACCTACAGTTATTTTACATTGACATTATTTCAATTTCATATGTGAGCCATCCAAGAACTGTTCAGAACACAAACTAGTTCACAAAAATCTCTTTTTTTTTTTAAATTTCTTTGTTAGATTTTTTTTCCATTTAATGCAAGCAGGACAGAACTCTTGAATATAACAGAAAAACCATGAAAGAGAGATATATCAGCACCAGAAACAGAAATCATAAATCCTTCTCGAGTAGACAAATGGACATTGCATAGTTACATCTGTACGTAATCCACAAAATAAACAGGGAGCAGAGACCAAAACAGTTACATGCAGATATATTTGAAATACCCCGGGAACAGAACGTGATCAATCCAGCGCCCATTGGATCCACTGCCGGACAGGCGCCCAAACCTTCACACCAAGAGCTCTTCCTGTATCTGAATGTCATCACGGCCAGCTTTTCAATCCACCTCCCTTGATGAGCCTCTATATCATCTGAGCATGAAGAGACAAGTAAATTATAATAATATCCTATCGTTTTTTTACTAAACATGCTGTCGCTAAGCAGAATCCTCCACAGATCAGAGCGATCCTGCAAACGTAAAGTATTAAAAAAACTATGAATCTGCAGATACTTAAAATAATCATTGCCTGTTAAATTATACTTATCTAATAGCTCCGAAAAGGAGACTAACTGATCGTTCTGCCATAGATCACCTACACAACAGATTCCACAACTACGCCATATGATCATTACATGATCTTGGAAAACTAGGGGAAAAATGCCAGAGGATGAAAGAGGTGTATACAGCAGAATTTTCTGAATCCCCATTTGACGGTTAATTATCCTCCATACCCCATATGCAGCTTTTAAGGTGTTGAACTTAGGGGCTCATTAGGATGGCGGACGGACTTGCGTTCGTCCGCCACCCTAGAGGAGGAGGGACCGTCCATAGGGGCCACGGCGGTCCCTCCAGTGCAATTAGGATGTGACCGCCAGGGTGGCGGTCACACCCTCTATCTTTAACATTGCGGCAGGTGCAGCTTCAAGCTGCACCCGCCGCAATGTTAAAAATGCATGCACTGCATTTGCGTGCACACAGCGGCAGGCACCGCACGGTGCCTGCTGCTTTGTTCACACAAATGCAGGGGGTACCATAGGTACCCCCCATGTGCACCCCCCACCCCCCTTCACCCAGGGGGCCCGCATCGGGCCCCCGAAGTGAAGGTCCGTATGCTTTTCCACGGCGGAAAAGCCGCCGCGGAAAAGCATACATTTTACACCCTCCTAATATGGCTGGCGGTGTCTGATAGACACCGCCAGCCATGTTAGAGCTTTTCCGCCGCGGTTGTAAGCCAACCGCGGCGGAAAAGTGGCGGACTGAAACCAGGACCCACCAGCCATCCTAATGTGGCGGTGGGTCTCTGGTGGGTCCGCAGAGGATTTTCCGCATCCGCCGGGCCGGCGGTGGCTTCCGCCGGCCCGGAGGATGCGGAAAATCATCCATCCTAATGAGCCCCTTAGTTTTTTTAAAGTAGCGGGCTCTACATTTTTAAGAAGGCAGCCTCGACACTCCACTCCCATTGCAAATTCGTATATTGAGGGTGAATGACTCGCTGGAATTTGAGCCTTTACACCAATTATCAGCGGAGTAAGGAACTGTAATACAGATGCAAGATAATAATACAAAAAATGGGGGATGGCCCACCCACCCCTGGCCTTTGGAAGCATCATTTTCTTATAAGATCTACGCTGGCGTTTGTAACCCCACAAAAATCTGGCTGCCATCCTTTCTAGTTGTTTAAAGCAACTAAGCGGGAATTCTAGAGGAATAGTTCGGAACATATATAGAAATTTTGGCAGAATCATCATTTTTAAAACGTTTCACCTACCGTATAAGGATAGATGAAGATGGTCGATACGTTCTAGCGAAGCGTTTGCTTTTATCATAGCTGTGTTTAAGTTAAGTTCTGGGATGACAGAAACTGGAACAGTAATTTTGATACCCAGGTATGTCGCTACTGCCACTGTATTAAGTTGTGCAGGAGGATTCTGACCTACATATAAGATTTGGGTTTTCAATATATTTAATTTGTACCCCGAAAAAGCACCGAACTGGGTCGCCAGATCTTCAATTATTGGCATTGCCCCCTGAATATCAGTTGTAGTCACTACTATATCATCCGCATAGGCGAGTGCTCTATAGCTAGTGCAGGCAACTTGTACCGGCGCTATACCCTCCGCTTGATTCAATGTGTTTAAAAAGATATCAATATATAGAGCGAACAGAAGTGGTGAGGACGGGCATCCCTGTCGGGTGCCTCGGAAAATACGAAAGGGGGCAGATTTTTTCACTACAATTTTAATACAAGAGGTTGTAAAATCATACAGTGCTCTTAGGGCTGCTATCATCTGGGGGCGAAAGCCCTTTAATAAAAACAGATCCCAGAGATACAGCCAGGCCACCCTGTTGTTAATTTAGAAATGTTACCAAGACCACAAAAATTTAAAATAGATTCAGATTAATAGGATAAGGCTTCCTCCTTCTACAGTTTACTATAAAATGATCGAAAAACCTCCAAAATTTCATCAGGCTGATTCTGAATTTGTCCCGTCTCATCCTGTATTTTATTAATACAATTAAATGTTTCTTTTTGCCAGATCTTTTTTAGCCAGGATAGGTCCTGAGTTTTCCCCAACTTCATGAAGCTGTGATCTAAAAACTGCCACCTGTTCTGAAAGCTTTGTAGCAAAATTCTCGTATAACCTGGATTTATGTAAAGAGAGACTAGATTTAATATGTTCAGTATCTTGCGAAGAGTTAATAACTATGACTAATTTAGCTTCCCACTCCTTCACTGCCTTATAATAAGAAGCTAGCTTATCCCAACACTTTCTTTGCTTGTTAATTGAGAAGGACAAGGTCTCCCCGCGTACCCCAGCTTTAAAAGCATCCCATACCATTTGAGTAGAAGCAGAACCACGATTGAACTCGAAAAATTCCATAATCCATTTCCCTATATACTCGATATAAAGTGGGTCTGCTAGCAATCTACGCTCGAACGACCAGGAAGACACATTAGGTGAAAACCCCGAGTCTTTTTTGATCTCTATCACAATAGGATTGTGGTCTGAGATTATTCTAGGAAATATCTCATAATTAATATTACTAATAACGTCCTGAGGGAACAAAAAAATCGTCCAGGCGGACACATTTCTGATGGGGGGGGCAGAGAAAAAAGTGTAGCCCGATGTTGTAATTTCTTTAGCAAACCCAACATCAAATAACCCAAATTCTTTTACTAAGCCTCCTAATGCTTTGTAGGTCTTTTTTTTTTAGCCCCGTATAGATCGAGTTAGACCGAATAGCAAAATCTCCCTCCAGATGGATATTAAAATCTCCACACAGTATTAAGGGAGCCGGCCAACCAGCTAATTCTAAACTGAGAACATTTAAAATGTCTGGATCGTCCGAATTTGGACCATAAATCGAGCAAATGGTCCAAAGGTTACTATCTATACAAATTTCAATTATTACCCACCGGCCATACTGATCTGATTTAATGTGTTTCAGACAACCCAGTCCTCTTCTCATAAGAATTGCCACCCCCTTTGTAGTAGTGCCTTGATGAGTACATCCCAGTACTTGCATGCCTAAATCATTAAACCAGCGTCTGTCATTCCATGTCAAGTGTGTTTCCTGTAAACATAATAGATCTATCCTCATACTCTGAATTATTTGTGCACAAATCCCTCTTTTCTTCCTATTGTTAAGTCCACAGATATTCCAGGAGCAAATCCTCACTTTACCCATATTGATATTTTAATTGATACATAGACAATAAATCAGAAACTAAAGCTTTAGCTAATTTGAGCTCTGCAATCCCAATCACAAAGAAAAATCGACAGATCACATTATATCCAATATCTCTCTTAAAACTACCAGTTCTGTCCTTGCTTGCTCCACCACCGTGCCACCCCACCCTCCCTCTAGTGCCCCCCTCCCCCCACCTCCCCCACCCGAGCCCCACCCACATAAGGCAAAGGGACTGAAAAGTCCCTAGAAATGATGGCCAGAGAAGCATTGTGCAACTCGCGGTTTGCTTCCCATCTCCTGGCATGTCACCCTGCAGAGCAAACTAAATTAGAGTATTCAACAACAGGCCCCCTCAGAAAAAAAATGCTTTAAACAGGTAGAGCTTGATGCTTAAATCAACACAGATTTAGCAGTTCAATATACAATGCAGTATAGAATAAAGTTAGAAAGACGCTAATAGATCCTTAGCAGCACTCTCCATAGTTTAGAAATATGTTCTATCTTTTTATATTACTTTAAGTTTTGAAGGGTGGAGAAGAAAGGCCTGGGCCCCTTTAGCTTGAAAGGATGGAATGAGTTGACGAAACTGCCAGCGCTGTTGGACTGTGGCATGGCAGTAGTCCGGACGAACAAAGAATTCCAGTCTCTTCCCCTTTAGTTTACGATCCGGCCGAGCCAGATCATAAAGTGCCTTTCGAGCCCAAAAATGATTTAAGCAAATCAGAATGGCCCTGGGTTTATTGTTAGAGGCAGCCCTGACATTCTTTTGTTGAAAGGGGAATCTATGAGCCCTTTGGAGCTCCATGTCCCACTGCCAGTGGGATAACTCCGGAAAGGTTTCCGTAAAGAGCTCAACAACAAACTGCATAACATTGGCCCCCTCACTCCCTTCAGGTATGCCTAAGACACGTAAGTTGTTCCGCCTGGATCTGTTTTCTAAGTCAATCAGCTTCCAATTAACATCTTCCCTTAGTGTATCCAGAGAGGAGAGCTGAGATTTTTGTTGGGTCATTGCATCTTCAATTGCCGATATCCTGCCTTCAGCCTCCAGTACTCTGGATGACGTTTCATTACAGGTTTTCACCACTCGCCTCAGATTATTTTGGAGCCTTCGTACTGCCCCTTGCGTGTGCAGATTCTCCGCTTTAGTTTCCTCTCGGTGTTGGAGCATAACCTGATAGAGCATACCTAAAGTAATCTCAGGCACCTGAGACTGATCCCCCAAAGTATCTGTTGCAATAGTACTCAATATTGGAGAGCCTTGACTGTTGCCAGCCCATGGATTTGTAGGGATAGCTCTACCAATGACAGCTGGAGCCTTACGAACAGTGTCCTCTTCAGCCCCCCACTCCATTCTAGCAGAGAGGGATATTCCATTATCTCCATCCTCTTCAGTTACTGAGTTCTGCCCATCTCGCGCTGAACTAGTTAGGCTAGTAACACTTAGATCGTCTCTCCATTCCCCATCCAGGCTCTCTGACTCCAGAGCATTGGATAGGTCCGACAACGAGTAAAAGTTACCTGCCGAATCGATTGACTCTGTGTCCCCAGTAACCTCAGGTGGCTCCTGACTATGAATAGAGACGGGTGGGGCGGGCACATTTTCTTGGGTGTTCAGCGGCTCAATACTAAGGAGGCATGCTCTGCTACAATCTGACCAGAATCAGACCCTGGTAAAAACACTGCGGGGACCCGCTTGCCTAAATCAGACCCAGGTAAGAGAGTTATGTCCTTAACAATACCCATGATGTTGCCACTCTCATTACCGACCAAATCAGCGTTAAAAATAGCACTCTGCGGGGTATTCAAGCCTATAGCAATGTCTTGCCCGTCATTCGCGGTATTTAAATTATTTTTCTTAAACATACCTGGTATTTTCAGGGTTGCTCCAGTCCTACAACTCCCAGCGTTCACCATTGATGTCTGTTTGCTGGAAGATATATGCACACCAGTATCAGGCAATTCTAAATCAACCACCGTATTTGGGATGTCTGAAATGATAGAAGTTGTATTCAGACCGGCACCTCGGGTTGCTTCTGTTGATACACTCCCCTCCGTAACCGCCGTTGCCATTGCCGCGGTCGCCGCTCGAGTCTTTGGTTTTGCAATCTTGGGCACTGCACCAGAGCTAGGATTTTTAGGAGCCATCCCGCAGCAGCACCTTCGTCTCTTCACCAGCCGCGCTCTGCAATCCTGAATGGCCCCTAGCCGGCGTTTCCAGAAAGACGTGCACAAGCCGCTGGCCCAGCCCAGCCACACCAGCCGGACCGGGGTAACGGCTGAAGAACTCCAAACCGCGTGTAGGAGCCGGCGGTAGTTACAATGTAAATCCTGCCGCATAACCCAGATAAAATCACCGCCGGTGTCCTCAGGATATCAGGAAAGCAAAATCCACGCCGGAATCCACAAAAGCAGGCAGAATATTGGTCACTCAGATGATGGGAAGCGACACAGCAGTGAGCGCAGTTCAGCTGCTCACTCGGATGCAGAACGCATCCGCCATCTTGCCTCAACAAAAATATCTTTATCATTTATTTCTTTTATCAAAAATATTTTTATCATCTTATTCGCTTTTTCCCATATATAAAATATTTGTCTTTTTTCACAATTATAGAATAACAATACATGAATTATTCAAAATCAGAATATATATATATACAGAAAAATCAAAAGGCATAATATGCACAACAAATATTCACCCCGAGAGAGGAAACACACAACAAATTCACACAACCACTTTCATACCACAAAACCACTTTCCCCAGCACACATTCAATCAATCTCCTGTGACTCTCCTGACCTGGTCGGAAGAGGTCGCTCCCCCACCCTCGCAAGGCGCTCTGACTCTGGGGTATCGTAGCGCTCTGACTCTGTGACTCACAAGCTGTTCCTCGACGCTCTGACTCTGTGGTATCGTAGCGCTTTACAAGCACACCCCAGCGCGACCTTTTGCTCCGCTTCACTGCCGCTGCCTGCTTAGCTCATTGTACTTGTTGATTGAATTGTATGCACTGTGCGCTGTGAATTGTTTGGGCTGTTCCGCCAAGCCTGCGCTTTGTTTACAGATTGCGCTTCACTTTGTGCCCGATTGTGCCTTCTAATCATCCCCAGGCTACTTTCGATTTCCCCGTAGTTGCAGCCATTTTGTTGTTTGTTGTTTCCCTGACCGTAGCTCCACCCCGCGCCCGCCTCCCAGCTGACCCTGCCTCCCGCAGATAGTCGTGGACCTACACCACCTTCCCTGCGCCGTGACTCTCCTGACCTGGTCGGAAGAGGTCGCTCCCCCACCCTCGCAAGGCGCTCTGACTCTGGGGTATCGTAGCGCTCTGACTCTGTGACTCACAAGCTGTTCCTCGACGCTCTGACTCTGTGGTATCGTAGCGCTTTACAAGCACACCCCAGCGCGACCTTTTGCTCCGCTTCACTGCCGCTGCCTGCTTAGCTCATTGTACTTGTTGATTGAATTGTATGCACTGTGCGCTGTGAATTGTTTGGGCTGTTCCGCCAAGCCTGCGCTTTGTTTACAGATTGCGCTTCACTTTGTGCCCGATTGTGCCTTCTAATCATCCCCAGGCTACTTTCGATTTCCCCGTAGTTGCAGCCATTTTGTTGTTTGTTGTTTCCCTGACCGTAGCTCCACCCCGCGCCCGCCTCCCAGCTGACCCTGCCTCGCCCCCGCCCCCTCCACCACCCATATATGACAGTAGTTCCAGCGCGCAGCGTCTACGCGCAGCGACCGCGCCCAATCCGCGCCGAAGGTGCGCCAAAGGTAAGCCCGTCTACACCCGTCCGCGCCTGGACCGCGCCCAGCGCCATACCCCCTGGCCCTCGCTCTGCTCAGCCCGCCCGCATTACCTACGATGCCACCACCCTCCTAGCCCTCAACCCCGGCCGCTCCACCAACTGCGTCCAAGCCGCTCCTGGACAAACCCATGGACCTTTCTCCTGCTACTCCTGCAAATTCAGCGGCACCGACAACATCTCCGCTACGACCACACCGCTGACTCCCGACCCCAACCACCTACAATGCATCCTTCTCAACACCCGCTCGGTCCACAGACACGCCATTGACCTATGGAATCTACTAGACACCATTTCTCCAGACATCGCCTTCCTAACGGAAACATGGATGAACGCTTCCTCCGCACCAGACATCACCATTGCCATCCCTGAAAACTATAAGATCACTCGCAAGGACCGTACCAGCCACACAGGAGGAGGAATCGCTATCGTCCATAAGAAATCAATCCGCATCTCAACCAGCTCTGACGCCAACCTCGCCAACTCCGAACACCTTCACTTCCAGATCCACATCGACCCCAAAACCACACTCAGAGGCACCCTCCTCTACAGACCACCAGGACCCCGCGCAAAATTCAGTGAAGACATCACGGATTTCATCACTCCACACGCACTCCCCTCCAAAGAATACATCCTCCTGGGAGACCTCAACTTTCACCTTGAAAAGATCAACGACCGCAACACCACCACCCTCCTGGACAACCTCGCCAACCTCGGACTTAAACAACTTGTCACTTCCCCCACCCACATCGCAGGTCACACACTCGACCCCATTTTCACCTCCAGCATTCATGTCTCCTTCAGCCACACTACGGATCTCCTCTGGACTGACCACAGCTGCGTTCACTTCACCTACAACAAGCCCAAACCCACCAACATCCTCCAACCAACTCTACAAAGAAACTGGAACAAAATTACCATCGACCAGATCTCCTCATCGCTCCTTCTAAACACCCCAGCCCACTCCTCGGATCCAAACCTAGCCGCCACCAACTTCACTCTATGGTTATCCAACACCGCCGACACCTTAGCGCCACTGAAAAAACGTCAAAGCAAACCTTGCAATAAGAAGGCCTCTTGGTTCAACGATGATCTTAAGAAGTCCAAGAAACTCTGCCGCACCCTTGAAAAAGCTTGGAAAAAAGACCCAACCACCAGCACCAAGGACGCCTTCAAAAACGCCACCCGCACTCACCACCAACTAATACGAAAGGCCAAGAAAACAGCATTCAAGGATCGACTTGACAACAACGCCCAGAACAGCAAGGAACTTTTCAACATCGTCAAGGAGTTTTCCAATCCCTCGGCCAACTCCAACGACATCACCCCCTCTCAAGCCCTCTGCGACTCCCTAGCCTCATTCTTCCACAACAAGATTGCAGACATCCACAACAGCTTCGCCAACCAACCCGGAGTCCAACCCACCCAACCACATGCTAAACACTCTCCCCCCGCGAACACCCTTAACGACTGGAACCCAATCTCCACTGAGGACACCATCCGCCTGATGAACTCCATCCACTCAGGATCCCCCACAGACCCATGCCCTCACCACATCTTCAACAAAGCAGACTCCGTCATAGCACCGCACCTCCGAGACGTCATCAACTGCTCCTTCAACTCCGCCACCTTTCCGGAAAACTGGAAACACGCTGAACTCACCGCCCTTCTGAAAAAACCCACAGCGGACCCCACCGAACTCAAAAATTACCGCCCCATCTCGCTCCTTCCATTCCCGGCCAAAGTAATCGAGAAAGCTGTCAACAACCAGCTCGCCGCTTTCCTCGAAGCTAACAAATCCCTCGACTCCTCACAATCTGGCTTCCGAGCAAAACACAGCACTGAGACCGCCCTCATCACAGCAACAGACGACATTCGAACTCTACTGGACAATGGAGACACAGTCGCCCTCATCCTCCTCGACCTCTCTGCAGCATTCGACACAGTCTGCCACAGCACCCTTTTACAACGCCTTAGCAACATCGGAATACAAGGAAAAGCACTTGAATGGATCACCTCATTCCTCACCGGAAGAACCCAGAGAGTCCGCCTTCCACCATTCAAGTCCGAGGCCACCGAAGTCATCTGTGGCGTACCACAAGGATCCTCTCTCAGCCCCACCCTCTTCAACGTTTACATGAGCCCCCTCGCGACCATCGCCCGCCAACACAACCTCAACATCATCTCTTACGCGGATGACACTCAACTGATCCTTTCTCTCACCAAGGACCCCAGCACCGCCAAAACTAACCTACACGAAGGAATGAAAGAAGTTGCTGAATGGATGAAACACAGCCGTCTGAAACTGAACTCAGATAAAACAGAAGTCCTCATCCTAGGTACATCCCCCTCTGCATGGG
The DNA here is from genome assembly GCF_964261635.1 of Lissotriton helveticus. Classification (NCBI taxonomy): domain Eukaryota; kingdom Metazoa; phylum Chordata; class Amphibia; order Caudata; family Salamandridae; genus Lissotriton; species Lissotriton helveticus. Next base: position 1,646,653,261 of record NC_136063.1, on the reverse strand, counting down.
ACGACTCTTGGTGGCCGGAAGCCCTTGGAAAAGCACCCATCCCGACAGACCACGCACGGAACCTAGGCGTTATCCTGGATTCTTCACTCTCAATGAACAGACAAGTCAGCGCCGTATCCTCATCCTGCTTCAACATTCTTCGCATGCTCAAAAAAACATTCCGCTGGATCCCCACCGAAACCAGGAAAACAGTCACCCATGCTCTGGTCACGAGCCGACTGGACTACGGAAACACCCTCTATGCAGGCACTACCGCTAAACTCCAAAAGAAACTCCAACGAATCCAAAACGCCTCAGCCAGAATCATATTAGACATCCCACGCAACGAACACATCTCTGGTCACCTGAAAGACCTCCACTGGCTACCCGTCAATAAGAGAATCACTTTCCGACTGCTAACCCACGCACACAAATCACTCTACGACATCGGACCGGAATGCCTCAACTCACGACTGTCCTTCTACACCCCCTCCCGCCAACTACGGTCTTCCAACCAAGCCCTCGCCACTGTACCTCGCATCAACAAGACCACCATGGGAGGCAGATCCTTCTCATACCTGGCTGCTACAACATGGAACTCACTCCCCGCGCACCTTCGCCTTACCCAGAACCACCTAGCATTCAGAAAGCAACTTAAAACGTGGATATTTGACAAGTAATCCCCCTCCCCTTCCTAAGCGCCTTGAGACCCTCTGGGTATGTAGTGCGCTATATAAAATTCTCTGACTTGACTTGACTTGAATCTGGGAGGATCTGCTACAGAATGATAAAGTAGTTTCTGTAGACCATATCCAGCAACTGCACAAGGCAGGATCTTGATCAGGCTCTAGTCGACGCGTTTCGGTGGCTAAACAGAGATGACATGTCACCTTCTTCAGGACCAGCCAGATACAAAAAGAAGTCTCTACTCAAGCCAGAGAAAAAACCACCAAAATAAAGGGGTTGGAACCAAAATTCAGTTTTACTCGATACCCATCAAGCTGGGAAGAAAACACCTTTCCTTCCTTTATGTGGCCTCGGATATAGGTTCCTACGTTCCTTATCCTATTATGTCGCGCTTTCTGCCACGACTACTCCTGTAACAACTGTGGCCAGGAATTCATCCGTTTGACTCTTTGCATCAATGTCTAACGGGGTAAGAAGGTGCTGATCCCAGCTAATGTCTCAAACGAATCTATGTATCCTTATCTGCCTCGTGGTCACAATTGTACACACCTAAAAGGTAATTCACTTATCACATATTTGGAGACTGTTACACGCAAGCTCTTTCCCGTCCGTCTCTTTTTACAGAGCCCTTATCATCGTAGTCTCCTCAATCTAAATGCGGCATTCTTCGTGGAGAGAGCAAAACAAACAAAACAGGCTAATGTTATTGAGTGCCCTCTGGGCCCCATAAAGGTGATTGACTCAACTACGACCCGAGCCTAATGCCCTTTCTCTTAAGCATTGCTTTAAGTCATGTCTGGTCAGAATGCATTGTGCAAATTGCGTATTTACCGACGAAGACTCGCAAAGCCCATGGGAATTTGGAGCAGGACTCCACTGCCACCAAGATGTACTTAAAAGTAAGGCTCCCTGTTTTCCATTTTTACTGATTTTTGCAGATAAATCCAGCAAGAAACCCATTTATATTCCTTTCTGTATTTATTTTCAAATGTGGATGAAAACGCAAATTGGGTTGTTTTTTGAGTGATTCTAAATGCTGTCAATCATGGCTGCCAAGGGTATAGCTGTGCGGATTGAAAGGCAAGGGTGTTAAAAAAAGAAAGGCATTTTAGTAAAGTTGCTTAACCAGCAATAGATATGCACAAGTTTGATACTGATATGTATATGTTTTCATATAAGTGCATTGGTTTATCATCTTGGGGTTTTTATATCATTGAAATCTCTCAGGCATTTAAGCATGAGTGACCATTTATTGGTTAAATACATGAGGAAATATACTAGTTTCAGCTCAAGTTTTTCACAATACCCGAAATAAAGATGGATAAATACAGATAAAGTTAGCAAAAAATAAATATGGCTAAATACAGAGAGAAAATTTAAAAAAAATACCATAAAACCGGGAGCCCTATTTGTGAGCCCCACCTGAGTGTAAGGGGCCAGAGTGACCCACATAAACAACTACTAGAGGCTTGACTAAAACCAATAGAAGTGTTGGTGGAGGTCATGCTATGGTGTAACCCTTCATCTGCTGGCAGATGTCACATTTGCGAACAAAGTCCTTAATCTGTTTGGTTAGACCAGGCCTACAATAGTGCTGCTTCAATAATGAAATTGTAGCAGTAACCCCTGTCTGTGCGAAGCCCAGACCCTCATGTGGAGCTAGAATTAAACCCAATCTGCGATCAGTGCTTCGTATAACTCTGTCCTCTACTCCTGGAATCTGAGCAGACGGAATGTTTTGTGCATCTAACTTGTAGGAGTAACAAGATTAGTGAAGTCAAAGTGGGGTTTAAGTATCTGGGGATCTATGTTTCTGAGGATCCAACCATTTTTTATGAACATACTCTCTTGCCCCCGCTACAAAGACTAAGAGCTGATGTCATACATTGGAAATCTCTCCCGCTGTCCCTGTTGGGGCGAGCGGCATTATTCAAGATGATGGCCCTACCATGTTTTTTATATGTATTGCAAAACTTGCCTCGCCTCGCCCAGTTGGGCAGACTATTTTAAATCCATAGGAAGCGCCCAGAGAGAGCGCCTTTGGGGGGGAAGCCACCCAGCATATCCATTCAAAAATGTACACGTGGTTGGTATGATGGGGGATTGTGCTCCCTGATATCAAAATATACTACTGGGCGGCACAACTAACAGCAATTAACCAGTGCATTTATAGGGGTATGCAGCGTTTAGAACGCAAGCATTATCACGGAATACCTTTACAACGCGGGCGTAACAACGAAAGTTGTTACCACGCATTGCGCTGGGGGGCGCTCAAGGATAGTAAATGATTTAATTTACTATCCCAACACCTTCCCTACTATCCACGGGGACTGGTGTTGGAATAGTAAATTAAATTAATCAATTTTGCGCCCCCCAGCGCAATGCGTGGTAACAACTTTCGTTGTTACGAACGCGTTGTAAAGGTACGCATTGTCAATGTATGCGTTCTACACCAATCCCACTTAATTGAAACTGACGGACCCCACAATGCATGCGGTACAGTTATGGTGAGGGGTTATGAAAAGCTTGTCTTTGGGGATAAAATAACATGTGCTACCCCTCTGTGGGACGCAGATGTCTTTGGCAACCTCAGAAACACTAAGGTCTTCGACCAATGGGATTTGATCAGCATCTCTAAGGTTGGAGATCTGTGTAAGACAGGAGAAATAGTCACCTTTTCCCAATTGCAAAGGGAGTACAACCTTGCCAACAGCAAATATTTGAGTACATACAGATCAAACATGCACCACAGATGGCAATAGTTAGGGGAGAGACGCCACCAGAATCCTCCCCGCTGGAAGACAGAATACTAGATGAGTACATGCCAGAGACTTTGACTTATAATAGACTAATTAATAATCTGTCTGATCCCCTTCTCCGCGTCTTTGATCTAAATGGGAACATGACTTGGCGGGGCTAGAAGACGGGGAGTGGCTTGAGGCACTGGCTTCCCAAAAGGAGGTAGCTAACTCATCTAAATTGAGACTGATACAACTCAAGGTGCTTCACAGAATCTATCTTGCAGGCCCAGCAATGGAAAAGATGGGCTATAGAATGGAAACAGGATGCATGAGAAGGTGTGGACAGGAGGGAACCTTCGTACATATACTCTGGGAATGTACATATATACAGATGTAATGGTCTGAGGTTACAAAATGTATGGCAGAAGTTACAGGATGTGAGATTGGCTACAATATAAAGTTGTACCTCCTGAATATATGGGGACCTACTGAACTAAACACCAAAGAAAGAATATGGGTGACTCTTGGTATGATAATTACAAAACGCAACGTTGCAAGATTGTGGAGAGTCTTCTAAGATTATATTTCTTGTCAGTAGTTTCCTGTTGAGGAGACCCACCATGTGATTGTGTTTTGTTTTTATTTTTTTGTTTATTATCCCACTTCTTCTTCGGGTGCTTACTTAGAGATATCCTTTTCAGAATTACTCTTAGGCAATTCCCGCTTCTGCTGTGCAGGAGTGAACTCCCTCAGGAGTTGGTGTATAGCTAATGCTCCTGCCTCCCCTTTTACGTTACTTAACATAATGGCTGATACTGCGGCAAAACTGCCCATCAGTGTCATTCCAAGTCGACTGCATGTACTGCCCCGTACTCATTCTGCACTTGTTTCAGTACTGAAGGCAAGACAGCCAGTGAAGGGGCACCATTAGTTCTGGTGTAAACAACAGCAAAGACTGTACCCCAAGTGGCACAATCTTCCACTCAGGGAGCCATCCCCATTTGCGAGCAAATCGTTGAGATTATGTGTTTTTCCTGCGGGCCTGTATTGGGAAAACACGCTTCAAGATGGCTTGATTTTTGTGCTTCCCAGAATGGACTGGTGGGAACTTTCCTTCAACAGCATTCAGTGTTTGCAGGCTGATATCCATGGTAGCCAATTGTGGTTGTGCAGCATGATCAGTCAGCGCAGGGTAAATGTGAATGTTCGCATAATGAACTATGTAAGATTTCTGAAAATCTTTACTAGATTTTTCTAAAGTGTGCTTAATTCTGCGGCATCTAAATTAGCAAAATTAGGAGGCAGTGTAAAAGCAGCTTAGACTGGCCATATCGCCCCTTCTTTATTTAGTGGATCAAGTCTCGCATTTTCTGTAGTGTGGGGGAGGGCGCCGTTAAAACCAATTTGCATGTTATTGGTAAGTTAATGGAATTTCTTTGTCCAATATGGAATGTATTCATCTGGTGTTTCATCTTCAATGTAAGTGTGAAACAATTGTGCGTGAGCATCCACTGCTGGGACTTTAACCCAAGAATAGAATACCTCTGTTCTGAATGCTTTGAGTGACTCGATCTCAAAGGTAACATCTCCACCCGTTGCCATGAAATCATATTGTAATAATTTCATGGTAACTGCATGTCTGGAATTTTCAGTAATGTTTAGAGTTTCTATTTCTTCAGCATCTTCTCCTTGTGCAGTCATTGTTAAAAGAAAAAGGTATTAATTAAAATAATTTGTGGAGATAGGGTTTACACTAGGCCTGGGTGGTGAACTCTGCTCCGTTCACAGAGTTTGCGGAGTTTTCTGCACTCCGCGATCCGTGGAGCTCACAGAGTGCAGAAAACTCTACTTCTCATAGTGCAATGGAGTTTTTTCCCCACTCCCGCTCACAAATGGTAAGTTTGCATGCTGCAAGCTGCCCCTCGGGTAGAATTTCTACCCAAGCGGCAGTAAGAACAGCGTGAATGGAAGTTCGCACTGCACTCCGCACCTTGCAGAACTTAACTGAGTTTTTTTGTCACTTCGCGGAGTTCCACGTAGAAAAACTGCGAGCTACACCCATGCCTGGTTTACACAATGTGGGAAGTTTTTTATCCTAGAAGCATTATTCTAGATACAGCCTAATATTTTAATTTTTTTATTTGTATTTTCTAGGATTTATAAGGCGCACAGCTACCCAAAGGTTTCCCGGTTCCAGCTTCCAGCTTGCCAAAAAGAGGAAGGGGAAGCAAAAAGCCAGGTTTTCAGAGATCTATGGAAATGGGTATAGCAGGTCTCGGTCCTAAGTGCAAGAGGAAGGGAATTCCACAGAGTGGGTCCCATGCACCAAAAGGAGTGACCACCCATCTGGGAAAATCTGTGCCTAGGGACCATAAAATTAGCTTGATTAGCTGAGCAAAGGGGGTGGGAAGGAACATAAGGTTGAGCAAAGGTGCTCAAGTATTGCGGGAGTTTTGATCTTAAACATGATAGCTAGAGTTTTATATTTGATGCGGTTTTCCACTTTAAGCCAGTGGAGGGTACGCAAAGAACCAGAGGCAGAGGTAGTTCTAGGGATACGGCATAGAAGGCGAGGAGCGGCGTTCTGTATTACCTGTAACTTGTGTATAACATCCTTGTTGGACCCCAAAAAAGAGGCTGTTGCCATAGTCCTGGCGAGAGGTAATCAAGGCCTGGTCTACGTTTTTTTGTGTAGAATCTGGCAGCATCCACAAGATCTTTCCTAGCCACTTAAGGATGCCAAATCAGGTTCGCCGTCACCTTTACTGCATGATGTTTCATCAAGAGTTGATCATTGATGATGAAACACAGATTGCGTGTTTGGTGGGTAGGCTGGGGAAAGGCACCCAATTCAGGGGGCCATTGCTGAGGATCCCACATTCATTACTCATAAGATATACCTACTCAGCTGAAGTGGATTTCCCTACCACTGCAGATGTCTCCGGGTTGGAGGTGAGTAGGGGTCTCTGAGAATGCACAACTGAACTACTCGGGTAGACGTTAAGTAAGAACCCCGCCAACTTTGGCTGCACCATGTAATGTAATTCCCATTAATCCATAGGATCTGCATGTTTGTTGGACAAGTTAAACTTTGTGTGTGATGCCTAGACGGATTCCCAGCACCCCCTCAGGATATGTTGGCCTAACGACCAGCTAGCTCACAGTGCCATCATAAGCCCCCCAAACCATTTTAGGGAGCAAATGGTTTCTGGCAACCCCTGATCATGACAACCCTGACCCTTCAGAGATCGTGGTAACAGATCAGAACCTTTTGCTCAGTCGCTCATGCTTACTTGTTCTCAGAGAAATATACAGAGAATACACTGGGATATATGCAACATATTTATTGAACCAACATAATTCTTCTATACATGTTCTGTGATAATCAGTAGACAGAAGCAGATGAACATGATTACAAGCACCAAAAGAATATAGAAGCTTCCAGATATGTAAACAGAAGTAGTTTCAGAGAAACTAATCCAACATTATCACGCACGCATATAAGTGCAAAAGGTCACCACAGAAATGTTATTTTGAAAAAGAGGAAATGTAAGAAATGAGGAGCTTTGCTACTTGTGCCTAACCAGGGCACATAAGAGTGACACCTTGTCAGAATGCCCATGGACTTAACTGTCTAGTACACTACACTGTGAAGGAGCTGAAGGAGGTCTGCAAGGAGAGGGGGTTGGAAAGATTCCAAGGTGGACCTACAGATAGACCTCAGAGTCTAGAGCCTGAAAGCGAAAACAGAGGAGGAGAACCCGGAGCTGAAAGAAGGACTCCTTGTCTCCTGAAAGGGAATCAGGATGCCTAGGATAGGGCAGGGAGCAGTATATCTACCAGGGGCCTGTCACCATTGGGGTTGCACATCAACGCCATTGAGGACTACAGCATAGCTGAGCTGAGGAAGTTGTGCAGGGAGAGAGGACTGAAAATCCCTATGGGTAATCCAATGTTTGAATATCAGATTGCCCGTAAAGCCTGGGATGAGGTTCGCAGGATGCAATTTGCACCACAGGTAGGTAGGTAATGTATTATGCATAATTAATTAAAACCGTTGCATGTACATAACTCAAATGCTTAATAAAGTTGGCCAATTGTGTCCATCTATTAAGTCTTGAATTCTAAAAACAAAAACAAATTAAAATGCCTGCTCTGCCCATTTGGTCTTCCCGCGCTGATGTTGTTTTAGCTAGAGGGGAATATTGCATTGATTTCCGTTTAAATAAGGACTTGTGCGAGATGCCCCTATTCAGAGAAGGCTTGCAAGATTCATGAGACTGTAATTGCCCCATAATGGTCTTGCAGTTGACATCCTTCCTGTTTGGTTTAGTGATTGCTATTCAGTCCTTTATGCTGGTTATTTTGTAATGCTTGTAGGAGTTGTGCAGTGTGCAGTGCTAGGATTATTCTAGCTGCAGTCTCTTCTCTGCGATATTGAGATTTTTTTGTGAATCGGCACGTCAGTTGTGCAGTGACAGATTTGAAACAAATCAACACTGCCTGCAGGAATGAATTCCACATAGGTTGAAAAGAGGGAGCAGGAATAGGCGTTTTTTTACTAGGCTTTCGCAGTTGCAAATTATATGAGCGAGGTCTTCTGTTCCGAGGCTGCATAATCAACATATGTTGGCTCTAGGTTTCTTCTTCCATGGTGAAAGGTGTGATAAGATTTGCATTATACCCAACCTGTATTTTAAGAATTTCTCTTTCTGATGGATATTGAATCCTGCGCTCAAGTACTTTTGTGGTTAGGCTGTTACATAGTTGTTTAGGACATGCCAGACGTGGGCTCTCTTGCCAGCGCAGCCTTGTGTTCTTCAATGACAATACTTTGATGGTCTTTGAGACCGCTTTCTGTAAGATGACTTGGGATGCTTTTGTCTCCAAAAAGATTGTTCAGGCCAAGTTGACCTAGGGAAACTCTGCGGTACATTCCCGTCAGTGAGTTCCCTCTTAGTGATAATTCGACCCAAAGTTTCCAGTTCAGTGAACCTTGTTCTGCCACTTTGATCTTGTGCCAGCATTTTAAGAATGTGCACCTTCTGGCCAGTACTGCTTCTATAGCCCAAACTCTAGCCATATTTGGGTGGGGGAGGTGTATTTTGGGAGGCTGAAGATTGTTCTAAAAGAGCTGGTGACGATTGTTTCCACAATGATGATGTCTCTTCCTCTCATTGCCTCGCTCCCATATGTTATCATCAGAAGGAGTTTGGCTTGAATAACCTCTAATAGAGGCCCCAGCGAAGGCCCAGCGATCACTTTCTTTAGTGACTTCATGTCGAATTATATTGTATTGCCTTTTCATTTCAGTGATTTCATGTGAGGGTTGAAGGAGCCTCTATTATCTAGTAGAACGCCCAAGCATTGTATTCGTTTACCAATTCTGGTCGAAGTGCCTCTAGAAGCCAGCAGAATTCTTTCCTTTTGTTGATGTTTATGGTCATTGTTTTTGTTTTTCTTAAATTGATTTTCCAGGTGTTCTCGTTAGAGTATTCCTGAGTTGCATCAAGTAAGTGATGGAGACCTAGTGTTGTTAGACTTACTAGGACTAAATCGTAGGCATTTAAAAAGTTAGAGCTTGGGAGCATGAGAGGTTCAATTGTCTAGGTTTACAGGTAGATCTGCCATAAAAAGATTGAATAACATAGGGCTAAGATGTACCCTTGTTCTAGCCCCATGGTGGTTCCGATGCTTCTTGAGAGGTGATTTCCTGCCCCCATTTTTACTTTAACCCAGGAATTGGTATGTAGTAAGACTAGTTGTTTTAGTAGGGGTGGTGCTATACCCCATCTTCCCAACTTCTGCCATAATCATGTTTAGTTTATATGGTCAAAGGCTGAACTGTAGTCAATAAAACACAGGTATGAAACAAAAAATGTTTTAAAAGACACAGAGGATCTCATTGCAACCACCTTTCTTGTATAAAAAAGAGCATGTGTGAGTGAGTTTCTCTGTATTGTGAGTGAGGGCGTGAATGAGTAAATGAGTGAATGTGTAAATGATTGAGTGAGTGCATATGTGGATGAGTGAGTGAGTGGGTGTTACAGTGGCTGCATGGGCAATTGAGTGGGTATGTGATTGAGTCACTGTATAGGTAAGTGATCTTTTATGTGAGGGACTGGGTAAGTAACTGGGTGCATGAGTTGCTTTTACACATGAGTCGGGGGGGTGTGAGTGGCTGTGTAAATGAGTAAATGGTTGTGTGAGTAGTTGTATGGGTATGTGACAAATTGTATGGTTAAGTAAGTGCTTGTGTTAGTAGCTGTATGCGTGGGTCACTGGGTATGTCAGTGACTGTATAGGTGTATGTGTGGGTGAGTAAGGGGTTATAGGTAAGTGAGTGGCTGTATACTAGCTGTCTGGCTGAGTGAGTGTGTTAGTGTCTGTATGGCTGAGAGAGTGGGTCTGTCATTAACATTATGGGTGAATGAGTTAGAGTGTCAGTGGCTGTATGGGTCTGTGAGTGGGTGTCTCAGTGCCTGTATGGGTAAGTTAGTGGATATGTCAGTGACTGTATGGGTGAGTAAGTAGCTGTGTGAGTGGTTGGATGAGTGTGTGTATGTGTGTTTTAGTAGATGTATGGGTAAGTGGGTGTTTTAGTAGCTGTATCAGGTAGTGACTAGATGTGTGAGAGTGGATAGGGAAGTGAGTGTGTGTGTTACTAGATGTATTGGTGAGGGAGTGGGTGTGTTTGTGACTGTATAGGTGTGTGACTGGGTGTGTGAGTGGCTGTATAGGTGAGTTAGTGGCTGTGTTAGTAGCTATATGGGTAAATGAGTGGGTGTGTTAATGTGTGTCTGTAGGGGTAAGTGTGTGCATGTGGTAGTATATGTGTTGATAACTGACTTGGTTTGTTATTGAGTATGTTGGTGAGCGAGTGGGTGTATAAGTGACTGAATGGGTAGGTGACTGGTATTATGAGCGGCTCTATCATCGTGTGTCTGGCTGGATGTGTCAGTGGCTCTATGATACCACTCCTTGGTGTATTCGGTGACAAGGTGACTCTGTAGAACTACATAGAAAGAATTAATTAGGAAATTACGTTACTCAAAAAGATGGTGTCATTCATCTGTTTAAAAACATAAAGAACATAAATATAAGTTAGTATTACTTTTTGCAAAATATCATGATAAACCTTTAGTTTGTACAATGCGTAAGTTCATACTAATAACCAAACACTATACATTTCTTATGCTGTAATAGAACTTCAAATTATAGTAAAGCATTTTCTTTTCTGTTCTTTACTGTTCTCAGCATTTGCACTTGTACACCATGATCAATGCAGTGTATAAAGTTTCATCTTTGAACAGTGGGGAAAAAAACTGAAAGATTGTGAAAACATCTTTTCTCATTTGAGCACTTTCTCTCTTTTTTTTCTAAATTACATTTTGCTACCTTGTCCAACATTTGTCAATAAAATGACATTTTGTGGCATTGAAGATTGGTTTCCACACCCTGTTGAACACAGTTCTTTGGAGGGGTAGGCTGCAGCAAAGTAGCAATCAATTGTATGGGAGTTTTACACCATCACCTCCAGGCAAAAGAAAGTGGTAGCAGAGCATGTGAAGTGTTGTTTATGTGACAATACCCTCTGCAAGGGTACATCTTAGAAATATTCATATGGCACTATAAGTATGTTAATACATCTAAAGATGTAGCACTCTAAGTACTGTTAACATAAAAATAAGTTACAAAATTGCACAATCAAAACAGTACACATTGCTTATGCTGTGATAGCATATCACATTATAGTCTGTAAAACATGTAATTTTTCCTTTTTTTCGGTTCTCAGCTTTTCACTTGTACACAATAAATATTGACTTAATTCTTAAGCACATAGCACATTGCCCTTTGGCCTTAGTACACCCTACCATAGGAGTGGCTTGTATGTAGTACAAGGGACATTTAAAGCTTGGCAAGGAGTTTTAAATGTCAACTCGACATTGCAGTAAAACTACACATGCAGGTCCCCTCCCCAGGCAGATTTTGGCCCTGGGACCCGACCCCCTGGGGCCTGGCTGTTTTGGAATTGGGAGAGGACCACGTGGCCCACATCCCAGGCCGATTTTGTCCCGGGGACCCATCTCCCGGGACCTGGCCGTCTTGCAATGGGGGAGGAGGGCTACCTGGCTCCCATCCCAGGTCGATTTTGACCCCTGGGGCCACATCTCCTGGGGCCAGGCCTTTTAAAAAAAAACATTTAATAGGATGGGAGACACATAGACCCCCACCCCAGGCAGATTTCAGCCTTGGGGACCTCATCTCCTGGGGCCCAACACTTTTGCAATGGGGAGGGGGTTGTGCAGACCTCCCTGGCTGGTTTTGGGCCACATGAACCCTCTGCCACAGGGCCTACCCTCTTTATTCTGGTTGCCCCTAGGATACCCACTGACCTGTGCTGGGGACTGTGTGGGGGAGCCTCAAAGCCTCTGCAGTCCATTCTGGCTCCCCGCATCCTGCGGGAGCCAGCATTGCTGTGACAGACAAGGAGATTCTGAACGCAGCACCCTGTCTGTTAGAGCAATGATTTCTTCTGTTACTCTGCACGCATATTTACTTGCAGAGAAACAGATGAAAACCCTGCTTTCTGCAAACTGGAGCTGTTTCACAGCTCCAGTTTGCAGAAAGCGGAGTTATGCTTGCTTTTGCTTGGTGGGAGCTGTCATCTCCCACCAAGATTGTGCTCTGCAGCAGAGCAGATGTGTTGGCTCAGTTGGATCCACAAATGGGCTGGCAGAGCACCTTCAGCCTCACTTCCAAGGTGCCAGAACTGGGGCTGCATCACTTGGCATAGTTGGACTTACAGCTGGTAGAGTCCATGTACTGGGTTCAAAGTTTTAGGAGCTTTCTGTCTAGCGCTCGGAGTCACTCTATAGTCCTGGGTTCAGCTGATGCAGTTTCAGTCCTTCTTACCAAGGCAAGAGGGTCACAGGTTAGCATAGCAGGGCAGCAGTCCTTCAGAGCAGCAGTACAGCAGAGTGGCACTCCTTCCAGCAGCACAGCCAGGCAGAGTCCACAGGTCCAGAAGTGTACTCAAGAGATGTGTCGAAGGTCCAATATTTATAACTGTTACCCACATTGAAGTGGAAAAAGCTTCCAGAGGATTCCATTCTCTAGAGATGCTTGGAACTTCTTGCCTCCCTACCTTGGCCCCAGAATATCTGGGGTCACAATAGACTAGGGGTAAACCTCTTTGTGAGAGTGCTTAGGCCGTCCTTTTGGATGTGCGAGTGTGGTAGGTGACAGCTCCTTCCGTTTATTAACTCAGAATGGTCCATCCTGCCTACAACTATCATCCCTTTGTCTCACTACTTGGGTGCAATACACAAAGACCAACTGCCAAATACGCCTGTCATGTGAAGCAAGATAAAGGCAGCAGATACAAAATGGCTGGTACAAGAAGATGCCATCTTTATAAAAGTGTAATTTTCAGAATTGTGATTAAAAATCTGACATTACCATTAAAGAGGACTTTTCATTGCAATTCTTTAGAAACCAAACTCACCCTGTTTACCTGCTCCCAATTGGAAGCTACAGCTTATTAAATGTAATTCAGTACCTCCAATGTTATCCCAAGGAGGAGGTAGGCCTTACTGTAGTGAAAAACAAACTTAGGAGTTTTTCAATTCCAGGACATGTAAAATGTAAAACTTAAAAGTACATGTCCAACCTTTTAAATATACTGCACCCTGCCCTGTGGGCTATATTAGGGCTTTCTGTAGGGGTGACGTATGTATTAAAAATGAAGGTTTGGACCTGGCAAACGGTTTACTTTGTCAAGTTGAAATGGTATTTTAAAACTGCATACACAGACTGCAATGGAAGAGCTGAGACATGGTTAAAGGGATACTAAGTGGCTGGCAAATATGTGCAGCATGGCCACTAGTAGCATTTAATTTACAGGCCCTGGGTACATGTAGTACCGCTTAATTGTGTATAAGCCTATTCCACCATGTTTTAAGGAGAGAGCACAGGCACCTTACCATTGGTTAGAGTCCTAGGGTCCAAAAAACATATTTAGCAAAAAATGGAGGGTCAGGATCAACAGTAAATAACTTAATTTATATTTATCCCCAGAGAGGCTTCAGGAGTCCCAAAGTGGATCAACACCTTTTCCCCGTAAAACTGGATTTCCCATTTTTTAAATAAATTGATTTACTTCCCCTTTACCACTAATATTCTGTATGGGGGGGGGGCAGGGTTTGGTTTCTGACTTAGGCTTTCCGTTGTTGTATCTGAGCAAATGTTTTGGTTTCTTAGTACATACCTATTTTTTGCACTCCCTAACTCATCCTTCCCAGTCCTCCCTACCGCCCGTGAGCTCTCCTTTTTCCTGTTGCGTTTCTCCCTGTAAATGGTGGTTTAGGGGATTCTTGGGGTTTCCCTCTGTTGCCTATCTCAAGTCCCTGCGATGGACTCATACAGCTCCTGCTCTCATTTTCTTCCTTCTTCACATGCGTGGTCCTCAAAGGAAATTGAGTTGAGGACACCCAGCCAGTGCTGACACTACCTGGTAAGCAGACATGCACCAAGGCTCGTCGGTCCTTGCAAATCCTCAACGCTGCCTCTGTCCACAGCCTTGTGTTGCTCAATTTGTTGAAGCCTCCCTGCTCCAGCGACAGCTGACTCCCATCAGACATCCACTCGGACTGCAGTAAAGAGCATGAGCACCGCCAACAACACCTTAGGATCATGTATCCTTTCATCTTTGACCCAAAGGAAAGTCTCAGAGTTCTTCCATGCCACGCATTGGCAATACGAGGCTATGAACACTGGAGGAATTGAAAACTCCTGGCCAGCGCCCTCAGCTAGCTGCCATGTTCCCCTGAATCTAAAAAGAAGAATCTTTAGGGAAAGGGATTAAGCCAGCGGATTCTATCAAGATCATTCCATCTCTTACATAGTTCATTAAGGTTCAGTCTAAAAAAGAAATGGGCAATGATCCTCTACCTCCTCAACCTTGCCTGACAGATGCTTCAGGACCACAAAAAGGAAACATTACCACTATGGAGGCTGATAAGCAAGACACGGGGGGACATGGCGCGCTTCAAAGCTAGCAACAGATGTCAGGTGCTAGCAGGTATATGAATGAGCATGGTCTTGGAATCTCACTCACTAGGCTCAAGTCCAAAGATACAAGACTCTGAAGGCCAGCTAGGCTTTGAAAGGATGCTAGCAGTAGCAGCCTTAACAGAAGAGCTCAGAGAAAAATTTGCAATATTGTAAAAAAATCGAGGAAGACTACAGGAAGCTGGTGATACCATAGAGGTCAAAATGAATACCTTAATGGAGAGAATGTGTGTGATGGAAGCCTCTCTAGAAGAAAGTAATATGGAGGTTGAAGCAAATCAGGGAGAAATTCAAGCATTAAAAATGGGGGGAAATGAACGCCGAGACAATATAGAATCCTTCGAAAATAATGCAAGACGAAACAACATCACCGTACTGAATGTTCTGGAAAGTTCAAAGAGAGGGAAACAAATTAAAGTTTTTATGGTAAAGTTAATTAAAGAATTCATTCCTTCTGTAGACCCCATGGAGCTTCAGGCAGATATACACAGGATTCACCACGCCCTCTTTACAAGAAAAACAAATACAAAAAATCCTAGGAAAATCCTGATTTATTTTAAGTCGTGTTCTCTGAAAGAGCGAATAGTGTCTGAGGCCTAAAAAAAGTTGGTAACTTCACAAAAGGAAAGTGGTCTATCCGTGTTAGGTCATATATCTCCAGGGCCAAACAAGATAGACAGTGGGAGTTGTGGAAGTATATCCAAAAGCAAAGAACACTAGGATCCATGGCTTAAATGTGATTCCCTGATTCCCTAAAAATCATGTGGAACAACAAAATGCATAATATAAGGAACCTGAAGGAGCTAGGAAACCTAGTGGAACAAATTAAACCAGAAACAAAAATAAAACACAGTGGAAGAAGAGGGCTCAAACGGGTATATTGAGAATACCCATTGTGGATTCAGGGAGGGTAGGGGGGGTTTCAGACAAAGCAAGAAGGTGAATGGATAAGTAATCACTGGGTGGGGAGCATGTGGGAGGATTTTTTCACAAAGTCCTCTCTCGCAAACTATCTGGAAGGAATGATACGGAGCAAATGGAGGCTTGCAAACTAGTTCAATATGAATATGGAGAAGGTTTTGGAAAATCCTTGGCTTGAATGATGAAGGCTTAGGACTCCAAAAATACTATTTTGAAATTGAAATCTAAGACACTGGCAAACGATGTACAAAGGACTCGGATCTAGAGCAGGCCTTCATCACCTTTTTTCAAGAGTTATATAAAGAGGACTTAGTAGCCTTGGTGATCCAGAGGAAAATATTTTTAGGGTTGATGCTTTGCCAACACTGAAAGCCGAATAAAAGCAGAGTTTAAATTAGGCGATTAGTACAGAGGATGTGTGGGGGCAATCAAGAAATTGAAGAGAGGGACGGCAGCCGGCCTGGACAGAATTAACTATATATGATTCTAAAAGATGAGCTGATTTCGGCCTTAACGAACCTATTAAATGGTGTTGTTTCTCTTGCCAGCATCTTAGGATGAGGCTACAATTAGTATAATGTTGAAACAAAATATAGGGGTCTATTAAAAGTTATAAAGTCCGCCCCCACCCTAGCAGTGCTGGGACCAGCCGCCAGTGGTGTGGCGGTCCGGCACCGGCAATAAGGATGCCACCGCCAAGGTGGCATTCACCATCCACAACATTGTGGTGGGCAGTGCTCACAGCACCGCCCGCCGCAATGCTGTGGATGCACCTTGTGCATTTGCCTGCACAACGTGGCAGGCACAGCGCGGTGCCTGCCACGTTGTGGTACCCCCCATGTGCACCCCCACCCCCTCAACACCCTGGGGGCCCACAACGGGCCCCCACAATCAAGGGCGGATGCCTTTCATGGCGCCAAGGCTGCCATGGAAAGGCACAACTCCGCCTGAATTGTAATATGGATGGCAGTGTCTTGCAGACACCGCCACCATATTCAGCCCCTTTTCCACCCAGTCGACTTGTCGAAGGGCAGAAAACTGGTGGACGGTCGTTCTGTCCGCCGGGGTCCCCCCGCCATCGTAATATGGCAGGGGGGAATGGGAGGTGGGTGGTAGATAATGGCGGGGGATCACCACCGCCATAGGGGCTGTGGCGATCCACCCGCTATTATAATAAACCCCATAGATCCTAATATCTGTGATTCATATATAACAATCTTGCTGCTCAATAGCGATTATAAGAAGCAAATGCAGATGTTAGCAAAGAGGTTGGAGAAGGTGTGTGGACTTTACTTCATGAAGATCAAGAGGGTTTCATCAAGGGAAGACAACGTCATGTGCATTCATGTGATTTGATAGGTGAGATAGCTTTGGCCACAGAAAAGAAATCAGCATTAACAATACTGACTTTCGATTCACAAATAAGGAAGGTACACTCGAAGAAAGTAAATCAAATTAAACAGATATATTCCAATGCTTTTGTTTATTCTTGAAACCATAAAAAACGGCAAAAAGTCAACGCGTTTCGTTCCTTATTGCCAAAGGAACTTTTTCCGAGCTAGGAGTCACTTGAGTTGGAGGATAATAGAACAACAAATATACGGAGTCCAAATTATCCTGATATTAACTTCTGTAACATGCTCACAGTGGTGTGCATAAATGGCACATCAAGATTTGAACCTTTAATTAAAACAAGGTATGAATAATGCCTCGAAAGTACAGGTGCGGAAGCAGGTGATACAAAGTATGTATACCAACACATTATACAGATGGGTTACATTGTAGTAATCAGTGTAATACGGACGCGACGAACAGCATGATAACAGGCAGCAGTTTCATTAAACTGCTGCCAGTTATCAGGCTGCTCGCCGCCTGTACTTTGGAGCCATTATTCATACCTTGTTTTAATTAAATTAAATGTGAAAAAATATATTATAATGTTAAACGCATACACCAAATACCTACAAAAATAATACAAAAGGAAAGAAAAGAAAAATTCAAACAAATGAATATTTTTAATTAGAAATTATTTAGAGTAAAAGAATTACCTTTTTAATTATATACCCTATAACACCAGACAATTCACCACCCACAATAACATTTTATAAAAAATTATCATGATTATTTACCAATTAAACACATATTATTAATTAAAAAACAAATTAAAACTCATAAAAATTAATAAACTTACCACACTTTACCCCTATAATCCCCACAAACCAATGGCAAAATTAAACTGTAAAAAATGGTATTACACAATAAACACTTATTTTCAACTAAAACACTAATAGTATATAAAACGAATTATAAGGTAAGTAAAATAAATTTACTCCCCACCCTCTATCCCTAAAAAAGTAAAACCCACACACAACAAAATATAAACAACTACCCTAATTAATGATGAATTAATTACTTGATATTATTCAACAACCAAAAATACACAATTACCATTGTTAATGATCAATTAATTAATTAATATTAATCAACAACCAATTAATAATTAATCACAAATAAATTACTTCCCACAATTGACACTGTAAAATCTAAATTAAATCAATGAAAAATAATCATTAATGTATTGTAATTAAATTACTTCCCAGCCTATTCTCCTATAAAATCACAACCCGCGACGGACCGCAAAAATTATTTAAAATAAAGTTGATAACTAATAAAAATGTAACGCATATATTAAAAAACATAAACAATCCGTATACAAAAAAATCCATCACATACAAAAAATACATAACATACATTCAAAATATAAACTAAAATGCATAACACTAATTTAAAAATCGACATTTTAAAAACTATATTTTTGCAAACAATATTAATTACTTCAATGTTTTTAAAAACTATATTTCATACCTTAAATTCAATATTCTTGCAGTCGATATTTCTGAATGACGATATTTCCAACTCGATATTTGTGTAAGTTGACATTTCCTACTTGATATTCTTTCTCAACGCCAAATCTAACTAAACAGATTAACATAGAGAGAGGGATGAGTGCCTGCTGTTACTGCTGCCCTTGAATCTATTTATTGAGATCTAGCACACAAAATCAGGGAAAATCAAGCTACAATACCCTTTGAATGTAATGGAAAGGTGAACAAAGTTGCTCTCAATGCTGATGATGTGATGGTTTATACACAGGACTGTGTAGGTCCCTTCCCAATGATATTGCACACCCTAGATGATTTTGGGAAGGTCTCCAGATATCTGGTTAGTAGAAAAAGTCATAAATAATGGCATGAAATACTAACTGCAATTGTGTGACTGTAAAAAAGGAAATAAGATACCTTGTGGTTGTGAAAAAGGAAATAGGATACCTAAGAGTCCAGGTAAAACAGGAATTGGATAAAATGGCCCAAGTCAACTTCGATAAAATAATCACAGGAAACTTCTGAGATCAAGGGCCTGCCTCCCACTCTCAATCACTGGAAGGAGCAACATATTGAAAATGGCGATTCTCCCCAAATTAGCTTTCATTTTTAAAACAATTCCATTAGCCTTTACACCAGAGTGGTTTAAGAAGTACAGGGGGGATAAATAGTTGTATTTGGTTGTCTAAGAGCATGAGAATTGCTTGGAGGAAACTTCACAAGAATAAAATGGAAATAGGGATAGAAACTCCGATTTTTCATCTATATTGGTGGGCATTTCAGCTAAAGAATGTAAGAATTCTGCTATCTGGAGGGCTCTCATCCCCCTTGTATTTCAAACTTTAATGAAATACCTGCCTCAACGAGGTGACCACCTTCTCTTCAAATTTGGTCATCCAAAGAATTTCAAAAAGGTTAGGTTGAAGATTATGGCCACAGCCTGCAAGCTCAAGTTCCAGGTCAGACATGTACTAGGGATGCCCTATTATAGTGAAGTCGCACAAATATGGAACTTACCAGGAACACCGTAATGTTTGCAGGATAAACTAGCAGATCCTTTAATCAACGCAGGTGTGAATAAGTGGGGATAAATTCTTGAAGAAAAGCTCTTGGTCATCTGGGAATTCTTGACTAGGATTGCAAACAATAGACTTTCTAAATTTATGTTTTATCAATTGGCAAGTTGGGTGCACCGACTGGCTAAAGATGGTGAAGGAAATGGGGAATAGGAAGAAAAACTACAAGGGAGCTCACCCTTCAAAGATGAAGTCTCCAAATAGTATTGGATGCCAATGCAAATTGGGGACAGAGCCTTTTCCTTGCCAGACAAAACTTGGAATGGAATGAGAGTAGAGACGTGGGAGTCTTGGAATCACTGGTATAATACAATGTTTAATGATATATTAGTATCCTAATGATGAACAGAAAATGTTCAATGATTACAAAATAAAAACAACCAACAAGAGGAGGAGTCCCATGGCTATCACAAGTCTCCTATCAATGGTTGCAAGAGGTTTTGGGTTTCTGAAAGAAATTTCCTATTCTTCTATCACCTATCTCAAATGAGGACTAAGAAAAACACAGAAAAAAACAGTGAATAACTTCCTCAGCCGGACTTTTCAGTCAAAGTCCCATCTTACTTTCACATCACCCCACACCTCAGAATCCTACACTGTCTCCCTGGTCACATCACCCCACACCACAAATTCCTCCACTGGCTCACCATCCACAAATTAGCTTTTTTCAATTCCTCTAACATATATACAAAGCCTTGCACAACATCGGTCCCACCAACCTCAACAATCACAAAAACGTCATCAAACAGTTCATACACCTCCACTCTGCCAGACTCCTAGGATACATCTCACTATACGTGGAACCAGACCTGGCAGCCACACCTGCACCTACCTTGCTTTTAAAGCCTGGACTTACCTCCTTCCACTCATCAGAGCCGCCTCTTCAGTTCTTGAATTCCACACAAAACTGAAGACTTGGCTCTTCACCTAATTCTTGGCCCTCTGATAGATTTACACAACGCCTGCTTCCAGCTACAGCATCCCCTCCTGAGTGAGTTGTGCACTTTGCAAATACACATAACATAATACCATAGCATAGCATAACAAACCATAATGGAACAAAACAGAACATATCTATGCTCTCTCTGGTGAACATAACCATAGTTTCTAATTGGCCTTCTGCCACTAGAAAAGTAATCAACAGCCATTAATATATTGTGCTTTCTATCCTTAGCAGACCATAAACCACTTGCTAGGAACTCTTCTTAGGTTACTCAAAATAATATATACATATCCGTTTAACATTATCTTGACATAAGCATTCTTCCTGTTCCACCATATGATCAAACCTCAAGTTTAGATGCAACCATTCGTAAACTATTAAGCAATGTTTAAAGTCAACTGTTTAACTGGTCTCCAACAGGCTCTCACAGATGCAACTGTTCTTTGCCGAACTGATATTCTGATTCCAAGTACCAAAGTCCTGGCTGTTGCAACATTGTAGCAGAATTGTCTGACAAAGACACCATGAAACATGAAAGAAACTATACCCAATACAAAATGCCCACCACATCTCCAAACAACATGAAAGTTCAGACACAGATGGGAAAATGCAGTTTATCATCTGGGCACTATTGCGTAGAGCATTTTCCACAGAAGGGAAGCCTCACCCCAGCCAGTGCCAATACTTTACACTGCAAACCTTTCTTCGCCTGAAAAGGACTTTGCCTGAGGGGGGTAGAAATATTGCACCCCCATGCCTGCTGATTTATGAACAATAAGCCATTACATGTTTCCTGACAGTTACAGCACACCCAATAACATTAATCTTTAATGCAGTGCTACACCATCCATCAGATTCCTCTGATTAGATGTTTTTGCTAAATTGTTTAATTATATCTCCAAGGTTTGTCTCTCCATCACTATCAACAAAATATAATTGGGGAGCAATAACACAGTCACTTCCATCGAATGTATAGAACAAATAAGTTCCCCAAACTTCTAGTGCAGTAGGGACGAGAGACCAAGACCCTCAATGGTTGTTAATACCTTTAGTGACCAGCTAACAACATCACTCCATAATGCTTGTTTTAGCACATTATATCTGTGTTTAGCAGAAGTGTAATGGTAATCCTATCAACCCCTGTGGTGTGGGAGGGTGCACTTCTTCCTCCCGAGGGGGGACCCTTCATCCTCAACTTATATTTGGTGTTTGGGTGTGTCTGTCTTTTTAACATTCTGATGTTTGCAGCATAACGCCGAGCTGCTGGAAGCTTGAAAAACGTATCTTGGGACATCTTGGAGAAAAGCGAAAGAAGGATGCTTCAGGTTGTGGATTAGACTCTTAGGGGCCTATTTGGTTGGCGGGCAGATCGCCGCTGCCGGCGGGGGCGATACGGCGGCCATCCATACCTGAAAGACCCCCCCGCCATATTACTATGACTGGGGGGTCCACGGCGGAGGGAAAGACCGTCTGGCGCTTTTCCGCCAGTCGACTCGGCGACCGGGCAGAAAAGGGGCATGATATGGTGGCGGTGTCTGCAAGACCCTGCCATTCATATCACAATGCAGGCAGAGAGCAGCCTTTCCATGGCAGCGTTGCCGCCATGTAAAGGCATGTGGTTGTTGCTTTTTGGGGCCTGTTATGGGCCCCAGGGTGTGTGGGGAGGTGGGTGGTGCACATACCCCCTGCATTTGCATGCACAAGTTGGCAGTCACCGCACAGTGCCTGTCACGTTTTGCTTGCAAATGCACAACAGGCATTTTTTACATTGTGACGGGTGCTGCTTAGAGCCCCGCCGCGGCAATGTAAAAAATGCGGAATGCGCCCACCAATGTGGCGGGCGCATCCTAATTTGAATGGCAGGACCTCCTCAATATGGGCGGTCGGTCCCGTGCTACGATGCGGTCCGCCCGCCATTGTAATAGGCCCCTAAGTGTAGGAGGTTTTCAGTAGTTACTAGAGACCATGCCCTCAGATTATTAATCATTTTGTAGGTGACTCCACGATAAGGGTGTATTACAAAAAGCCAGGTCCCTGGCAACCTGATCTTAGATTAAGAGACAAAGGTATTTTAAAACAAAGCAAGAGCCAAGCTACTTAAATGAGTCTGGCAAGGAGGCAGGGTGCCTGGATATGCCCCGGCACTGCTGGCAATAATGTTTATGCAAAAGTGTGAGGCCCTTCCCAGGTGGGGAAGGTAAACAATGCTCTCACTTTCTGGGCTGCTCCTATCTTCACATGTGCCTGGGTGCCAACAGAGGAGTTCTGTGTGTGGCCTGGTTGTATCAAGTAAGAATGCCAATGACCTGAAGTCCTACACCACAGTGTGCTTCTGTGACTTCTTTTCTGATATGGTAAAGAATCAAGCAAACTGTAAGTTTTCTACCCCTTATTAAATGTCAAACAAGATGCACTAAAACAACTTTTTTCCTGCATACCTGTTTGACATTGATGTGTATTGCACAGATCAAAACCATATACATTTTTAACATTTATAATGCATGTATACAGTTGTGCATATTGCAAAGAAACATGTATTGTAAAGCTCTCAGAGCCCAAGTGCCTGGCTTCTTTAGTGAAACCGCCCAAGAAATTGCAGCATGGACTACGACATTTTTCTTTAACAAAAAAAGGAAGTTTTGCGGCACAATATTTCATTTTTTTTAGGTAATTTTGCTGCACCTCATATTAGTGACATTGAGTGGTTATGTAACCTTTCATCTTGTAATGGATGGCAAACTGCATATATGGTTTCACAATTCACATTTTATTTATGTGAACCAACCTAATAGTACAGAGGTTGGTTTGCAAAAAAAAGAATGGATTCGATTTAAGTTGGTGCACAATTTGCAACCCCTTTTACAAAATGTATTCTTGGTACATCTGGCCCTTTATCTTCTGAATATTTTGCAGCCACCTATTGTACACTCTTAGGGCCTTATTATGAGTTTGGCAGACCCGTGGACTGCTGTGTCGGTGGTCAGAGCGCGGTGATCTCAGCGGTCAAACTGCTGTATTACTAGTTGGGCGAGTTGGGCGGATTGGCATTGCCTAAATCTGGTTTGAAACAGTTCTTAAAGAAATTCAGATCCCCTATCACTTTAGCGAGAGACGCTGCTTTAAGTAAATCCAGGCCCAGTAACATGGCGGTCAGTGGGAGTGCATTGGGGAACAAACCACAGCCTTATTTAACCTGGAATATCCCCCATGGGATTAGAAGGCTGATACTCCTACTGAGACTTATTCTGCTTCCTTTAAGAGACGTCACTGGCATCTGGGATAAAACACCTAGAGAGAAGAGAATTTGTGAATTCTGCCAGTTGCAAATCCAAAATCTAAATCATGTCTTATTTGTATGTTCAAAGCTGCAAAGTGCCAGGCGAGTGTTTTTAAAACCTGTTTTTATCAGATTTAATATTCACTCTGCTCAGGATGCACGTTCTCTGGTTTTGTCCTCCCCGAATGAAATGGTTTGTTTTAAGATATACCAATTTTTTAGAACATTTTTGCCTATTTATTAGAATTTTGTCTTACAGTAGTACTCTAGTTCCGATTTAATACCAATTGGTTGGCTATTTAATTGTTCCAAGTATTAATAGCATCATTTGCACATTTCTTAATATGTATATAAGAAATTTTATTGGTCGGTCATGTGATTGTTTTACGTATTTTTTCAGATTGTTTGCAGATTTCTCACTATGTTTGATATAATGTTATAGTAATGTATAAGGAAGGAATTTAGTACTGTATGCAATGTTTGTCTTTTTAAATTATTGGTGTGTTTTTGTGGACCTCTGTAGGAGTTCCAAAACAAAATAAATAAATAAATTGGCATTGGGAAGACCACCGCTGGACTGCCGAGACCGCAGGCAGACCACCAACCACCGGTTTTGCAGTCGAGGAACAGCAGCTGCTATAGGGCAGTAAAGGGAAGCTGCACAGCCTGTTCCATGTGCAGACTTTGGCAGTCCAATTGACTGCTTCAAGGTAGAGTGTACTCACCCCTGTCTTCTTCTTCCAGGCACATTCAGACAAGGATCCCTTTCTATAGCCCCCCTTTCACAGCAGGATGTTCACATCGAGGAGTATGACCCTGTGTGTGGCAATATACAGAGAGTCTTTTTTGTACCATATACCTATTCCAGGACTGCCCATATGTGCCCTGAACAGGTTAATGGGTATTTGGTATTTTTTCGCAGATATCATATGCAGTTGAAATGCACACACATGCATCAGTATATTTGTAAAAAGTACTTACCACCGCTGCAAGATGCCTGCCTCCACACGGCGGTCCCATGGTCACACAGTGTGATTTCTGAGACGTGGTCAGAGGCCAAGCCCCTTTTTAAACCACTCTGCCAATGCACCTCTTGGCACACTGCTGGTGGGGCGATGCGGTCCCCTTGAGTCCTGAGGGCCTCTGAACTAAAATAGACTTTATCTCTGAAGCAGGTGTGGACCAGGAGGTTGCATATTCAGAGTAGTGGAGAAAGGGGGTGTGGCCTCCGACCACCTCTCAGCAATCCCACTGTGTGGGGCTTACTGGAGGTAACAGGTGGGCTAGATGGCCCACAAAGATACTCAGCAGCGAAGGGGACTTTATCCCCCAACCAAGAGTGCACCAGGAGGTGCGTTTACAGAGTGGTGGAGAAAGGGGATGTGACCTGCTAACAGAACTCAGCAATCCTGCTGTGTGGCACCTACAGGAGGTGCCCCCAGGAAGTCCCTGGAGGCCAACTACCCCTCCTATTACCGGATTGCTAAGATGTCTTTGGAGGCCACAGCCCCTTTCTCCACCACTCTGCAAATGCACCTCCTAGTGCATTAATGGTTAGGGGATGAAGTGCTCTTCACTCCTGAGGGACCTTGGGGGCCAGGAAGCCCTCCTGGTACCTCCTGTAAGTCCTACACAGTGGAATTACTGAGGGCTGGTTAGAGGCCCAGCCCCCTTTCTTCACCACTCTGAAAATGTAACTGCTAGTTAAAAAACCTCCGAAATTCACTAAAAAAGCCAAAGGTTACAAGGACATTATAGTTATCAAATAGAATTTAAAAAACCTTGGAAATTCATTAAATCAAAACAACGGTTACAAGGACTTTATAGTTAGCAAATAGTGTCTAAAAACACCTTAGAAATTCACAAAACAAACAGAGGCGACAGTGACATTATAATTTGAAAATTGAAAAAAATATTGAAATTCACTAAGAAAAAAATGTTACAGGGCCGTTATCGTTAGGCTGATATTTCACTCATACAAAACCAGAGAAATTCAGCCGTTATTGTTACCTGAGTTAACTATAACTTACACCCCCACAATGCACTGCTTATGACCTCACATATTACATCACTTATGACATGGTCAGTAACATCACTGATGACATCCAAAATGACATCAGTGAGGATGCCATCCATATCATCTCTGACGCACCCACTCACACCCCTAAATAAACTTTTATTCACCCACTGCTACTCCCACACAACCATTCCCAAACCCTTTGACAGAGCCATACCTGTACTTACACAGCCAACCACTAATTCACAGATATATACACATATCCGCTTGCTCACCCGTACTGCCACTCATATACCGGCTCAGTTACTGATACAGCCATTAACATGTCCACTCATATACCCATTAGGCACTCACACACTGAGTTAGTCACCCATAGAACTACTCACACACCTACATACTCACCCATACAGTCAATCATACAGGTATGTATTAACCCAAACAGTTATAAACACATCCACGTACTTGCTCATACAAATAGTAACACATACTCATTCACCTATACGGTCACTGACAGAAGCATGTAGTCATCAATATAGCCACTCTCAGATTCATTCACTCACACACACAGTCACTCATATACCCAGTCACTCACCTATACTACCTTTCACATACACAGTTACTCACCCATACTGACACAAGCACTCAATCACTGACACATCCATACAGACACTCACTCACCCATATAGCTTCTCATACACACACTCACTACGCCGTACAGGCACTGATTCACCCACAGATTTATCACACACCTTCTCATCCACACACACAAACACCCAGACAACCATGAGATAGTCAACCAATCAATCAACTATATAGCCATTCGCGTACCCACTAACTCACTCATACACCCGCTTAGACATCAACTGACAGACAGATACATTCACACAACCAGTCATACATTCACTGAGACACCTAATCACTCACTTATACAATCAGTGACACACTACCTCAGTCATGCATACACCCACCGATTCACCTAGGTAGATATATTTGACACTTCTAAACTTTTTTATAAAATCACAGTAAATGGATGATGTCATCACAGATGTCATCAGTGATGTCATTTGGGATGTCATCCGTGATGTCAGCAGTGATGTCACTGACCATGTCATGAGTGATGTAATATATGAGGTCATAAGCAGCTCATTGCGGGGGCGCAAGTTATAGTTAAGTCAGGTAACTATAACAGCTGAATTTCGTCCCTGTAAACTTTGTTTTGTTTAGTGAATATATATATATATATATATATATATATATATATATATATATATATATATATATATATATATATATATATATATTACCTACTGGCGGTCGCCAGTTGGTAGTTATAGTTAGGATCGATTTCCATAGGGAAATTGCAACATTCTATTTGGAATAACTTTGGCGCCGGTTGAGGAATCAGCCTGAATTTTTCAGCAACTTTGCCTCGCGGCGCTCCGCTCCTTCCCTGAAAGTTTGGGGGGGATTCGTCAAGCGGGGGCCGAGATAAAAGGGGGGTCCCAAAACGTGTTTTCCCCATGTTAATTTCCATAGGGCGGTCTGTCGCACTTTTAGCTTGAACGGCTGAATGGATTTTCACCAAACTTGGCAAAATTGTAGGGACTGGTAGCCCGATGTGCCTTTGGTATGTCTCAAGATATGTGGTTCAGAGGATTTTGAGTAATTTAGGTTCAAAAAAATTTATATATCTGTAAGCGCGCCCCGGTGCGCGTACCGGGGAGCGCCGCGGGCGCGCCACACGACCTGCGCACGGGAAGCTGATTGGCTCTCGGGTGTCTGTAAACATTCAAAACAGTTCGCAGCGGCCGCCATCTTGTGTCTCGGTAGGATCGAGACAAAAGAGGTGGTAAAAACAAAAGGGAAAGTAATGAAAAGGGGGCAGGGTACACCCCCCCTGACCCTCTAGGTTTGATGTGGGGACCATAAAAGGGTCCCTCGGGTAAAAAAAAAAATTTAGTTTTTTTTCGATTTTCGCGGGGGGAGTGCCCGGTACGCGCACCGGGGAGTGTACCGGGGAGCGAATAAAAAAAAAAAGAGATTGCCAGAGTGTTAAACATTTTAGCAATTTTTTATAAATGGGAGGTAGGTCTGAAAATAACTTTTTTTATTGTTTTTGTTGTTTTATATTTTTTTTATTTTTCTGAACATTTCTTTTTAATTTTTTTATTTTTTGAACAATTTTATATTTTTTTGTTTTTTTGGGCGGAACAACGAAAAACAGGCATTAAAAAGGGCTCATCAGGAGCAAAAAATAAATAAATTACTTCTTGGGGTGTTTTGAGCACTTGTGGTTTTCAAATGCTCTATTAATTAAAATGATACTCCTCTCCCCATAAGAAATTAGTGCACCACAATAAATGCGCACTAGCTTCAGGTGCAAAAAATACTTTTGAATACTTGGGACCGTCTCCCTCGCCTCTGGTCCCGATAGAGTTTCCTGTGACGATATACTGGCCACAGGAGTTGGTGGCTTATCCTGGAGGTGACGCACCTCAGCAACGCTATAATTGATTGGATGCCACCTCTGCATGTGGCGGTGCATAGTATAGTTTCCAAAACTATACTTTTTGTCTGTGCCTCGGGACAGAACTGCATTGCAAATGAGGCATGTCACGTACCGGGCATTGACATTTTTTTGCTCTCGAGGGTAAGAAAAAAATTGCCATATAAAATGGTCTATGTGGTGGGATTGCTGGGGCTCTTCACGCAAGAACTGCCTCGGCTCTACCTCCTCTTCCTCTTCTTCTTCCTCTTCCTCTGGGTTTGGAAGGAACTGTGCAGGTGGTCCTTCCTTCCTAGGTGGTTGTGGTGGTGGTGGGGGTCCACTAGCTGCAGCTACTACAGATGCCATGACTGAACAAGCAGAAACAGGTCTTCCTCTCACAAAGATGAAAGTCAGAGTGTGGAAAAAAGGTGGGGTTTTCATCATTTGGGAAAAAAAAGTGTTCTGGACCAATGAAAAGTGTTATTTTCAAGTCACATGATCCAAGCTTTCATCATTTGGAAACCAAAACTGATCTGCACCAATGAAAAGTGTTATTTTCAGATCACATGACCCGATGCGCTTACGCTACGCGCCCCGGGGCGCGTCTCGTAAGCGCATCATGATGTTGCGCGATCTTATGCGATCGCGTGATACCGGGTGCGCTTACGCAGTGCATCATATGACGCATCACGCGACTACGCGAAACGTCATGATGTTGTTTTCGTTCGCGGGAATAGCGCTCTCGGGACGCTCCCCGGAACGCGCCCCGGGGCGCGCCGTAACATTGCGCTTACCCGTGCGTTCACCGGTACGCGCCCTTTCATACCTATAGAGATTTGCTATTAAAAAACCTATGAAATTCACTGAAAAAACCATAGGTTTCACCCCAGTTATAGTTAGGAATTAGCATTTAAAAAACCTATTAAATTCACTGAAAAAACCATAGGTTTTACACCAGTTATAGTTAGCTGGAAATTTTACTCGCATAAAACCATTGAAATTCCCACGTTATAGTTAGTTGGACTCACTATAACTTGCGCGTGCAATGCACTGCTGATGACGTCACATATTACATCACTCATGACATGGTCAGTGACATCACTCATGACATCACTGATGACACCATCATTGTGACAGAGTGACAGACCTCCTTTCACTGTAATGTAACCCTTGAAACACATATTCAAAAATAGAAACTAAAATTTTCAAAAAAATGGAGATACCCATATCAGTTACAACAACCAATTCAGTAATTCCACCATCAATATACACATCCACTTATTCACAAACAGTTCTACATAGTCACTCATACATATACTCACTCATCATATGTAGTGATACACCTATACATCCTGTTATACACCGACAGTCATCCAAAAGTTACTCACACACATACTCACACATGCAAATAAACTATTGAACATCCATTTATTTGCATATAGAGCTATACACACACAACCACCTTACTTCTAAGGAAACTTACACATACTTACTCTCTTAAACAATCACTTATAGAAACACATACTTATTTAAACAGGAACTCTTACAATCTCTTACTCTCACATATACTCAATTATATACATCAACATTCACATATACTAGATTAAAACATAAGTAGTTACTAATAAAGACACTAGTGAGACAGTCATTCACTCGCTAACACACACATATACACACTCATTCACCCATTCACTCCTGCACATATGCTGTCTTCAAAACACATAGAAACAGAGAGTCAGTCATTCATGCATGTATGTGCTAAGTAATACCCCCACCAAACCATACAGACACTCATACTGATACTAAAAAAACATCTAATAACCCATATACATACACATGTAGCTACTCACCAACCTATGCAACCACTTATACACAAAGTGAAACACTAATACATATATTTAAATATGTAAACATTACTCACTAATATATGTATTCACTAAGATACACTTAATAAGCCAGTTAACTAATCAATTTTTTTTGTAAAAAAAACATCCATGTAAACACTTATTTAAACATTTATTCTTCCATCAATTTTTATATATACACATATAAAACATATTTATTTTTCAGAAAGACACACATTCACTGGATGGTGTCATCAGTGATGTCATGAGTGATGTCACTGACCATGTCATGAGTGATGTAATATGTGACGTCATCAGCAGTGCATTGCACGCGCAAGTTATAGTGAGTCCAACTAACTATAACGTGGGAATTTCAATGGTTTTATGCGAGTAAAATTTCCAGCTAACTATAACTGGTGTAAAACCTATGTTTTTTTCAGTGAATTTAATAGGTTTTTTAAATGCTAATTCCTAACTATAACTGGGGTGAAACCTATGGTTTTTTCAGTGAATATATATATATATATATATATATATATATATATATATATATGGATGGGATACGTGCAGTGGAACATTATTTGCAAACTAAACCTGCTCACATGTTAAATCACAACAGAATGTTAATTGACATGATCCAGACTTTTCTTAACAACAATTACTTTCTTTTCCAGAGTCAAGTTTTTCAACAGATAAGGGGCGTGGCAATGAGGGCTTGCTTTTCCCAAGCTATGCTTGTTTGCATATGGGGCTGTGGGAGGAGCAAGTCCTCAGAACCAAGTTCGAAGACACCATGTCGAACCATATTGTAGCGTGGTATCGCTACATAGATGATCTGTTTATCATCTAGAAAGGCTCTGAGCTGACAGCTAAGAACTTTATTGTAGGGATCAATGTGAACAACTTAAATCTTAGGTTCACTGGTCAAATGAGCAGGGCCTCAGTGAATTTCCTTGATGTGGAAGTTTACATTGAGGATAATAAACTGGAGACAAGATTACATCGCAAGGACACAGCGGGGAATACAGTCCTGCATGCCACTAGCCACCACCAGGATCATCTGATTCGCAGCATCCCCTACGGGGAGATGCTGCGAATTAGACGCATCTGTAGTACAGATTTTGAGTGAAGGCTGGCACAACAGAGAAGCAAGACCAGATTTTTGGCCAGGGGTTATTCTGCTACTGTATTAGATAGAGCCATGATTAGAGCCAATTTGACTTCTCAACCACCAACACAGGGCGGAGGTACGGTTATTCCATCATCCTTTGAGAGGTCATTAGTGGACCAACCTAGACTCATCACCACCCACAGTAGACAGCACAAACAACTGTGCAATATCATTCATAGAAACTGGTCAATTGTTCAGGGTTATCCTGTAATTGGTGGCACTCTATCTAAAACCCGGGCTATCACTTTCAGTAGGGCACGCTCTATGAGCGACATGTTTGTGAAAAGCAGCCCGGTGTCGCGACGTCAATGGAATGTACCACTAACCTCTGAAAGATGTCAGCAGGAACGATGGATAGATGTCTAGTCCCCCTCTTCTCCGGAAAGCACAATACACAGTGTAGGGGTAACACAACTATGCATGAATGCCTCCCAGGGAAAAAGGGGAAAGGGGTAAACAATAAAGGATGTTCCGAAGGGCTTCTGGGAATTATATGGACGCCGTCCACCCACTCTCTCGCCAGTGTCTATGAACCCCCGGTGTTTTCTGCAGGTAAAGAAAGAAGAAGAACCAACATTAGACACCCAGTACTGCGCAGGAAGCACGTTCACAGATGTTCACAAACTGACAGGTACTAACTGTAGAGGTGTATAGAAGCGCTTGTGATGCCCTCAGGAAAACAAACAGGAACCAGTACTTCGTGGAGAGGGACCACGCCTTCTCAGGAGCAGCCTGACAACTGGCGTCTAAGGTTTTCAAAAGGTCGGCAAAATCAGCAAGGAAAAGATAAACAAACAAAATCAGCAAGGTTTGTCTTCGGATTGTGCGCACCGGTACCGGCACGCCTGGAATGCACAACAGGAACCCCCAGGAAAGATGCAGTGGCGGAGACGGCAACGCGCTCCTGCGCGGGTCTCACAAACGCCACCTGACTAAAGCCAGAAGGAAGTCCAAAGAAAAGTACAGCGGCGGAGACGGCAACGCGCTCCTGCGCGGGTCTCGCAAACGCCACTAGCAGAAGCGAGGGCGCCCGTCTTATAAATGCGGGGACTCGCAAAATGGTTCTAGCACCAAACACAGTGTCGGGGAATGCGGGGAAAGCAGAATCCGTTCTGCTCGAAAGGGCAAAAAAAGTACCTGGATACTCGCTCCGGCTACACCGGCAAGGCTCCGTCCTGAACACCATCAAAGTCTTGATTGACAAGCCCCGAGCCGTTACCTCGGAAGGCTTTTGTCAATCCAGCGCTTCCGTTTCCGTGGCTGCAGGGTCTCTGGGGAATGTAGTCCCGCAATCGCCTGGCTCCCTCCAGTGGCGATATGCGGGTACTACTTCTTCTGATCACCGCTCTCCGTCTCTTCCTGACCCCAACACCCCAGGTAGGCGCTACACCCGGAGGTTTGCACCAATAGTTCTTGGTTGCAAACCACCAATGGATTCATTAAATGTGCATCCTGCAAAGCTTGTAAACTAGGCAAGAATAAGACTTCATACATCACGCCTTTCAGTGATGTACCAGTGCCAATAACGAAAAAACTGACGTGTAAATCTGAATATGCTGTGTATGTGCTAGATTGTACGTGTGGCCTGCAATATGTTGGGAGTACAAAGTTGCAGGTTCACAAACGTATACTCCAGCACATGCGGGCAATTTGCAACCAGGATGAGGCATACCTGGTTGCGAAGCACTTTAGATCAGCTCATGGGAGTAGTCTGGAGTCTCTTAGTTACTTTGCAATAGATATGGTCCCACAATTGCGCAGGGGGGGAGACCATGAGGCCCTACTGAGGACACTTGAAACACGTTACATCCTGTAGCTTGATTCTAAGGCACCCAATGGATTAAACTACAGTGAGGATTTGTATACTTGTCTTTGAACAGTCTTAGACTTAAGGGTTAAGATTTAAGAGAAATATATTAATACTGTGTTTTATAAGTGGCAAGCCCAAAATCAATCCTATATCATTATGTGTACGGCTGTACGCTAGAGAAATTGTATATTTCACATTTAGATTTTTTTCATTACTTTAATTTTATTTTGTTTTACACATGGTAGGGTCTATTGGATTTAGACACATGAAGAGTTTCTCGTTTCTTTTTTTGTAGATATATAGGCACATTATCTTAAACCACAATTTTAACACACTTTGGACGTTGGATAGTCACCATACTACAAATTGCCCACTTGGGCTTTATTATAGTAGTAGGGCTTTTACAATCACAGACATCTAAACCTGTGGGAGGCAGCGGATATATACATACTTATTGCTGGGGGTCAGTCAGGATTGGTGGTGAGGGACCCTACCAGTATCCATGCTACAGCTGTTTTGAGAAGTTAGGTGGTGTTGAAATTTTGCCAACCCATGACATCAAAATCAGCTGTTAGAGGCACCTTGTTTGCAGTATTTTGCAAACTTTCAGCATTATTTGCACATCTATGGGCAAATTTGCACATTTTATACAATTATGTATATTGCTGTATAATTATTTATTTATTTGCATGATGTTGCACATAGCTGTTATATATTTTTGCACTTTATCGCTGCTGCTATCAAATTTAATGATTATGAATAGTTTGTGGAATCAGTTTGTATTTATTTGCACATTGATTCAATAGAACATTCTATGGAACTACTACTGGTTTAAATGGTAGGCTGTTTTCTATGTCCATAGGCCTTGTGGTCAGATGATCTGCATTAGCACTTTAAATGGTGTGGCTCGCCAACATAACGTTATGTGATCAAGGGCTCATCGGGCCCGAAACGCGTCATGGCGGTCATGGGATTGCACATAAAATAAAGAAGACTGCAAATTACCTGTTTGGGTCCGTTTTCGTTTTTCCTCATAGTTGGATGAAGAAGGGAAGTTCTGTGAATATATATATATATAATTATAGTTAGGAATTAGCATTAAAAAACCTTTGAAATTCACAAAAAAAACCATAGGTTTCAGGGATGTTATAGTTAGTCCGCAGCGTACCGGAATTTTTTTTCATGCTCGCACTGTAAAAATACGATCGCCTTACCAGGATCCCAGGGTTCGCTGACAAGTTTTCACCGATCCGGTGGTGTGCTCCACGAGATGTTGCCATGTTAGTAGCCATTTGCGCTATCTCGCAAGAGTTCGCGCCCGCGATCACGTCATTTGTCTTGCGATCATGCACCGCGAGAGAATGAGATCTCGAACACGTCATTCTCCACCGCGAGCGAGAGCGTGAGGACGCGAACACGTCATATCGAATGGGACATGGAGCGAGAGAACCCAAACACGTCATTCCCCACCGCGAGCGAAATCGTGAGGTCGCAAACACGTCATATCCAATGCAACAGGGAGCGAGAGAACGCAAACACGTCATTTTGGACACGCCATCGACATCCGGCGGAAGTAATGTGAAGCTCGAGAAATTGAACATGTAAAATTTTCAATTTGGAGAAGAATGTCAGCTCTAGCAGCATAAAACCTCCTTCAACTGAGGATTTGGATAAAAAACTCCTCAGATTGACATTTGGCTGTCCTTTTTTGTGCAAGGAGTCCTTTTTTAAAACGGGGGAGAGAGAGGAAGTGCCACAGAATCTCCAACTTCCTGTTCCTGTCCAGCAGGCTCCTCTCAGTGCTTTGTCCATCTCCTGCTCACTTTGCCTTTGGATTTTGAGCTGGAAAGATCACTCTTTTTTGTCTGCTGCATCATTGCAATTGGATTTGAGGATTTATTAATTTGATATTTTACAAGTAAGTGGTTGTTGTGCCTGTTTGATTGGGGGCATTGCAGTTGTTGCAACTGCAATTTAATTTTGGTAACTATCATTCCTTTTTAAAAAAAATGTTGTGGGTAGTAGAAGTCAGTAGTAGGCACAAAGCTAGTCATGGCCTCATGGGTGTGTGCATGATGAAGCAACTGTTCCTTTGGTGTTTTTTGGTGAATGTATTTCATTTTCAAGCATCATTTAGGGCCTGGATGGCATTGGATTGAGTTGGGAAATGTGCTTTTTGGGGTGGGCTTTCTGATAATGGGCCTGGCCATGTGGCTGGTGGCCATTTTGAATCCTAGGCCTGCAAGCTTGTCTGGCCTTGTCTGCCAACAGGCCTGCTTTCATCCAGTAGGCTCAGAGCAGGTAGCCACTGCTTTATTAATCAAGTGTTTCTGTGTGGTCTGTTGAATGACATCATTTAGTGCATGGATGGCATTGGATTGAGTGGGGAAATGTGTTTTTTTGGGATGGGCTTTCTGGTGTTGGGCATCTTAAAGACATGCTTTTGTTTTGTGTGTCTGGTGTGTGTTGGTGTGCAATGCATGCACCCTGCAGACCTTTTTGGGGCCTGTGAATTTTCGTATTTGCATTTTGTTGCATTAAAAAGGCAGAGCAGTGTGCTTTAGCATGCATCCTTTGCCTGCCTTTTATAGGCCTTTTGTCAGCTCCTGCTGTTTCCCAGGCCCCCTGCTTGTTGCTTGTGATTTGTGAGTGTCCATGTGGCTGGTGGCCTTTTTGGTGGTGGGAGTTATTAGTGTCCTGTTTATGCCATATAGGCCTGCATGGTTCTCCTATTGGCTTACTGCTTCCATCCATCCACCCCCTTTGCCAGCAGAAGCTCCATGAATGATGTGATGCTCAAATACTTTAATGGCAAATAGGGTCCACACCCACTTCCATTACATTTTTATTTTGGTGGTTCTTATTCTCTTTCCTATCCTTCCTGAGAGTGTAGTGTGTGTACACAGTAGTATAACATAGCCCTTGTTGACAAAGTCTCAGAAATGCCTATATCTTTTGTTTGCACTAGTACAGTTGTAACTGAACCACAAAAACAAATGCAACATTTCACTGATGTTCTTCTCCTGGCTTATTTGCTTTTAGTTGCACAAAAAGACAGAGGAGGAGGTGTCATCATCTTAACCCGTTGTACTGCCAGCCAGACAGAAGTCCTGCTGTGCATCACATCCACGTGTGACCACAGCTTGTTGTGCATCTGCGTCCTACCTGACATCTGAAGAAGATGGCCCCAAAGAAAGGTACCAGGTCCAGTACCAAGAAAGTTGCCGGTGAGAAGAAGAAACAGAAAAAGGAAGTGCCAGTAAACACGACTGGTGTGCCTGCCAATGTTTTTTTTGGGACCAAAAAAGTTACGCCTGCAGCAGCGTTGTCCGGGTACCAAGCTGCAAGCAGCACCTACGCACCAGCGGTCCAACCCCACCAACCGAGGCCTAAGCCCTTGAGTGTCGCCGAGGTAGCCAGTC
Organism: Lissotriton helveticus; assembly: GCF_964261635.1. NCBI lineage: Eukaryota > Metazoa > Chordata > Amphibia > Caudata > Salamandridae > Lissotriton > Lissotriton helveticus. Next base: position 1,646,616,930 of record NC_136063.1, on the reverse strand, counting down.
TACTAACGAGCAGCTATCTCGAAATGTCATTATCACAAAGTAGTACACAATGAACGCAGGCAGAAACTCAGCAGATAAGTGTGCAGCCGCAACAACAACAGTAGCATTCGCAAGAACAGCAGCAGCCGCAAGAACAGCAGCAGCCGCAGGAACAGCCCACAATAGTATTTGTTGCTCCTGAAGTAGGGGCATTTCAGGAAATTGAGCTTCCTGCAGACAAAGTGGAGCAAACCACTGTTTCGGAAGATCTATTTTCTTCCAAACCACCAGCAAGGAAAAGGAGCCTTAGTCCATCATCTTCTTCTTCGAGCTGATGATCGTGATGCCACTTGGCAGCCACCAACTCAGTCTGAGAGTGATGCACGCCACAAGACAATGCTTCAGAAAGGGAAGGTTCCAGAAAAACTAAGGGCCATATTATCAAGAAAGGGCGATACATTATCACCAATTTTATTGGCAGGAAACTGCCGCTAAAGCGGCGATAATGGGCTTCATAATATGCCTTGTGAATTCCCATAGAAGCCCAGGTTCTTGTGTTAACCTGGGCTTCTATGGGAATTCACAAGGGTATATTATCAAGCCCATTATCGCCGCTTAACTGAAGTTTCCTGCCGATAAAAGCGGCGATAATGTATCGTCCTTTCTTGATAATATGACCCTTAGAGTTATGGAGGTAGATGTAGAAGAGGGGGATAATTTTGATGACGACGAGCCAGTCACCACGCACACCACTCCCGCCCCAAAGGGGATGGAGACCAACATTCTCACCCTATACAGAAAGGCTGCTACTGAGCGGGATGTAGCACGGATACCACCAACACAGGTTACACCACCACCACCTCCAGCTGCCATATTTTCAAAGGCCCGGCAGGGACCTACATCCAGCTCAACAATCTCTGTAGGTAGTGGTAGTAAAAGTCACAGTGTAGCTGCACAGAGTCACATTCCAAGCACACTCTCCAGTTCATCTGGTATTGAAAGTGGCGCATCCAGCAGTGCCAGAAAGTTCTCCTCCCCAGTGTGGGACTTCTTTTCCGTCACCACCAAGGAGGAGAACGTTGCTATATGCTCAATTTGTCGACAAGGTGTTCGGCGGGGTGAGCTTGGTACAAACTATGGTACCGGAGGCCAAGCAAGTCATCTCAGAATACACCACACTATCGTGTGGGAGAATCACCTACTTGACTTAAAACAAAGTAAAAAAACTCAACCCATTCAAGTTAGGCATGAAGAATCAGGGGATAATATTATTGCGGTGGAAGGTGATGAAGAGGGAGGCATTTCTAGCCCTGTCCCCAGTAGTGTAGTGGTACCGCCCACATCCTCCTCAGTAACATCTGAGTGGCATACTCAGAGTCAGGCTGAGACACCAAGGTGACCGAGTACTGCAATGAGGCAAACTGCATCGATGAGCCTAAGTGGGTTAATGAAAACAACAGCACCACAAAGGAAAGTAATCAAGCCTACGATTGAGAGCATGCTTAGGTTGGAGGGGCAGTTCCAACGCAACCACCCAACGGCACGGTTGTACAATGCAAAGCTGGCTAAAATGTTAGCACTGGACCTTCTCCCTTTTTCATTTATGGAAGGGGTGGGTTTCCTTGAATTTGTGTCAGCCATCTGCCCTAAATGGAAGGTTCCCAGACGGTCCTATTTCGCAAGAATTGCTGTTCCGGCATTACATCATGATGTACTGGAATTGATTGGACAAGCTTTGCAGCAGAGTGCTGTTCACAATATCCACCTGACAAAAGACATGTGGACCAGTTGCCAAGCAACAGATTACATGTACATCACTGCACACTGGGTCTCTTTTGTGGGGGTTAGAGATAAGCTATCTGAACGAGGTGCTGTTGACACAGCTGAGATTTTTAAAGCTACTCGGAAACATGCAACTGTAGCCATGTTTGCCATGGAGAAATCGCATACTGCTGTAAACATTTTGGAAGAGTTTTGCAGCAAGGTTTTTGAATGGCTGCGCCCAAGAGAGCTTCGTATTGGGTTTGTTGCCACAGATAATGGCAGCATTGCACTTAAGGCCATGGAGCTTGGTTGCCATTTCAGGGTTTTGTGTTTGGCGCACGGCATAAACATTATAGTTCAAGACTTTCTGAAAAGAGAACCCATAGTCAGCAGCTTACTGACCATCTGCCAAAAAATGTGCACTCATTTCAGCCATTCTTTTAAAGCTCGGAAGCAGCTGAGGATCATTCAACGTGAATATAACGTGCCGGTCAAATCACTCATCCAGGAGGTGGCAACACATTGGAACTCAACGTATTTCTTGCTTGATTGTCTGTTTGACCACTACAGGCCATTCAATGAATATGTCATGCAAATGCTGGATGCTACTGTAAAAGCCATGACCCTTCAGATGGACCAATGGTGCCTAGTTAAATGCCTGACTGACATGCTTCCTCCTTTTGAGGTCTTCACACGTGAAGTCAGCAAGGAACACTGTACAATGGGCCAAGCTATCCCATTATTGCAAATGCTAGAGCATCAGCTGAAGAAAGTGTCTGAATCATACAAAGGTGTAGAGGAAAAAAAAGAAGCCTATGACTTAGTGGAGAGCTTAGCCCGTCGCTAGCTGAAACTACAAGGGTGCAAAATAAGATTGTATCACAAGAACATTATATTTCTGCCACAACTCTGGATCCAAGGGCAAAATTGAAACTGAAGACACAAATTCCTTTTTCAGAGATGGATGTTTCCCCCTACAAAACTTGGATAGCTGAGGCAGCGAGCAAGTTGGAAAATGAATGGCTGCTAATTAAAAGCCCGCTAGATCAACCCACAAGAAGTACTGCAGCAGGGTATGCGGCATAAAATGCAACTTTGGAGGCTGAGGGCAGTGCGTTTGGCTCACAACACTCACCATCACTATCGACAACAGCAACAACAACTGGATCATTACGCTCAGGCATTTGTATTAAGCACAGTGCTGATGCACAGAGAAAAGAGCCCGAACAAAGGTTAGCAGCAGCACCCCTGAACTTTGAGCGGATGGTCCAAGCCTATCTGGACGACCCAATAGAGGTGTACATTGATCAAAACCCATTGCAGTATTGGTATAGGAAAAGGGCTGAATGGCCAAAGCTCAGCAGGCTGTAGATAAGCTATCTGGCTTGCCCCGTCGCAAGTGTCTCTTCCAAATGTGTTTTCAGTGCTGCTGGTTCCATTGTAACAGTGAGAAGGACCAGTCTCTCGCCCAAAAACGTGGAGAGGTTAACAATGATCAAAATGAATCAGCACTTCATACCACCGAATTACAAAATACATGACGCAAGGGAGGAAGATGAGGACAGCGGCTCAGGTGACGGAAGTAGTGTGTCACATGATTACCTACTACTGGCTGAACCCCCAGAGTTTGAGGACGGGCTATACTTCCCTGACAATTAGGCTTGCACTTACTGTCTTCCTCCCTTATTTTCCTTTATTTGTGTGTCTGTCTTTCCGGTTACAAACTTAGAATCACAACCAATCCATCACCACCGTCTTCTACTCTTCTTATTTCAATATAAAAGTTTCAGGTGGCTGCATTTCACAGTACAGTCCTACGAATCCAGCTCCTCCGCTCCATCCTCCTGAATCTCCCTAAATCCATTGCCCTAAAGACAGATGATGATTGGATGTTGCAAAATAGAAGAAAAAATTAAATCTTTCCTAGTCCCGCCAAAAGAAGTGGATCATGATGACTACTATAGCTATCTTCCTTTCAGAGCCGAGAGAGACTGCCCATTAACTGAAAATGAGATGGAACAGGTAATGAATGATTGATGCCATGCATTGAACGCAGACTGAGTGATTTTGTTGTTGTTTGTTGTGCAAGAAGTTATTTCATTGTGCACTAATCATCTTTCTACAGTACACACTAAACGTAACTCAAGGCAATTTTCCACTTCTTGCAACTATTTTTAATAAGAAATGTGTACTTTTACTGCAGCTTGATACATTGCTTTTGATTGAATACAGGAAGGGGACTCAATCTGCACACTGAGTATGACAACAGCACCGTCCATGCTGGTGATGGCAAAAAAGACGTCCCGCTAACTTAAGATGAGAAGGAACAGGTCATGAAAATAAATGTCATGCATTGGACACCTGACTCTGAGCGATTGGTGTTTGTGTTTTTGTTGTTTGTTTGTTGTGCATGAAGTGTACTAGTAGTCTTACTGTACACACTAAAGAGTGACTCAAGTCAACAATATTTCTACTCTTGTTGTGTAATAACAAAATTGTATTTCTACTGCAGGCCGATCTTCACAGTCAGTCAGTACAAGTATCGGAGATGATTGATGGAATAATATCAAGTCAGGAGGATGTTCCATGAGTGGCATAAAATGTAAACATGTCAACAACAACCACAGCAGACCTAAATGTCTGTGTAGAAGTGGAGTCAAGTGTAGCGGTGGGCTGACTGCGGTGCAATGATTTACTCACTTAAATTGTAAAATTCTATGTTGCTGGATATGTGCTTGATTTGTCCAACTCTTTAAAAAAAAGTACTCTAAACGGAGGATGTGCTAAGTGACATTTTTATTTTGGTGGTTCTTATTCTCTTTCCTATCCTTCCTGAGAGTGTAGTGTGTGTACACAGTAGTATAACATAGCCCTTGTTGACAAAGTCTCAGAAATGCCTATATCTTTTGTTTGCACTAGTACAGTTGTAACTGAACCACAAAAACAAATGCAACATTTCACTGATGTTCTTCTCCTGGCTTATTTGCTTTTAGTTGCACAAAAAGACAGAGGAGGAGGTGTCATCATCTTAACCCGTTGTACTGCCAGCCAGACAGAAGTCCTGCTGTGCATCACATCCACGTGTGACCACAGCTTGTTGTGCATCTGCGTCCTACCTGACATCTGAAGAAGATGGCCCCAAAGAAAGGTACCAGGTCCAGTACCAAGAAAGTTGCCGGTGAGAAGAAGAAACAGAAAAAGGAAGTGCCAGTAAACACGACTGGTGTGCCTGCCAATGTTTTTTTTGGGACCAAAAAAGTTACGCCTGCAGCAGCGTTGTCCGGGTACCAAGCTGCAAGCAGCACCTACGCACCAGCGGTCCAACCCCACCAACCGAGGCCTAAGCCCTTGAGTGTCGCCGAGGTAGCCAGTCTACTAACGAGCAGCTATCTCGAAATGTCATTATCACAAAGTAGTACACAATGAACGCAGGCAGAAACTCAGCAGATAAGTGTGCAGCCGCAACAACAACAGTAGCATTCGCAAGAACAGCAGCAGCCGCAAGAACAGCAGCAGCCGCAGGAACAGCCCACAATAGTATTTGTTGCTCCTGAAGTAGGGGCATTTCAGGAAATTGAGCTTCCTGCAGACAAAGTGGAGCAAACCACTGTTTCGGAAGATCTATTTTCTTCCAAACCACCAGCAAGGAAAAGGAGCCTTAGTCCATCATCTTCTTCTTCGAGCTGATGATCGTGATGCCACTTGGCAGCCACCAACTCAGTCTGAGAGTGATGCACGCCACAAGACAATGCTTCAGAAAGGGAAGGTTCCAGAAAAACTTAGGGCCATATTATCAAGAAAGGGCGATACATTATCACCAATTTTATTGGCAGGAAACTGCCGCTAAAGCGGCGATAATGGGCTTCAAAATATGCCTTGTGAATTCCCATAGAAGCCCAGGTTCTTGTGTTAACCTGGGCTTCTATGGGAATTCACAAGGGTATATTATCAAGCCCATTATCGCCGCTTAACTGAAGTTTCCTGCCGATAAAAGCGGCGATAATGTATCGTCCTTTCTTGATAATATGACCCTTAGAGTTATGGAGGTAGATGTAGAAGAGGGGGATAATTTTGATGACGACGAGCCAGTCACCACGCACACCACTCCCGCCCCAAAGGGGATGGAGACCAACATTCTCACCCTATACAGAAAGGCTGCTACTGAGCGGGATGTAGCACGGATACCACCAACACAGGTTACACCACCACCACCTCCAGCTGCCATATTTTCAAAGGCCCGGCAGGGACCTACATCCAGCTCAACAATCTCTGTAGGTAGTGGTAGTAAAAGTCACAGTGTAGCTGCACAGAGTCACATTCCAAGCACACTCTCCAGTTCATCTGGTATTGAAAGTGGCGCATCCAGCAGTGCCAGAAAGTTCTCCTCCCCAGTGTGGGACTTCTTTTCCGTCACCACCAAGGAGGAGAACGTTGCTATATGCTCAATTTGTCGACAAGGTGTTCGGCGGGGTGAGCTTGGTACAAACTATGGTACCGGAGGCCAAGCAAGTCATCTCAGAATACACCACACTATCGTGTGGGAGAATCACCTACTTGACTTAAAACAAAGTAAAAAAACTCAACCCATTCAAGTTAGGCATGAAGAATCAGGGGATAATATTATTGCGGTGGAAGGTGATGAAGAGGGAGGCATTTCTAGCCCTGTCCCCAGTAGTGTAGTGGTACCGCCCACATCCTCCTCAGTAACATCTGAGTGGCATACTCAGAGTCAGGCTGAGACACCAAGGTGACCGAGTACTGCAATGAGGCAAACTGCGTCGATGAGCCTAAGTGGGTTAATGAAAACAACAGCACCACAAAGGAAAGTAATCAAGCCTACGATTGAGAGCATGCTTAGGTTGGAGGGGCAGTTCCAACGCAACCACCCAACGGCACGGTTGTACAATGCAAAGCTGGCTAAAATGTTAGCACTGGACCTTCTCCCTTTTTCATTTATGGAAGGGGTGGGTTTCCTTGAATTTGTGTCAGCCATCTGCCCTAAATGGAAGGTTCCCAGACGGTCCTATTTCGCAAGAATTGCTGTTCCGGCATTACATCATGATGTACTGGAATTGATTGGACAAGCTTTGCAGCAGAGTGCTGTTCACAATATCCACCTGACAAAAGACATGTGGACCAGTTGCCAAGCAACAGATTACATGTACATCACTGCACACTGGGTCTCTTTTGTGGGGGTTAGAGATAAGCTATCTGAACGAGGTGCTGTTGACACAGCTGAGATTTTTAAAGCTACTCGGAAACATGCAACTGTAGCCATGTTTGCCATGGAGAAATCGCATACTGCTGTAAACATTTTGGAAGAGTTTTGCAGCAAGGTTTTTGAATGGCTGCGCCCAAGAGAGCTTCGTATTGGGTTTGTTGCCACAGATAATGGCAGCATTGCACTTAAGGCCATGGAGCTTGGTTGCCATTTCAGGGTTTTGTGTTTGGCGCACGGCATAAACATTATAGTTCAAGACTTTCTGAAAAGAGAACCCATAGTCAGCAGCTTACTGACCATCTGCCAAAAAATGTGCACTCATTTCAGCCATTCTTTTAAAGCTCGGAAGCAGCTGAGGATCATTCAACGTGAATATAACGTGCCGGTCAAATCACTCATCCAGGAGGTGGCAACACATTGGAACTCAACGTATTTCTTGCTTGATTGTCTGTTTGACCACTACAGGCCATTCAATGAATATGTCATGCAAATGCTGGATGCTACTGTAAAAGCCATGACCCTTCAGATGGACCAATGGTGCCTAGTTAAATGCCTGACTGACATGCTTCCTCCTTTTGAGGTCTTCACACGTGAAGTCAGCAAGGAACACTGTACAATGGGCCAAGCTATCCCATTATTGCAAATGCTAGAGCATCAGCTGAAGAAAGTGTCTGAATCATACAAAGGTGTAGAGGAAAAAAAAGAAGCCTATGACTTAGTGGAGAGCTTAGCCCGTCGCTAGCTGAAACTACAAGGGTGCAAAATAAGATTGTATCACAAGAACATTATATTTCTGCCACAACTCTGGATCCAAGGGCAAAATTGAAACTGAAGACACAAATTCCTTTTTCAGAGATGGATGTTTCCCCCTACAAAACTTGGATAGCTGAGGCAGCGAGCAAGTTGGAAAATGAATGGCTGCTAATTAAAAGCCCGCTAGATCAACCCACAAGAAGTACTGCAGCAGGGTATGCGGCATAAAATGCAACTTTGGAGGCTGAGGGCAGTGCGTTTGGCTCACAACACTCACCATCACTATCGACAACAGCAACAACAACTGGATCATTACGCTCAGGCATTTGTATTAAGCACAGTGCTGATGCACAGAGAAAAGAGCCCGAACAAAGGTTAGCAGCAGCACCCCTGAACTTTGAGCGGATGGTCCAAGCCTATCTGGACGACCCAATAGAGGTGTACATTGATCAAAACCCATTGCAGTATTGGTATAGGAAAAGGGCTGAATGGCCAAAGCTCAGCAGGCTGTAGATAAGCTATCTGGCTTGCCCCGTCGCAAGTGTCTCTTCCAAATGTGTTTTCAGTGCTGCTGGTTCCATTGTAACAGTGAGAAGGACCAGTCTCTCGCCCAAAAACGTGGAGAGGTTAACAATGATCAAAATGAATCAGCACTTCATACCACCGAATTACAAAATACATGACGCAAGGGAGGAAGATGAGGACAGCGGCTCAGGTGACGGAAGTAGTGTGTCACATGATTACCTACTACTGGCTGAACCCCCAGAGTTTGAGGACGGGCTATACTTCCCTGACAATTAGGCTTGCACTTACTGTCTTCCTCCCTTATTTTCCTTTATTTGTGTGTCTGTCTTTCCGGTTACAAACTTAGAATCACAACCAATCCATCACCACCGTCTTCTACTCTTCTTATTTCAATATAAAAGTTTCAGGTGTCTGCATTTCACAGTACAGTCCTACGAATCCAGCTCCTCCGCTCCATCCTCCTGAATCTCCCTAAATCCATTGCCCTAAAGACAGATGATGATTGGATGTTGCAAAATAGAAGAAAAAATTAAATCTTTCCTAGTCCCGCCAAAAGAAGTGGATCATGATGACTACTATAGCTATCTTCCTTTCAGAGCCGAGAGAGACTGCCCATTAACTGAAAATGAGATGGAACAGGTAATGAATGATTGATGCCATGCATTGAACGCAGACTGAGTGATTTTGTTGTTGTTTGTTGTGCAAGAAGTTATTTCATTGTGCACTAATCATCTTTCTACAGTACACACTAAACGTAACTCAAGGCAATTTTCCACTTCTTGCAACTATTTTTAATAAGAAATGTGTACTTTTACTGCAGCTTGATACATTGCTTTTGATTAAATACAGGAAGGGGACTCAATCTGCACACTGAGTATGACAACAGCACCGTCCATGCTGGTGATGGCAAAAAAGACGTCCCGCTAACTTAAGATGAGAAGGAACAGGTCATGAAAATAAATGTCATGCATTGGACACCTGACTCTGAGCGATTGGTGTTTGTGTTTTTGTTGTTTGTTTGTTGTGCATGAAGTGTACTAGTAGTCTTACTGTACACACTAAAGAGTGACTCAAGTCAACAATATTTCTACTCTTGTTGTGTAATAACAAAATTGTATTTCTACTGCAGGCCGATCTTCACAGTCAGTCAGTACAAGTATCGGAGATGATTGATGGAATAATATCAAGTCAGGAGGATGTTCCATGAGTGGCATAAAATGTAAACATGTCAACAACAACCACAGCAGACCTAAATGTCTGTGTAGAAGTGGAGTCAAGTGTAGCGGTGGGCTGACTGCGGTGCAATGATTTACTCACTTAAATTGTAAAATTCTATGTTGCTGGATATGTGCTTGATTTGTCCAACTCTTTAAAAAAAAGTACTCTAAACGGAGGATGTGCTAAGTGACGTGCCGTCACTGTGGGCCTGCTCTGTCTTGTTGTTGTTGAAGGTCAATGCTGGAAACAGACTAGAGTAGAGATGATGCATACATGACGCCTCAGGAAGTGTTCTTGTTGCACTACACCATAACTTGTGTATTTCTTTCAAGTTTGTTTCTCAATATCCTTTTTGTTTTTAGACCTACAATTACAGGCCGGGCCTTGCGCTATACTTGGGAAAACATCACAATGCACACTTACCTTACCAATAAATCTACATTTGCCTTGCAGGCAGTGGCGACTGGCGACACCCAAGATTGATGGACAAGAGGACCAAGATGAATGCCGAGATACAAATCCACATTTTTGACCAGGATAACACAGTAACAGTATCAACTTTCATTATCTTTTAAATATTTTGATTTATTTTTTTGTCTACAATCTTTACAACAGTGTGTTCTTCTTGTTCTTATTATTATCATTAGGTTTGCTCTCTGTTTAGGATTCATCCCTACCAATATTTAAAAAATGTATTTGCTATCTGTAAAACTAAGCCTAGAACAACTGAACAAGAACTGTATGTAATCCGGGTCTCCTTATCAATCATCATCATGCATGCATTTCCTTTTTTCCATTAACATATTGATATGGATAGGGTAGTCTACAGAGATTGTGTTTTGTTGTTTCTCCATGCCTACTGTTTTTCATTTTCAAACCTTTCCCCAAACCCCCCTTCCAATCCATTCAACAAACCCTAACCCTCTTCCCCCGGGCTGTGTGACTTATGGAGGTATGACTAAATGTACACCAATAATTAATCACACGCTTGCTGGGGCAGATGTGGCGAAAGCAACAGTACTTCAATTTCAAGACAGAGCGATGATCTTCTTCTGCTTGCCCACCCATGAGCACTATATGTTAGAGGTGATTTTTATTTAACAAAGGAACATATACCTCCGCATTAATTTCTGACATTGATTGGATTTGTTGCCATCCTCATACACAGCACTAACTGTTATGCTGTAGGCCTAGTCAAGTGACTCGACACAATTATAGTTTGAAACTCTGTCTAGTAGGCTATCCCCACTACCGTTATGTTTTGTTGTAAAATATTTTTGCATTTTGATGTTGCTCAGTAAGTTCTGTACTGTACTTCATTCTACTACACCTCGAACAGTCTCTCAAAGGCGACTGACTGTCTCATTTTCTTTTTTTGCAAATGATGCTGCCCTTCCAGCTTCTACTACTACTACTACCACCACCACCACAATCATGGCATATTAGGAAAAGGAAACCATCATCACCATGCAGCCATCACTGTGCCTAAGTTAAACATCAGATTTTAACAAAAGTTTTTACCTCTGACACCATTGATCATACACGCTAATTTTTTAACACAGAGGTCCCTTTTATTGACTCTGTTATTTTTATTGCTTTTTTGTTTTCTTTATTTCATTATTTCTCTAGGGTAGGCTTGTTTGCATTCTATATACATGGGATACCTTGACATTTCACGTCTTAGTTTGTGCACAGAAATATATACAGAGTATCTTGTTTTCTCAACAACACATAAGTGCAGATTTGTACATATAAACAAACATCAATGTGAATACTTTCATTTATAAAAAACAAGACAAACAATACAATAAATTGCGAAAACGGGATCCTATTAACCACTTGGATGCTAAGGCCCTGGAAAGATTTATTAACAATTTCCATTGAAATCAATGGAAACTCCATGACGAGCTGAGCTCGTCATGAGCGTCGAAGGGGTTAAAGATTCATAGATCAAAGTCCTACTGCACTACCAGAGTTATAGTCAGTTTCTCTTGGTAATTTTTACTATTTGGGTCCTTGTAGAGTTCAGAGTCTTTTCTTAAAGATACGTGAGCTGAAAAATCCAGCTCCACTGCATTAATTTTAGCGTTTTCAATCCAAAAAGTCTATAGCTCTGATACCCTATAATTAATGCCAACGCGTTTCGACCTCGATAGAATGTGGACCGCTTATTGTATATGAGATCTTCCTCAGGGCACGATGTATCACGTAGGACAAATTTCTGATTCTATAGGAAAATAATCAAGAAACAATGTTTTAGTATTGTGTGTGTATCTATTTACTAAGCATGAGCGAAAAATCCGCTCCGATCGCGGATTTTGCGGATTTTCGGTAAATCCGCGATCCGTGAACTCTCGCGAATTTACCGAAAATCCGCAATTCGCGAGCGGCGGATTTCCGGTCAAAAGTTCACGCCTTGCTGGTCTGTAACTGATTTACGATGGCGCCGGCAAGCTACCAGCGCCATCCTAAAGTTACTTAATTAGCTTCAGCAGGAAGCTCTAATAGATAAGATAAAGCAGGGGCTCGAGCGCCTGCTTTATGTTACCAATTAGAGCTTCCTGTTGAAGCTAATTTAGTAACTATTTTAGGATGGCGCTGGCAGCTTGCCGGCGCCATCGTAAATTAGTTACAAAAAAACGGTGGTGTCTTCTTGAATAAATATGAAGGGCAGGGTTCATTCTGGCACGACAGTCCTGGCACAAAAATTACACCTCAACAGGAAGCACTTACAGATATCAATACAGCATGTGCCCTAGTTGAAGCTTTAATTCAGTGACTCATTCATCAGCCCAAAACAATCCTGAGCGTTGTGGAGGCTGGGCAGGTGTGCCTTCTTCCCAAATATACCGTCGAAAATCAGCTGTGACGCTGGATACAGGCCTTTGCATCTTTGACCTTCACGAGCGCAATCCCCGTGCTGTTCTGTGACCAGGAGCTTCTGTTTCTACATCTGTTGCTCTGATCAGTCTCTGACCTTTTATACACACAAGAGGCATGTGCACTCGCATGGAAGCCCCGTCCGTTTGGCCCCGCCCACACACTTGAGGTGTGCACCGTCTTCCCGCCATTTACCCACTATGATGGACAGATCACTCAAGGGACCCCTGCGCCCTTGAGTGATAGTAACACACACCTGGTCGCTGTTGACAACTCTCGGGCACTTTAGGTAGCTGTAGTGTAGTAAAAGCACTATACATTTACCCAACGAGGTAGCACTTACTGATTATCCAGTAAAGCCCCGCCCCCAAATCCGCCGATCCGCCGATCCGCAAAATCCGCGGATTTTGTGGATCCACGATCCGTGAATCCGCAAATTCGTGAATCGTGGATCCGCAAAATCCGCCCATGCTTACAAGTGCAAAAAATTATATTAGTTCTGGTTTACGTACCTATTGGTGTCCAATAACCGGAGGGGGATCAGTAGGGGCAGGTAACGTTTTTACTGATCCACTGTCCTACGTTCTGTTGGTAAGCACAAAAGTTAAACATCAGGTCACTCCCCACGCCGCTCGACCCCTCCGGGACCCGAGTGCCGCCGAGGGTTCGCCGCTGGTGTGCCCCGGGTTGCATTTGCTTACCCCACTGTACTTTTGCTCTCCTGTTTACTGGACCATTGTCTTGTGGTTTGGTAGGCGCTCCTGTGCGCCCCTGCCCCGCTCCCCGATTCCCGCCGCTGCTCCCCCACGGCCCGCCCCATTTCTCTTCTGTTCCCCTACACGCCCGCCCATTGGCCACCCCGCTCCCGCCTCCCAGCTGCCCCTCCCTCCCACTTCGCCTCTTATGGAGGTCGCGCAGCGGCTGTGCCGCTGGCGCACCAAAGGCGAGCCAAAGGCAAGCCCATCTGCGCCCGTCCGCATCTGGACCGCGCCCAGCGCCACAACCCCTGGCCCCCGCCGTCTCCAGGGAACCTGACTGAGTTACGACACCGCCACCCTCATCGCACTCAACGCAGGACGACCTGCCGCCTGCCACCAAGCCACCCCGAAGCGCACCCACGGACCCTTCACCTGCCAAGCATGCAAATTCTCCTGCCTCCGAACCTGCACCCCGCCCACCAAACACAGCAATGACAACAACAACCACCTCAAGTGCATCCTCCTCAACACCCGCTCCGTTCACAAACACGCCGCTGAACTCTGGGAACTCCCTGATACAACAGCACCAGACGTCGCCTTCCTCACGGACACCTGGATGAACGCATCCTCGGCCCCCGACATCGCCAAAATCACCCGGAAGGACAAAACTGGAGGAGGAATCGCCATCATCGTCACGACCAAAGCCAAAGACACTCACCGCCGCCGAACACCTACACTTCCAGATCCACACCGACCCCCAAACCACCCTCAGGGGAACGCTCATCTACAGATCCCCGGGCCCACGGACACAATTCAGTGAAAACATCGCCAACTTCATCAGCCCGCACGCCCTGACCTCAACAGAGTACATCCTCCTAGGGAACCTTAACTTCCACCTGGAGAAAAACAGCGACAACAACACCACCACCCTGCTCGACAACCTCGCCAACCTCGGACTCAATCAACTGGTGAACACCCACACCCACCACGCCGGCCACACGCTTGACCCCATCTTCTCTGCCAACAGCCACGCTGCCTTCAGCCACTCCACCGGACAACACTGGACCGACCACAGCTGCATCCACTTGACCTTCAAGAAGACCACATCCCACCACCACACGCTACAGATTCCCCGCAGGTGCTGGAGCAAAGTCACCACAGACCAGATGACCACATCGCTGAGCCAGAACTCACCTGCCAACACCCCTAACACCAGCGACTCTGCAGACAATCTCGCACAGTGGATCACCAACCTCGCTCCACTGAAGAAACCCATAGGCAAGACTAGCAACAGAAAAACCTCTTGGTTCACAGACGCCCTCAAAATCGCAAAGAAATCATGCCGAACCCTCGGAAAAAGCTTGGCGCCACAAGCGGACATCAGAAAACATGACAGCCCTCAAGAGCGCCACCCGCGAATACCACCAGATGATCCGCACCACCAAAAGGACATCGTTCAAAGAGCGGCTGGACAACAACTCCCACAGCAGCAAGGAACTCTTCAGCATCGTCAAAGAGCTCTCCAACCCCAGCGCCAGCAACAACGACATCACACCGTCACAAGACCTCTGCAACTCCCTCGCCACGTACTTCCACCGCTAGATCGCAAAGATACACGACAGCTTCGGACCCCAGACCCCGCCTCCAGTCACCAAACCAACGACCCCCACCACCACCCTCAGCGCCTGGACCCCCATCAGCACGGAATACACCACCCACGTCATGAACACCATCCACTCCGGCTCCCCCTCCGACCCATGCCCTCTTCATATCTTCAACAAAGCCGACATCATCATCGCACCCCACCTCCGGAACATCATTAACACCTCCTTCACGTCAGCCACCTTCCCTGGAAGCTGGAAACATGCAGAAGCAACGCACTTCTGAAGAAACCAACAGCAGACCCCAAAGACCTCAAAAACTTTGCCCCCATCTCTCTTCTCCCCTTCCCTGCTAAAGTCATCGAGAAGACCATCAATAAACAGCTGCCTGCATTCCTCGAAGCAAACAACTCGTTCGACAGATCCCAGCCCGGATTCCGAGCCAACCTCAGCCCCGAGACCGCCCTCATCGCAGCCACCGATGACATCAGGACCCTGGTGGACAACGAGAGACAGCCGCTCTCATCCTCCTGGACCTCTTGGCAGCCTTGGACACCGTCTGCCACCGCACCCTAATAACCCGCCTCTACAACTCTGGGATCCAAGGAAAAGCCCTGGACTATGTCACTTTGTTCCTCTCCGACAAAACTCAGAGAGTCCGCCTCCCTCCCTTCCGCTCTGAGGCCACCAAGATCCTCTGCGGCGTACCCCAGGGCTCCTCCCTCAGGCCCAACCCTCTTCAATATCTACATGAGCCCCCTCGCCACCATTGCACGCAAACACAACATCAACATCATCTCCTACTCCGACGACACCCAACTGATACTCTCCCTCACCAAAGACCCTCGCACCGTCAAAGCCAACTTCCAAGACGGAATGAAAGATGTCATAGAATGGATGAAGCCCAGCCGCCTGAAGCCCGAATCGGACAAGACGGAGGTCCTCATCCTCGGACAATCCCCATCCACCTGGGACGACTCCTGGTGGCTCACGACACTGGGCACCGTACCAACACCCACGGACCACGCTCGCAACCTGGGATTCATCCTGGACTCCTCGCTCACAATGACCAAACAAGTCAACGCAGTCTCGTCCTCATGCTTCAACACCCTGCGCATGCTCCGAAAGATCTTCCCGTGGATCCCCACCGAAACCAGAAAGACGGTCACTCAGGCCCTCGTCACCAGCCGACTGGACTGCGGGAACGCCCTGTACGCAGGAACCACAGCCAAACTTCAGAAACGGCTTCAGCGCATACAAAATGCCTCCGCACGACTCATCCTCGACATCCCTCGCAACAACCACATATCCACCCACCTGAGAAACCTGCACTGGCTCCCCGTCAGCAAGAGGATCACATTCAGGCTGCTCACACAGGCACACAAAGCACTCCACAACATGGGCCTCGAATACCTCAACAACGCCTCTCGTTCTACACCCCCACTCGCCAGCTCCGCTCCACCAGCCTCGCCCTCGCCACCTTCCCACGTATTCGCAGAGCCACCACCGGAGGAAGATCATTCTCCTACCTGGCAGCCAAGACATGGAACTCCCTCCCCGCACACCTACGACTGACCCAGGACCATCTCACCTTCAGGAGACTCCTCAAGACCTGGTTATTCGAGCAGTAGTGGCACCCCCCTCCCTTCAGTGCCTTGATACCCTCGCGGGTGAGTAGCGCGCTTTACAAATGTATTGATTTATTGATTAATTGATCAAGCAAAAGTAAGAGAAGTTTGGGGAAGGTATTATTAATAATGGACATGTTTTCAATCAATTCACACACACCCTTGAGTCCAGTTAAAGAATGCATAGACTAGAAGAGAGGGACTGACATTACTAGTAGGACAATTCAATCAGTGAGTTGGGTCGCATCTATCTGTTTGTGTCTTACACAGTCAGCCAATTATTTAAATAAAACACTGGCTATGGGCGGACCTGCACCAGCAAGGAAACAGTGTGATGTAAAACAGTAACCCCACCTACAAAACATTAACAACATTGTATATAAAGTAGAAATATAGATTTAATATAACCCTAACAAAAACAAACTATGTAAAAAAAACACAAAACCTGACTCACTCCTCTCCCTAACCCCAACCAATCTCCGTAAAGAGAAAGTCTAAACAAATGTCCAAAGCCCCAACACCCAATTCCCACCCACCAAAACAAGAATTAAAAAAGGGACAATAGACAGGGTGTCCTATGTGCGGCGGGATTGTCTTTGGAGGACACGCACTGCTTCCTCTAGTAGGGCGACACGGCACTTTAGAGCCCGGCAGTTGCAGCCACAGTGGGGGGGCACCAGAGATGGAAATGAGGTGGCGGGCGGCTGCCTGACGGTGGCGCTGTACCGATGGAGGGCGGTGGCTGGGGCCCGGGCCACTGGAGGAGGCTTCAGCTGCTGCCGCCTCCTCTTCTTCCAAGACCACCAGCTGCCGATATTCTAGTAGGATTGCCTCCAGCTTGTGGCACTGTGCCTTGGTGGCCAACTCCTTCCGATCTGGTTTGGAAGGAGTAGCTGTATATCAAAAAGAAAAAACAAGACCATTGTCAAATATACTGTTAGAAAAACAGTAAGACAAGTTAATCATACACATAGTGGCATGGTAGCACTATAAAGCGCAGTCCATAACATTTGTGGTGCGTATCTATCCTCCCACTTGCTTGGGCATTAACATTTGCAGGATTTTGTCAGGCATTCAACCAACCATGCATCAGATTCTTTACTATCAGCCACCTTTGCAATTTGCATGCTTGCATCACACATATCCTTCTCTTTGTCAGTCATAAGTATTAAATCTGTCCCGTCCTTCTTCCTTCCACCCGTCTTTCACTTTTTAGTTCAACACCAGGTGATGTGATCTGACTTTTAGTCTTCTCCATAAAACTTTCAAAGCAGAGTTGAAATCACAGATAGATGAGGCCATTGGTTACTCAATACTCCCCCCCCCTAATGCCTTTACTAATGCCAATTAAAGGGTATCTTCACTCTTCAAACGTTCACAAAAACTCTTACTTACTTAGGGCATCATTCCACCCGCTCATGCTAAAAGGGACCGCCCGCCATAAGGGCGGGGGTCCCGCGGGGACAATTAGGATGCGCCCGCCACAGTGGCACGCGCATCCCATATTTTTAACATTGTGGCGGGCGGTGCTGAAAGCACTGCCTGCAGCAATGCTAAAAATACATGTTGTACTTTTCCAAGCACAATATGACAGGCACTGCGCGGTGCCTGCCACGTTGTGCTTTGAAAGGCAGGGGGGTACCATAGGTACCCTCCATGGGGGCCCGCAACGGGCCCCCCAAGCATACTCTGCATGTTTTTCCGTGGTGGCAATGCCGCCACGGAAAGGCATACCAAAATGCACATTATATGGCTGGCGGTGTGTTTCAGACACCGCCACCATATTGAACCCTTTTCCGCCTGGTCGACATGTCGACCGTACAGAAAATCAGCAGACGGTCTTTCTAACCGCCGCGGACCCCCCAGCCATTGTAATATGGTGGGGGGTCTTTTCTACAGGGATGCCGGGCGGTTTGCCCCTGCCGGGCCGGCAGTGACTATCGCCGGCCCGGCGGGGGCAATCCACCCGCCATCCTAATGGGACCCTAAGTCTCAACAGCACAGTATACATACAGTACACCCTTGCAGTGAGTGTAATGTCAATAGTTAAGGATTATGAATCTAACTTACCACCGCCCGCCACTGGTGCTGGCTCGCCCCCTACCGCTCCATCGGCAACTGCCGCATCCTCTCCATCTGCGTCACCTTCGCCGCTGGCCCCGGAAATGGTGGTCGGTAATGCGCCTAGAAAACATTACACATTTTTTGGCGTCATATACACCTTCCCCCTATTGGTCAGTAGCAAGATTGAAAAATTAGTTAATAGTATACAACATACATCACTGGTACAAATCAGGTAGTAGTAGAGTAGACACTAGTAGTTATATATGGTCCCTAGCCTTTGCTTGGTTAGCCCGAGCCATGCAACCATTTTACCTTTGTGTCTTTTATTTTTGCACATGTGACATTACCTTGCAGCTTGTTGTATAAGACACCTTTGAGCCCACATGACCTCATACTGCTACTGTCTAAGCGCTACGTATAAGGTCAAACAAAACATTAACACGCCACTTTTTTAATGAAGTTCTGGTGTAGTGTTAGTCCATATTGCTTAACCATAAATGCTACACTTTTTGGCACGGCTGAGAAATGCTTGCAATATACTAACGCACTCCATTATTCTCATTACAGATGGAAGATTCCCTTCTATGGACCAGAGCTTTGCAGAGCTTATGATGTACTACCAGTACTAGGTTCTTCTAAGGTGAGGGGCTCCCCAGAATTCACTCAGAGATCTTCATTTATAAATTTACATAAACTATATTCCTACCTAGGGAATGGTGGTGCTTCCACCACTCTTCAGTTATCATGATTTATTTCCCAACTGTAAGTAAGTGTAAGAATGTTTATTGTTTTAATGTTATTAATTTTCCTGTTGGTGCTGCATTATAGAACAACGTACAGAGCTTACATAGACTTGGTGGTATTTGGTGTGGACTTACACGAGTGAGCGAGCGAAAGGAAGGTTGTGCATGTACATTGCTTCCACGACTGAGAGGTTGGGGTGTGTTATGTTCTGGGTTGTCTACTTGTTGGGTATCTTGGGGGGAGTGTTCAGAGAGCTAATAGTTATGACAAGACACTTCTTTGACTAGTCAGGTAGGGGATTGTGGTGGGTGCTGAACTTCTGATTGAGGTGTGTGAGGAAGGTCCAACCTCCCATCACCAACATCCTATATTCTTGTGCAAGTTCTGTATGTTCAAAATCCCTACAACAGTAGTAGTATGTCCTATCCTATCAAAATAGTAATAATCTGGTTGGGCATTTGTTGGTGGGAATTGTCGAAAAGCGTCAAGATTAACAAAGACTCAAGATCAATAAGACTAGAAGTAGTACAAGAGGACAACCCAAAGGACTGGACTCAATGGCTAGCGCTACTGGTGAATCTGAGTTTTATTTAAAACCTTTTAAATAAAGAGTGGCCAACTGGGCAAGCTTAGCTACTACAGTACAGACAAACTAATAGTAGTAGTACAGAGAGTCATCATAGCAGAGTCAGGGATAACAAGATTTTCGAAACAGTACAGATCGAAGGATAATTGTTGGTAAAAAATAGCATTAGGAAACGGCAACAATAGTTTGGGAAAAATATGGTGCATTAAAAGTTATGGAATACTAGGGCCAGCAGAAGAGCCCGCGTTGGTGTCCTCCTGTTGCTGGTGTTCTCCCGCCGACTGCGCCCCTGTCTGCCTGCCCCTGGGTGCTGAACAGCAAAGATATAAGAAAGAGACAAACATTGATGAATAGTGTCAAACAAATAAAATATTTTTAAAGAACGGTCAAAAAACACTTATGTAAACAACAATTGCAATAACTAAATTGACCGATCTCATCTGGTCAACAAGTAGTATCGGGGGATTCGTGGATAGACTACTTAGTACTATTTATCAACACTAATTCAGTCTTCCATTCTGATTCCAGAATACTAACTAAGCCTAAGTACGACGTACCACCTGACCTAGCCCACCTATTCCAGGCATGCCAATTGTACAATAAATATGCATTTCCACTTCTTTTAGTCCTCAACAATGCATATGGTCAAATGGAGGACACATGACTAAATTTTTGTATCCACCAAATTTTTGTTTGATTGATCAATGCTGATGTTATGTAGTGCTAAGCCTATTACCACTCATTGAACAAACTAGAAAAGGTTCTAATAAAGACAGGGGTACTAGCAGCTCGTGACATAACAGAGGGGGCATCATGCACACCACCAAAAAATTACAAACTCATACAAAGTAACTAAACCTAAGTATTAATCCGCCCCTTTCTCTTAGAGACAGGACAAAGTAAGGACTAGAGTCACTATAGCATTACGTAACTTAATTTCGCTAAAATAAACTCTTACATAATCACGCTAAGCGAGCCCAAATGCAAAGTTGCAAACAAGTAAGATTAGTAGCGCAGAAGAGCACCTGTGTCATACAATCACAGAAGACTTTTAAACGTAATTTACCTGTAATGTAAGCAACAGCATTCTAGCTAGTTGGGAAAAAAAAGATGTTCGCAATATATAACACAGAGCAGAAGAACAGACACAAAGTAGTATTAAATAAATAGTTACTCACCAAGACCCGGGACCTCCACTCCTAGCAGGTCCAGCAGGTCCTGCGCCCGGTCCAGCATATCGGACCGCTGGTGCGTCAACTGGTTCTGGGTGCGACGGACCCCAGAGCAGCAAAACACTGCCTGGCACACCTCCCCCCACCGCTGCTGACACTCCCAGAGCCCGTACCCAGACCCAGGCCTGCCACCTGCTGCCAGGGTTAAGGGGAGGTGGCACTACACAAAGAAAAAAAGCGCAGCCAACTCCACCTCCCCAAATAAGGCCCGTGCCTGCACCTCTTGTGGGCACCACCGGTCGCGGCTCTGACTCCTACGGCGAGCCCTACCCTTGGACATGGTTCTGGGGTAGAGAGTGAGACCGGGCGGAAAAGAAAAGGGGATAAAATTAAAAAAGTAAGAAAAAAGATAAGAAACGAGCAGTCAATGGAAACAGAGTGAAAAAGTAGCTAAAAAACACACATATCCAAAAATATAGAAGCAGGAAAATAGTCAGAGAGATAATAAATAAAAAAGATTTAAAAAAGTGACTTGAAACAAAGGATTGGGAAGATAGAGGGAGGACTGAAAAGCAGGCCCCAAAACCATATCAATAGAGTGAAAAACAAGATGGCCACGCCCATTGCGACCACGTGCGCAAGTTCGTGTGATATTTTCTCCCCGAGCACTCAAAAAGCATTGCGAACACGTAAAAGCGTTCCCGAACAGGAAATAAGTACAGCGAATGGGTGAGAGCATGCATTGCATGACCCGGAACAGGAAGTAAGCATCGCGAGTGGGCAAGACAAGTGAAAACAAGATGGCCGCGCCCATGAGCGACTGCATGGGTAAGTTGACGAGACATTTTCAACGCGATCACGCAGAAAATATCGCGAACGGGCGGGAAAAAAACTTCTGCATCTTTGCGATATTTCCGCGTGTTCGTGGAGATTTTTAACATTTTGGTGATAGTTTGTGAAAGTGAATTTCGCAAATTACGCCCACCTCTACATTTGACACATAAAACCAGAGAAATTCGCCCGTTATAGTTAGTTGAGCTAACTTTAACTTGCGCGCCCGCAATGCACTGCTGATGATGTCACATATTACATATTACATCACTCATGACATGGTCAGTGACATCACTGATGACATCTCAAATTACATCAATGATGACATCACTGATGACATCATCCAGTGAATGTGTGTTTCTGTAAAGTTTTGATATTTTTCATATATATCTATGCCAATGTGTATTGAAGAATGAATGTATTTACAAGTGTCTGAAGGGATTATTTAGTAGGTGCGTGACTGACTCTATAAGTGAGTGATTGAATGTGTCTTACTGAATGCCCGGGTTAGTGATTAAACTGTGTGAAAGTCTGTATTAGTCTCTCAGTTGGTGTGCAAGCAACTGCATGGGTTGGTGAATAGCTACATGAGTCTCTATATGGGTTATTGATTTGTTGTCCGAGTATCTGTATGGTCCCTGAGTGTCTGTGTGGGTACGTAGGGGGTATATGACTATGTGCATAGATGTCTGAGTGGGTGATTCACTGGTTGTATGGATTCAAAAGTGCATCTGGGAAGGGCTGTATGGGTGAGTTAGTGTGTGTATGGGTGTGTTCGTGAGTGAATGAATGTCTCAGTGGTACATCTGTGACTAACTACATATGTTTTAAGGCACTATATGTGAGCGTTGGAGTATATAAATGACTATACATGATAGCAAGATATT
This sequence comes from Lissotriton helveticus, assembly GCF_964261635.1. Taxonomy (NCBI): domain Eukaryota; kingdom Metazoa; phylum Chordata; class Amphibia; order Caudata; family Salamandridae; genus Lissotriton; species Lissotriton helveticus. The sequence continues at coordinate 1,646,594,379 of NC_136063.1, read as the reverse complement.
TGAAGAGTGGGTGTATACATCAGGGTCTGCTTCTATTAGTGATTGTTTAAGACAGTAAATATGTGTTAGTATCTGTATAAATAAGTGTTGTGGTGTGTCTATAAATAACGGATTTGATGTGTATAACTGTGTACATGAGTAAATGGGTATGTAATTGATTCTTTGCATTACTGACTAGGTGTGTGAGTAACTCTATGGATGAGTGGGAGGGTGTGACTGTATGTATAGATGTATGAGTGTATATTATAGTACTGTATTGAGGAGTAACTACATGTACAAGTGACTGGATGTATGTGTAGACCTAGGAATGGGTATGTGGTATGTAGTATCTAGCATTGTTGTGTGTATGGTTTCAAAAAGAGTAGTCTGCAAATTAGAATGTGTGTATCAAATTTTATATTAGGGCATCAGTATGCGCATCAGATTATCACAAGGATGATGTCATCAGTGATGTCATTTGAGATGTCATCAGTGATGTAATCAGTGATGTCACTGACCAAGTCATGAGTGATGTAATATGTGACATCATCAGTTCATTGCGGGCCCGTGAGTTATAGTTAGCTCAACTAATTATAACAGGTGAATTTCTCTAGTTTTATATGAGTCAAATGTCCAACAAGCTATAACATCCCTGAAACCTATGTTTTTTAGTGAATTTCAAAGGTTTTTTAAATGCTAATTCCTAACGATAACGTCTGTAAAACCTATGGTTGTTTCAGTGAATTTCAAAGGTTTTTTAAATGTTAATTTCATATTTTAATATTTACAAAACCTATATTTTTTATTTTTATGGTAATATTTGGAACTCTATTATCCTTTTTTTTACTTTAAAAATTATGTAATGTTTTAAATCTTCCCCCAAAAATATGTATATTTCTTTTTTCTTTTTTTTTGGAGAACATTGCTGTCCCATACCGGTAGTGTACCAACCTCCATCACCACACGAATACTATCCGCCATATTGCTAAACTCGTAAATGATGAGCATTTCATATCCAACGGGTTTGTGGCACCATGTCCCACATAACATCATATACCTATGAGGTCGCGCCAGCTGCTACTTTGGTATCCGATGGGTACACAGTACCAAGCCACGCGTTACGTCATGTACGTATGGAGTCGCACCCGCTGCGCGTTGTGTATGTGACGAGTGCACACTGCCAGGACCTTTGTTATGTCACAGATGTAGAGTGTCACGCCGGGTACGCCATTCCCTCATTTTTTATTGTCTCCAAACTATATCTAAATAACTTTAAAGTGTATATGAGAGCAAGCAATAATCTAAAATATTTTAAACATTTATATATTTCTAACTGCAATAAACGTATATTATGATAAATATATTTTCTCAAAATTGCGTCGGGTGCGACGGCCCTATGCACTCGATGAGCTATTGCAATGGGACCTTAAAAAAGCATTTGATTTGTTCTTAACATTTCCCATTGTAACAGTTGGAGTACCCCACCCATTTTAGTCATTCTCTCTACAGCGTTTGATGAGACACAACCTTTCTGCTTAGAGAGCTTTTTTACAAAGTTTTTTGCTGTGTACACATATCTTATACTACACACAACATGCAACGATCATCTTGATCAATATTCATGGTCTGTACATTAGCCTTCCACGTGTGATGGCAATGCATCTGAAATGTTACATCAAAAAACAAATGTGTGTTACACGATGCCCCTGGTGTGTGTGCGTGCGCATTATTGTGCTGCCTTTCGGCCTGGGTATTGGTGACTCGAAGGGGTATCATCAGCCACGGGCAGAGTGCACATCCTAGATCACATGTGACAAACAGTAAAGAGTAATGTGTACATTTGTGTTGCAGTATGCTCTGCTGTCAGGCGTTACCAGTATTGTAGTGTATCATATGTGAGACTTTCAGATTCACGTGTGACATGCATTGCTTGACTGTAATGAACATTATCACTATGTATGAAGTAGCCTCACTGCTGATCATCCTGCCATCCGATCACATTCGTATGTGTGCGCTTCACGATAGCAACACTTTCAATAATACCGCACACCATTGACATGCGTGTCTAGGCATATCCACAATCTTGACAACGACATGTGACGTTGGCCATTCAATCTTTTCAAACAGCATCTCATTAGCGATAGTTGCCGCCCTCCCTGTACATGCTACATTAATGTAAATTGTGCATTCTGCAACATCAAAACTGCAACAGAAACACACATAAGTACACTTTCTGGCCAGGCAGGAACTGAAAAATGCCCAGGTCCCCGGAATAATGATTCACAACCCTATGCTGGCCTGGCGTTCACAAGCCTAGCCCACTTTGCTTATGTATAAATAGGATAACAACGACGCCACATGTCCCAGTTCTTCCACACTGCCTCAGGTGATATGGCTGCATCCACCGCGCATATCACAATGCATAATAAAATAAGGGATCCATGAGGTGTACACCATCCTGGCAATCAACACTTGATATGAATTGTGAACACTACTGGCCGTCGTGTTTGGAAAGGGATCCATGAGGTGTACACCATCCTGGCAATCAACACTGCATAATAATTGTGAACACTGCTGCCCGTCGTGTTTTGACACACAACAATGACAGCAGATGAGCAGTGGGGCCTGGGTGCACAGGGGCGACAATTGAGCGTGATGCTGTAAGAGGGGTGGGGTGCATCAGCCTGGGTGCGCCGGTGCGAACAAGCGATGTTGCCGTGCGTAATGATGTGATCTCTGACCTCATTCAGTCACATTTCTGTCTCATTTTAAGGACCTGCTGGACCATACTGTAGGCCTGAGCCAGCAGGCACCGCTGCCCTGCAGCACGTGGCGTTGGCTTTTGGAACACTGTAGTGAGCTAATTACTAAGTGTACATGCACACAGGCTTGCGCCACTAAACACGCACATTATACTACTAGCATGCGCTCTGTTCCTTAGTATGTAAACGTTGGCATAACATTTTATTATTTAACCTCGTGTATTCTCATGCACTCCAACTCCTCTTTGAACCACGATTACCACTAACAGTTGGTAGTTCGTACTTCAAGAAGGAAGGATGCACTCAACTGGTGTTCTCTATGAAGCTTGAAACAAACCTTCATTTACCTCAAGTCGTTTCCAGCATTATATTATTTCTCCCTTTTCAGATACTGAGTTGCTTGCGAGCAAAATGGGCGGAGTGGGTGCTCAACCCGTGACGATGCCCTGGGCATTCTCACATCTTCCATCGTGGTATTAAGGCACCGTCCCCAACTGGAGACCTGCTTTGCCACCCTGAAAGAGGCACCCCAGAGTCGGAGCTTGCACCGGCACGTAGTTGGACACACCGATGGTGGCAGGTGAGCAGTGAAGCCTCAGTACGCAGGAGCTGCAATTGAGCACAGTGCGGGGTAAGGGGCTGGGGTGCAGCAGCCTGGGTGCACAGGTGCACGCAAGCGATGTTGCTGTAGATTGTTTTTGTTTTTTTGTTTTTTTAAAACTCTTTACACATATACATCATTGACTTCCCACAGTCTTTTCTCGTTTTCTCCCTTTGAACTTTAGGCATTTGACTTATTATCTCACATAACTGTGTTCATACAGGGCGCTACTGGCATCGTATCCTGAACAGTGTAAAATAACACATTCTCATACGTGGGTCCCGACTGATGATATCACAGTTGTCATCAGCCTTTGTGTAATATTGGTCCCACATAGTCAAGTCGTAGCCATTCCCCGTCCCACCCAACTCCGTTCCCTCCCCTGTACATCTCCTGGCGTCTCCACCTATCATGCACTGTAACCATTGGCCTAAGAAGGAAGGAAATTCACAGATAACAGACATGTCTGGAAAAATTATGCTCGTCATCGTCTGGCAGACCTGTGCGCTCCCTAAACAAGGCCCTACTCTCGGTCTCACCTACTCCTGTCCGACAGTCTCAGTTATGCAGTCCCTGCCTGTGAGGGCGTCAAGTCTATGTCCTCTAGTTCCAGCAGCATCCGTTCCCAGTCTTGTGCAATTGGGTGTTTCCGTAGCCCTCGCTCTTCTTCTCTACGCAGAACTACGCCTTCAGCCCTACCCCACTTTAACAATTCAGCTCGCCAAGTCACTACAGCTGGGGGACTTGCAGACTTCCACTTCATGGTCAATGCTCTAACTGCCAACAGCAGTGCCAGGTCCATGAGCTTCAGTGGGGCTTTATGTCCCTAGGGTCTTTTCCTGTGACCCATCAGGCTAGGCAGCGCTCCCTCCGGTATCTGCATGCCCGTAACAGTGTGAAGTATGTGTCGGACCTGTCCCCAATATCCACTTAGGCGTGGGCAAGACCACATCATGTGGAGAAGACCGGCCTCATCTGCCTGACATCAAGGGCAGCAATGGGAAGAGGCAGGGAACATCCTTTGAAGTCGTTGGGGGTAGGATATGCCCTATGCAGTACCATGGCCTGTATAAATTTGAACTTCACATTCCTGGACACCCTTCTGGGGTGTTCCAGAACAATTTCCCAGGCCCCGTCCATCAGAACCTCCCCTGTGTCTAGCGTCCAAGTGTCTCTAAGTGTGTTAAGAGGCATAGCAGCATGTTATCTAATCCCGGTGTATAGCCACCGCACTAAGTTTCCCCCTGTTCCCATGTAGTGAAAGAGATGCACTAGTTCATGTTGCATGGGTTTATTGCGCTGCGGAGCCCATGTACATCGTATGTAGTGCGACACTGTGGCATGTAGGAAGTATAGTCGTGGTGGGGCCCCCGTGGCTTGTATAAAGGAAGCATGATCTAACAGTGCGTCATCTCCGAACAAGTCCCCTACTCTATCCACTCCCGCCTCCACCCATGGTCGGGACTATCTCGTACCAGCCGAGACAGTAAAGCACCCGATCTGTCCGATTCGGCCTGTTGCCGTCGTAAATAATCTTTATGATTGATAACTCGTAGCGTCTCTAGGAGTTCTGCGTGTTCTATATTGCTTGCTTGCAATCCCCCCTGTGTTCGGTGTCCCCCCTACCGCCGCCTCTAAGGTCTTCAGGCGGTCCTCAACCTCGCACACTTTCCTGTGGATTTCCTGCCTAGCACCCACCCCATGGCTGCCCCCCTTATCACAACCTTCATTGCATCCCACACCGTTAAGTTAGAGGTCGCCGAGTCCCAGTTCTCCCGGAAATAGTTGTCCAATGTATCCGACAAGGATGTGCGGAAGGGACCGTCTTCCAGCAATAATGGGTTGAGTCTCCAGGTGGGCACTGGGGTCGGCACCCTTCCCCACTGTAGGTCGAGTGTCAGAGGTCTGTGGTCGGAGCAGGTTTTAGCCAGGTAGTCTGAGGACGCACATTTGGGTATCAGGGAGTTAGTGCACAAAAACCTGTCTAATCGAGTATGTAGGGTGTGCACCGGGGAGTAGTAGGAATATTCCCTGTGTGTCGGGTGGAATGCTCGCCATACGTCCTGCAGTCCCCATTCTTGGAGCCAGGTCCTATAGGAGTCCGTCAACCTATGTATACCTGTCGTCTGGAGGGGGGGATGCGACCTATCCAGGTCCACGTCTAATATCAAATTCCAGTCCCCTCCCAAGATCCAAGGGATATCCACCCAATCAGCCAGTGTTTGGCCCATCCTCATGAGGAATGTATCTTGTTCAAAGTTCGGGGCATATACGCTGCCCAGGACCACCAATGTGCCGTCCAGTGTGCCTTTCACTAGGATATACCTTCCCTGATCGTCAACCTTTCTCTCTAGTTCAACAAAGGGAGTGCCGTGTCTCACCCATATGGTAGCCCCTCTGGAGAAAGCAGAGTATGTCATGGAAAATACAGTACCCCTCCATTTCTTCCGCAGTGTGTGTGCCTCGGACTGTGCTAAGTGGGATTCTTGCAGGAATACAATGTGTGCATGCTGTCGGAGTAAGAATGCGTGTATTCTGTGTCTCTTCTGAATAGCGCCAAGTCCCCGCACGTTCCAGGTAGCCAGTCTGTACTTCCCTATAGTGTCAGCCATACTCGGCAGGAAGTGCCTTGGGAAACAGTGCCCTCATCTGCAGTACAGGTAATATTATCAATAGCCAGGAGACGTACTTCTGCCCACCCCAAACTCGAACTCTTTTGTTGCAGCTTGAAAACACTGCTGTGCCGAACCATAATATGTAAACCATAACAAACCAAACATTGGTGCATACGCCTTCGGGGGGTTGGCTGAGGATGTACCTTATCCTCATAGTCTTACAGTTCTGCGCTGCCGGCTCAACGGCGCCGCCAGGGAAGCCTTTTGTCAGCTATAATACTCGTCTGCCTCCGGGGGGGGAGGAGGGGGGGCACCCTCTATCATTAGGCGGTCACAACCTGCAGGAGCCTATTTTGGTAGGGCAACGGATTGTAACTACCCTGAAGGAGGTACATAATACTATAGCCTGGGCTCGGCCGCTAGGCATCCCAGAGAAAGAAAAAGAGGGCACCTCCCACTCCCCGCATCTCAGCCACATTCAGATCACCATCAAAGGATATCAGTAGGACCCTGGAGCACAGGTTACTTCGTGTTGGACAGTCACTCTTGTCCATTGTCCAGGGTCGTCACCTGTTCCGTTAGTTGTTTAAAGGAGGTAGTCTGGTCGGCCACTTTCGGGGTTATCTCCGCCAACACCACACCCTGGTCTTTCACCTTGTCAGCCAACTTGCAGTGGTCAGCCTTTAGTAGAGAGAGATTAGTGGTAAGGGCTCCCAGTTGTGCCTCCATGGCGAGCCTGGAGTCTCTGATCTCTTGTATGATCAAGTCCATTTTATCAACTTGTAGGTCCCCAGCAGGAGCTTGGTCCATTGGTTTCATTGTGGATCCCTCCGGCAAGGCCCCTGGGGCTTGTCCCGCAGCCATCAGGCCGTCCTTCCCATCCAAGGTCCTGGCCCCCTTCCGGACCATGATAGTCCCAGCCAGGCATATTCAATGTCTAGGTGCGAGTATCTTCTATGGCGGTACTCCGTGATACTCCCCAGCCCCGCCAGTCGCCGCCCTCTTGCCAGGTCTTCAATCTCTCTCAAGGGGGCTCACCACGTGGCACAGGGGAGGCCTCTCGGGCGCTCTTTTGGTGGCCTCCCCTTGTCGTTCGGGCCGCCACTCAGGGGGCTGACCGGGGGGTCTTCCTCGCAGGAGAAACGAACTCAGAGGCGCCCTCTTATCTCTGCCCCCGGAGGCTCACCACGGGAGTCCAGGCAGCCCCGATATAGCCCAGGGCATCTGCAGGCACCGTCTATTCCACCGGGTCCAGCCACATGGTGCTTCAGTGCTGCTCGCGGTGGCCGGTGGCAGCTCCGTTTCTGGGTCGCAGTAGTCCCCGGTGAGGCCGAGATATGCGGGGAGGGGGGATGGGGGGGTGTTGTCCGCCTCGCCCCCCTACCCTCCGGCGACGGTCAGGTCAGGTCCGCAGGGCTCCCAGTGTCTCTGCACTCCTCAGGGCTTTCCGGTCTGATCACGGGCCGGGCAGCGATCCCCCGCCCCGCTGCCCCCAAGGTATTGTGTCCCCAGGGCCGGCCCCGTTGTTGTCGCCTCTCCTTACCGCCGCTATCGGTGCAATCAGGTCTCAAGCGGTCCGCTCAGGAGTAGCCTCGGTGTCTCCCGCCGCAGGCGTCCTGCAGTCCGGGTGTGCCTCAGACTCCAGACCCCGGCCACTCTCAGGAGATTAGGCCGCAGTTGCGCCAGGCTCCGCCTCGTAGCCCCCTCGGCCGCCGGAACCACCAAGACTGTCCGGAGCCGCCGGAGTGCTCGGGCGATCAGGTCCGCCCTCTTCAGGATGTCGGCCAGCTCCGTAGAGGCTTTCTTGGGGTATGTATGGTCCGGGCGCGTCTCACCCTCCAGGCCCCGACCGCCTTCAGGGGAACAGGCCGCAACACCGCCGGGCTCCGCTGTGCAGTCTCCCCGACCGTCAGGTATGCCAAAATTATCCAGAGTGGCCAGGGAGTCCAGCGTTATCAGGTCCGTCCCCTCTGTGGTGTCGAGCAGCCCCATAGAGGCTTTTCCAGGATGTTTGCTTCCCGGCGGCACCGGAGCTCTAGCAGACTCCGTCCGCCATCATGGCCTGCTAGCCACGTCCCCCGCGATGTTGCCGTAGATAATAATGTTATCTCTGGCCTCATTCATAGCTATTTCATTTTAAGGACTTGCTGGACTGCACTCTTTCTTGCAGACCCCAGCGTCCTAGACAAATGAGTGATGGGAGGTAAACAGTGAGGGCTTGGTGCAGTCGGCCGACACACTGTCTCCTCCTCCCTAAGTTCTTTTGAATCTCCCTCCCCTTCACCCTTCCACCCACTCCCTCTCTGTCCCATTCTCACTATCTTCCTTTCATTCTGACTACCTTTCTTTTTCTCTTGAACATGGCACCTTGCAGGTTTTGTACTCTGCTTCCGGAGGGGTCCCACCCACTTGTTTCATGTTATACTGTTGTTTGTTCGAATAAAGTTGCGTTTCCATTTATTTGTAATGTTTTAATAAAGGTTATTTTTTTACCAATAACAACACTTGTCTGTAGTTTATTGTGAAAATCAGCTGTTTATAGGCGGTTATGAGGGAAAACATTTGTAATGTTGCGGTGCACCTACCAAATATAAAACAACAGACTATTACATAAATGAAGACTGCGTACTTCTACAACTGCAAGGGTTCTATGAGTGTATCACTTTATAACACCATGAGTACTGCCAGTGTGATTATAGAACCAATAAGGCACTGCCAAGGGCCACTGAGGCTTCAGGGACTGGCAAGGCCCACCCCTGCATATTTAAGTAAAGCCCCGAGGGTGGCGAGCCCCAAACTTGAGTTGGCCTCAAAGCCCCCCGAACAATGAGCAAACAATGCCCTAGGCTGCGAAGCGTCTCTGTGCCATCCCGCTTCAACGAGGCAAAAAAGGATTTGCTATCACAGGGTGGAAGCCATGCACCCGCCCTGTAATAGCAAACATAAATGTCCCACAGATTCACACCACGAGACATAGTATGAGCTGTGCCTGGGAGGTGGCGCTCTCTAGGACCATGATGCATTGGTTAGTGTATAACTACAGAATTAGTATAAATGCATACTAACACTACTTGCACATGTATAGTACAGCGACCAAAGTGTATTGAAGAGGCAGAGGAAGCCCAAAATCTAAAAATATAAATCCTACCAGAGGTCGGATGACATAGTTCAATGAGCCGACGACCCCAGGATGAGTAAAAACAGCTTCACGAAGAAAACTGGTCTTCAGAAGAACGCAAGCAAGCTCAAAATATTGGTGAGTGCTGCCTTCTTTTTACCTTCTCCCGCTCGTCGCCAAATGTATGCAGTGAAGAGGCAGATAGCAGATGATCCGATAAGTAGATTTATTGCAGGAAAACAAGACATCTTAAACAGCCACCAACAGGAGCAGACAGCAAGGCAACCGTCTTCTACAGCACCGTGTACAAACTCCCCAAGGTTCCCCTCATGACAGCCCTACATTCTTACATTCTACCAGCATTACATACTAACATTTTACTATGACTTACATTGGAATACTACAAAGAGACCACAGGTTGCGACACTTAGTGTAAGTGTCGTCTCTCCAAGCACAACCAAATGGACGTGAGAACGTCTAGTGAATTCAATCAAAGTTTCAAAAGCGATATGATTTCCATCAAAGTTTTATTCCATGTTTCTTAACATGAACAAATCAAGTAAATGATTGTTATTTAAACATCCTTGAGCTTCCCATCATTTTCAAAACAACAATTGAGGAGTCACCCAATGCATTTCGGACTATTTAAGTCCTTCGTCAGGTGTAATCTGAAAATGATACAGACAGTGCATTGCACGCGCAAGTTATAGTGAGTCCAACTAACTATAACGTTGGAATTTCAATGGTTGTATGCGAGTAAAATTTCCAGCTAACTATAACTGGTGTGAAACCTATGGTTTTTTCAGTGAATCTAACAGGTTTTTTAAATGCTAATTCCTAACTATAACTGGTGTGAAACCTATGGTTTTTTCAGTGAATTTCATAGGTTTTTTAATAGCTAATTTCTATTTTATAATGAATCCTATATTGTATATTTATGTAATACTATTTTTTATATATATATATATTTTTTTTTTTGCCCTGGAGCACTCCCGGTGCGCATACCGGTGCGCTCACCGGTTAGCGCAGTCTTGCGGCGCGCCCTGGTGCGCGTACCGGTGAGCGTCCCGTTAGCGCTATTTCCGCGAACGAAAACATCGTCGTGATGTATCGCGTAGCCGCGAGATGCGTCTTATGACGCACAGCGTAAGTGCACCCGGAAGCGCCTACGTTCGTGCCACGTGAGCGCCCCCAGAAGCGCTCCGGTGCGCGCAGCGTAAGCGCGTCAAGTCATGTGACCTTAACATAACTCTTTTCATTGGTTCCTAACAGTTTTTTTAACAAAGAATGAAATCCCCACCCATTTCCTTCACTTCTTCTTTCACTTTTGTGACTGCAAGACATGCCTTTTTGCTGTCGGATCTTTGTGGGAATAAAATCTTGGATTATCATGGCTGCCAGACCATCCAGCAGTGAAGATGACTCCAATGAATTTCTTGATGAAGAGGCTCCTCTGCCGAAAATAAAAGAACACTTTATTTGGAAGTTTTTTTCTATTCCTGATGACCAGAAGAAAGTAAATGCTCCAAAAGTGGAGTGCAGGATTTGTCACACTGTCCTGTCACGGGGTGACCACACTAAGAAATATTAATTTGGTAACTCCACAATGATTCGCCATGTGGAGAGGAGGCACCCCCGGAATTTTGCCCGGGAAAGTGTCAGGGCTCTGGCACGAGAGGCTCCCAGTGATGGGGCCTCTACTTCAACCGGAGGACAAACTGCATCAGGGAGGGAGCAATCACAAGAGCAGATTCCCAACATCCAGCCTGCTTTTAATAAAGGCGTTATTAAATGCAGATATTGCGATAAGTTACTTTGCTATGGGGAACCAAGAGTTCTGCTCATGGTTCGAGCATTGGATAACCATCGCTGCCGTTTCCAGCCCTAATTTTGTTTTATTTTTTTGCTCCTTTTGAGCAGTTTCCCATTCCCTGTTTTTTGTTTCTCCCCATAAAAAATACAAAAAAATTATAAAACTGTTCAGAAAAGCCAAAAAAAGTAAAAAATGTTCAAAAACAATTTAAAAAAAAACAACAAAAAGAATTAAAAAAACAGTTCTTTTTAGAACTACCTCCAGTTTATAAGAAAAAACGACATTTTTTACAAACTGTCATTCTTTTTTTTCCAGGGTACGCGCACCGGTACGCGTACCGGGGCGCACACCCAAAAAAAAAAAAAAAAAAAAAAGGAGTGAGCATGAGGGAATTTATTCCTTCTCAAAAATGTAAAAGCCATTCATTTGCCCCAAAATCGTTTTTTAAATAACATTTAATAAACAGTGCGCAGATCCTATGTACAAGCATTCAATTTCACTAGTGAAACATTACTATTTTACAAAATACAATTCCTCTATCTTGAAAATGTTGATACCAAGCTTTATCAAAAAACATGACACAAACCAACAAGAAAGAAGCTCAATCTGATTCCTAATCTGAGGTAACACAGGTGACATGAGTGTGAAAGGTTCAAATATATTTATTTAATCATGCAGACCCATGGTACGCTCCCCGGTACGCTCGCCGGTGCGCGTACCAGGCGCTCCCCCCGCGAAAATCGAAATTTTTAAAAAAAAATTCTTTCCCGCGGGGCCCTTTTATAGCCCCCCACATCAAACCTAGGGGGTCAGGGGGGGTCTACCCTTCCCCCTTATGGTCATTTCCCCCTTTGTTTTTGCCACCTCTTGTGTCTCGATCCTACCGAGACACAAGATGGCGGCCGCTCCGGACTGTTTGGAATGTTGACAGACACCTGAGAGCCAATCAGCTTTCCGCTCGCGTACTCGCGTAGCGTGCCGGGTGTGCTCCCCGGTGCGCGTACCGGGGCGCGCATATAGATATATATATTTTTTTGAACCTAAATTACTCAAAATCCTCTGGAGCACATATCTTGAGACATAGCAAAGGCACATCGGGCTACCAGTCCCTACAATTTTGCCAAGTTTGGTGGGAATCCATTCAGCCGTTCGGGCTAAAAGTGAATCCAACCGCCCTATGGAAATTAACATGGAGAAAACATGTTTTGGGACCCCCCTTTTATCTTGGCCCGCTTGATGAATCCCCCCCAATCTTTCAGGGAAGAAGCAGAGCGGAGCGGGCCATCTAATTTGAGAAATTTGCGAAAATTCGTCCACCGTCGCCAAAGTTATTCCTAATAGAATATTGCGGATTTTCTATGGAAACTAGGTCCTAACTATAACTACCTACTGGGGACCGCCAGTAGGTAATATATATATATATATATATATATATTCAGTGAAAAAACCATAGGTTATAGACCATATATAGTTAGGAATTAGCATTTACAAAACCTTGAAAATTCACTGAAAAAACCATAGGTTATACACCATATATAGTTAGGAATTAGCATTTACAAAACCTTGAAAATTCACAGAAAAAACCATAGGTTATACACCATATATAGTTAGGAATTAGCATTTACAAAACCTTATTTTACTCACACAAAACCATTGAAATTCGCATATATAGTTAGCTGCACTAACTATATATCGCGCACCCGCAATCCACTGCTGATGATGTCACATATTACATCATTCATGACATGGTCAGTGACATCACTGATGACATCACTGATGACATCTCAAATGACAGAAGAAAAGATGTAAGAGGGTATAATTGTGAAAAACAAAATAGATAAGGAAGTGAAAGAAAAAAAGGAGAGTAGAAGAATAATAAACAAGAGTTTCTTAGAGAATGTGAGTGAATGTTTAAATTAAGAAGAAAAACAGTAAAGGATGTGGAATGAGAGGTAGGCATAGAACCGGACTAAAACAACAACCCTGAGGGAAAGTGTTAAGAAAACAGTGAGCAAAAGTAAATAGGAATAAAACAAGATGTATGACAGTGACTAAGGTTAAAACATGTGGAATAACAGAAAGAAAAAACAGAAAGCAGAAAAGAAGAAGTGACATAAAAGGAATGATTAAAACAGCAAAGAAATGTAAATAACATAGGGGCATATTATCAACACAGGCGATAAAATTATCGCTGCTTTTATCGGCAGAAAACTGCCGCTAAAGCCGCTTTTGCGGAAGAAAACTGCCGCTAAAGCCGCTTTTGCAGCAGTTTTCTGCCGATAAAAGCAGTGATCATTTTATCGCCTGTGTTGATAATATGCCCCTTAGTGTGTTTGAACTACAGGGAGAAAGCATAATGAACAAGTAGTGAAAGAGTGATGAGTCAGAGATAGTGAGAGTAATAGAGACGGAGTGAGTGAACAGGAGTGAGGAACTATGAGAACAGAGGGACTGAGAAAAGGAGTGGAAGGAGTAGAGTAAGTAAGTAATAGAAAAAGGAATGAGGGAAGTAGCAAAGGCAGGAAACTGACGGTTAAAGAAATGAAGCAGTGGAACTAATAGAAGTTAAACGTGATAGAAATGTAACGAAAAGAGTACAAAACACTTACCTTATAATTGTCGTTAACTTAGTCACTTGTTATTTTTATACTTTCAATCTGTGAAAGAAACAACAAAAATTTGAAAAATATTAAAACATGTATTGAAAAATTAGAAAAGACAAGGGAAAAGATTGACAATCATCCAATTTTACAAAGAAATAAAGTTGGAGATAAACATGCAGGAAAAAAAGAGAAAGAAACGGTGATAGACAGTCAGAGACAAAAAGAAAATGAAATAGAGTAAATTACTAAGAGAAAAAAAAGGAAGATACTTTCAGTGACAGAAAAGAAGGATAGAAGAGAAAACTAAATTGAAGTTGTGTAAGCTAGTAAAAGAAAGTGAGTAAGGTAAACTATATAAGGAAAGGGTGAATAAGGAAAAGAGAGTGAGGGAGAGAGGAGACAGAGGAAGTGAAGGAAAGAGTGTCAGATACAGACTGAGTGAGGCATCTACACAATGTGATTCGTAATGTTAGGAAACACAGGTAATGTAATTGAAAAACATGCAATTTTTTTTGCTCATTCCACAATCACATCACTTGTGTTTCCTTTGCTTAGGTATCTCATTGTGCAGAAGTAGTCTAGCATATGAAAGAGTACGCAGAAGGTGAGCACTGTATGCAACAACTTTGACACTTACAGAAGCCTCAGCTTCTCCATGCCCCCTACACAGTCCTAAATATATACATTTTAAACTGACGGTATCTTGTTGCAGATGAAGTGAGGCGTATCTTGCAACATGGTGCATCTTTTGCACTGCTGCTGCGTCACAAAAGTGACGCAACGGCGGCGCAAAAGAGGCGCACGGCCATCATAAATATGCCCCAAACATTTTAAATGATTGTTTCAGGATGCCGATAAGGTGTGGCCTATCCAGAGATTTGTTTGAGGTGAGGCCTACTCAGAGTTACAGATTAAATTTAGGCTTGTTGAAGAGTACAGAGGAGATAATACATATGCAGGCCTACCAACGAAGTGAGTCATGTCCACTGCACTCTTGAACAAAGGCCAGACCTCCTCTGTCTCCCTGGACAGGCCTAAACCTCATCTGCACAATGTGATTCGTAATGATAGGAAACACAGGTGATATAATTGAAAAACGTGCAAATATTTTTGCTCATTTAACAATCACATCACCTGTATTTCCTCAGCTTAGGTATCTCATTGTACAGATGTAGTCTAGCATATCCAAGAGTACGCAGAAGGTGAGGACTGTATGCAACAGAGCAATGTACATTACTCACCTCCCTTGACACTTACAGAAGCCTCAGTTTCTCCATGCCTCCTTCAAAGTTCTAAATGTATATCATAAATACAAAAAGTACAGAATTAATTATACATATTAAATGGTTTATTTTTGCTGTTCTCAGAATATATCAAATTTCACTTAAAACAGTGACTTGAAGGTATTAATCATATAACAGCGGGGAAAAAAAAAACACAATCAAAATGATTGTGTTTAAAAAACCCATATAACATAACCAATCAGAAATCAGAACTCCTTAAAAGTAACTTACTTTCCATGACGTCGAAGGATGTCCTATGAACAGCTTATACTCTGTTGTGCTGTTATTATTTTCAGCCCGCCACTTTCTGAAAGAAAAGCTCCATCGTTTTGACAAATATGTTACATAAAATAAATGATTTCTCGCTCTCTACCGCACTTCTCCTCAAGGCCAAATCGTGTAAGAGCCATTTATAACTCTTGGAATTCTTTTAAGCAAATCCCGTCATTTTCTTTTTCCGTAACTTTCAGAAAGAAAACGTTCAAGATCACTTTCACAATCCTGTACTAGTAATATTTTACCCTTCTTGCTCACTCATGTTCCACATTTCCTATGACACTGATACTGCTTACTATGAGGCACACTTATACTACCTCTATGACTACTACAATTATTTAATTCTCTACATCACTTTTAATCACAAAGCAATTTAAAACAGTACATAAAATTATATCAACTCCTAGAATCATTATAGGCCAGTTACCTACCCAAAATTCTTTCTTCTGAAAACAGAAAGTAAGAATATTTTTAAGTCAAAAGGGAACATTGTTTCATAGTCAAATGTGAATTATTTCCGAAACACCAGCTTTTTTTACATTTTCAATAAGCTGTGTAATAAGTGGATGTTGTCAAAGGACCATCATGTCATATAATAGCTGTAGTTAGAAATGTTCTTCCTAAAATCAACGACTGTGTAGCCACAACATTTGTAATTAAAGTTGAAAACTTACTTTCATCAGGTTTATATAGTTGGAATTTTTAAATGACATTATAACCAAAAGTTTGTTCAAAAAATGTAGACAGCGTTGCAGACTTACATTACCTCTACTCCATGTTTTGATTGCCTGCTTGAATTAGCTTATTAAAAGAAACAGTTTTTCTGAACTCATTCAAAGTGCAGTTATTTTTCCATGACGTCAAGTGTTATGGTAAGAATACCGTTTGCTTTGGGAAATACTCTGTTGTCCTTTAACTAATCCGTGCCCACCACTTTCTGTAAGAAAACCTTCTTTTTTTTCAGGAACTACTTAAAACTCAAAAATAACTTTTCACTCTGTACTACACTTATCCTCAAGGCCAAATAGTGTATGAGCCATTAGAACCTCTTGAAATTCCTCAGAGCAAATCCCGAGATTCCTTCCCTAAAATTTTGGTTGTAAAAACACCAGGTAAGAATTTTTAGGGTCAAAAGGCAATTTTTTTTTTAAAGTTAAAACAGAATCATTGCAGAATGACCAGCCGTTTCTAGACTTCAAATAAGCTGTGTAATGTCCTGATGTTGTTGAAGGACCGTCATGATATATATTTGCTGCAGTTACAAAAGTCCTTCCTGATATTGACAACTGCGAAGCCACAACATTTTTAATTAAAGTTGTCAATTTTGTTCCATCAGGCCTACATCGTTGGAACATTAAAATGACATACTGGCCATATGTTCGTATAAATAATGTGGAGAACATTGCAGACTTACATTGGCTACACTCCATGTTGTGATCAGCTGCTTTTACTAGCTTACTAAAGGAAACTGATTTACTGTCTGGCAAAGTTAAATATATAAATCTTTCAGACTCTACACTAGTAGTACTTGATACCCTACAGTTCTCGCAGTCATGCTGCCATTGATAAGAAAGGCCAAACAGATGATCTACATCTACACCTTCATCTTGCAATACATCAGGAATATACATTAAAAACTCCTGACAATCTTGCTGAATATTTTGAGAGAATTGCGTTTCACCTGAACATTTGTCTAACAGATTTCGAATTTCAGACACACTTTCTATTTTTGTTCTATCAGTGCTACATTTCTCTAACACAGAGTTCAGTAAACAGCAAAAACTTTGATCCGAATTGATCACAATCTGTTGTTTTAAAGTTTCTAGAGAAAAGACAACATTAACCACTACATTAGCATAGCAGTTGACACCAGAACTATTTTCAAATTGAAAACCAACAACATCTTCAACAGAATCCATTTTCTTTCTGCTTATAATTTTGAGTTCATCGACTTTTCGTCTTTTTGCTACAACCTCCCTACTATTGGTCACATTTCTTCGATTCCGGCCTACAACACGTTTCTCAAACAAAGGATATTGAGGCAAATGTGGCGCATACTCTCTTCTTAACCTATTGTATTCCTTAACACAATCTAGATCCGCACAAATGTTTGTGACATCACACTCAATCAAGTACAATCCCGATAAAGTTCTGACTCGTAACAATGCCACATATGCCATACCCTCCTTGAACACAGAACTGCCAATATTCACCAATGCACTGTCTACACTTAAACCTTGCGATTTATGGATTGTCACCGCATATGCCAAGCAAACAGGAAACTGCTTACAGCGAACATATAAGTCTTTTACAAGCAAAAACCTAGCAGAGCAATGACCAATTAGCTGTACTTCCTCAATGCCATCAAATGTAATTTTTAAAAATTCAATTCCATCTCTATTTCTGTATTTCTCAAAATCAACAACATTACCCATTAAACCATTTACCAGACCTCTTTCAACATGTAAATTCCTTCTTAAAATTATACGGCAATTTAAGCACACATTCAGAGTCTTTTAAAAACCAGCAGTTTTAGATATAGTCTTCTCTAATGAATCCAATTTAGATTTCAAATTCTCAGACAAAATAATTGTTGCTCCCATATGCTCTATTCTGTCAATAGCTTCCAGTTTCACAATCTCTTGGTTTTCTAAATTCAACATTTTATTGTTGAAGATGGCACATTCTGCAAGAGTTGGCATCAAACATATTGCAGATTTCTTCTCAGTAATTTTCCGAAAAATATTCTCTGGCAGAACGTCTTCTTCTGGATACAAATTTGACAGTAATCGTGCATGTAAAGCTTCTTTCCCATGCTCGGTCACTTTTCCAATTCTAACATCTTGTAGAATATTCTTATAATCTTCATCCTTCGCTTGACGCATATTTTCACGCAGTTCAGCATAATTGAAGTTTAACCATATATTGACGTTGCCAATGCTCCCTAGGCACTTCCTGGTATCTTCATGCGTGAGCATTTTGAACACAGGTTGTCCTTTCACTGGTGTCAGCTGCAGAAGATCACCGAAAACAATGATGTGTTTGCCACCAAATAACACATCATACTCTGTTTTGAGAACTTCTTGCATTCTCAAATGCACAAAGGCAAGCATGACATTGGAAACCATGCTTACTTCGTCAATGATAAGAAGTTTCATTTTCCTCAATACTCTGGAAACTTCACAACAAGCATCTCCAGATAACTTGTGGTATTGTAATTTGTTATCATGCTCCACTGGCAGCATCAGTAGACGATGCAAAGTAATACCTTTAATGTTATGTGCTGCCAGTCCAGTTGGAGCGGTGACAACACAAGACAGCGATGACTCAGTCCTTTTCTGCAAATAACATGAAATTGCTTTAATGAGGAAACTTTTTCCAGTTCCCGCTTCTCCACTCACGTACAGTCGGACAGGCTTCAACGACGTACATGAGCACTCTTTCTTCTCATGACTTAATCCATGATCAATTTGGTTGGTAACTTCATCATATATTTTCCTCTGCTCAACGTTGAGTTGTCTTTCCAAGTCTTCTAAGTTAACCGCATCCTCCTGAGCATGTGCCATGGCTCTTTCCACTTCAATCATGGCAGTGGCAGCTTCATGTTCGATAACTGGTCCTCCTAGTGGATCCTGACTCAATGAAACAGAACTCTGACTGTCCTGAGAACTGTCTCTAGCAATCTCGGCTGCAATCGTTGCTTCCTGCTCGATTTCCGCATTCAACATTTCTAGATATTTAGGAAAAACAGGACATTCTATGGTCTCCTTGGCGGCATTGAAAGAGTCTTCGTAACAGAGGAAATCTCCAAGCAGTTCCTCTTCTGCACGCCAAGGCTTGAAAAGTTGCAAAAGTGCTAAATAGAAAAACTCTTTTCTTTCAGGAGATTCGCCACTCAATTTTCGATGGTTTACCAAGTGGCATTTTCTTTGCTTGACCAGACATCCCTCACTTCCAATTACAGCATACACTCCTTTATCAATATCTTCTTTGATGTTCCTCTTGAATATGTAATTTTGTAGAACCTCATACAGACAAACATTCTCGAGGTGACTGCTTCGATTCGGATAATATGTATCCAACATGTTGGTCTTCAAAATATCGGTACTGTTTGGCTCCTTTTACGCCAAATACTCAATTTCCCGCACAGGTTTCAGAACTCGATTACGCGTTGCAGCAAGACCAAGACTCGCCCAAATGATACTCCTAGATTTGGCATAGAGACTTGCTGAAGACAACCGGTCAGAACATTTGTAAGCTCCGATTTCTCGATGCGACAACATCTTCAGACTGAAACTGTACAACTTGTTACTGAGGCTCTTTTCATGGGAAATGTCTTCCCACATATCCTTCAATTCTGTCTTTTCTTTTTTGGTGATGTAAGGTGTCACATACTGAGCCACAGCCATACAGTTATCAGCCACAAACTGTATATCCATGTTAGCATTCCACATGGACAAAATCACTGGGTTGTAGTCGTTGATGTACTTGGACTCTTCGTTCCTTTTCAAATTGTATGTATTTTTGGGTGATTTCCTCGTCACATTATGTCGCAGCAAAGACATCAAACTGTTCACTCTTCCTTTAGAAATCACCGGTCGTGGAAAGGCGAAACGACATTTTGTGTAGAATTTGTCCTTGTTTCTGAATTTACGACGACAGTACTTTCCACAACGATGGCTTTGGAAGCGTAAAACTTGTTCTCTTAGGCTTTGGTCTTCCTTTGTGTTTGGAACAGCACATGTAGAATACTGTTCTATGAAACTCATCACTAAGTCATCCGGATCTGTTCCAAATTTGGGTGCATCTTTGATCCATAGCAGCATATGTATATGAGGAGCACCTCTTGCTTGGTACTCCTTTCTCCAGAAGAAATCCAACACCTCTCCAAGAGGTGGATTTTTCTTGTTCATGATGAAAGACATCATAGCTTCAAATCTATGATTGAAGTACCTGCATACATTCACTGGATCCAAAGAGCACATTTCTCCGGGTGTCTTGAATTCGATATTTTCAATGTTTCCATTTGCCTCTCGTAGAAATTCAAGTAAGTCTTCCCAGCCATACTCGGCACAGCTGAGAGTGAGGAACCATGTGGGAGTTCCTAAGTTCCTCAGCATACATTTTAAATCTTCTTGTCGACGGTACCAGTACTCATTAGTACCACGCTGACATGCCATTAGATTAATCAGGTGAGAATCCAAAATACTGTCTTGCACATCGACTTTATCCATAAAGTCCCTTGCTGAGATATTTTGCATCTGTATACCACTTTTCAAGATGTGATTCACTGCATATGACAGTCCAGACAGATCGCTTTCAAACAGTAGATGAAACAAATAGGGAATGCATTGACGAAACCTAGGATCTTCTGCATACAATTGTAAAGTTCGGTATTCAGAAGCAGGAATTTGATCAGGTCGCTCATCATATCTTCCTCCTTGGCCTGTTGGAAATAGTTGTGGGAAACACCGAGCTTCCAAACTTTCCTCCCAAACACTAATGGGACTCCCTTTGGCTTGTTCATTTGAAACAACTCAATAGCATTCCCCATGACTTCCTTGGAATGCAAAGGATGAACACTATAATGTTCATATATTTCTTCATTTTTAGAGGCTTCTACTTTCTCAATTTGTCCAGCACACAAATCGCTGTCCTCTTCTTCACTTACTTCCTCTTCTGCAACATATACATTCTTGTAGTACCTATTGTTTTTCTTCAAATACAATGTTGCCTTTTTGACTTTCCTAACATCCACTAAATCTTGCCAGATTTTCTTACTCTTTGTCACAACCCCATTAACTAGGATAACCAGAGGTTCCTCTTCCACTTTCTCTACTCCAATTGTATTAATGTTTTTCTTCAAATCTAGAGGCAAATAAACAACTCTTCCCTTTAATCCTCTCTGTAAATCTGATGGAGGCAATTTCCCTGTCTTTGGCTCCATTCATACAATAGCCTGAAAGGGATGGACACTTTGAATCAAAATAGATTCATAAGTATTTAAATCCTTCAATTCAGAAGGAATCTCAACCAATTCCAGATTATTATGAACCGCTCTAGCAGGCATCCGGTTTTGATTTAATTTGTTACAACAATAAGTACACACACGTTGATCCAATCCCAAATCAAAACAATTTTCTACCATCAAGTATGTTGCGAAATCCTTCCATTCACTATTATTTTCCCTTTCACTTTTTGCATATAAATCCACTAACTTAGTCTGATTCTTATAATAAGTGCGTCGACAACACACACAAGTGAAATTAGGCCTCTCACTTGATTTCACCTGAAACGTGGCAATTTCCTTCTGAAAATTATCTGTACCGGAAACCTGTACACTCTCTTCCACATTACCTTCTTCTTCTGGGTCAATTTCAACATTATCCTCTTTACTTGCAAAGTAACAAAACTCAATTTCTTCACAAATATTCTTCACATCTACTTCAGAACCATGCAAAAGAGCAGTGCATAATTGTTTAAGCATAATTGCTGGACTCTTCGCATAATACAACATTCTAACTAATTTCCTCACTTTATTATGATGCACTGCTAGCATCCTGAAATGATGAAAAACACTCTGGCATACTCTCCTGGAAAGACAAGCCAATGAATGACCATGCAAACCTGTCAGTTCTCTCAATCTGCAAGGATCTAAGTCTTGCAACAACTTAATTTTTTGTTTCAGACTTTTCTTACTATATGTACGTAAGAAATTACAAAACAAATCAATTGATTCCTGTCGCACACTGCAAATACTACTACACTTCCAGGTGTACACTGGACCCTTAGGACGTCTCCCTAAAACTTCATCACCTAACACCTCTTCTGCCTCTGTTGTCACAAGTTTTTCTTTTTCAACCACACATCCATCTTTCACCTCAAATGCTCGACCACTGGTGTCAACTGCATGCACCAAATCATTATCCTGGAAATAACTCTCCTCATTAAAAAATGCCTCACAACTTGAACTATGCATCCATTCTCCTGAAAAAACTTCACAAAAATTACTACGATTAACTGTTCTCTTCCATCTACTATTTGATTTGAAATCATAAATTACCTTGTTTAGTTTCCTAATTCTATTGATTATCAAAATAAATAACTTTCGCTTAATTTCGAATGCCTGATCAATAATTTTCTCAATATTTTTTTTTCTTTTATAAAAAACCACTTTCTGTTGACCTTTCTTAATATTTTTTAACAAATTGCCAATTATCCTGTTGCGGAACATTCGTCTACGAATGTCCCTAAACTGATTTTTCCTTCTACTACCATGCACAGAGTTATCTCCTGCTCTAGCAGTAACATTTTTGATTGGCCTTTCCTTTCCGTTTAAATTGGCTCTCTTTTTCTGGACTAAAACATGTTCTGTAGTGATACTTTTTTTTCTGTAAATATTTCTTATGAATGATTTCGTTGTCTTACTCAGAGCTTTCTTGGTGACTTGACGAGTTTTTATTGTAGAGGACTGCTGCAAGCATTTAGTAATCTGCTGTCTTTGACGTTTTGTAGCCTTTCGGATTCTTTCCTTCGATGGCATACTGTATTTTTGAAATGATCTGCACTTGAATCTGTGGTAAAATATAATAAAAAATGTTATTAACCACTATTACCAAACAGTAAATCAATAACAGTCGTCAAAAAATTAACACACTAGTTGTCAATTCTACATACAATAATTTGTAGTGCATTGGCAAATTTAAAAGTCACAAATAGTAGCAAAGAAATGGAATGCTTCTACATTTGACCTGTGCTCTTTTATATGTGAATCTGAACTAATTTTATTAGCATATTTCACAATTTTATTAAAGACACTTCACACAAGCTGTTTTTGAAGTTGTATTTAATTTTAAATGAAACGGTTTACATGGTTACTTTTCATTTCGAGTAACTTAAATTTATTTTTAAAAGTCTTTATAGGTTAATAGGCTCAAGCCGGTCAGCTACCCACCCTATGTCATACAATTCTGACAAATCAGCATCCTCATCATGTTCTTCATCATCCACAGGATATAAATCATCCAAGGGATCTACTTCCACTGACGTTTCAATGACAAGTTCAATGATAAGATCGAGATCAACAGATTGCTCATTATCACTCATGCTTGATGTTGTCGTTATCTTTAAAAAAAGAGAACAACAATGAGATGTTGCAGAGTAAGAGACAAATCTCAGAGACAATAATAGTAAAATTGTTTAACAAGAATAAAATTTTGCAGATATTATTTAACCACGTCCAGCGATGCTGAGGAGGTGAGGCCTATGTCCAAGTTTTCAGTGAACAGGACTCATCTTTTCTTAACCTTGGATAAGCCTCACCAACTCTGTATCCCCTGCTCATGCTTAAATGTAAAGGTGCAGATATATGTTAACTGGCGCATCCCCAGGATGCACCAGTTAACGTGCGCCGCTGCTCTGCCACCCATGGTGTGCCGCATTCACAATGCAGATCACCATTGGGGCAAAAACAGCACAGATGCGTCACACATCTGTGGCCCAAAAGCGGCCCATGCATGAATCACGTCGCAAGCGCGACATGACTCCTGCAATGCACAGGGGCAAGCCACACATTTCATGGTGCGTCACTCCTTATGCCTGTTTCAAACAGACGTAAGGTTTTGATTCACTAATGCCATAAAGATGACTCAGTGAAATCTTGTAAATTTCACTGTGTTAGTTTTACAGGGCTTTCATGCAAGTGAATACCCACCCTGCAACAAAACGCCCACATGAAACCTGACGCAGGTTTCATGTGGCACAGGACTTTACAGCATGACACATCAGCCTAGATGCATCAATTTGTAAATATGTCGCAACATAGCGCATCTTTTGCTCATCTTCTCCATGCCCCCTACACAGTCCTAAATGTATAGAGTTTAAACTGACGGTATCTTGTTGCAGATGAAGTGAGGCCTATCTTGCAACATGGTGCATCTTTTGCACTGCTGCTGCATCACAAAAGTGACGCAATGGCGGCACAAAAGAGGTGCACGGCCATCATAAATCTGCCCCTAACATTTTAAATGATTGATTCAAGATGACGATAAGGTGCGCGTATCCAGAGGTTTGTTTGAAGTGAGGCCTACTCAGGGTTGCAGATGAAATTTAGGCTTATTGAAGAGTACAGAGGAGATAATACATGTGCAGGCCTACATATGAAGTGAGTCATGTCCACTGCACTCTTGAACAAAGGCCACACCTCCTCTGTGTCCCTGGACAGGCCTAAACCTCATCTGCACAATGTGATTCGTAATGTTAGGAAACACAAGTGATGTAATTGAAAAATGTGCAATTTCTTTTGCTCATTTCACAATCACATCACTTGTGTTTCCTTTGCTTAGGTATCTCATTGTGCAGATGTAGTCAAGCATATCAAATAGTACGCAGAAGGTGAGCACTGTATGCAACAATTTTGACACTTACAGAAGATTCAGCTTCTCCATGCCCCCTACACAGTCCTAAATGTTTACAGTTTAAACTGACGGTATCTTGTTGCAGATGAAGTGAGGCCAATCTTGCAACATGGGGCATCTTTTGCATCACTGCTGCGTCACAAAAGTGACGCAACAGCGGCACAAAAGAGGCGCACGGCCATCATAAATCTGCCCCTAACATTTTAAATGATTGATTCAAGATGACGATAAGGTGTGGCCTATCCAGAGGTTTGTTTGAGGTGAGGCCTACTCAGGGTTGCAGATGAAATTTAAGCTTATTGAAGAGTACAGAGGAGATAATACATGTGCAGGCCTACCAATGAAGTGAGTCATGTCCACTGCACTCTTGAACAAAGGCCAGACCTCCTCTATCTCCCTGGACAGGCCTAAACCTCATCTGCCCAATGTGATTCGTAATGTTAGGAAACACAGGTGATGTAATTGAAAAACGTGCAAATATTTTTGCTCAATTCACAATCACATCACCTGTGTTTCCTCAGCTTAGTTATCTCATTGTGCAGATGTAGTCTAGTATATCCAAGAGTACGCTGAAGATGAGGACTTTATGCAACAGAGCAATGTACATTACTCACCTCCCTTGACACTTACAGAAGCCTCAGTTTCTCCATGCCTCCTACACAGTTCTAAATGTATATCATTATCATCATAGTGACTATGAAACTCTAGCAGTACATATTGTGAAACCTAATTGACTTCAAAAAACGTTATGACCTTCTCATAAATGTGAAAAGGGTTTTAAAAAAAAAAAAATGATTTTCTGGTCATAATTTGAAAACACAACACAGGTCATATGTAGAAGCACACCCTGTCAGTACTTAAATTTACCAAGCACACATGGGGTCGTATTTACAAGGACCTTGCACCACGGGGAAATGACTTAAATTAAAATGGGGAAAATAACGTCAAAGTGACTCAAAGGCCTTGTAAATATGCCCCAAGCACCCTATGAAACTCTAGCAGTACATATCAAGAAACCTAAATGACTTTAAGAAAAGTTTTTAAACACATGAAGTAAACCAATTATTCAACCACATTCTTGGGGAAGTGGCTTAAAATGCCCTAACACACATGAAAGCGTATTTTTAAGGCCCTTGCACCATTTTTGCATCACTTTTAACATGGCTATGTAACTCAAAGAAACAAAATCTAAATTTGCCAAGCACACATGGGGGCGTATTTACAAGGACCTTGCACCACAGGGAAATGTCTTAAATTAAAATGGGAAAAATAACATCAAAGTAACTCAAAGTCCTTCTAAATATGCCCCAAACAGCCTATGAAACTCTAGCAGTACATATCGAGAAACCTAATTGACTTCAAAAAACGTTTTTAAACACATCAAGTAAAACAATTATTCAACCACATTCATGGGGAAGTCACTTAAAATGCCCTAACACACATGAAAGCGTATTTGTAAGGCCCTTGCACCATTTTTGCGTCACTTTTAACATGGCTATGTAACTCAAAGAAACAAAATCTTAATTTGCCAAACACACATGGGGGCGTATTTACAAGGACCTTGCACTACGGGGAAATGACCTAAATTGAAATGGGGAAAATAACATCAAGTGACTCAAAGGCCTTGTAAATATGCCCCAAGCAACCTATGAAACTCTAGCAGTACATATCAAGAAACCTAATTGATTTCAAAAAACGTTTTTAAACACATGAAGTAAAGCAATTATTTACCCACATTCATAGGGAAGTGACTTAAAATGCCCTAACACACATGAAAGTGCATTCGTAAGGCCCTTGCACCATTTTTGCGTCACTTTTAACATGGCTATGTAACTCAAAGAAACAAAATCTAAATTTGCCATGCACACATGGGGGCGTATTTACAAGGACCTTGCACCATGGGGAAATGACCTAAATCAAAATGGGGAAAATAACATCAAAGTGACTCAAAGGCCTTGTAAATATGCCCCAAGCAACCTATGAAACTCTAGCAGTACATATCAAGAAACCTAATTGATTTCAAAAAACGTTTTTAAAAACATCAAGTAAAGCAATTATTTACCCACATTCATGGGGAAGTGACTTAAAATGCCCTAACACACATGAAAACGTATTTTTAAGGCCCTAGCACCATTTTTGCGTCACTTTTAACATGGCTATGTAACATGGCTATGTAACTCAAAGAAACAAAATCTATTTGTAAAACACTTGACACAAAGCAACATTTTAAATACACAACTTTCTTCATAATTTTCTCCCTAAAGCGTACTATTCTCTATTTAAATTAAATGAATCTTTTCTCACCTTAGCAAATACTTTTTGAGTTTCAAAACAGTCTCAGACACACACCAATTTGTCTTCAGCAGAACAAAGGGTATGCACTCCAGAGGCTGCAACCAACAATGGCACAGAAATGCTGTAATTCATCACACATATCTCTCATGTCACCCAATCAAAACTCTTCCCTCACTTTTTTCAAATCAACACCCTTCCCCCTTCTGCCCTTTCTGCCTTTTTTCCATAGCAACCACCTCCTAAAAGACCTCTGATGTTTGCAACTTCACACAACAATGTTTCAATTGAACTCTGAACTCTCAGTACACCTGCGTATCCAGTGCAATCTTTCACAAAATGATTTTTTCTTGACCATTCAAATTACATCTTTCAAAGAACTCATCCATGCACCCTAGCTTTCTGTTTCCAGCAATCAAAATCCACCAATCACTGCTACTGATTCATTAGCACAGAAACTCCACAGTTTTTTTCATTACATACTCCTACTGTTTCAACTGCCATTTCATTACCACACTTCATCTGACTGCAGCAGAACCTCCTCTCACTATGTTTTCTGTCTGGATTGTTGGACATAGTTACATCCATTGGGCTCAAAGGTATGCTGATAACAGAAATTTACACAACCTCAATTTACAAAATGTGGAAATCAACTGGATTGGCCACAGAGGATTAAGATGTCACCAATTGATACCATTGGTGAAAACATTTTTGCATTTGCCAAAACCTGACCTGTTAATTGTGCACTGTGGAGGAAATGACTTGGGCACTTTGACTGGGGTAGGTCTGGAAATGCTTTTAAAAGACACCTTTGACCAATTGATGGCACTTTTTCCTCAAACTGCCTTGGTATATTCAAATATATGCCAAAGACAGAAATGGAGGTGGTCGAACCAATTTTGTCCACAAATTGAGAAATCAAGGAAGCATGTAAATAAGTCTGTTTCAGCTTACATGAGAGACCATGGAATGGGCTCCATGTACAACAATAACTTTCGTTACTACATGCAAGATATCTACAGAGGAGATGGAGTTCACTTCTCAGATGAGGGGAACAGAGTTTTCATCCTGAATTTAAGACTATGTATTGGTACCTACTTATAAGTACCTACATCTACCACAGACCCAAAAGCTCTTCTCAGAGCTACCCTAACTATGATCACTATAAACAAATTTTAAATGTAACTTTTTTTTTACTAATTTTCACAATTTACGCTTTCCGGAGCGCTACCCGGTACGCGCACCGGACGCTAACCGCGCAAATTTTTTTTAAAAAATTGGGTTTTTTCGCACATATGGGCCTCCTCAGCCACCCTCAGAAAACCTAGGGGGTCAGGATACGTCTACCTTGCCCCCTTCTACCCATTCTGAACATTATTTGCCCTCCATCTTGTATCTCAATTCTACCGAAACACAAAATGGAGGACTCCCGTAACGCTGCCGGTTCGCGTACCGGGGCGCGCACTGGGAAGCGCTCGCTTAAAAAAGGTGGGAAAGTAATTTACGGAAAAACTACTGGAGACACTTTCACCAAATATAGATTAGCTCATACTACATACCAATCCCTACCATTTTCACAAATTTGGTTGGAATTCCATTTAGCCATTTAGCCTGTAGACCTCTCTAAATACCCTGAGGTAGATTACTTCACAAAACACATCTGAAGTGTTGGAATTTACAACCAATTAAAATGTTACTTTCATTTTCTACTTTTTTTACCTGACATTTGATTGGTTATGTACCTGAATATATATAAAGAAAGAGAGAGAAACACAGCCATTTTGACTACTACTTCCTGACGTACATTGCAAGAGCATTTTCACTGACAACTTAAACTTGTTTTTAAAAGGTAAGATGTTATTTTGTAAATTTGAAAGGAGAACTATGTCATGCACTTTAAATTAATTTGGGAAAACATTTTCAGATAGTTATATACTGTCCCTCTGTAAGAGTTAGAGATTGCGAAAGGCTTGTTTATTATAATTATGGATTGATTTAGGTTTCTGTGGTATAATTATGAATTTACTTAGGCTTCTTCACAGGCACTTTTTAATAGTACTACTTCACGCCTGAAACCATACAGTGCCGATAGATTACTTCTCTGTTATAAACTCACAAGTACCTGTCTGAACTTAAACCCAACAGTGCCCTATCTCTACTGATATATTTATTTTTTATGCAAATTACAGCAAGAAAATGGAAGGAGAGCAGAATATTTCCTTCAAAATTGTTCTGGAGAACAACACAGAAAAAGATATTGAGGACAATGATGACTCAGATTTCATGGATGAATCACGGGACCATGAATTAGTTCAATGTGTAGATGCAGTAGATTCGCTGATTGAAAATGAGGACATTTCCGACAATGTGTTGTTAAATGTTCTGTTAAATTTGGAAAAAGAATCACAAAAATAAATGTATATTTAATAAAAAAAAGCACAAAAAAAAACAACAAAATGAACAATCAATAAACATACAATATTTGAAAAGTCTATCATTCTTTTTTCCTTATAGTACGCTCCCCTGACCGCTTCCCGGTGCGCGTACCGGGCGCTCCCCACGCAAGGGGCCCTTTTAAAGCCTCCACATCAAACCTAGGGGGTCAGGGAGGATCTGCTATGCCCCCTTATGGTCATTTACCCCTTTGTTTTGGCCTCCTCTTGTCTCTCGATCCTACCGAGAGACAAGGTGGTGGCCGCTCCGGACTGTTTAGAATGTTGACAGACACCGGAGAGCCAATCAGCTTCGCGAAGTTCCGTTACGCGTCAGGTACGCGAACCGGGGCGCTGCCCGGAGCGCTGTTACAGATATATATATTTTTTTTAACCTTAATTTCTCAAAATCCACTGGACCGCATATATTGAAACCTAGCAAAGGCACATCGGGCTACCAGTCCCTACAATTTTGCCAAGTTTCGTGAAAATCCATTCAGCCGTCCAACCGCCCTATGGAAAATTGCATGGGAAAAACGCGTTTTGGGACCCCCCTTTTTTCTCGGCCCCCCCTTGACAAAACCCTCCCAAATTTTCAGCGGCTGCTCAGAAACAAAATGTTCCATTTTCCTGAACATTTCAGCCAATTCCGTCCTCAAACGCCAAAGTTATTCGACATAGAATTTTCAAAAATCCCATAGGAAAAAAAATCCTAACTATATATACCTACTGGCGACCGTGTGGCTTCATTCAGTGACAGGATTTTCATTCCTGTGTGAGGAGCCCGCCCTGCAGGCTCGGGGCCCCCAGTAAAATGGAACTTTTTTATGGTGATTTAATGAGGGGGATGAGCCGCTTACCAACGCTGCCAGCCGCAAAAGGATTTCCAGAGGCTACCTGACAGTTTGTTGTGTAAGAAAGGGAGAGGTGAGAGGTGCCTTCCTCTCCCCTGCAACTCCGCAGCGTCAGCAATTATTTGGAACACTAAAGCATGGTGAGACATTTACCTGAAAATTATTCTCATGCACCTAGCTGATGGCAGAATGTACTGTTTTAAAGGATAATATCACGCTATTCGCAAGATGCAGAAATTCCTATTCACAAGCGAAATTACCTTGCTGGTGCATTCTGGGTCCCGTGGTTAGCATGCTGCGGGCCAAAGTCCACTTGGAACAGATTTTTAACACACCCACCTGTGAACAAGGCGGAGTATCGCTGAAAAGCGTCAGGACTAATTTATGTGTGTTTAACAGCTGCAGTGTTCCTGACGAAATAAAAGTCAGCTTTTGCATCAGTCGGTGTTGGGCTCCATGGTTGTTCGTGTGGCTTCATTCAGTGACAGGATTCCATTCCTGTGTGAGGAGCCCGCCCTGCAGGCTCGGGCCCCCAGTAAAATGGAACTTTTTTGTGGTGATTTAATGAGGGGGATGAGCCGCTTACCAACGCTGCCAGCCACAAAAGGATTTTCAGAGGCTACTTGGCAGTTTGTTGTGTAAGAAAAGGAGAGGTGAGAGGTGCCTTCCTCTCGCCTGCAACTCCGCAGCGTCAGCAATTATTTGGAACACTAAAGCATGGTGAGACATTTACCTAAAACTTATTCTCATGCACCTAGCTGATGGCAGAATGTACTGTTTTAAAGGATAATATCACGCTATTCGCAAGATGCAGAAATTCCTATTCACAAGCGAAATTACCTTGCTGGTGCATTCTGGGTCCCGTGGTTAGCATGCTGCGGGCCAAAGTCCACTTGGAACAGATTGTTAACACACCCACCTGTGAACAAGGCGGAGTATCGCTGAAATGCGTCAGGACTAATTTATGTGTGTTTAACAGCTGCAGTGTTCCTGACGAAATAAAAGTCAGCTTTTGCATCAGTCGGTGTTGGGCTCCATGGTTGGTTGTGTGGCTTCATTCAATGACAGGATTTCCATTCCTGTGTGAGGAGCCCGCCCTGCAGGCTCGGGGCCCCCAGTAAAATGGAACTTTTTTGTGGTGATTTAATGAGGGGGATGAGCCGCTTACCAACGCTGCCAGCCGCAAAAGGATTTCCAGAGGCTACTTGGCAGTTTGTTGTGTAAGAAAGGGAGAGGTGAGAGGTGCCTTCCTCTCGCCTGCAACTCCGCAGCGTCAGCAATTATTTGGAACACTAAAGCATGGTGAGACATTTACCTAAAACTTATTCTCATGCACCTAGCTGATGGCAGAATGTACTGTTTTAAAGGATAATATCACGCTATTCGCAAGATGCAGAAATTCCTTTTCACAAGCGAAATAACCTTGCTGGTGCATTCTGGGTCCCGTGGTTAGCATGCTGCGGGCCAAAGACCACTTGGAACAGATTGTTAACACACCCACCTGTGAACAAGGCGGAGTATCGCTGAAACGCGTCAGGACTAATTTATGTGTGTTTAACAGCTGCAGTGTTCCTGACGAAATAAAAGTCAGCTTTTGCATCAGTCGGTGTTGGGCTCCATGGTTGTTCGTGTGGCTTCATTCAGTGACAGGATTTCAATTCCTGTGTGAGGAGCCCGCCCTGCAGGCTCGGGGCCCCCAGTAAAATGGAACTTTTTTGTGGTGATTTATTGAGGGGGGTGAGCTGCTTACCAACGCTGCCAGCCGCAAAAGGATTTCCAGAGGCTACTTGGCAGTTTGTTGTGTAAGAAAGGGAGGGGGTGAGAGGTGCCTTCCTCTCGCCTGCAACTCCGCAGCGTCAGCAATTATTTGGAACACTAAAGCATGGTGAGACATTTACCTAAAACTTATTCTCATGCACCTAGCTGATGGCAGAATGTACTGTTTTAAAGGATGATATCACGCTATTCGCAAGATGCAGAAATTCCTATTCACAAGCGAAATTACCTTGCTGGGGCATTCTGGGTCCCGTGGTTAGCATGCTGCGGGCCAAAGTCCACTTGGAACAGATTGTTAACACACCCACCTGTGAACAAGGCTGAGTATCGCTGAAACGCGTCAGGTCTAATTTATGTGTGTTTAACAGCTGCAGTGTTCCTGACGAAATAAAAGTCAGCTTTTGCATCAGTCGGTGTTGGGCTCCATGGTTGTTCGTGTGGCTTCATTCAGTGACAGGATTTCCATTCCTGTGTGAGGAGCCCGCCCTGCAGGCTCGGGCCCCCAGTAAAATGGAACTTTTTTGTGGTGATTTAATGAGGGGGATGAGCCGCTTACCAACGCTGCCAGCCGCAAAAGGATTTCCAGAGGCTACTTGGCAGTTTGTTGTGTAAGAAAGGGAGAGGTGAGAGGTGCCTTCCTCTCGCCTGCAACTCCGCAGCGTCAGCAATTATTTGGAACACTAAAGCATGGTGAGACATTTACCTAAAACTTATTCTCATGCACCTAGCTGATGACAGAATGTACTGTTTTAAAGGATAATATCACGCTATTCGCAAGATGCAGAAATTCCTATTCACAAGCGAAATTACCTTGCTGGTGCATTCTGGGTCCCGTGGTTAGCATGCTGCGGGCCAAAGTCCACTTGGAACAGATTGTTAACACACCCACCTGTGAACAAGGCGGAGTATCGCTGAAACGCGTCAGGACTAATTTATGTGTGTTTAACAGCTGCAATGTTCCTGACGAAATAAAAGTCAGCTTTTGCATCAGTCGGTGTTGGGCTCCATGGTTGTTCGTGAGGCTTCATTCAGTGACAGGATTTCCATTCCTGTGTGAGGAGCCCGCCCTGCAGGCTCGGGGCCCCCAGTAAAATGGAACTTTTTTGTGGTGATTTAATGAGGGGGATGAGCTGCTTACCAATGCTGCCAGCCGCAAAAGGATTTCCAGAGGCTACTTGGCAGTTTGTTGTGTAAGAAAGGGAGAGGTGAGAGGTGCCTTCCTCTCGCCTGCAACTCCGCAGCGTCAGCAATTATTTGGAACACTAAAGCATGGTGAGACATTTACCTAAAACTTATTCTCATGCACCTAGCTGATGGCAGAATGTACTGTTTTAAAGGATAATATCACGCTATTCGCAAGATGCAGAAATTCCTATTCACAAGCGAAATTACCTTGCTGGTGCATTCTGGGTCCCGTCGGTAGCATGCTGCGGGCCAAAGTCCACTTGGAACAGATTGTTAACACACCCACCTGTGAACAAGGCGGAGTATCGCTGAAACGCGTCAGGACTAATTTATGTGTGTTTAACAGCTGCAGTGTTCCTGACGAAATAAAAGTCAGCTTTTGCATCAGTCGGTGTTGGGCTCCATGGTTGTTCGTGTGGCTTCATTCAGTGACAGGATTTCCATTCCTGTGTGAGGAGCCCGCCCTGCAGGCTCGGGGCCCCCAGTAAAATGGAACTTTTTTGTGGTGATTTAATGAGGGGGATGAGCCGCTTACCAACGCTGCCAGCCGCAAAAGGATTTCCAGAGGCTACTTGGCAGTTTGTTGTGTAAGAAAGGGAGAGGTGAGAGGTGCCTTCCTCTCGCCTGCAAATCCGCAGCGTCAGCAATTTTTTGGAACACTAAAGCATGGTGAGACATTTACCTAAAACTTATTCTCATGCACCTAGCTGATGGCAGAATGTACTGTTTTAAAGGATAATATCACGCTATTCGCAAGATGCAGAAATTCCTATTCACAAGCGAAATTACCTTGCTGGTGCATTCTGGGTCCCGTGGTTAGCATGCTGCGGGCCAAAGTCCACTTGGAACAGATTGTTAACACACCCACCTGTGAACAAGGCGGAGTATCACTGAAACGCGTCAGGACTAATTTATGTGTGTTTAACAGCTGCAGTGTTCCTGACGAAATAAAAGTCAGCTTTTGCATCAGTCGGTGTTGGGCTCCATGGTTGTTCGTGTGGCTTCATTCAGTGACAGGATTTCCATTCCTGTGTGAGGAGCCCGCCCTGCAGGCTCGGGGCCCCCAGTAAAATGGAACTTTTTTGTGGTGATTTAATGAGGGGGATGAGCCGCTTACCAACGCTGCCAGCCGCAAAAGGATTTCCAGAGGCTACTTGGCAGTTTGTTGTGTAAGAAAGGGAGAGGTGAGAGGTGCCTTCCTCTCGCCTGCAACTCCGCAGCGTCAGCAATTATTTGGAACACTAAAGCATGGTGAGACATTTACCTAAAACTTATTCTCATGCACCTAGCTGATGGCAGAATGTACTGTTTTAAAGGATAATATCACGCTATTCGCAAGATGCAGAAATTCCTATTCACAAGCGAAATTACCTTGCTGGTGCATTCTGGGTCCCGTGGTTAGCATGCTGCGGGCCAAAGTCCACTTGGAACAGATTGTTAACACACCCACCTGTGAACAAGGCGGAGTATCGCTGAAACGCGTCAGGACTAATTTATGTGTGTTTAACAGCTGCAGTGTTCCTGACGAAATAAAAGTCAGCTTTTGCATCAGTCGGTGTTGGGCTCCATGGTTGTTCGTGTGGCTTCATTCAGTGACAGGATTTCCATTCCTGTGTGAGGAGCCCGCCCTGCAGGCTCGGGGCCCCCAGTAAAATGGAACTTTTTTGTGGTGATTTAATGAGGGGGATGAGCTGCTTACCAACGCTGCCAGCCGCAAAAGGATTTCCAGAGGCTACTTGGCAGTTTGTTGTGTAAGAAAGGGAGAGGTGAGAGGTGCCTTCCTCTCGCCTGCAACTCCGCAGCGTCAGCAATTATTTGGAACACTAAAGCATGGTGAGACATTTACCTAAAACTTATTCTCATGCACCTAGCTGATGGCAGAATGTACTGTTTTCAAAGGATAATATCACGCTATTCGCAAGATGCAGAAATTCCTATTCACAAGCGAAATTACCTTGCTGGTGCATTCTGGGTCCCGTGGTTAGCATGCTGCGGGCCAAAGTCCACTTGGAACAGATTGTTAACACACCCACCTGTGAACAAGGCGGAGTATCGCTGAAACGCGTCAGGACTAATTTATGTGTGTTTAACAGCTGCAGTGTTCCTGACGAAATAAAAGTCAGCTTTTGCATCAGTCGGTGTTTTGCTCCATGGTTGTTCGTGTGGCTTCATTCAGTGACAGGATTTCCATCCCTGTGTGAGGAGCCCGCCCTGCAGGCTTGGGCCCCCAGTAAAATGGAACTTTTTTGTGGTGATTTAATGAGGGGGATGAGCCGCTTACCAACGCTGCCAGCCGCAAAAGGATTTCCAGAGGCTACTTGGCAGTTTGTTGTGTAAGAAAGGGAGAGGTGAGAGGTGCCTTCCTCTCGCCTGCAACTCCGCAGCGTCAGCAATTATTTGGAACACTAAAGCATGGTGAGACATTTACCTAAAACTTATTCTCATGCACCTAGCTGATGGCAGAATGTACTGTTTTAAAGGATAATATCACGCTATTCGCAAGATGCAGAAATTCCTATTCACAAGCGAAATAACCTTGCTGGTGCATTCTGGGTCCCGTGGTTAGCATGCTGCGGGCCAAAGTCCACTTGGAACAGATTGTTAACACACCCACCTGTGAACAAGGCGGAGTATCGCTGAAACGCGTCAGGACTAATTTATGTGTGTTTAACAGCTGCAGTGTTCCTGACGAAATAAAAGTCAGCTTTTGCATCAGTCGGTGTTGGGCTCCATGGTTGTTCGTGAGGCTTCATTCAGTGACAGGATTTCCATTCCTGTGTGAGGAGCCCGTCCTGCAGGCTCGGGGCCCCCAGTAAAATGGAACTTTTTTGTGGTGATTTAATGAGGGGGATGAGCTGCTTACCAACGCTGCCAGCTGCAAAAGGATTTCCAGAGGCTACTTGGCAGTTTGTTGTGTAAGAAAGGGAGAGGTGAGAGGTGCCTTCCTCTCGCCTGCAACTCCGCAGCGTCAGCAATTATTTGGAACACTAAAGCATGGTGAGACATTTACCTAAAACTTATTCTCATGCACCTAGCTGATGGCAGAATGTACTGTTTTAAAGGATAATATCACGCTATTCGCAAGATGCAGAAATTCCTATTCACAAGCGAAATTACCTTGCTGGTGCATTCTGAGTCCCGTGGTTAGCATGCTGCGGGCCAAAGTCCACTTGGAACAGATTGTTAACACACCCACCTGTGAACAAGGCGGAGTATCGCTGAAACGCGTCAGGACTAATTTATGTGTGTTTAACAGCTGCAGTGTTCCTGACGAAATAAAAGTCAGCTTTTGCATCAGTCGGTGTTGGGCTCCATGGTTGTTCGTGTGGCTTCATTCAGTGACAGAATTTCCATTCCTGTGTGAGGAGCCCGCCCTGCAGGCTCGGGGCCCCCAGTAAAATGGAACTTTTTTGTGGTAATTTAATGAGGGGGATGAGCCGCTTACCAACGCTGCCAGCCGCAAAAGGATTTCCAGAGGCTACTTGGCAGTTTGTTGTGTAAGAAAGGGAGAGGTGAGAGGTGCCTTCCTCTCGCCTGCAACTCCGCAGCGTCAGCAATTATTTGGAACACTAAAGCATGGTGAGACATTTACCTAAATTGTATTCTCATGCACCTAGCTGATGGCAGAATGTACTGTTTTAAAGGATAATATCACGCTATTCGCAAGATGCAGAAATTCCTATTCACAAGCGAAATTACCTTGCTGGTGCATTCTGGGTCCCGTGGTTAGCATGCTGCGGGCCAAAGTCCACTTGGAACAGATTGTTAACACACCCACCTGTGAACAAGGCGGAGTATCGCTGAAACGCATCAGGACTAATTTATGTGTGTTTAACAGCTGCAGTGTTCCTGACGAAATAAAAGTCAGCTTTTGCATCAGTCGGTGTTGGGCTCCATGGTTGTTCGTGTGGCTTCATTCAGTGACAGGATTTCCATTCCTGTGTGAGGAGCCCGCCCTGCAGGCTCGGGGCCCCCAGTAAAATGGAACTTTTTTGTGGTGATTTAATGAGGGGGATGAGCCGCTTACCAACGCTGCCAGCCGCAAAAGGATTTCCAGAGGCTACTTGGCAGTTTGTTGTGTAAGAAAGGGAGAGGTGAGAGGTGCCTTCCTCTCGCCTGCAACTCCGCAGCGTCAGCAATTATTTGGAACACAAAGCATGGTGAGACATTTACCTAAAACTTATTCTCATGCACCTAGCTGATGGCAGAATGTACTGTTTTAAAGGATAATATCACGCTATTCGCAAGATGCAGAAATTCCTATTCACAAGCGAAATTACCTTGCTGGTGCATTCTGGGTCCCGTGGTTAGCATGCTGCGGGCCAAAGTCCACTTGGAACAGATTGTTAACACACCCACCTGTGAACAAGGCGGAGTATCGCTGAAACGCGTCAGGACTAATTTATGTGTGTTTAACAGCTGCAGTGTTCCTGACGAAATAAAAGTCAGCTTTTGCATCAGTCGGTGTTGGGCTCCATGGTTGTTCGTGTGGCTTCATTCAGTGACAGGATTTCCATTCCTGTGTGAGGAGCCCGCCCTGCAGGCTCGGGCCCCCAGTAAAATGGAACTTTTTTGTGGTGATTTAATGAGGGGGATGAGCCGCTTACCAACGCTGCCAGCCGCAAAAGGATTTCCAGAGGCTACTTGGCAGTTTGTTGTGAAAGAAAGGGAGAGGTGAGAGGTGCCTTCCTCTCGCCTGCAACTCCGCAGCGTCAGCAATTATTTGGAACACTAAAGCATGGTGAGACATTTACCTAAAACTTATTCTCATGCACCTAGCTGATGGCAGAATGTACTGTTTTAAAGGATAATATCACGCTATTCGCAAGATGCAGAAATTCCTATTCACAAGCGAAATTACCTTGCTGGTGCATTCTGGGTCCCGTGGTTAGCATGCTGCGGGCCAAAGTCCACTTGGAACAGATTGTTAACACACCCACCTGTGAACAAGGCGGAGAATCGCTGAAACGCGCCGGGACTAATTTATGTGTGTTTAACAGCTGCAGTGTTCCTGACGAAATAAAAGTCAGCTTTTGCATCAGTCGGTGTTGGGCTCCATGGTTGTTCGTGTGGCTTCATTCAGTGACAGGATTTCCATTCCTGTGTGAGGAGCCCGCCCTGCAGGCTCGGGGCCCCCAGTAAAATGGAACTTTTTTGTGGTGATATATATATATATATATAGAGAAAGCATGCACAATAAAAACACAAAAGCTCCGCTGTTGGTGTGCGGCTTACTTTCTTTCTTTGTGGAAGATGTTGGGGAATATATATATATATATATATATATATATATATATATATATATATATATAACGACCATGTGGTATACCTTATAGGATGCCCATGTGACCTATGGTACATAGGGTCTACAACGGCACCAGTGAAAAAACGAATCCTGGAACACTGGCGCGCGATTACCAATAAAGATCTCTCATACACACCGCAAGGCACTTTAATCAGTTCCATCAGGGCAAAACATCAACAGCAAATTACGTGGGAATTGCCACAGTTAAAAGTAACATCAGGGGTGGAGACAGGTTAGCTGCATTGCGAAAATTGGAGTCAAGACTGATCTTATTGGCAGGAATCCGCTTCCCGGGGGGTATGAATATGGATGAAGAACTACATTCTCAATTATAGGAAAATTGGGAAAGATACCCCGTAGAGGATAAAATGACTGTAGGATACTAGACTGACTACCCATCAGATATTTTTAAACATCTTTGTTTTTAATTCCGCACCCGTATACCCTCACACTTTCACGATATACAGCAGCTAATCAATGTAGGGCCATTAACTGTATATTTTTTGATAAGATCAAGAGTTATACCTCATATGTAAATAGTATTGTATAAAGTGTAAATTTTGGAGTATATCAAAACCTTTTTTCTTCTCCCGTCTTCATAGGTGGAGTGTGAAGTAACCTCAGAAGACTGGTTATGGACCTTTATTTTTTAAAAGTATATAACAGTATATAAAATACCCACGTGTAAGATTAGACAAAACTCAAGGAGTCAAGAGGAGGGAGGAAGTATAAAAGGGTACTATACCGATATTTTTCCATGATTTACTGTTCGTAGAGGTTTTGATGTGTTGATAAACATGAACTCTTTGGTACTAAACCTTAATTTCAAGTTACAGATAGCCCACTGTATTGAAAAAAGATGAAAACTATAATATGAGCTGGTTTACTTTGCACTTTATCACATGAATTGTTCGAATGATCAATGATTATATTTGATTGTATTACTTTCTTCACGTATTTTTTCAGAGAAATGAGGTTTATTAATTTGCACCTTGTAAAGATTTTTTGTTTGTGCCATGGAGCAATAAAGCACAAATTGAAAGGGGGAAAAAGAACGTGAATACACCTTTAAAAGGTGGTGTGTGAGGAACGCGGGTCATGTGACCAAGAACAACCAGGATTGTTCGAAACGCGTTATCCTCGTTGTTTTGCTGTGTCGAAATAAACATCTGAAGAAAGGATTACGGGCTCATCTGGATTCTATTTGAACTTACTAGAATTCCGTGGTTCTATATATATATATATATATATATATATTCACTGAAAAAACCATAGGTTTCACACCAGTTATAGATATATGGACATTTTACTCATACAAAACCATTGAAATTCCCCGTTATAGTTAGTTGTACTCACTATGACTCACGCGCCCGTAATCCACTGCTGATGATGTCCCAGATTACATCATTCATGACATGGTCTGTAACATCACTGATGACATCACTGATGACATCTCAAATCCCATCACTGATGACATCACTGATGACATCATCCAGTGAATGTGGTTTGATTTGATATTTAAATATGTATTATAAATACACTACTTGGCATTGAAGAATGAGTGGAGATATATATATATATATATGACTTTTCTTGAGAAACATTTGGATTTAGATTATCATGTCTTATACTTTGTAATTTTTGAAAGACTGACTTTGAGGATGCTATAAATTACTCAAGTCTGCCAGAATTGTGTGGGTAAAATTGATACCTAGTCACTTTGAATAAGAATGTACTTACGACTCGTCTAACATTTGGAAGAAATATCTAGTTATATGACAACAGAATACCGACATAACTTGAAGGAAATAAGAATGCCCTGAAGAAGTTCTGTTGTACAGAACGAAACCCGTTGGCTGGCTGTGGAACATAAACGTAAGGAAAATAAAAGCATTTGAATATACACCAAGATTCAGCACTTCGATAAGGACTCTAAGTGATATGATTTGATTGGACTTGTTGTGCAAGTGAAGCTGTGCCAAACTTTGGAATATTGTCCACTACTCTCTACTACCCACTCTCTACTACTCCACTACTCTCTAATACTCACTCTCTACTACTCATTCTATACTACTCTACTACTCTCTACTACTCTCTCTCTACTACTCACTCCCTACTACTCACTATCTACTACTCTCTACTACTCACTCTCTACTGCTCTCTACTACTCACTCTACTACTTACTCTCTTCTACTCTCTCCCTCTACTACTCACTCTTTACTACTCATTCTACTACTCTCTACTACTCACTCTCTACTTCTCACTCTCTACTACTCACTACTACTCACTCTCTACTAATCTCTCTCTACTACTCTCTACTACTCACTCTCTACTACTCAATCTACTACTCACTCTACTACTCACTCTCTACTATTCACTCTCTACTACTCTCTACTACTCACTCTCTACTACTCTCTCTCTACTACTCACTCTACCAGTCACTCTCTACTACTCTCTACTATTCTCTCTCTCTACTACTCACTCTCTACTACTCACTCTCTACTACTCACTCTTTACTACTCTCTACAACTCACTCTCTACTGCTCTCTACTACTCACTCTATACATATACACATATATATATGCAAATGCATTTATATATATGTATGTGTATATATTACCTACTGGCGGTCGCCAGTAGGTATATATAGTTAGGATTTTTTCTCTATGGGATTTTTGAAAATTCTATGTCTAATAACTTTGGCGTTTGTGGACGGAATTGGCAGAAATTTTCAGGAAAATGGAACATTTTGTTTCTGAGCAGCCCCTGGAAATTTGGGGGGGGGGTTCGTCAAGGGGGGGCCGAGAAAAAAGGGGGTCCCAAAACGCGTTTTTCCAATGTTAATTTCCATAGGGCGGTTGGCCTCACTTTTAGCCCGAAAGGCTGAATGGATTTGCACGAAACTTGGCAAAATTGTAGGGACTGGTAGCCCGATGTGCCTTTGCTAGGTCTCAATATATGTGCTCCAGTGGATTTTGAGTAATTAACGTTCAAAAAAAGATATATATCTGTAACAGCGGACCGGGCAGCGCTCCGGTTCGCGTACTTTTCGCGTTACGGAGCTTTGTGAAGCGAAGCTGATTGGTTCTCCGGCGTCTGTAAACATTCCAAACAGTCCGTAGCGGCCGCCATCTTGTCTCTCGGTAGGATCGAGAGACAAGAGGAGGCCAAAGCGAAGGGGCAAATGACCATAAGGGGGCATAGTAGATCCTCCCTGACCCCCTAGGTTTGATGTGGAGGTTTTAAAAGGGCCCCGCGGGGCAAAAAAAAAAAAAATAATAATAATCGAACGGCTGAATGGATTTGCACGAAACTTGGCAAAATTGTAGGTACTGGTAGCCCGATGTGCCTTTGCTATGTCTCAATATATGTGCTCCAGTGGATTTTGAGAAATTAACGTTCAAAAAAAGATATATATCTGTGACAGCGGACCGGGCAGCGCTCCGCTTCGCGTACTTTTCGCGTTACGGAGCTTTGTGAAGCGAAGCTGATTGGTTCTCCGGCGTCTGTAAACATTCCAAACAGTCCGTAGCGGCCGCCATCTTGTCTCTCGGTAGGATCGAGAGACAAGAGGAGGCCAAAGCGAAGGGGCAAATGACCATAAGGGGGCATAGTAGATCCTCCCTGACCCCCTAGGTTTGATGTACCATTTTGCCAAGTTTGGTGTAATTCCGTTCAGCCATTCAGGCTGTAGACGTATCTAAATGTCCTATGGAAAATTGCATGGGGAAAACACATTTGAAAGTGTTGAAATTTAGAACCAATTAAAATGTTACTTTGGTTTTGTATTTGTGTGTGATGAAAGTTAATTGGTTATGTATATATCTGAAATGAGAGGAAACCACAGCCATTTTGTGATACTACTGTCTGAGGTACATTTGTGAGGAATTTTTGGTGCTCAATTTCTGGTGTTTGATTTACACAGTACTAACGCTTCTCCTACTTTCAAAAAGGTGAGTTGTTAATTTGTAAGGGGAACTATGTTGTACACTTTAAGATAATTTGAAAAATGTTTTCTGTTATTTATTTACAGTCCTTCTGTTATACTAATTACTTGATAAGGTTAGTTTTATATTATGTATTACTAAAAACGATAAATGAAAGTGATTATTTTTTTCTGCAATTTACAGCAAGAAATTTCAAAATAAAATGGATCACAATGAAGAGACCGTGGCAATTTCTTTTGAATTATCCACTACATTTATTGAAATTGACAGCACCAATAATGAAATATTCTCACAAGGAGGAGATGACTTGAATGATTTTTTTGATCAATCTCTTGACGGCGAATTTATCGAATGTTTGAGACCATAGAGTTACAAGAATCATCATTGCAGACTTTTCATGAGGAGATTCCTGATGAGATGATTGAAGAGGAAATTCCTGATGAGGAC
Source organism: Lissotriton helveticus (assembly GCF_964261635.1). Lineage (NCBI taxonomy): Eukaryota > Metazoa > Chordata > Amphibia > Caudata > Salamandridae > Lissotriton > Lissotriton helveticus. The sequence goes on along the minus strand of NC_136063.1, from coordinate 1,646,551,675 downwards.
ATGTTACTAGTTCTTTCAAATTATGAAAATTCAGAAGAATAAATGTATATTTAGAAATCAAAAATTGTTTGAGACATTATTCATTTTTATTTTTAATTTATGAGGTTGTAGCGAAGTGATTGTAGTATAAAATGAGACTTATAGTATAGAGTGCAACATTTTTATGTTACATAGTAAGTTTACTCATATTTACTGGTAGCCCGATGTGCCTTTGCTATGTCTCAATATATGTGCTCCAGTGGATTTTGAGAAATTAACGTTCAAAAAAAGATATATATCTGTGACAGCGGACCGGGCAGCGCTCCGCTTCGCGTACTTTTCGCGTTACGGAGCTTTGTGAAGCGAAGCTGATTGGTTCTCCGGCGTCTGTAAACATTCCAAACAGTCTGTAGCGGCCGCCATCTTGTCTCTCGGTAGGATCGAGAGACAAGAGGAGGCCAAAGCGAAGGGGCAAATGACCATAAGGGGGCATAGTAGATCCTCCCTGACCCCCTAGGTTTGATGTGGAGGTTTTAAAAGGGCCCTGCGGGCCTGGGGAGCGTACTACAAGGAAACAAGAATGATTGACTTTTAACTTATTGTATGTTTATAGTTTTTTTTTTCTTTTTTTTCTGCTGAGTGACGTCTCGGCCTATCTCCACGGGATGCAGTCCCTACCATCTCGGCGTTTAAGCCCAGGGGGACCGGTAGTGTGGTAGAGATAACGTCTGTTAACGTTCGATTCGAAGGAAATCAGGAAGTGTTGATAAACATTGTCTGCGCCATCTTGCCTTTTTTCAAATGCCACACTTTTGTCGTGCACGGCAGCCATTTTAGATGCCTTGACCAGACCCACTCTCTGCACGCTGTCGATCCTTAGCATGGCTCCCCACCCTCGCAAGCATCTCCCCCAGGCACTGGTCACCCCCGCTCTCTGTCTTACGCATGGGCAATAAACCTCCCCCCATCTGCGCTGCTCTTCCCTGAGAATCACACCCTGTGCCTGTCCGACACCTCCCTTTCGCCCTATTCACTACCGCACCCTCTGACACTCCTCTTCCTCTGTGTCCGATTGTCCAGGCCGGTCCCAGGCTATCAGCTAGCCCTGCAGATGTAGTTTATGGCCCCAGCTGTAAAGAATCACCCCTCTTCAAAGGAGTTATAGTAGATCAAGGCCCACACCCGATGAGATCCGTCACACCACACGCGTTCCTACTATCTGAAAACTATTCTGTATTGTGATTGGGGAGGGGACCGAGCCTGAAGCGGAAGATTCCAGGGATGCCTCTTTGTACATCAAAGTTTTTACAATTATGTGTCACATTAAAAATATATAGCACTCCAACAAAGTAGTAGGATTATAAAACTTTAATAACTTATAAATATATACAACAAAACAAAAACAGTAAAAACATTTAAACATTTTTAGGGAAAAAGAAGGATATAGCGGTCGGTTGTGCGAATAGTCCCAACGCAGCACAACGTCCAGATTTCTGGACGGCACCCAGGTGATGTTGCCTGGGTGCCGCACTGATTTCGGTATCCGGCGTGGGGCGTCGCGGGGGGTGGGTCATCAGTAGCGGTCTGTTGTGCGAATAGTTCCAAGGCAGCAGAACGATGGCACCAAGGTGATGTCCAGTAAGTTGCCGCCCTCCGAATAACGGCGTGGGGTGCCCCGGGGGGGGGGAGGGTGAGGTGGCGTGAACGGGCCTCCCCAGGTGGAGGCTCGTCTGCTGTAGTGGGGCGCCCCTTTACCGTTTCAGTTGCCATTCCGTCCGCTTTTGGTCCACTGTGTCAAAATCCGCTATTCAGCTGAGTTGCGCCCACTCTTGCGGTGCAGCGATAGGCGGCTGCCACAGGACTCTCAAAATGGCGGCAGGCTCTTTCCTTTTTGGGCCTGGTCCACTGAAATGGCCCTGGGACACCTTGGAAATCGGACGCTAGTCTGCTAGGTCTTGGACCCCATTCTCGAAAGCGTTCCCTCAGCCTTGAGGATTGTACAAAAGTCTTGGGGGCCCCCGACTCCTGCAGGCTTCCGGTGGGGAGCGGCTGCCATGATTGCTCGCGGAATGACCACGACGGAGCCACGAGATGGTGGTGCTTTCATGCTGACGCCAGCTTCAGTCTGAAACATCCAGAAACAAGGTGGGGCTTTCATCGTTTGGGAAAAAAAAAAGTTTTCATCCAATGAAAAGTGTTATTTTTAGGTCATATGATCAAGCCTTCCATCATTAGGAAACCAAAAGTAAAATGAACCAATGAAAAGTTTTATAAACAAGTCACATGACCTGTTATGCGGCATAGGGTATAAAAAGCGTAGAAAATCCGTTGGCACGTGAGGCAGCGTCAGTAGCGGACCGATGTGCGAATAGGCCGAAGGCAGCACAACGCGCCAAGATCCGGATGGCACCGAGGTGGTGTCTAGCAAGTTGCCGCACTGGTGTGGCCATCGTACAATGCTGAAAGTGGGCGTGGGGCGCCCCGTTGGCCTGTGAGGTGGCGTCAGTAGCGGACCGATGTGCGAATGGGGCCAAAGGCAGCGCTACGCGCCAAGATCCGGATGGCACCGAGGTGGTGTCATAGTTGAGAGTTCTGAGCAGCGGTTGTAACACTGTCTGAAGCTTATTTGCAGCTGCTGCAGCTTCACTATGCGCCAAGATCCGGATGGCACCGAGGTGGTGTCTAGCAAGTTGCCGCACTGGTGTGGCCATCCTATAATGCTGAAAGTCGGCGTGGGGCGCCTCGTTGGCCTGTGAGTTCGCGTCAGTAGCAGACTGATGTGCGAATAGGCCGAAGGCAGCACAACGCGCCAAGATCCGGATGGCACCGAGGTGGTGTCTAGCAAGTTGCCGCACTGGTGTGGTCATCCTACAATGCTGAAAGTGGGCGTGGGGCGCCCCGTTGGCCTGTGAGGTGGCGTCAGTAGCGGACCGATGTGCGAATGGGGCCAAAGGCAGCGCAACGCGCCAAGATCCGGATGGCACCGAGGTGGTGTCTAGCAAGCTATGCAGCTGAGTTGCGTGCGCACTTGCGGCGAATAGGTCGAAGGCAGCACAACAATGTTTTCTGAATAGAAGACACCACAAGGCGCTGAGATTCAGTTGGCACCGAGGTGGTGTCTAGCAAGTTGCCGCATTGGTGTGGCCATCCTACAATCCTGCTCCGAATAACGGCGTGGGGTGCCCGAAGGGGGGGGGGGAGGCAGCGTGAACGGGCCTTCCCAGGTGGAGGCTCGTCTGCTGTAGTGGGGCGCCCCTTTACCGTTTCAGTTGCCATTCAGCTGAGTTTTGGCCGCTCTTGATGCTACAGCGACAGGCGGCTGCAACAGGACTCTCAAAATGGCGGCCTGTCCTTTGGATTTGGGCCTGGTCCACTAAAATGGCCCTGGGACACCTTAGAACTCGGACGCTCGAATTTTTTTTCCTTTCCTCTACATGCAAAAAAGGTAAATTCCCGGTACGTTACACGCTTCATCTGCCACGATGTACTCTCCAGAGGAACCGAAAAAAAATATAGTTATGGTAACTATACCATGCATCTTCATATGGAGAGGTGGCACCGATTAATTATAGTGCTGCACAAAAGAGAGATTTGGAGGAGAACCCCCGACCTGCCAGTACATTCATCAAAGAACTGGCACTGACAGCATCAGAGGCAAGGGAAACGGTCCCAAATATTTAGAAGAACTTTGGAAAGATTAAAATGACATGTTTAGATTGTGGCAAATTAATTTCATGTGGACAGATGAGTGTTACTCTAATAAATACAGCATATGAACATCATCATAGTCGATGGTTGGTAGAGACATTTTGACTATATCCTGGACCTGCCCGTCCTCGCCCAAAATGGCGCCAGAATAAATGGGAGTCGTAACTCCTTGTTGTGTACTGGTTGCAGAACATTGAAATCACGAGATACGTATGCAGTTTTGAAGCACATGGCGGGCGGGGACGAGAATTGATTGAATATTTCGACATCCCTATTGATATTAAGTTCTGATGTGTTATTGATTACTGTACTATTGAAAGTTCGAATTAACGTCACCCATGGTACTTGCCCGCAAATGTATATCTAGATAATTTTATTGTAACTGGCCCTGTCGTATTTTAATTATAAAATGTACGTCCACCGATTCCGCAACTGTTAGACACCTTAGTTCTTGCAACCTAATGGCCCGCCCGTTACGTTCCTCTACAGTGTAAATGTCTACTCATCATATACGATTACAGTTTGCTCCGTGGCCGGCCCACGTGGTTATAGGCCCGTATTTGTATACTGACATTTTCACAATAAAGGTTTTTAAAAGAAAACATGGTAGTAGTATTTACATTGGTAAAGTTTTTAATAATAGTCACTGTTTTAGAATCAGTAAAAGGCAAGTGAAATAAAGCATTTGAATTACATGAAGGGTAAAAGGTATAATACGCAGGAACGCAGTAAAGATAAATGGTCAAGGGTTGTTGTGTTTTCTACTCCTGCAACATAAAGTGATCGATAAGAATCTGATATTCTGGCGTATCGGCGACTAAGACAGCAGGCCAACCCTCTTTTGCTCAACGGCTCCGTCATGGGACGAAGAAACGCCCTTTTTCTCGAAAAAGGAATATATTTTACTTGCAGGACAGTTGTAAATTTTCCGGGAAAGTACATTAGCCTGGAACATTATAACATATGTTTAAGAAAAAATAATGTTCGAAAGTAATAAAAAGCGTAATTTTTAGGTCATATGACCAAGCCTTTCATCATTAGAATAAGAAAAGTAAAATGAACCAATGAAAAGTTTTATTAACAAGTTACATGATCTGTTATGCTTACGTTACGCGCTGCGCGCCGCGCCCCGGATCACTTCCGGATGCGCTAAAGCGGCGTGTCATATGACGCATTACGTGACAACGCAGGTCCAGAATATAGTCAAAATGTCTCCACCAACCAGCGGTCGGAACACAACCCCTTTCAGCAGGATAAATAGTTCTGTTAAATGACAACAGAAGGGACAGGCAACAAGAACTATCAGTCAAAGAGGGGAGGGCAAGTTCTTCTCTACCGGGTCACGTTGGGGCGCTACCGGAACTGATCGAAATGGTAGTCTACAGAGTTTCTGGATGTTTCAGACTGAAGCTGGCGTTAGCATGAGAGCACCACCATTTCGTAGCTCCGTCGTGGCCATTCCACGAGCAATCATGCTAGCCGCTCCCCACCAGAAGCCTGCGGGAGTCGGGGGCCATCAAGACTTTTGTAGAATCTTCAAGGCTGAGGGGACGCTTTCGAGAATGGAGCCCAAGCTCTAGCAGACAAGCGTCCGAGTTCCAAGGTGTCGCAGGGCCATTTTAGTGGACCACGCCCAAATCTGAAGAGCCGGCCGCCATTTTGAGAGTCCTGTGGCAGCCGCCTATCGCTGCACCGCAAGAGCGGGAGCAACTCAAGTACATGGTGAGCGAGACGCTGTAGTCGAAAGAGCGGGCGGTAAACAGCTGAATAGCGGAAGAGGCACAGTGTAGCAAAAGCGGGCGGAATGGCAACTGAAATGGTAAAGGGGCGCCCCACTACAGCGTGTCTTTAGGTGAAACGGATTGTGGGACAAGGTCAAGAATGGAAGAGTTACCAAAAGGCAAAAAGTTCCGCTTGATCCCGGGAGCTGGCCACCTATGTCGGGGGCGATCTCAGGCCACACCAGGAGAACACGACTTGGGGAGGGGGCCGGAGCCAAGCGCCCCCTCCGAGTCCGCGCCATCACACCGTCCCTCGGGGGCCTCCGTTAAGCGGTTCAGGGTGGCACCGCATCACATTGTTTACAAATGCAGTAACGTACTCAAACAGCCCCCACTTACTTTTAGAATAGTGAAGATGAAGCAAGTGCAAATAGGCTTCAGACAGTGTTACAAGCACTCTTCAAAACTTTGAATCATCAGAGTGCATGAGTTTCATGCTCGATCGATTGAGCTAGCCGGATCGGGCAACAAAAAGTTTAAAATAGTTATGTAAATAGTTGTTTAATAAAATGTTTTACCTTGTTACTTTGCTGGTGTGTTGTATATATTTGCATAGAGTTTATCGTTATTTTGGGCGGGGTGGGTGGCGGAGCCGAGCTGTCTTGCAGCCATCATGGTGTGGAGTTCAGTTCATCTCACTAGTTTCGTATTTGTCATGAGGGGTTGTTCCTAATGTTTCTATTTTAGCGAGGTCAAAAAGAGATCCCATTAGTGGCCTACTGATTTTGCTCGATTCCTTTTGTTTTTTTACACGATTTTTCGCTATCTGCAAAGACTAAACAGAGTATTGCGACTCTGTGCTTGTTTGTAAATAGAGAATGAACCAAAGAGAACCAATTCTAAAACAGTAAATGCTTGGATAACAATCAATCAAATGGAGAGAGAAGCAGACACGACGGATTACAACGGGGGCAAAGGCCTGCGTTAACTACCCTTTACTATCTGCAAAGAGAGAGTACTCCTAATAGAAATGAGGGGGGGGGGCAGCATTCAAAGCAGATCAGTGTGCATAAACACGAAAATGTTTTTTCTTACCATGTACTTGACATTCGACAGCTTATGATATTTGCTATTAAAAAACCATTGAAATTCACTGAAAAAACCATAGGTTATAGACCATATATAATTAGGAATTAGCATTTACAAAACCTTGAAAATTCACTGAAAAAACCATAGGTTATAGACCATATATAGTTAGGAATTAGCATTTAAAAAACCTTTTTTTACTCACACAAAACCATTGAAATTCCATATATATTTAGTAGTACTAACTATATATCGCGCACCCGCAATCCACTGCTGATCATGTCACATATTACATCATTCATGACATGGTCAGTGACATCACTGATGACATCACTGATGACATCTCAAATGACATCACTGATGACATCTCAAATGACATCACTGATGACATCACTGATGACATCTCAAATGACATCACTGATGACATCACTGATGACATCTCATTTGACATTACTGATCACATCACTGATGACATCATTCATGTGATAATACGATGAACCTCTTCAGACTCTAATATAACCTTAGATACACTCAGTGTAAACAGACACTCACAGACTGTCACTCATCCATGGAGTTACTTACACACCTAGTCAGTCATGCAAAGAATCAATCACACCTCAATTTCCTCAACTATACAGTTATACACACCTTACTTATTCAAACATATACTAACACATATTTACTCTCTTTTACAATCCCTAATACAAGTTCACAATCATCCATACAGCCACTCACACATTCACTGGCTCTTATGCACAGTTATTTATATATGCCAACTCTCACATGTACTGTGTTTTACATATGTACTTACTTTGACATGTAGCACTGAGATATCCATTCACTCACCAATGCACAGAGTCATACACCTCCCAGCCACCAACACACACACTCAGTCTCCCATACAAATACTTGAGCAACCAATCAATAACCCATATACTTACTCATATAGCTACTGATCAACACATGCAGCAGTTTACAGAACAACAAACATAATGATGCACAAATTAACACAGTTCAGTCACTAACCCATGCACTCAGTGAGACACATTTAACCACTCACTCATACAGTCAGTCATGCACCTACTAAATCCTTCATCCAGACACTTCTACATCCACTCATTCTTCAATATGTAAGATATATTTTAACTTTACAGAAATACACAGTCACTGGATGTTGTCATCAGTGATGTCATTTGAGATGTCATCAGTGATGTTATCAGTGATGTCATTTGAGATGTCATCAGTGATGTCATCAGTGATGTCACTGACCATGTCATGAATGATGTAATATGTGACATGATCAGCAGTGGATTGCGGGTGCGCGATATATAGTTAGTTCTACTAACTATATATGGAATTTCAATGGTTTTGTGTGAGTAAAAAAAGGTTTTTTAAATGCTAATTCCTAACTATATATGGTCTATAACCTATGGTTTTTTCAGTGAATATATATATACATACATATAAAAACATATATAATCTGCATATCTATATAAATACAAATATAAATGCATGCATAATATACATATATGCATACATATGCATGTTATTTACATGAAAGTTTGAAAAACACTAATAAAAGCAAAGCTAAAAAGCCACCTCATTACAAACAGAATGGCTTTAACTTAAACGAGGGCGAGATCTATTGCATTTTTAATGCTTGTTTACTTTGGTTCCATCAAGAAGGCATTCAGATGTGTCACACATTTGCCATAAATTCTGAATGTTAGCACTCTAGTTGCTCATTAGATCACTGTAGTAAAGCTACTGCTCACCAGGGAAGTCTGCTGCTGGTATTCAAAGTGCATGTTTCAGTCTGCATGTCAGAATTTTTTTAATGAAATAGAAGAGGATTTGAGAAGTCAAAATGTGCCCTAATTTTTCTCTCTTCAGCACTAATCATAATTTCTATGGCAAAATGAACCCCCTCATTTTGTTCCTTTGCAAATAAAATGTTTTAAGTGTTACCACTTTATTTAAATCAAGATGATTCAGGTGTGCCATACCTTTGTCATAAGTAAGACTGTAAGCGCTCTAGTAGTTCTTTAGAACACTCTGGGACATTCTGTCATTGGGCTATACTTGCGTTACATCTGGGGGATATTTGTGCTACATTTGGGCTATTTTGTCTCTGGTGGCCATCTTGGGAGACTTATTTGTTATGAAGTTTCCTAATTTCCTCATTTACTACAGTCTCCTCAGTAGGAAATACTTTCAGTTTTCTACTTTGATTCTGATAAGAAGGCATTCAGATGTGACACACATTTGACATAAATTCAGAATGTTAGCACGCAAGTTGCTTATTAGATCACTGTTGTATAGCTACTGCTCACCAGGGAAGTCTGCTTCTGGTATTGAAAGTGCATGTTTCAGTCTGCATGTCAGAATTCTTTTATGAAATAGTAGAGGATTTGAGAGGTCACTCAAAATGTGCCCTAAGTTTTCTTTCTGAAGCACTAATCATACTTTCTATGGCAAAATGAACGCCCTCATTTTGTTCCTTTTTAAATTAAATGTGTTCAGACTTACCACTTCATTCCAATCAAGATGGCTTCTGGTGTGCCATACTTTTGTCATAAGTAAGACTGTTAGCGCTCTAGTTGTTCTTTAGAACCCTCTGGGACATTCTGTCATTGGGCTATACTTGGGCTACATTTGGGTGATAATTGGGCTACATTTGGGCTCTTTTGTCTCTGGTGGCCATCTTGGGAGACTGCATGTCAGAATTTTTTAATGAAATAGAAGAGGATTTGAGAAGTCACACAAAAAGTGCCATAATTTTTCTTTCTGTAGCACTAATCATACTTTCTATGGCAAAATATACCCCCTCATTTTGTTCCTTTTTAAATTAAATGTTTTAAGAGTTACCACTTTATTCCAATCAAGATGGCTTCAGGTGTACCCTGCCTTTGTAATAATTAGGACTGTTAGCGCTCTAGTTGTTCTTTAGAACACTCTGGGAAGCTGCAGTAGAACACAAAGGAATCAACTGACAGTCTCTTTCCTTGTTGGATGTACATGTTTTACTGAGAATGTCAGACTTCATTCTCACATGACTAAGAAAGATAATGTGAATTTACAGAAAATATGCTTTCAGTTTAGCTTATAGACCCCCTTCCAAACCACTGTGGGAAAAGCATAAGATAATAGTTTTCTTTCAAACATGAATGATATCCCAGCAGAAGGCTTTTTCACATGGTAAAATCACCTTAGAACACACCACAATTCCTAAAATGAGTATGGTACCATCAATAAATGATTTATAATGTAACTAAAGTCCTAAAACCTTTTATTAACGGCACTGCTTTTTAATGAGGTGCTATTATGTATATTGTTCCCAAGATGGCTGCCAACACTTCTTGGATGAAGTGCTGACAGCCAATCAGATCTCACGATGAGATGTGTGGTTAGGCTCCGCCCAGATATATATATTTTTTTTGTTTTTATTTTCTCAAGAACTACTGGAGGGATTTACACCATTTAACCAAAAGGGTAATCTGCGTACCAGACCCTACCATTTGCCCAAATTCGGTGTAATTCCGCTCAGCGGTTCGGGCTGTAGCCGTGTCTAATCGTCCTATGGACATTAATATGTGGAAAACACGTTTTGGGACCCCCCTTTTTTCTCGGCCCTAGCTTGACGAATCTTCCCGAGACTTTAAGGGAAGGAGCGGAGTGGAGCGGGCCATCTTCTTTGAGAAATTCGCGAAGATTCAACAACCGGCACCAAAGTTATTCCCAATGGAATGTTGCGGATTTCCTAGGGAAACTAGGTCCTAACTATAACTACCTACTGGCGACCGCCAGTAGGTAATATACATATATATATATATATATATATTACTAAATCTAAATGCTTTGGAAAATGAAGAAATTACCCTTCAATAGGCCTATGAACAAGTTGGAGCAGGCCTAAGTAAAAAACGTCCAAACTCAAGATTTTATCCCCAATTACAACCAGGGAACAAAATAGACCTGTTTCAAGAAGCTGTGACATATGACCTGTATAAAATGAAAAAGAGAGGGTATAAGGATAACCTAACAAAAGCAGAAAAGGAAGCCCTCTACAACCTTCAAATTGATAAAGAAATAGTGATAAAAATTGCTGATAAGGGCGGAAATGTCGTCATTTGGGACAAGCAAGCATACATGACTGAAGCCCATCGGCAACTTGGGGATACCACCTATTATGAAAGGTTACAAGTCAATCCAATTGTCAAAATTAAAAGTGAAATAGATCAACAAATCTTGAAATGGGCAGCTCAAAAACTAATTGATGAAGACGAGAGAACATATCTAGTGGTAGACCATCCAGTGATGGCCACCATCTATTTCCTCCCAAAATTGCACAAAGATGCATTAAAACCTCCTCGACGACCGATAGTTTCGGCTAATGGGTCTTTAATGGAACCAAAGGCAAACTATATAGACTATTTTTTGCAACCATTTGTGGAAAACCTGGAGTCTTATATCAAAGATACCAGTGATATCCTTAGAAAAATTCAGCAAATAACCTGGAAGAACTCGTATTACTCGATTACAATGGATGTTGTCTCGTTATACACCACTATAGCAAACGCTTTGGGAATAAATGCTTGTAAATATTTCCTACAAGAAAGGAATATACACCTAAGTGATCACAATCGAATGCTGTTGGAAATGTTGGAAATTTGTCAAACTGGAAACATCTTTCTCTTCGGAGATGAAATCTTTAAACAGTGCAACAGAACGGCTATGGGTTTTTCCTGTAGCCCAAGTTATGCCTGCCTCACCATGGGATGGTGGGAAAAGGAAGTGGCATGGAACATCCAAAACAACAAATATGTGGAAAAAATCGTCCAGTTTTCACGATTTATCGATGATTTATTGATCGTGTGGAAAGGAACAGAAATAGAATTCCAGGAATATTACAACATTTTGAACACAAGTATTGAAAGCTTACAATTTACCTATCAAATGGAAAAGAATTATGCTATCTTCCTGGATATGAAGATCTACATAAAGGATAACAAAATCCAAACCACCCTTCATCGAAAAAGCACGGCGACCAATGCCACTCTACAAGCAGATAGTTACCACCAAAAATCATTAATTGAAAGCATCCCATACGGAGAATTTCTCAGAATATGCAGAATCTGCAGTGAGGAAATGGAATGGCTAAAGCACAGTACCAACACAAAGGAAAGATTCAAAAACAGGAAATACAATGCCGGCATTGTAGGAAACTGTTGGAAAAGAGTGAATGAAAAACCAAGAAATGAATGTTTGAAAATATTAGCAAAGACAACAACAAACCCAGCAGAAATAAGATTTATCACGGATTATACCCAAGATTCCAAAACGGTAAATTCAATCTTAAAAACGAATTGGAAAATTCGAAAATTAGACAACATTGGAAAAATAGTGGGAGATCACCCGATAGTAACATATCGCAGAGCAAAGAATCTGGAAGATCATTTGATTCACAGTCATCTGGAAACCCAAAGCAAAGGAAATCAATGGTTACAAACTAAAGGCTTTGTCAAATGTTACTGTTGCAAGGTCTGTCAAATTGCCAAACCAACATCGGAACTCCAAATGGCAAATAAAAAAATTTGGAAAATTCAAAATTTGATCACCTGCAAGAGCAGATACGTGGTGTATGTAGTTGAATGCCCCTATAGATTAAAATATATAGGGAGCACAACATGCGAACCTAAAAAAAGAATTTTGGAACACACACGCACCACCACAAACAAAGATAAAAACAATGCTGTAGCAAGGCACATGGAACTGACTCATAAGGGGGATTGGAAACTGTTAACATTTTATGGCATTGATCAAGTGACAGAAAATAAAGGAGGAGGAAATTTGGAAAAAATGCTCCGTCAAAAAGAATCCCGACACATTTTAAAATTCAGAACAATGACCCCGTTTGGTCTAAATCAATCGGAAGAGCTATACGTACATTATTAATATAAAGACACTACAAACGTGCAGGTTGGATGGAGATGATTGCATGAAAGTGACATAAAATTATTTTATGAAATCAAGCATATTAAATGCGAAATGTACATACAGTGGTGAAACTCTAAACTATATTTATATGTTAACAAATATGTATAGCTTAAAATGTGTCTGTAGACAATTGTGCCGGTTACTGAAAAAATTACACATCATGTTTTGTAAAGCTACACCATTAGAATTACCGAAAATAGGTAAAATCCTACATGTCCCATGAATCTTAGGGGCAGTTTGAAAGTAACAGGAAATTAGGTAATTGTCCTTTTCAAACAAGCTAAAAAACTTCGAAAAAAACAGTTGTAGCATGCCGTGATCAAGCAGTGGCTTCTGCAAAACGCTTCGGATTTGTTTGTCTTAAGAGACGCCCCTTTTTACACCTCTCTGCAACGCAGCCCCTTGGCGCATACTGGATGTTCCTGATGGGCTAGTTGGCGCCCAGGGACCCCCAGTATTCAAGGGGATTTAGTTCCCCCTCTGGAAACGTGCCAGGGGGCTTCGTTGCAGACTACTGGGGGTCCCTAGTGGCCAAGTAGCCCACCAGGAACCTCCAGTATGTGCCAGGAGGCTGCGTTGTAGAGAGGTGTAATGAGGCCACACCCCTTTTTACACCTCTCTGCAACGCAGCCCCCTGGCGCATACTGGAGGTTCCTGGTGGGCTGCTTGGCTCCCAGCGACCCCCAGTATTCAAGGGGAAGTATTAAACCCTTGCAAACGCGCCAGGGGGTGCATTTGCAGAGTGGTGCAGGGAGGGGGCGTGGCCTCCTCCCCATCCCATTTTTTTTTTAAGAAGGTGGGCTGTGTAGCTCCCCTTCTTTTTCTTGTTTTAGGGCCCTGGGGACCCCATCCACCAGGGCCTGACCCCCAATATTTTTTTTTTTATTTCACCTCTCTGCAACGCAGCGCCCTGGCGCGTCTCCAGAGGGGGAACTAAATCCCCTTGAATACTGGGGGTCCCTAGTGGCCAAGTATGTGCCAGGAGGCTGCGTTTCAGGGAGGTGTAATGAGGCCACACCCCTTTTTACACCTCTCTGCAACGCAGCCCCTTGGCGCATACTGGATGTTCCTGATGGGCTAGTTGGCGCCCAGGGACCCCCAGTATTCAAGGGGATTTAGTTCCCCCTCTGGAAACGCGCCAGGGGGCTGCGTTGCAGACTGGTGTAATGAGGCCATGCCCCTTTTTACACCTCTCTGCAACGCAGCCCCCTGGCGCATACTGGAGGTTCCTGGTGGGCTAGTTGGCCCCAAGGGACCCCCAGTATTCAAGGGGATTTAGTTCCCCCTCTGGAAACGCGCCAGGGGGCTGCGTTGCAGAGAGGTGAAATAAGGCCATGCCCCTTTTTACACCTCTCCGCAACGCAGCTCCTTGGCGCATACTGAAGGTTCCTTGTGGGCTAATTGGCCCCCAGGGACCCCCAGTATTCAAGAGGCTTTAGTTCCCCCCTGGAAACACGCCAGGGGGCTGCGATGCAGAGAGGTGTAATGAGGCCACGTCCCTTTTTACACCTCACTGTAACGCAGCCCCCTGGCACATACTGGAGGTTCCTGGTGGGCTAGTTGGTCCCCAGGGACCCCCAGTATTCAAGGCGATTTAGTTCCCACTCTGGAAACGCGCCAGGGGGCTTATTGAGGAAAATATTCCTCTAAAATCAGCCGAACTACGAATTCCGATTTACTCACCTGTTATCACTAGAGACGTCAGTGCTGCATCTTTGAGCCCAGTACGAACCCTGAAAAGTAAATCTAAGCATACTTACCAGTAACTTGTATTTGCTTCTAGAGGAATCTACTGTGTGGTTTTCACCAGAAAAGTTTCTAAATGTCTATTTTTGAAACGTACAAATAGTCCTCTAAAATCAGCCGAACTACCGATTTAATCACCTGTTATCAGGAGAGACCTCAGTGCTGCATCTTTCAGCCCACTACTGATCCTGAAAAGTAATTCTAACCGTAGTTACAGTAACTTGAATTTCCTTCCATAGGCTAACATTGACTGGTTTCACTTGGAAATTCTTCTAAGTGTGGAGTTTTGGAACTTTAAAAAATTCCTCTAAAATCAGCCGAACTACGAATCCCGATTTACTCACCTGTTATCAGGAGAGACCTCAGTGCTGCATCTTTCAGCCCAGTACTGATCCTGAAAAGTAATTCTAACCGTAGTTACAGTAACTTGACTTTCCTTTCATAGGCTAACATTGACTGGTTTCACTTGGAAATTCTTCTATGTGTGGAGTTTTGGAACTTTATAAAATTCCTCTAAAATCAGCCGAACTACAAATTCCGATTTACTCACCTGTTATCCGGAGAGACCTCAGTGCTGCATATTTCAGCCCAGTACTGATCCTGAAAAGTAATTTTAACCGTACTTACCAGTATCACTGGCTGCTATATAAAATATATATAAATTAAAAAATATATAAAATAAAAAACATATATTACAATTTCAATATTAAAATAAAATTGTTTTCAATTTATATTAAAAATATGTAATGTAATTTAAAAAATAAAATATCTGAAAATAAATACTTTAAAACAATGTAGTAATTCAGTATAAAAAAATATAACAATACATTTAAAAATTATCATTTACAAAACCTTTTAAATTCACTGAAAAACAATAGGTTTCAGCCACGTTATAGTTAGGAATTAACATTTAAAAAACCTTAGAAATTCACTGAAAAAAACATAGGTTTCAGCCACGTTATAGTTAGGAATTAGCATTTAAAAAACATAACAATACATTTAAAAATTATCATTTACAAAACCTTGTAAATTCACTGAAAACCAATAGGTTTCAGCCACGTTATAGTTAGGAATTAACATTTAAAAAACCTTAGAAATGTACTGAAAAAACCATGGATTTCACTCATGTTATAGTTAGCTGGACATTTTACTCATACAAAACCATTGAAATTCCCCCGTTATAGTTAGTTCAGCTAACTATAACTCGTGCGCCCGCAATGCACTGCTGATGACATCACATATTACATCACTCATGACATGGTCAGTGACATCACTCATGACATCACTGATGATATCTCAAATGACATCACTGATGGCTGAAACCTATGTTTTTATCAGTGAATATATATATATATATATATATATACAATATATTTATTTTTATTTAGTTAAATTTATATGTCAGCGCTACAGCTACCCAAAAAGGGTTTCCCGGTGTCAAGAAAGGACAGCAGAAAGAGAGGCGAGACCTACTGGCTGAAAAGTCATGTCTCAAGAGACTTACGGAACAGAAGGAGTTTGAATCGCGTGCGTAGAGATATAGGCAGAGCATTCCATAAGACCGCACCCAAATAAGCAAAGGATCGTCCTCCCATGCGGGAAAGTCTGATCTTCGGGACTTGAAATTTCGCTTGCGTGGAGGAACGAAGGGTGCGCGAAAAAGACTTCACCTCCAGCTCCCCCCTGAATATCCTTGCTGGGAATTCTGACTCCAGACACTTGCGTGCCACTGGGAGCTGGAAGCGCGACGCATCGAGAAGAAGCGTGTCGCCGCCGCAGCTGAAATTGTCGCATCCCCGGAGAAGCGAGCCTTCGCCGCATCTTCATGGAAGCGTGTGTTCATCGAAGCTGCCTGCTGTCGCTTCACCAGAGAAGCGTGACGCCATCGTGAGAGTCGCCATCGCATCACCGGAGAAGGGTGTCGCAGGGCCTGTTGCGGCTCCAAAGTACAGAGTTGTCGCAAGGCTGCCAGGGCATCATTGCATCGTTATCGCATCGCCGCATCAAGGGCGTCATCTTCTTGCCTCACAACCGGATCATCTCATCGCATCAAGGCACCATCTTGCGCACCACAACGGGCCCGCAGGCCGGGAATCTACGCATCACCTCCGCACCGGTAAGAATCACAACGCATCCCCTACTCTGCGCAAGCAATGAGGCACGATGCATCATCTCCCCCGGATCACGGAAGCGACGCATCTCCCCTTTTGCAAGCCTTTTGTTTACTTTGCGTTACTCATCCAGGTACTTTGTTGAGAACTTTTTCGCATTTACCAACAACTTGAACTAAGCAACTTTAAACATCTTTAAGCAATCTTAAGTGCAGTATTGTGGATTTTTGTCATTTGTGGTATTGTGTTTAAGTCTATATAAAGAATACTTATTTTTATAAAAACCTGTGTTGTGTCCATCTGTAGTGTTATCACTGTATTGCTGTATATATTCACAAATGTTTAACACACTGTCTCTGAGGTAAGCCTGTCTGCTCGTGCCAAACTACCAAGGGGTGAGCAGGGGTTATTAAGGAGTGTAATCCCCTTATCCTGACTTAGAAGTAAGGGTCTCCATTTGGACAAAGGTGAATACCAATGCCAACTAGAGACCTCAAGATCTAACATTGGTGGTCAGTGGTGAGGATTTGGACTTTGCATTTGTGTTTCATATACAGTGATTGGTGTACACTACTAGTGAGTGCAGACCAAACGCGACCACATACTTTTTGTTAGAATCTTTTTCCTCGGACTGTTAGTTTTTTCCTGAAAACTCCCAATTTTTACTACCATGAGTAAACCAGCATCTGTTGCATCTATGGAGCTTGATTTTGAGGAAGAGAGGTTGGAAACCTACACTGTGAAACAGCTCAAGTATCTCTGCAGGAAACTGAAAGTTGGTACACCAGGCATTTATAAAAAGGAAGACTACCAAAAGGCACTGAGGGCCTGGGTAGAAGCAAGAAATGTCCCTGAACTTGTAGTGGAGCCAGTTGGGGATACAGATGGGCAAATTGATAGGCCAGTGTTTCCAGCCAGGGGAAGGGTGCCATCCCCACCTGGCAGCAGTATCTCTTCCAAAGACCTATGCCCCAGAGTACTGAAAGACAGGGAGAGGAATAGGGCACTGAAGCTGGAGTTGGCTAAGCTTAAAATGGAGAGTCAGAGGGAAACAGAGAATAACAGGTTGTCTTTGGAAAGAGAGTGAATGAGAATGGAACATGAGAAGATGTTGAGGGAGTTAGAGATCAAGGCCAAGGGCTTCGAAATCAATCCCTCTGGTGGGAGCGCACCATCTGTGCCTTCAGAAGCCAGGGTACATATTCCCAAGGATGTCATCAAAGATTTCCACAAAGGTGAAGATATTGGGCAGTGGTTTGCAGCCTATGAGATAGCAGTGTTGGCTCACCGGGTCCCTGAGAAGGATTGGGGAGCGGGGTTGTGGGGTCGCTTTTTAACTGAAGGTAGGGATACTCTGTTAGACTTGCCCAGTACTCATAGGATGTCTTATGCCCACATGAAAGAAGCACTGGTGACTATATATGGGCAAAATGCACGAATTTGCGGCACGCAAATTTGAGCGAAAGTGAATTTGCGTTCCGCATAATCCGCAAATTATTTTTTGCCTGTTCACAGGGTTTTTTGCGTATTCGCAGGCCGCTTGCAGCGCACCGACCGCGAAGTTACCCATGCAGTTGTACATGGGCGCGGCCATCTTGTGGGCGTTGCGTATTTCCATTTCTGGGCGCTATTTGCAAGCTCGCGTTGTGCACGGGGCGCTATTACGTGTACAAGCGGGTTTTGCGTGCTGGCGGGGGAATATCGCGCAAACTTACCCACCCGGTCCTCAATGGGCGCTCCATCTTGTTTTTCATTCATTGCTATGGTTCTGGGCATGCTTTTTCAATCCTCCCCTAATCTTTGCAATCCTTTGTTTCATTGAACTTTTTTGGGATCTTTTTACTCATTATCTATCCCTCTCTTTTTCTACATCTATATTTTGTGTTTTTTTTTCTACTTTTGGTTACTTTAAAGCTACTTTTTTAACTCTTTTCTTTTCTTTAGTGTTAGAACTGGCTATTTCTGGTAGGCTAAGGCTGACGCCAAAGCCAAGCAGAAACTACCATTCTAGTCAGGGCAAGGGAGTCACACGCCAAGATAACCCCTGCTCACCCCCTTGGTAGCTTGGCACGAGCAGTAAGGCTAAACTCGGAGGCAATGTGTAAAGCATTTGCGCCAGCACTCAACAGCAACAACATCCTAGGCACACCACAAAAGGAACTCCACACAAGGTTATATGAAAATAACTTCTGTATTGTCAAAACCACATCAGATAGAAATCACACATGTACATTGTGCCAACTGGCACGGGTAATATTCACCAGGGATTATTTACAAGACAGGGCCTCATGGGCCACTGTCAGAATCAACACTTTTAGAAATAGAAATACTGTCAGAAATTAGAATAAAAGGATATAAAATCACTGTAGCACAAACTAGCAAGAATAGCACACAACCAGTAACTACTGGTAACAGGTAAGTACCACCTACGCAACCCTAACCACCTTAGGAGAATATCACGCAGGGGACCAGGACCTCCCTAGGACCACCTGTACTGGAAAGAACAACCACCTAAGAATAAAATACATTTAGGGGTATCAGCAAGAACACATTACACATGATGCATCAAACATTCAGAGGTGTAGGGAAGGAAAAACACATGATGCATCAACCAACACATTCAGAGGTGTAAAATCAAGGAAGACACATGATGCATAAAAACATTCAGAGGTGCCAGAACATAACTCAATAGCGCAAAAACACATGATGCCTAAAAACATTCAGAGGTGTAAGATCAAGGTGCGTAATCATATCAAATGCATTGCATTTCCTAGCACCATATCACATTGCACAAAACTCACATTAGGCAATTACAATTACATAGATAATCACATTGCGCCTAAATAAAATCACATACTAGCCCCCATCTAATAAAGGGACTAAAGAGCCCTGTGTCCAGAATGTCAGGGCGCGCTGCCAATGCAGCACCAGTCAGGGTAGCGCCACCGGCGCAAAACCTAAACGTGCAGGTGCCCACTACTTGCTGGGCACCTGGGAACATCACCAGACCTAAACGGTGCAGCTGCCCACTAATTGATGGGCAGCTGGGAATCAAAACTGCGACAGGGTCCTCACTGACCCAAGAACAGCACTGCGCCAACTGTTGGAGCCACACAGGCCCTGAAAACACTCGTGTCCACGTTGGAGCCACACAGGCTCTGAAAATAACGTTCGCCCCCCTAAGAACCCTCTCTGGGCTCGCAAGATAAATATACAGCCTCACTAGGTGGTGGGGTCCCTCACGGGGGACCCGGGAACACTTGGGGCGCCTTGAGCCTCTTCTAGACTCTCAATGTATATGTGGCGCTTCTGAGCCTCTCTGGGCTCTCAAAACCAAACAACTGTGGCCCCTCGCTGGAGCCACTTAGGCTCTGAATGACTCAATGCCCCAAACACGTGGGAGCGGCACACTGAGCGCACGGGGCCGCTCTGTCTCGGTGCCCTCGACTGGCACTTCACAAACCGTCTGCTCCCTCATGGAGCAGCAACAGAACTGCCCCCGCATCACCCGGCCCAGCCCCGACTCACCGGACCTCGGCGGCGCTTCTCGGGGCAGGCGGCGCGGGACTTCTCTGCCGGGGCTCCCTCCAGGACACGGGAGCCCCGCAACACCTCTCCTCTTCTCCTCCGGTGGGCGCATTAGACGAGCAACGTGGAGGGGCAGGCACCGGCATTGCGCCTCCCGCCCCCCAGGCCAGACGGCAGGCTGCACGTCTTCTCCCGGGGCTCCCTCCAGCACATGGGAGCCCCAACCAGCTGCCATGCTCTTCTTCTTTTCCCGTGGCTCCCTCAGCACATGGGAGCCCCGCGCCAGCTTCCTCGGGCCGGTGGCGGCGGGCGGGACTTCCTGCCGGATTGCAGGCCCCGCCCCCGTCCCGGCAGAAGATGCCTGACTTCCGGTTTCGCGGAGGGTCGCGGCGGTGATTTCTCCCTGCATAATGAGGGGTGGGCACCCTCGGTAGATAAAAAATTAGGAGAAACGGGGTGAGCACCCGATAATTAATTAAATAAACGGGGTGGCACCCGTAAATAAAACATAGCACGAATCGGCACCTGCAAGCTCAGGGGCACAAAGGACAGGAGCGCTTCCCTCCTCAGGAAAACGACAGTGCTCTGCCCAGGAATCAGGATAAAGCGCCCACGAGGCACTGGGGAACCCAGAAATCGTGAAGACGCCCCAGAAAGGACCCCCACAGCAAGGAGGGTCCCAGCAGCTGCAGGGCATTACAGGACAAGGCTTCTAGGGCAAGTGAAGTCTCCCAGCCATCCTCAGGCCAGGCAGAAAGGGCCCCCAGGAAGTAGTCCTCCAGCAGTCCATCAGGTATCCAGGGGCTGGGCAGGGCCCAGGGATTCCCCTGGGCCCAAGCAGCAGCACGCCCCTGGTAGGATTCCAGTCAGAAACAAGAACCTTTTTAGAGTGTCACAGCACCCTTTTTATACCCAAAGTTCTTTGTCTAAAGGGTGCAGGCAGTGTGAGAACCAGCTAGAACTGGTTATAGGGAATTCCTTTCACTGACCAGGCTAGGGACATCAGACACACCCCAGGGGGTGGAGCCAGCATTGTGTGGGGAAAACCCAGCCTCACTCAAGACCCTCAGACCAGACAGTCAATCCACAAGCAGGCCCAGGCTCACTCCTCCCCTCACATCAGCATGCTAAACACTCCATTCACCACCGGGGCAGACCCTCCCAGACTCTTGGAGCCGGGCTCACCAGCCAGCCTCAGCCAATCACACGCCAGACACAAATTACACAAATATGCCAACTTCTAAAAGTGGCACTTCTACACTAGACACAATCATGCCGCATATACCATTGCGCAGCATTCAATCTTACGAGTTCGTACATACCAAACTCGACCCGCACTCCCCACACATAAGGAACTACCATGGGCATACATATTCCCCATTCATTCCTATGGGAGGGCAGGTCACTCACCACACATACACAGAGAGCTCACACACTTTACACTGTACCACAGTGTAAAAGTGCGCAAAGGCCTAAAATCATCAACACTAGGTTCCAGAAACAGGCTAGGAAAGAGCAAAAAGTTTCGGGGTGAACCTGCCAAAAAGGGCCAGGTCCAACATTTAGTTTTTCCCTATTCTTTCTTATTTTATTTTTCAGCTGTCCAGGACCATGGCAAAGGGAGCCGGGAAGAGCAAGGGGAAGGGTCCCACACCCCGTACCCGGCTCTCTTGCGGGCGATTGAGGGGGGAGGATTTAGTGGCCAGGGAGTTTTTCAGCGCGGTGGAGGTGGCCGCGCTTATATTTCATGTTCTGCGCCACCTCCTGAATACCGTGGCAGCAGGGGGCAGGCCCAGTCAAGGGTATGGCCTCCGGGAACGTCGCCAGCTGTGGGATAAGGTGTGCCGGGCCATGCGTAGGGAGTCGGGGGTCCGGCGCACCTATGACCAAGCGACGCACCGGTGGGCTGACCTCCTCGACTGGGAGCAGGACCTGCTCGACCTGCTAGGCGTGGAGATCCCTGGCCTTGGTGAGTAGCTATTTAATAACTACTTTATTTTCTTCTGCTCTGTGTTATATTGCTAATATATGTTTTTCCCGAAGAGCAAGAATGCTGCTGATTCGATTACATTGCAGGAAAAATAATGTTTAAATAGCTTCTGCAAGTGGCGTTGCTACTATGCTTACTTGTTTGCAACTTTGTGCTCATTTCTCATTTGGCCTGAATATGTATGAGTGTAGTACTTTACAGAACTGCGTAATGCTAGAGAGACTAGAGACTCAAGTCTGGTCCTTCCGTCTGGTCCTTCCTTTGTACTCCTGCTGCCACTAAGAAGAAGAGATAATGTTGGCTTGATAGGTTGAGTATATTATGACTTGTTATTAGTAGTAGGACATTTTTTAGTGGTCTGCAATCATGATGACGGACTGTGTCTGTCACGTTGCGTGCTGCTGAGTGCTGGCAGTCGTAGTAGAACCTTTTTGTTGTTGGTTTAGTTAGTGATTTACATAACTTTCCAAGTAGACGGTCTGCGAATCCAGCAATACTGTACTAGTATCCTCCTAGTTGACCAGATCAGATAGGTCAATACATATAGTGCAATTGTTGGTAATTTGTTTCCCCGAGATAATTTTAGATTGTGGTAAAAGAAATCAAATATTTAAAAAAAACAATCATCCATGTTTGTGTTTACTTCATGTTCATATTTAGCACCTCCCTGGGCAAGAAGAGTACACCCCAGACTCCGGCAGAAGAAAGTGGGCAGGAACGGTCCTCTGCAGCCTCTTCTGCTGGCCCCAGTAAGTTGTTCTGTTGTTAATATAATTATACTTCCCTAACTTTTACAGCTCCTATTCATTCCAAACTGTTTCCTAATTCAATTTTTACAAAATAGTCTTTGATCTTCTTGTAGACTGTTTCTACATTCTTATCCTGCCTCTCTACCATCACTCTCTGTGCTACTACTATTTACTATTATTATGATTCGGTCTGTGTAGGTAGTTAAGCTTGCCCAGTCGGCAAACGGTGTTAATCAAAACTCTGATCCAGCAATAGCTCTAGAGGCCCTGAGTGCAGTCCTCTGGGTTGCCCTTGCTGTGTATTCCAGTCTTCTTAATGTGGAATACACATGTGACCGCTCAGCCCTCCACAGGGCTTGGTCGCCCCACTCACTGCTGCCGCTTCTGCCTGCCTTTGCCGCCTCCTGCCTGCAGATTCCTTTGCTCGCTGCCCGCTGCTCCTCGGAATTTCCCGCTGCTCCTGGGAATTTCCCGCTGCCCGCTGCTTCTTGGAATTTCCCGCCGCTGCCTCCTTGCGGCCCCACCCCCCTGTAATTCCATTCGCCGCCCCGCTCCCGCCACCCAGCTGCTCCTCCCTCCCGGCTCCTTACTTATGACGCCCCCAGAGCGACCGCGCAGCGGACGCGCGCAGCAGGAGCACCGATTGAGCGCCGAAGGTGCGCCAAAGGTAAGCCTGTCTGCGCCCGTCCGCGCCTGGACCGCGCCCAGCGCCAGGACCCCTGGCCCTCCCCGCCGAGGCAAGACGACCCGACTGGCCTACGACGCAGACACTCTCAACGCACTCAATGCCGGCCGGACCCACGCCTGCTGCCGAGCCACCCCGAGACGCACCCACGGATCCTTCACCTGCTGCACCTGCAAGTTCACCTGCCTCCGAACATGCCCCGCACCTGCCATGACAAACACCAGCAGCAACCACCTCAAGTGCATCCTGATCAACACCCGCTCCGTCCACAGACACGCCGTGGAACTCTGGAACCTCCTCGACGCTACATCACCGGACGTCGCCTTCCTCACGGAAACCTGGATGAACGCCTCCTCTGCACCCGACATCGCCATCGCCATCCCGGACGGGTACAAGATCATCAGGAGGTACCGCATCAACCAGACCGTGGGTGGCATCGCCATCGTCCACAGGAACACCATCCGCATCACGACCGACGCCAACGACTCCTTCGACGCAGCCGAACATCTCCACTTCCAGATTCACACCGACCCTAAGACGACCCTCAGAGGCACCCTCGTCTACAGACCCCCGGGACCACGCACACAATTCAGCGAAGACATCACAGACTTCATCAGCCCGCACGCCCTCCTCTCCACTGACTACATCCTCCTCTGGGACCTCAACTTCCACCTGGAGAACAACAAGGACCGCAACACCACCGCCCTGTTGGAAAACCTCGCCAACCTCGGACTCAAGCAACTGGTCAACACCCCCACCCACTACGCCGGCCACACGCTTGATCCCGTCTTCTCTTCCTGCAAGTACATCACCTTCAGCCACGCCACCGGACTCCACTGGACCGACCACAGCTGCGTCCACTTCAGCTTCAAAAGATCCACGACCCACCACCACCCGCAAGAGGTACTTCACAGGAATTGGAGCAAGATCACCGCAGACCAGCTCACCACCTCACCACCTCCCTCAGCCAGAGCCCACCCGCCAACACAACGGACCCCAACGAAGCAGCCCGCAACTTCACACAGTGGCTGACCGCCTGCGCCGACGTTCTCGCGCCACTAAAGAACCCCCCCAGCAGACCCAGAAGCAAGAAGGCATCCTGGTTCACCGACGACCTCAAGGACTCCAAGAAGACCCGCCACACCCTCGAGAAAGCCTGGCTCTTCGACCGGACCACCGACAACATGACCGCCCTCAAACACGCTACCCGCAAGCACCACCAGCTCATCCGCACCACCAAGAAGAAATCCCTGAAGGAACGACTGGACAACAACGCCCACGACAGCAAAGAGCTCTTCACTATCGTCAAGGAGTTCTCCAACCCCAGCACCGGCACCTACGACATCACTCCGTCACAAGACCTCTGCGACTCCCTCGCCTCGTTCTTCCACCGCAAGATCGCCGACATCCACAACAGCTTCGGCGCCCCACCCAAGCACCCAACCGTCGAACTAACGCCCCCCACCGCCACCCTTCGCACCTGGACCACGGTGACCACCGAAGACACAGCCCGCACGATGAACACCATCCACTCCGGATCACCGACCGACCCCTGCCCACACCACGTCTTCAACAAGGCCGACTCCACCATCGCACCCCAAACTCCGGAACATCATCAACGCCTCCTTCAACATCGCCACCTTCCCGGAGAGCTGGAAGCACGCCGAGATCAGCGCCCTCCTGAAGAAACCTACAGCGGACCCCACTGATCTCAAAAACTTCCGCCCCATCTCGCTCCTCCCTTTTCCTTCTAAAGTCATCAAGAAGATCGTCAACAGACAGCTGACCGCCTTCCACGAGACCAACGGATCCCTCGACCCCTCGCAGTCCGGCTTCAGAGCCAACCACAGCACCGAGACCGCCCTCATCGCAGCCACCGATGACATCCGGACCCTGCTCGACAAGGGGGAAACAGTGGCCCTCATCCTCCTGGACCTCTCCGCTGCGTTCGACACGGTCTGCCACCGCACCCTAGTCCAGCGCCTCAGCAACATCGGTATCCAAGAGAAGGCACTGGAGTGGATCATCTCGTTCCTCGCCGGAAGAACACAAAGAGTCCGCCTGTCCCCGTTTCGCTCCGAGGCCACCGAAGTCATCTGCGGCGTCCCGCAAGGATCTTCACTCAGCCCCACCCTCTTCAACATCTACATGAAACCTCTCGCAGCCATCGCACGCCAGCACAACCTCAACATCATCTCTTACGCCGACGACACCCAGCTGATCCTCTCCCTCACCAGAGACCCCGACACCGCCAGAACCTGCCTACACGAAGGGATGAAAGACGTCGCCGAGTGGATGAAGGACAGCCGCCTGAAACTGAACTCGGACAAGACGGAAGTCCTCATCCTGGGATCTTCGCCCTCCGCCTGGGACGACTCCTGGTGTTCCCCAGCCCTGGGCACCGCACCCAAGCCAACCGACCGCGCACGCAACCTGGGCTTCATCCTGGACCCCTCCCTCTCGATGACCAGACAAGTCAACGCCGTCTCCTCATCGTGTTTCAACACCCTGCGTATGCTTCGCAATATCTTCCGCTGGATCCCGACCGAGACCAGGAAGACTGTCACCCAGGCACTCGTCACCAGCTGACTGGACTACGGAAACGCCCTCTACGCTGGAACCACAGCCAAGCTACAGAAAAGACTCCAGCGCATCCAGAACGCCTCCGCCCGACTCATCCTGGATGTTCCCCGACGCAGCCACATCTCCAGCCACCTGAGGAACCTGCACTGGCTCCCCGTCGACAAGAGGATCACGTTCCGGCTCCTCACCCACGCACACTAGTCTCTCCACGACCTGGGCCCCAAGTACCTCAACGACCGCCTGACCTTCTACACGCCCACCCGCCAGCTACGGTCCACCAGCCTCGCCCTCGCAGCCGTACCACGCATCCGAAGAGCCACCGCCGGAGGAAGATCCTGCTCTTACCTGGCTGCCAAGACTTGGAACTCCCTCCCCATCCACCTTCGGCTGACCCAGGACCATCTCGCCTTCAGGAAACAACTCAAGACCTGGCTGTTCGAGCAGTAGCATACCCCTCCCCGCAAGCGCCTTGAGACCCTCCCGGGTGAGTAGTGCGCTATACAAATGGCATGATTGATTGTTTGATTGATTAGTGCTTTGACAAATTCCAACAACAAAATGTCAATGTCAACCAAGAATAAGCTAGTAGTTGGCTTTTTGATTTGATAGTAGCACATACCATACCGCTAGTGTTTCAGGGACTATTCTGCACATACAGAAGTATGGACAAGAGAAATAGGACATTGTTGATTATAGGTGCAGTTCAACTTTCCACATACCTCAGTCAGACGTAACTGTGCGGGACTCGGGAGCCCTCACCTTGTTGGAACTTCAAGTCCTCCTGGTGGTGATGAGGAGTAGTTGGTTCTGTCTGTAATAAGAAAAATGTTGCACGTTAAAAAGCAAGCATTCATCAGTTGTGCCAAAAAGTGTTGCATGTTATGGCTAAGCATATAAGTTAACACCCTCCCCAAAACCGTGACTTTTCTTCAGTCCCAATAATTAAAAACTGTATATTTATTAACATTTTCTCTTCCATTACGAGACGGAATAGGGGGTGGTGTATGACATCTAAAAATATGACATGTTTTTTCTAGGCGTCACAACATCGGATGTGGCACTACCCACCACCAGTGCCGGGGCCAGCAGCGCGAAGGGGTCCACTCCAGGGGCGGATGCGGCGGCGCCACAAGTGCCACCAGGAGGAGCTGAGGGGGATGGCTCAGCAGCGGCGGACGGTGGTAAGTTATTATACTCCTTACTTATTGACATTTTAGAGTAGGCTCGCAAAGGAATGTATGATGTATTGTACAGTAGACAGTACACCAGTACAAGTACACTGTACTGTTAAGAACAGTTACTAATTTAGAACTACATGTTTGCCAATCACAGTGAAGACAGTCAACCTTGACTTAGTAATAGCATTAGCGCCGGTAGTTCTCAGGTAAGCAATGGCCCCCTCTGTTTGACTTCAACTCAGCTGGGAAACTTTTTTCGTGAAGGCAAGTCATATCAGATGATCTTGAGGGATGTGAAGAACGAAAAGGGAAAGAAGGGTGAAAGGAAGGACGAGCGAGTCGTAACATTTATGACTGTAAAGAATGATACGTGTTTTTGAATGTAGGCAGAGGTGGCTGATAGGAAGGAATCAGATGCATGGCTGCTTGAAGCAAGGATGGTTGGAGGAGAAAGAAAAGATGACTGCCTGTGTGGGTGAATCAGAAAATGCATGTGTGGTGTGCATTGCAATATATCATTTGGGACAAACTCAAATGCAAGTGAAGACGGTGGTTTACCAAATAAAATGAAAAGGGTGTTAGTTGGTTGTTGAGAAAAAGTAAACTTGGTGCAAGATGAGACATTAAGAAGAATGATAGACGTTTACTTTGGAAGCCTGGATGGTATCTTCTTCTTCCTCATAGATAGCAGAGGTGTATGTATTAGAGCAGGCGCTCAGCGGATGAACAGTGTTACTTTGAACAGCATGTCCGTGCCAGAGTAGCAAAGCTGAGGAAATCCAAATACTAGAAGTTGTGATTGTTCATAAAATTTAAATACTCCCTTGACTAACAGTACAGTAGTTTACTTTGCAAGCATAGCATATATTGTGTATGTATTGTATAGTTGACATTATATCAAGTCAAGGCCCTTCCTCCGGCAATTATGGGTACCACACTCACTCCCTATGTTAATAATTTTCTTTCAGCTGCGTCATGGGTGGACTATTGCTGTTGTTCACTCAATCTATCAAAACAAAGCACCTAAAGTCATCCATCATATAAGCAAAGATCATGTTAACGGCAGGATATATGATCAGAAATCAACAATCTTCATTTTCTTTTTGTAGTAGTCAAGGCCCGGGGGGTCAGGGCGAAATATAAATTACATTGAGCAGTAGCCCTTGATGTAACCGAGTATGGCCAGTGGTACCCCTATAGAAAAGTAAGAGCTTCCTATCCCCACCTTCATATACTGCTTAAAGTAATGTGAGTTTGCGTCATCATGGCTTGTGTCTGTTTTTCTTGGGTGCAAGCTGACTGAGCTGGCATTATGCCGACTACCACAAGTTCACGTACAAGTAATTTATTTTGCAAAAAAAAACAAGAGAAAAAAAGAAGAAGACTGGTGTAGTAGCTGACTATGTAGTAGTGAGTCCATAGTGCTGCTAGTAGAATTCTTGAAACTCCCACTAATGTCACAGGCCTACAAAGACTGCGGAAAGATACATGCCAAAATGTTATACTGTGCTTGCAAGTTGCTAGTGTTACTGTGAGACAACTTTCTGTTGAATTATTTTGACTTAATGTTAAAGACTATTGGCTACAGTATTTTTCTTTCTTTCTTCATATAGATGCTCCGAAAAAGCTCACCCGCAAGGAGATGGCTGTCCGGGCCAGGGCATGTAAGCTGGAGGCCATTTGCGCTGAATATCGGCGGCTGTGGGCTCGGGAGCAGGAGGAGACGGCAACTACTGCATCCTCCTCCAGTGCCCCTGGGTCCACCAGCCAGCAGCCTCCAGCTATACGGCGCAGTGGCCCGACAGCCTCCCGCCGCCGCACAGCAGCAACAACGTTAGCTGCCCCCCAGAGCCTGGATGGCACGTCTGCGCTGCATCCGAAAGCGAGTGGACTACCTGGAGCGATTGGCAGAGAGGCAACAGCGCCAGCTCCGGACCTCCGCAAAGAGGTGCGGGACCTGTCCACAAGACTCAGAGGACACCGCCGTAGGAAGTGGAAGAGGTGTGGCGCCGCGGCCAGGGCGACTGACGCTGGAATCTGGGGACCACGGTTCGATCCCCGGCTCCGGCGGCAGGTTAGCCCAGCACCATGTGACTCTGGGCAATAGCTCGCTTAATCTTCCCGACGGCCCCCAGCGCCTAGAGACCCTTACGGGTGATTGTGCGCTTTACAAATGTGGACTTTACTTTACTTTACTTTCCCTTGCCCCTTTTTTAAAGACTGTTGGGGGGGGTGGGAATTGGGCGTTGGGGAAAGGGACTTGAAGGACATTTGGACATTGGTTGTGGTTAGGTAGGGGGGTGGGTTGGGTTAGTTTATATTTGTTAGGGGAAATATATTCATTTATTTTACATACTTAAACATA
Organism: Lissotriton helveticus; assembly: GCF_964261635.1. Taxonomy (NCBI): domain Eukaryota; kingdom Metazoa; phylum Chordata; class Amphibia; order Caudata; family Salamandridae; genus Lissotriton; species Lissotriton helveticus. The sequence continues at coordinate 1,646,522,249 of NC_136063.1, read as the reverse complement.
GTATACGCGTACATATTATTTTGTGTGGTGGTGGGCGGGGGTTACTGTACGTTTGCTTTCTTCAAACTTATCAGCATGAATTATCTAAACGTCCAAACATGTACAAAAGTGCCACTAACAGAGTTAGTGAATTGAATTGCCCTACTCAGGAGGGATCCTTAACATCACAGTTTATTAAAAACAAGGACTCCTATAATCTGGAAGCTGTTTTGAATGATATAACACCGCCCCTTACAAGAAAGTTAATCCTACAGTGGAGGTACGGGACTCTCCCCCTTAGGTCCTTTACAAAATCATGGACCGGCGAGTCAGGAAAAGGGACATGCCCGGTATGTTACTGAAAAGTAGTACTTACTACAACTTACTAGTAACTATGAAGAAACAATTTGACAGTACAGGGCTGCAGTAATAATTATAATTACGCAATTTCACTTGCCTCTCTGCCCTCAGAGAGAATATACACTTACAGTTATTAGTACATTAAATTAGTTTTAAAAATAGCAAAGAAACTTATCAAATAGCTGGAGGGATGAATTTGAAGCAGAGAGCAAACAAACGCATAGAGTCACACTCGTAGAAGTTCAAGTTCACAACAATAACATTTAAAAGATAAGGAGAAGTTTAGAGGATACTGTAACTGTATGTTGTAGTTGTCCTGTTGAATTTGTGAAGTTGCATGCATCCAGCCATTCCTCTTATTCGCGGTACTCCTCCATTCCATCTGACGCTCCGTCGATCAATATTGGTGACCAGACACACTGTCCACTGCCTGCCTGATGCGGCATTGCGGATCGCTAATGGTAAGCCTGAGTTAATCATTTGTTCCATGGCACAGGGTAAAAGTTGTTTGTGAACAACAAGGACCCCCTGAATAAGGATCAATTTCCTGGGTCAGGGCAAAAAGTATAATGACAAATAGCAAACCAAGGCAAAACCAAAGTTCAACAATCCAATGAAGACCAGCAAACTGAAAATAACACTAAACTAAAAGGAATTTTTGTATAAAAGCTTTTTTTTAAATAATTTTCCAATGCACATTGATATAAAAATAGAAAAAAATATATATTTTTTTGATAACAGATTACATTATAATCAAAATACATAAAATACAATTTAAAAAGATGGTAAAGATGAAGTAGTGATGGTTTCTTCAACGCGTTTCGACAGCAAGTGTCTTCATCAGGAAAGTACCATCATATTTTTAATCTACAATAAAATAAACAATCTTTTAAAAAAAAGCAAAATTCAAAAATGTGTAACATTAAAACATTGTTAGTCGCTGGTACAAACATTGACATTGTTCTAATTCATACAACATAGCCGTTTTTGTGTTAACATAGGGGAAGACCCTAGAGTGGGCCTGAAAACAAGAAATAAAAACAAGAGATGAAAAACACAGTAGGGGAGCCGAGAAAAGGATAAATGGAACATGATTAAACATAGCGGTATCTGACTAGTATTTAGAGAATAACCTAACATCATGAAAGCCGGTTGCCTCTCGTGTTGCGCTATGATATTATATGGGCAACAGACAGCTGAAGCATAAATTGCAGCTCTTTTTTATCTGATAACTGTGAGTAAAAGTGTCTCCTTATATAGATAAAGATGGTAACGAGGCACTCTCATGATTTATAATGATCATACAGATTCTTTATAATGCGCTGTCTTACCAATGCCTAATGATTAGTGGGCAGAGGGCAGTTAAAGATAAAAGAGCAATTTTCTGCGCTTATTTACGTTTTTATAAGGTCTCACCTGAAATAATAGGAATACAGCACAGCAACAATCAAGTTTTAGTATGTCTTGAACATCTTTATATTGACGAGCGTGTGAATCACAACAAGAACGCTACGATAAAGGAAACAGAAAAGGTATGTTTTTATACGTGGAGGAAAGAAGCGTGTGTACAAAACTAAAAGGGAGGGTGCACTGAGTTTAATATGGTTAAAGCGTTTACCTAGCTTGGGACATGTGATGTTAGCGCTAGCCAGTTGAAGTGCCTCTTGTCAGTTAAAAAAAATACTAGCACGCTGACTGGATGCTTCATTTGAAATCAGGTCGCGACCGTTTACAAGTTGTGCTCTAACCCTTAGCGTATTTTCTGTTGATACAGAGCCCAGAGGAAAAATAAATAAATTATTAGCGGGACAGAATAACAGAATAGCCCACTGGTCTGACGTAGCGCATAATAAATTGCACATACCTAGATAATGTTGGTATCGAGGCATCCGTTTTAGATGATGCAGATCAAACCTTGAATTAAGCTGCGCTCAGGCTGTCGTTTAAAGGGGCACGGTTCTGCTGGAGAGGGCGAAAACCGGCATGTTGGTTACTTAAATTTAGGAGGCATATAATAAGAATGTAAAGGCGCCTTCGCGGGTGTTTAGAACATACCAAAAAGGGCCAGATTGATCTTCAGCTCTGGTGTGTATTGTCAAAATGACGGACGAACTGTTGGAAAGTAGATCGCGTCAAGCCACAGAATTGGCAGATTCAGCGCGTATCTAAAACGAAAGCACAAGGCATGTTAGCAATAAAAGTCTTCCCAGTAGGGAAGCTAACTGCTAATTAAGCTTGTAAAAGATTAAAGCTAACATACCTTGAAGGGGCAACAAATGCCTCCCTGTGACTTCCAATTTAAGGTCGATGCCAGTCTGTAACAATTTGTTAATGATGTTAAGGAGATGGCAGTTGGAATTGACAATTTGTTTAATTTTTGAGTCAAGAGTCGAATGCTTAGTAATGCATACAAGTTTAGATTCTTTATTGTTTTTGATGGTATTTAATAGATGATCCCTATCAAAGTAGCGTGCCCTTTTATAGGACTCCCTCACCAGCCGGTGAGGGTAGCCTCTATCTAGGAATTTCTTCTTCATTTTGTTGGCTTGGGCATCAAAATCTTTGAGGTTGGTACAATTCCTTCTGACTCTGAGAAATTGTGAGAAGGGAATACTGTTTTTTTGGCATCTAGGGTGGTAACTCTGGAAGTGGAGAAGCGTATTTCTGGCTGTAGGCTTGATGTACAAATCTACCTCCAGACTGTCGTTGTTATGTTTGATAAGAATGTCTAAAAATTCAACTTGGTTGTTGTTTGTATGTGCTGAAAATTTTAAATTAATATCTGTCAAATTAAGCCATAATAGAAATTCTTTTAGAGTCTGTTCCCCATCAGTCCAGATGAAAAAGATATCATCTATATAGCGGCACCAATGGGAAACAGACTCATAAAAGGGGGCCACTTCATTGTAGATAAATTTAGCCTCAAATTGGGACATGTAGATGTTGGCTATAGACGGAGCTACCGAAGCCCCCATGCTCACTCCTTGAGTTTGGAGGTACAGGGAATCTCCAAACTCAAAGACATTTTCTTTTAAAACTAGATTCAGGCATTCATGGACAAACGGTTTGGAGCATGGTATTTGATAGGTTTCTATTAACCACATAACTGCTTCTAATGCTTCCAGTTGTGGTACATTACTATATAATGACTCAATGTCCAATGTTACTAAAATATGCCTGACCGGATGAAATGGCAAATTTTCAACTTTTGAGATAATATCTCCTGTGTCTCTGATGTATGAGGTAGTGAGAGGAATGAAGGGTCGAAGAATGTTATCTATATATTTTGATATGGCTTCAGTGGGTGTACCTATGGTTGAAACTATTGGACGATATGGGGGATCTTGTTGGTTCTTATGGATCTTTAGAATCCCATATATACAGGCAGTTTTTTTGTTTGAATGATTGAGGTACTCATATTCTTTATTCGTGAACTTTTTTATATCAAAGTACAGGGTAAAAGCCGGCCTGTAACTGTTGATGGAAAAACAGGAAGTGATATTAAAACACCATGGTGAAAAAAATATAAGGTACGCTGTGTAGTGCAAAAATAATAACACTTTCAGTTTCAGAGGTGACAGTATTACATATAATCATCATTTCAAAAGTGTGTACTCAGAGTCTCCTTTTCAAGGATAGTATTAATTACTAGTAACTATGGGCGATTTTTGCGGATCGTGCCAAAACGCTCTCTGCAACTAGGACGAAACCCCCCTTTCCCACAATGGATTTTCTTCAAACCACTTGCAATCAAAATTAGACCTTCCCAGCAGTGCTCCCAGACCCCTCAACCCACCCCCAAAAATCTAGAACACCCCCAAGCAGCCCCCCAAAAACATGCAATACTGCTAGGCCTCAGTTTAAATTGTGCCAAAACGCTGTCTGCAACTAGGCCCAAACCCCCCTTTCCCACCATGGATTTTCTTCAAACCACTTGCAATCAAAATTAGACCTTCCCAGCAGTACTCTCAGACCCATAAACCCACTCCCAAACATCTAGAACCCCCCCAAACAGCCCCCCAAAAACATGCAATACTGCTAAAAAAAAAACTTTTCCACCATGGATTTTCTTCAAACTACTTGCAATCAAAATTAGACCTTCCCAGCAGTGCTCCCAGACCCATAAACCCACTCCCAAACATCTAGAACCTCCCCAAGCAGCCCCCCAAAAACATGCAATACTGCTAGGCCTCAGTTTAAATCGTGCTAAAACGCTGTCTGCAACTAGGCCCAAACCCCCCTTTCCCGCCATGGATTTTCTTTTAACCACTTGCAATCAAAATTAGACCTTCCCAGCAGTGCTCCCAGACCCATAAACCCACTCCCAAACATCTAGAACCCCCCCAAACAGCCCCCCTAAAAACATGCAATACTGCTAAAAAAAAATCTTTCCACCATGGATTTTCTTCAAACCACTTGCAATCGAAATTAGACCTTCCCAGCAGTGCTCCCAGACCCCTCAACCCATCCCCAAAAATCTAGATCACCCCCAAGCAGCCCCCCAAAAACATGCAATACTGCTAGGCCTCAGTTTAAATCATGCCAAAACGCTGTCTGCAACTAATAATAATAATAATAATAAGGGAGCTTGTAAAGCGCCTAGTTACACCCACCGGCGTGTCCCCACGCTGTAGTAAGTGAGAGATCCCAGAGCCCCACACCCAGACTAAGGCGCCCAGGCCCATTAATAATGGAACAAGTATGTTTTGAGCTCTCTTCTGAACCTGGTCTCAGAAGGTTCCAACTGAAGCTCCAGAGGGAGTTCGTTCCAGCTCCTAGCTGCCAAGAGCCGGAAAGATCTGCCACCCATTCGGGCCTTCTTGACTTTAGGGATCACCATCCGGCCAGTTCCAGTGAATCTAAGGGATCGGACGGGCCTGTAGGGAGTGATGAGAATCTGCAAATACCTAGGCCCGCTGCCTTGAATGATCCGGTAGCACGTGCAGAGGGCCTTAAACAGAATTCTCTTCCTGACAGTAAGCCAGTGAAGAGCGCCAAGGCCCTTTTGGAAGCGGCCCTTCTTGGAAGCCTAAGGACCAACCGAGCCGCCGCATTTTGCAACTCCTGCAACCGGTCGAGACTCCTGACCGTGGCACCTAAATACTGTATGTTGCTGTAACCTAATCGCGAAGTGACAAGAGCATGGACCAGCATCGTCCTAGCCTCTATAGGAAGAAGGTCCATAGTTTTGCGTAGACCCTTGAGGACACCAAAACAAGTCCCCACCACACGTCTGATCTGAGGTTTGTATGTAAGGTCCAAATCTACCCATACACCCAGATTCTCAGCCTGGGGGCACGGCATAGGGACTGGGCCTAAGCAGGGTGGCCACCATGCCGATGACCACACCGACGGGCCCCCCCACCACGAGCACCTCTGTCTTGCTACCGTTCAACTTCAGGCAGTTGTTAGCAATCCAGGAGGCAAGCTCCTGCATGCAAGCTCTGAAGTTGAATGCAACCAGATCAGGCGCCCGTGATAGTGAGATAACCAGCTGTGTGTCATCGGCATATGACACAATCCGGATTCCAAAACCCTCCACTATACTTACCACTGGGGAAACGTATAGATTAAATAGGTTGGCACTCAGGGCAGAGCCCTGTGGCACACCCTGATCCACATTCACGGCTCTAGAATATTGGGCGCCCTATCTGACCTGGAAACTACGTTCCGTCAGGAAAGAGTGAATCCATTTTAGCGCCACGCCTGAGAACCGGCCCTTATTTAGACACTGCAGCAAGGTGTAATGTGCTACAGTGTCAAAGGCGGCGCTCAGGTCCAAGAGGATGAGAGCCATTGTCTGCCCCTCATCCACTCCCTGCCTAATGGCCTCAGTGGCCATAAGTAGAGCTGACTCCGTAGAGTGGAGTGACCGAAACCCAAACTGCGTGGGATGAAGAAGGTTGGCTTCTTCCACATAGGCCATAAGTTGTAAATTTACAGCCTTCTCAGCCTCTTTTGCCAAATAAGGTAGCAGCGAGATAGGGCGGAGGTTATCCAATTTCTCCATGCTGATGTTAGGCTTCTTCTGAAGTGGGAGTACCATGGCCTGCTTCCGCCATCAGGCACCGTTTGCGTACTAAATGACACATCTAGAAGATGCCTGATATAAGGCTCAAGAATGGCAATACTTTCGCCAAACAGTTTGGGTGAGGCAGGATCCCTGGGTGAACCCGATTTTATAGAACTGCAGATCCTGCAGAGCAACTTGGGGGGGGGGAATAGTAAAACTATCCAGCCTCTGGTTTCCCCCAACGTCTCCCATAGGCTCCACAAACTCTGCACCCGTTTTTTTGGCTCCCGGAAAGGAAGAGTATATTTTTTTCACTTTCTCCGAGAAGAAACCCACAATGCGATCGCAGGATTCTTCAGAACTTTCCGTGGGAGTAGTGGATGATTTAAGTGAGGAGATCTCCTTATAGATCTTGAATAATTCCTTAGTGGAAGTTTCTGCTGCCCCAATTCTCTCCGCATAGTAGGTGGCCTAGGTCCGTCTGATTAGCCTATGATAGGTTCTCCGCTTTTTATAGTACTCCATCTTGGCCTGACTAAGAAAGGCTATCCTCCACTGCCTCTCTAACCGTTTGCACTCTGTCCTTGCTAGGCGCAAACCGTCATTGTACCACGGTGCCGATTTCTGAGCTCTACTCACAGTTTTATTCAGACGTAGCGGGGCTATGCTATCAAGAGATTCTCTTATACGTCTTTCAAGATTACAGCAGGCAGTTTCGACATCGATACCTCCTGGCTGCCCTCCTTTGATCAGAGCCTCGTTAAACTTCAACTGTGAGAAGCCAGCCCATTTTCGACACGGGTAGTTTAGCATAGGTTGCTCAGGGGCTCTAGGTTCTGGGATTTTTACCACAAAGGGAACAAAGAAATGGTCCAACCAGGGAATGGGGATGGGAGTGTTCACTTCAACTTCCCCCCAATTAGCAAATACTGGATCCAATAAATGGCCATGTTGATGGGTAGGGGCCTTGGAGTTCAAGCCTAATTGCAGTGACTGTAGTTCGTGGCATAAATCAGCCCCCCTATCAAGGGAATTCTCCAGATGCATATTAAGGTCCCCTAGCAGAAGGAATTTATCCTTCCGTAGGGCAGATTCCGTAATACCTTTCAACAGGCTTCAAACAAAGTGTGCATGTGAGCCAGGAGGTCTATAGATCAGGAGTTCTTTCACAGTAAGGTACGGATTGACCCTGATTATAAATGCACCTGCCTCACTACCTGCTATGGTTGTGGGTTCCATTTGGCAGCTTAACGGATGTTTGACAACAGTAGCTATCCCGCCACCTCTACCAGACGTCCTGTCCAACCTGACAATCATGTACCCCGTGGGAAGGGCCTCAATGATGTCTGGCTCGGAATCGGAGTCCAGCCAAGTTTCCGTGAGGAATAGGAGGTCAATCTTTTTATCTGCGAGTAGATCAAAGATGTCTAATTTGTGTTTACACATCGATCTGGAGTTAAGCAGACCGCAGAAGAGCCTTGTTGCCGCCAGCTTTAACTTGTCTGCTGCGCTATAGCTGAATGGACAGTGTTTGCATCTCATATCATAATCTACCTTCATGCTATGGCAACAGGCGCTAGAAATCTTGGGGCAAAGTTCATGAAATTGATTCGAGCTCCACTGGACTCTTGCAGTATTTTGGAGTGGGGTTATGGCCCCGGTCCCCGAATGGCCGCGGACGGACGCAGACGAGCTTGCCTTTGGCGCACCTTCGGCGCGCCAGCGGCGTGTCCAGTACGCGGCCGTTCTCGCATGTGCCCTTTATCCTCTGCTGCAGCGACTAGAGCGCTGACCGCCACCGGACGTGCCTGAGCTCTCCCTTCCACGCCCTCCGCGTCTTGTCAGCCCCCCTCCCACCGGCAAGCATCCAGCCCCGGTACGTTTCTCCACCCATTTAAAATTTAAATAATGTACAAGTTATTTTTAAAAACAGTTCAAAAATTGCAAATGTAAGTATTAAAATAGAGAGTCTGAGGGTCAAGACGCAGCAGCTTGTGGGCTTACCACCTCCCACTTACCACACGCGACCGCTCTCCCCAGCTCCCTTTATCCTCTGCTGCAGCGACTAGAGCGCTGACCGCCACCGGAAGTGCCTGAGCTCTCCCTTCCACGCCCTCCGCGCATCGGCACTATTCGCCGCGTCGGACCGAGGCGGGAAGGAGGGAACAATCGAGCAAAGGCCCCCGAAGCGTCTTGTCAGCCCCCTCCCACTGGCAAGCTTCCAGCCCTAGTATGTTTCTTCACCCAATTAAAATAAAAATAACATGCACGTTATTTTTAAAAACAGTGCAATAATTGCAAATGTAAGTATTAAAATAGCGAGTCTGAGGGTCAAGACGCAGCAGCAGCTTGTGGGCTCTACCACCGCCCACTTACCACCTAGGCCCAAACCCCCCTTTCCCACAATGGATTTTCTTCAAACCACTTGCAAGCAAAATCAGACCGTCCCAGCAGTGCTCCCAGACCCATAAACCGACTCCCAAACATCTAGAACACCCCCAAGCAGCCCCCGACAAACATGCAACACTGCTAGGCCTCCGTTTAAATCGTGCCAAACGCTGTCTGCAACTAGGCCCAAACCCCCCCCTTTCCCACCATGGATTTTCTTCAAACCACTTGCAATCGTAAGGGATTTTTGGCCCATGCTTGCAGCAGGGCCATGCAGACGGTCAAGGCAGGCACTACTGAGTGAAGCAACCTGATGTAGCATACCTAGGCTCTTTGTCACAGACAGACAAAGCATATCTAATTCTATGCAGCAAGCCACATAGTCCCAATTTTACATGAACTGCTGTCTGGACTCTGCCTGGCATAACAACACTACACTCCCTCGACCACTCTACACCACGACTAGACAGACATGTAGTTCTTCTGTAGTAGTTGTTGTAGACTGGTTTACCTCTTTGCCACTCACGAATTGGCCATAGTTCTTCCGTAAACCGACGCTGATGATCCATCCATCCCAGTGAGTGACTGTAAAGAAAAAAAATATAATATTTAATCAATCATCATGCTATATTGGCAAACAGTAAGTCCAAGGACATTTTGCACATTGGAAAATGCAATGTAGTGGCGCCAGCAGTTGAAGTACAATTTGAATTAAACAAGGTAAAAAAAGCAGAGTAGACTTGAGTTACATTTAGTGTGTAAAAGATTGAATAATAATAGAAGGCATATGATTCATTTCATGCACAACAAACAAACATCATCAGAGACAGACAGCCATTGCTGTCCACTGCATGCCATCTTCTTCTCATTATCCATTACCTGTTCCACTTTTTGTCCGTGTCTTCTTCGGAAAGTGAGGGCCCACCGGGCAGCCTCTCCTGTCAATTTCAGAAGTAACTGTCAGCAATCAGCAAGCATGTAGTCAGTAATTCCAGTCCCACTTGAGGGGACTCGTCTACGAAGACAAAGTTACTTTATTCTGCGTAATCCAGCCATCTGCCTTGAGGGAAATGGATAGGGGGAGTCTGGAGGAGGAGGATAGAGGAGCATGATTGAGTTGTGAACTTGTGAACCTCAGAAATGCAGACTGTGGCACCTTCAAATCAATAAGGAAATAAGATGAAGACAGTGCTGCTGATGGACTTGTTGTGATTAGCCAATCTGCTTCCGACATTATTATGGCGGGGCCTGGTGCAGGTGAGGATGATGATACGGTTGCTGGTGTTGTTAACGGCTGTGAGGGAAAGTGACTCCCTTCGGCCACAGATTCAGAAGTGAAACTTGACGTCAGATGGCCTGCTGATTCAGTAGTACTTCTGCAGGCTCCTTCAATGTTCTGCCACTCTTTTTCGAACCGAGTGGCTGACAGAGCTAGCCAATGTTTGTACTTTGAAACATCTGCTTCATTAAAAGGAATGAATGCTTTGCTGGCCACGGCCTTTTTGTAGCGTGGATCAAGAATAGTGGCACAAATGTAATGTTGTTCTGTATGTATTTTTTAAAGCCTTTAATTGTCAACTAGGCGGCTTAATAAACTCTCCGCCAACTGATATGCGTCTTGCTTTTCAGCATCCTCTCGGAATATTGAAGACACCGCCTTCAGTTGGTGCTCTAGCATGCGCAACAATGGGATAGCTTTGCTCAAAGAACAGTCCTCCCTGCTGACTTCACGCGTGAAGACCTCAAAAGGATGAAGCATGTCTGTCAGGCTTGCAACTAGCTTCCATTCCTCCAACTCTAGCCTCATGTCTTTCATAGTAGAACCTAATTCATAGACATACTCATTGATTACCCCCCACTGCTCAGATAGACGCTCAAGCATGTAGAACGTTGAGTTCCAACGTGTTGCCACCTCCTGGATGAGTCCTTTGACTGGCAGTCTACATTCATGTTGCATGCTCCTCAGCTTCTTCCGGGCCTTCAAAGAATGGCTGAAATGTGTGCAGATTCTTCAGCAGGTGGTCAGTAACTTGCTAACTTTGATTTCTTTTTTCAAGAAATCTTGCACAACAATGTTAATACTGTGCGCCAAACACGGCACTCTGAAATAGCCACCATCATTCATGGCCCTAACTATATTACTGCCATTATCCGTGGAAACATAACCAATCATGCAATTTCTTGGATGCAGCCATTCATAGACCTTCCTGTCAAACTCCTCCAAAAGGTTAGGTGCAGTATGAGATTTCTCCATGGCAAACATGGCTACTGTTGCATGTTTCCGAATAGCTTGAAAAACTGTGTCCGTGTCAACACCTGCTTTTAACTTGTCTGTAACCCCTGCAAAAGAGACCCAGTGTGCGGTGATGCACATGTAATCAAGGGCTTGGCAACTGGTCCACATGTCTGTTGTCAGGTGGATAGTGTGAACAGCACTCTTCTGAATAGCTGCGCCAATCACCTCCAGCACATCTTGATGTAGTGCTGGAACAGCAACTCTGGCAAAATAGGACCGGCTAGGAACCTTCCATTTAGGGCAGACTGTTGCCACAAATTCTAGAAAACCCACCCCTTCCACGAAAGAAAAAGGGAGAAGGTCCAGCGCTAGAATTTTAGCCAGCTTTGCGTTATACAGACGTGCCGTTGGGTGGTTGCGTTCAAATGGCGCATCCCAAACTGGGGACTGGAAATGTCTGCTGGTGGTGGAGGTGCTACTTTCAGTTTCAATGCCAGATAAAGTGGAGGATGGGTGTGGCTGAATTCGACTCTGTTGTGCACTTACAGCACCACTACTTGAGGTAATGGAGGTCGAGCTGGATGGAGGTCCCTGCCAGCCCTTCTGAAGAGAAAATATGGAAGCTGTAGGTCGTGTTGGTGTAGTAGTTAAATGCGTTGGTGGTGGTACCAGTGCCACGCTGCCCACATCCCGCTCAGCAGCAATTCGGGATAGGGTTAAAATGTCTGTCTGCTGCATGCCCACTGGGGCTGGATTGACGTCTGTGATGACTGGGTCATACTCAGACTGTTCATCAGCAGCATACACAACTTCTTGCTCGTCGTCATCATCAGCCATAAGTGAAAGCCTTGCGGGAACCTTCCTTTGAGGCTTAACTACCTTTGTCGGCTCATGGCGTGCCTCACTTTCAGACTGCATTGGTGGGTTCCAATCAACATCAAGGTCATCAGAAGGAAGGGGGCTTGAAGAAGAACTTGTAGTAGTAGCCCTCCTTGACCTTTTTCTTGCTGGGGATCTGGAAGACAATGGATCATCATCAGGAGGAGTGGCTTCCTCAGATGATACCTCCGCTTCAATCTCGATTTCCTGATGTGCCTCTATTTCTGGAGGAACAAGCATTGTGGGCAGTTGTGCCGCTCAATGCGCCTCTAGTTGCGCCTCTTTATGCACCTCTCCATGCGTCTCTCCATGCGCCTCTCCGTTTGCCTCTCCTTGCGCCTCTACTTGCACCTCTACTTGCGCATGTACTTGCGCTTGTACTAGTTGCACCTGTGGTTGTCGTTGTGGCTGTGGTTGTTGACTACTCGTCAGCTGAGTTACACCCTGCGTTGATTGGGTGCTATTTTCTTGCGATGAGCCTACATCACTGGTCGATGGTGATTGAGCAATGACAGTGGCTGCCTCTGCAGCACTCATGGGGTTGGACCTAACCTTGTGTGGTGGCACTGAGCCTCATGTAGCAGAGGTGCTGCTCCCAGCTTGGTCCCCGGCGGAACCCGCTGCTGCAGGCGTTGTTTTTGTTCCCGAAAAAAGTGTCTGTGGGCACACCAGTCTCCTTTGTAAGTGGTGCCACTTGCTTCTTCTGCTCCTTCTTACTGGCAGTGGCACTGGCAACTTTCTTTGTAGAGGAGCTACGGCCACCTTTCTTTGGGCCCATCTTCTTCAGATGTCAGAACAGCAGGCCTCAGTTGCACGAGTTGCAGAGTTGTCTGTGGCCACACGTGACGTCACGTGACGTTGTGCTGCACACACCGCAGCAGGACTTCTTCCTGGCCCTGATGATGAACGATGACTGACTTGTGCACCTAAAAGCAAAGGAAGCCAGAGGAACATCAGTTAAACACCCCAAAAAGTCGAAAAACACACATAAATCTCCACAATCCAATGCCATCCATGCCCTCAATGATGTTTAAATTCAAGACACCCCACAGAAAGACTAGCTCCATGGACCACTGAGTATCCCTGGGCATAATGGTTGAAAGCAAGGCAAACTGGGTGCAGGCCTGAGCACACTGCCTGGCTTCAAAATGGCCCCTTGACCCCCACCACATGGCCAGGCCCTGCCTGGACCAGGCCTCAAAATGGCCCCCACCCACATGGTCAGGCCCCAACAGCACCCAAAAAGTCAAAAAACACACAAAAATCACCACAATCCAATGCCATCCATGCCCTCAATGATGTTTAAATTCAAGAAACCCAACAGAAAGACTAGCTCCATGGACCACTGAGTATCCCTGGGCATAATGGGTGAAAGCAAGGCAAACTGGGTGCAGACCTGAGCACACTGCCTGGCTTCAAAATGGCCCCTTGACCCCCACCACATGGCCAGGCCCTGCCTGGACCAGGCCTCAAAATGGCCCCGACCCACGTAGTCAGGCCCCAACAGCACCCAAAAAGTGAAAAAACACACAAAAATCACCACAATCCAATGCCATCCATGGCCTCAATGATGTTTAATTTCAAGACACCCACAGAAAGACTTGGTCCATGGACCACTGAGTACCCCTGGGCATAATGGTTGAAAGCAAGGCAAACTGGGTGCAGGCCTGAGCACACTGCCTGGCTTCAAAATGGCCCCCTGACCACCCACCACATGGCCACCAGGCCTCAAAATGGCCCCCACCCACATGGTCAGGCCCCAACAGCACCCAAAAAGTCAAAAAACACACAAAAATCACCACAATCCAATGCCATCCATGCCCTCAATGATGTTTAAATTCAAGACACCCAACAGAAAGACTAGCTCCATGGACCACTGAGTATCCCTGGGCATAATGGGTGAAAGCAAGGCAAACTGGGTGCAGGCCTGAGCACACTGCCTGGCTTCAAAATGGCCCCTTGACCCCCACCACATGGCTAGGCCCTGCCTGGAACAGGCCTCAAAATGGCCCCCACCCACGTAGTCAGGCCCCAACAGCCCCCCCAAAAGTATAAAAACACACAAAAATCACCACAATCCAATGCCATCCATGCCCTCAATGATGTTTAATTTCAAGACACCCACAGAGAGACTTGGTCCATGGACCACTGAGTACCCCTGGGCATAATGGTTGAAAGCAAGGCAAACTGGGTGCAGGCCTGAGCACACTGCCTGGCTTCAAAATGGCCCCTTGACCACCCACCACATGGCCACCAGGCCTCAAAATGGCCCCACCCACATGGCCAGGCCCCAACAACACCCCAAAAAGTAGAAAAACACACAAAAATCACCACAATCCAATGCCATCCATGCTCTCAATGATGTTTTAATTCAAGACACCCCACAGAAAGACTAGGTAGATGCACCACTCACTACCCCTGGGCCTACTGGCTAGTGAGGCTTTACAGGCACCCCAAAATAAAAAAAAAATCAACATATAACAGTGAGCTAAAATTCCATGACATAAATGAGATTTAAGTTAAAAATAAATCACTGAAACAATTGTATCATGCACCCATGACTAACCCTGGGCCAGCTGGATACTGTGGCTACCCACAATATATATTTTTTTTAAGTTCTGAAAAAAGTTTTAAAATTGTAGTTGCAGCAACTGCAATGCCCCAAATAAACAACACCAACTTACTTGTAAAATCTCAAATCCAAAAGTGATCCAAACTCCAAAGTCCAAAAAGTCCTCAAATATAAATATCCAGCAGCAGCCACAAAAAGTAATCCTTCCAGCTCCAGATCCAAATCAAAAGTGACCAGTACATGGACAAAGCACTGGGAGGAGCCTAATGGACAGGAACAGGACGTTGGAGACTCTGTGGCACTTCCTTCCTCCCACCCCCCCAAAATGGACTCCTTGCACGAAAAAGTGCAGCAAAATGTCAATCTGATGAGGTATTCTGATCAAAATCATCATTTTCAGAAGGTTTATGCTGCCTGCGGTAGATTTCTTAGGCAGAATTGCAATTTTTGCAAGTTCGGGTAAGCGAGCTGTTCAAATCTCCCGCCAGAAGTCAGCTGCGCGCCGCATCTACGAGTTCGGCATTGTTTACTCCCGCGATGCATGATCACGGGCCCTTATGACGTACTCGCGTTGTCAAACTCTCGCTGTGCAAGATGGCGGGCCGCAATGACGTAATCGCAGTCGAAAAACTCTCGCGCGATCACGCAGCAAGATCCCAAATGGCGCAGCACACGCAAACCGGGAGAAAAACAACTCTGCAAACACAGAATCACGGTAAGTCAACGCCGAGCGCGCGATATTGTATTTTTTAAGCGTGACCAAGCAAAAAAATCCGACAGCTTGCAAATTTAAGGATTTTTGGGCAAATTTGCAGACCGCGAAATTGCCAAAAATCCGCAAATTCCGCTAACGGAACGGATTTTGCGCCCACGCTTACTGGTGACAAGGTATGGGTTAACTCCGGAGCTCTATAGACAGAGGTTCAGGAATTGTAAGAAACTGGAGGGAACCACTTGGGTAGAATATGTGTCTTTCTTTTGCAGAGCTATGGATGGTTGGGTGAGGGGTAGCAATGTTGATCATTTTCAAGCGCTCTATGATTTGATTGCTAGGGAGCACTTGTCTGCTAATTGTTTTCCAGAGCGATGCCAGCACCTTATTGATAGCAAGTTGACTAACCCTAGAAAGCTTGCTGAAGAGGCGGACCGCTGGGTCAGTACCAGGGTCCACAAGGGTCTTGTGGGAGACTCCGCCAAAGGTGGACAGGGTCCCAAGCAGAAGAGTGGGGGGGGGACAAGGGTAAACAGAGGGAGTTCCAAAAAGGTCCACGAAGTAATTCCCAAGGGAACCAAGGTAAGGGTTCCCAGCCTCCCCCTGAGAAGAAGTCAGGAACCCGACAGGTAAACCTGTTCATAGGGGCCTGTTACCTGCTTTCAGTGTACGCAGGTGGGACACCGTTGTTATGATCCCCAGTGT
Organism: Lissotriton helveticus; assembly: GCF_964261635.1. NCBI lineage: Eukaryota > Metazoa > Chordata > Amphibia > Caudata > Salamandridae > Lissotriton > Lissotriton helveticus. The sequence continues at coordinate 1,646,506,405 of NC_136063.1, read as the reverse complement.
GCTCAAAAGGGTCAGTATGTGCCACCCCAATCACCACCCCATCAGATGGCCAGTGTAGCTCTGGGTGGGAAGAAGATGGGTGCCCAAGGGGGGGTGAGGTCCCGCAGAAATGTCCCTTGTACAAGTAGGACACTTTGAGATGGTCCCTAGAAATCAGCTGCCTGATAACACTAAGAAATACAGGCAGTGGGTGACCATCAATGGACATAGAGTGGAAGCTCTGAGTGACACAGGAGCAAGTGTGACAGCTGTCAAGTGTCACTTGGTGTCTGAAAAGCAGGTAGTCCCTCATGCATTCTTCCCAGTTGTTGCCGCTGACAACACAGAGAGCCATTGCAAGGTGGCTCAAGTTCCCTTTGAGTGGGGGAGGGGTCTCTAGTACTCTTCAAGTAGCTGTGAGGCCGTCCATGCCTGTTGATTGTCTGTTAGGAAATGATTTAGAAAGCTCCCCTTGGGCTAAGGTGGGTAGGAAGGCGCATTTTGAGATGTTGGGTCTGCCTGAGTGGGCATGTGTGCCCACTCGGTCTATGGCAGCTAAGGGTGTTCAAGGTACCCTGGAGCCTGAAAGTATGGCCCAGGATACCTGCCTTAACGAGAAAAGGTAGGGGGCATGGGAAACCAGCCTCCATTGTTCCCACGGTCCAGGAGGAGACAGACCTTGAGATGATGCCCTGGAACCTACAGGGGAGCAAGTTTCTGAACTGGGGAACCTACCTAAGCTGACCCATTGGCAGCAAGAAGGGGGTCCCTCCAGGGAGGAATTTTGTGAAGAGCAGCAGAAGTGTCCTTGTCTTGTGGGTTTGAGGCAACAAGCCACAAATCAGGCAGCAGGTGATCAGTCTGGATCACATTGGATCTACTGAGAGAACGGTCTCCTGTATAGCGAGCCTAAGTTTGCTGAGCCTGGGTCAGCCCGTGTGCTGGTGGTACCCCAGCGCTTCAGAGCCTTCCTATTGGCGTTGGTCCATGATGTTCTGTTAGCTGGTCATCTGGGGCAGAACAAGACCTTTGAAAGGCTTGTCTCCCACTTGTATTGGCCCCAGATGCGGAAGAGTTCAGATACTCATTGTAGGACCTGTCAAACATGCCAGGCAAGTGGGAAAAGTGGAAGGAGGCACAAGGACCCTCTCCAACCTTTCTCTGTAGTCAGTACCCCCTTCAAACAGGTGGGCATTGACATTGTGGGTCCCCTGGACCCCAAGAAAGCCATGGGCAACAGGTTTATCCTGGTCTTGGTGGACCATGCTACCCGGTACCCGGAAGCCATTCTGCTCAGGACAGTGAATGGCCCCGGTAGTGGGACGTGCCATGATGGGGATCTTCTCCCGTGTGGGGTTCCCCAGGGAGGTGGTGTCTGACCAATGTACAAACTTCATTTCTAATTATATGAAGTCTCTGTGGAAGGAGTGTGGGGTTACCTACAAGTTCACCACTCCTTACCACCCACAAGGTAATGAGCTGGTTGAAAGATTCAACCGGACCCTCAAAGGCATGATCATGGGTCTTGAGGAACCAATGAGTCGTTAGTGGGACATCCTCTTGCCATGCCTTCTGCTTGCCTACAAAGAGTTGCCACAAAAGTCTCTAGGGTTCAGCCCCTTTGAGCTTTTGTATGGTCACCCAGTAAGAGGACCTTTGAGTTTGGTCAAGGAAGGCTGGGAGCAATCTCCCAGGAAACCTTCCCAGGATGTATATAGTTACATGCTGGCCTTCAGGAACCAGACTCGGCGTTTCAGAGATCTCGCTCAGGTGAATCTGGAAGCCAGCCAGGAAGAAATGAAGCAGTGGTACGAACAGAATGCCACTCTGATTGAGCTTCAGACTGGACAGAAAGTTTGGGTCATGACCCCTGTGGAGCCTTGTGCACATCAGGACAGGTGGACGGGTCCATATGAGGTGGTGGAGCGCAAGAGTGATGTCACCTATCTGGTGAACTTGCGGACTCCCAGGAACCCCTTGCGGGTCCTGCATGTTAACCGCCTAAAGTCCCACTTAGAAAGGTCCGAAGTGGGCATGCTCCTAGCGACAGATGATTAAATGGAGGAGGAGACCGAGCCTCTTCCTGACCTCCTATCTGCAACAGAGCAAGATGAGTCTGTGGATGGTGTCAGCCTCTCTGCCACACTGACCCCTAATCAGCAGCAAGATTGTCACCAGCTGTTGGGGCAATTCTCTGATCTATTTTCCTTGGTTCCCAGTGTCACAGAGTGGTGCGTCCATGATGTGGACACTGGAGACAGTCCTGCTGTGAAGCACAAGGCTTACAGAGTGACTGACAAGGTTAGGGCTTACATTAAGGAGGAAATCTCCAAGATGTTTGCTTTAGGGGTCATTGAGTCCTCCAACAGTCCTTGGGCCAGCCCAGTGGTCTTGGTCCCAAAGGCTGCCTCGCCGGGTGCCACACCTGAACTCGGGTTCTGTGTGGACTACAGAGGGCTCAATTCAGTCACAAGGACTGATGCACACCCCATCCCCAGAGCTGATGAGCTCATTGATCGGTTAGGGGCTGCGAGGTACCTCAGCACGTTTGATTTGACGTCTGGGGACTGGCAGATCGCCTTGACTGATGGGGCTAAGGAGAGGTCAGCATTCTCCACACCAGATAGGCACTACCAATTCTGGGTTATGCCCTTTGGGATGAAGAATGCACCTGCCACCATTCAGAGGTTGGTCAACCAGGTGTTGGCTTGGCTGGAGGATTTCAGTGCCGCCTACCTGGATGACGTTGCAGTGTTCGGCGCAGGTTGGGAAGAACATCTGCAGCATCTCTAGGAAGTGTTGATGGCACTGCACAAGGCAGGCCTCACGATCAAGGTGAGTAAGTGCCAGAACGGGCAGGGTTTCGGGGTGTACTTGGGTCACCAGGTAGGAAGCGGCCAGAAGATTGATCCTGGCATGGGAACCCCCAAAGACTCAGACACAGATGAGAGCCTTTTTAGGACTCGAGAATACTCCAGGAGGTTTGTCAAGGGGTATGGAAACATTGTTGAACCCTTGACTGAGCTGACTTCCAGGAAGCAGCCCAAGAAAGTGAACTGGACTGACACCTGTCAAAAGGCTTTTGACGCCCTGAAGACTGCCATGTGCACCGCGCCCGTGCTTCAGGCACCCACATTCTCAAAAGAATTCATTGTACAGACAGACGCTTGAGAGCATGGTGTGGGGACTGTTGTATCACTGATTAATGAAGAGGGCCTAGACCAACCTGTAGCCTTCATCAGTAGGAGGTTACTTCCACGGGAACAGAGGTGGAGTGCAATTGAGCGGGAGGCATTTGCTGTGGTCTGGGCACTGAAGAAGTTGAGACCATACTTGTTTGGGACTCACTTCCGGGTTCAGACCGACCACAGGCCCCTCAGATGGCTGATGCAGATGAGGGATGAGAACCCTACAGGGTATGGACTTTACGGTGGAACACCGCCCTGGTAAATAACACACCAACGCTGATAGTCTGTCCAGTTTTTACGGTGGAACACCGCCCTGGTACATAACACACCAACGCTGATAGTCTGTCCAGTTTTTCCCGCCTTATTGAAGAGAACTCCCAAGGGGAAGGGTAGTACTCCCCACATTTCAGCTGGAGGGGACACGTCTTGGACCTGGCATCATTGGCGTGAGTCTCCCTTCCATTTTGACGGATTGCCTCCTCTGTTTTGATATGTTTTTGCTGGATTTATGCTTTGGGCACTGTGCCACTGCTAATCAGTGCCACAGTGCAAGTGCTCCCTATGTGAAATTGAGGTACTAATTGGTTATCCCATGATTGGGGTATTTGATTTATCTGTCAGCCCCTAGTACAGTGCACCATGTGTGCCCAGGGCTTGTAAATCAAATGCTGCTGGTGGGCTTGCAGCTCTGGTTGTGCCACCCACAGACACAGCTTGTAAAGTGTGTCTCAGACCTGCCATTGCAAGGCCTGTGTGCAGTCTAGCACTGCTGTGTCGACTTGGCCAAGTGCACCCACTTGCCAGTCCCTAAACCTTCCCTTTGCTTCATGTTAGACACCCCTATGGAAGGCCTACGGCAGGGTGCATTGTAAGTATAAGGTAGGGCATGCTCTGATGTGTGTAGCATGTTCTAATAGTGAATTACAGCAATTTTCGTTTTTCACTATTGAAGGCTACCTGCTCTTATAGGCCAGAATGGGCAGTTAGATTATTACATTCTTATAATCCTAACTGAATCAGGGAACATGGTAGACATTTGAATTTAGTATGCCTGAACTCAGAATAATAAAATATATCTTTTAGTAAAGTTGGTTTTAATATTCTGTGTTTGAAAATACCACTTTTAGAAAGTAGAAGTATTTTCTTGCCTAACTATCCAGGCCTGCCTCTGCTGGGTTGTGTATTCGTTGTCTGGGTTTGTGAGTAACAGGGCTGGGGGATTCCAGGAGACAGGCTGGGGCAGCCCGGTGGTGAATAGAGAGTAATGCATCTAGATGGGAGGGAGGAGTTGCACCTGGGACCTGAATAGGGCCTGGCCTTCCCTCTACAATGCTGGCTCCACCACCTGTGGCTTGTCTGATGTCTCTGCCCTGCACTGTGAAAGGAGAGGAGGAATCATGTCAACAGAGTGCTCCAGAGCTGTATCTTCCCTCCCCTGTGCTGGCTCCAACTTCTGTGGGGCGGCTGATGTCTCTGCCCTGCACAGTGAAAGGAAGAAGAGAGTCATGTAAACAAAGTGCTCAGGATCTGGTTTGGACTAGGCAAAGGCCTCTCTGCCTTCAGAGAACAAAAGATTTTGGGGTATAAATATTGGGACCCTGATCCCAAGAAATTAGTCCACTTCTGGACAAGAAACCTTTCTGCCAAGGAGAAGAACCAAGGAAGCTGCAGGAGTTGTAGTGCGCCTCTGCCAGTCTGCTGTTTGCCGGGTTGGCCTGCAGTGGTTGCTTTATTGACAAGGGAAAGGAGAAGGAACTTTGTAAGGACTTCCATCTACAAAATATTCTCCAGGGGCTTGAAATGTGCTTGCCTCCTGCTGAAGTCTCAGGGACAAAAGACTTCACCTCCAGCTCCCCACTGAATTTCCTTACTGGGAATTCTGACTCCAGACATTGCATGCCGTGTGGTACTGAAATTCTGCACCCGTGTCATAAAAATCGTCGCATCATGACGATTTTGGTAACATCAGACCGAAAATGACAAGTGTAAGGTGTGCGAGTATTTTCGTCATATTTGAGTGGCGAGATCACCATGAAATCAGGGATTCCATTGAACCCTCGGGTTCCTTTTTGTGTGCGGCCGCCATTTTGTGGTTGCCCTCACATAGGCCGATGATTAAGGCCGAACGAGTCTTTTGGGACACGTACACCTTCAGCTGACTTCTGTGTGACCTGGGCAAGCTGACTCCGTTGCCCGAGGCCAGACTTGTTAGGCCAGTTCCTTTCCCAGTGGCCGATCGAGATTAGGGATCAAGCCACAACATGCCATAAACCCTGTATTGCACACAACTATGTCTAATCTTACTCACACCTGTCTCTGTTCCTTTCTTTATGGCCTGCTTTACGATGAGGAGGTGCCCAATTTTATTAGGGGTCCGTCCGATTATCTGATGAAAAGTGTTGGGCCTTGCCGGGTAATTGATTGTGGGCTGGACAAACTGAAATATGGGCTTGTCATCATGATTCTGCTTTTTCTTTGTCGTGAAAATATGTGAATGGTCAACTGTAAATAAGGAATGTTTGCCTGAAGCATAATATTCTGTATAAAAGGGCTGATCAGCTTTGTAAAGTTGAGCAGTCTCCTGAGAACATACACCGTGTTGTACTTCTAGGATACCTGTTACTGGTTGCAGCCAATAAATCTGATCTTTGACGTCACCAAGAAGTCTCTGCGTTTCTGTAGTCTGAGACAGGAGAATCCGGAGTCTTTGGGTGTGTCCCCTGGCACCGCTGGGTTCTAAATAACCCGGTACTTCAGCCGCTGGGAGCTGGAAGCATGACGCATCGAGAAGAATCATGCCGCCGCCACAGCTGAAATCGTCGCATCGCCGGAGAAGCGAGCCTTTGCCACATCCTCCCTGGAAGTGTGTGTGCATCGAAGCTGCCTGCTGTCGCATCACCGGAGAAGCGTGACGCCATCGTGAGAGTCGCCATCGCATCATCGGAGAAGCATGTCTCAGGGCCTGTTCCGGCTCCAAAGTACAGAGTCGTCGCAAGGCTGCCAGGGCGTCATCACATAGTCATCGCATCGCTGCATCAAGGGCGCCATCTTCTCGCATCGCAACCGGATGATCCCATCGCATCAAGGCACCATCTTGCCCACCGCAACGGGCTCGCAGGCTGAGAATCTAGACATCACCTCCCACCGGCAAGGATCGCGATGCATCCCCTGCTCTGCGCAAGCATTGAGGCACGACGCATCATCTCCTCCGAATTACAGAACCGACGCATCTCCCCTTTTGCGAGTCTATTGTTCACTTTGCGTTACGCATCCGGGTACTTTGTTGAGATCTTTGTCGCATTTACCAACAACTTGAACTAAGCAACTTTAAATCATCTTTTAAGCAATCTTAAGTGTAGTATTGTGTATTTTTGTCGTTTGTGGTCTTGTGTTTAAGTCCATATAAAGAATGCTTCTTTTTATAAAACCTGTGTTGTGTCCATCGGTAGTGTTATCACTGCATTACTTTGTATATTTACAAATGCTTAACACACTGCCTCTGAGATTAGCCAGTCTGCTTGTGCCAAGCTACCAAGGGGGGAGTATGGGCTATTAAGGAGTGTAATCCCCTGATCCTGACTTAGAAGTAAGGGTCCCTATTTGGACAAAGGTGAATACCATTGCCAACTAGAGACCACTAGAACTAACACTAACCAAAGCGAACCTTGTGTAATGTAACTGGTGCTAATGGAAAGCATTCCAATATCTTCAGTTTGAGTTTGCGTTATGTAAAACTATAAAAAGGTTGAAAGACGTCTTCAACAGATACTGCCCCTTCTATACCTGTGAGGTCAGACTTCATACATTCCAAACACATCGACTTTGTGTGCCCCTTGGGGATCTAGCCTCCACATGGCTCCTGATCTATAGGGCCACCTCAGACTCTGTGACCTCAGGAAGATTACAGGACGGACTGGTCTTTGCTAAAATTGCATGTTGAGCGACTTTAGTCTGTGGGGAGTGGGGTAGGGCTCTGGTTTTCACAGGTCTCTCGTCGGGCAATTCCTCAACTCCCTCACCTGAATCACCTATTCAGAAGCTAAATTAGAGCTGAGAGACCAGGAAAAGGGTGCAATGGTAAATGGGAGAAGGAAGGGGATGAAAACGAAGGAAAATTAAATGAGGTACAACAAGGTCATGTATACAGTGCCCAGAAAGATCGAATAGGCACCGGTGTAACCAAAAGTACAAATAAATGACCAGATGCAGTAATCCCAACGAGCCCCTCACCCCCTCCACTTGGCCTAGGTGAGAAATCATCAACAGAACTGTGTTTTGTATACAAAGTGTCGGGGGACTTAAAAATCAAGTTTTTGTTTAAATTTCTTATCACTTGTACGAGCACACCAGATCAGCTCCTATTTAGGCAGCTCCGCCCCACCATGAAGTCAAGGTTAAAGGTACATTGCTGGGTTTAAGTAATTTACGGTGAGTGAACTCTGCCCTTCAAAGGCTTTGAAGGCAAAGGGGGTGTGTTTTTGTTCCACTCTACCCTCGCCAGTTGATAATAACTTGTATTTATAATAGTGAGAAATGTCACAGTTTTCTTTTTCTGAGAGTTAGCAAGTAATTTGATTTTCTTTTTTTTTTAAATATAACTGTGCTATGTTTGTTGGCCATTGAAATGTGGGAAAAGCAGAGTTGGCATTCTTTGCCTTTCTCACCTCTATCCCTTGTGCACTAGTGGCATAGTCGTCAGGTTGGGGGCATGAATATTTCCACGTTCATGTTTCAAAGCTGTCACTTTTTATAAATGCCTCAAGCTGCATTGATATACTCTGATGTACTATAATAATAATAATAATAATAATAATCTTTATTTGGCAGTAAATATAGCCATAAAAGAAACAGTTTTAACAAAAGAGACACAGCACATTAGATCCATGTAATAACTGCATACAACCATATATATAGCTTTACAAAGTATCCCACAGATAGCTAACAAAAATTAAACGAATGCTTGGGGGCCAACGCACAAAGTGATAAGCAAAATACATGTAAAATATCCACAATAACCAACAGGGATTTGTTACGTTTACAGCAGCAAAACATTGTGCAAATACGTAAAGGAATAATACCCATTAGTCGCCCCTAGAAAATCTCAGCCTCAAGGCCGACCTTAAAAAGTTACTAACACAAACAACTGTGTGAGCATTAGCTAAAAGCTGTAAAAATAGTAAGGAAACATGAACCTGCCTAAACCCCAGATCTTTTAAAAGCCCTTTAAGAATTGCTCTTCTAGGGTACCAGAAATATTTACAAAAAAAGATAAAATGGAGGGCATTCTGTGAAGACCTGGAGTCGCAGCCACAGGCACCTCTATCAATTGTATGTGGAACAAATCCTGGAGAAGGAGCCAGTAGATGGTGAATTTGATTCAGTCTAAAACGGGTGATTAAACATCTGTCATGCTTACTTGATAAAACAGATGAATAGTGCTCCATACCTTGCACCTACTTTACTAAGATATGAGCTCTTACCAAGGGTTTTCTGAGTTAATGTGCCTCGCGGTGATCTGCCGCGTGTTTAAAAAAAACTATTTCATGGTGTTCTTATCCTGAGGCTTTATGATATATCTGGTAAACTTATCTGGTCTTCCTAGGCCAGTGAAGCTATCCTTAATATACTTTAACCAGGGTATTTTGAGTGTGTGGTCTTTTTTTTTTTTTAACATTTTTTTATTGACGTTGTATGCACAGTTTTACAGTATATGTCAAAAAGTACAACATTTCACAAATACATATACCCAGATTCATGTTCAGTATAACCCAATATGTAACAATTGATGCAAAATTAAACAAATTTAAACAAAATTGAGCCCCCAAATTTGATCGAACTTTTTTGTACCCCCAACTCTTTTAGCATGTAATCTTTCACTTTTCCTAACCCTTTTCATTTTTTCAAACCATTCCTGAGCCGTCGGAACTTGTGTTGAAAACCAGTTCTGTAGTAATAAAGATCTAGCAACGGCCATTATAATGTAAATCAATTTTGCCACATGGCTTGTAAATGTACATCTAGGATCATAACCAAACAATAACATTTTATCATTACATGGAATTACTAACATATAATAAGTTTTTAGAAAAGCAAAAAGTTCTCCCCAAAAAATCTTAATTTTAGGACAGTGCGCCCTAATATGTGACCAATTGGCCTGCTCACAATTACAATATCTAAAACAAGTAGTGGATACATTGTTATACATCTTGGCTATAATTACTGGTGTACGGTATAGCAGCCATTTGCTAAAATAGAGCATACGGCGCCAATTGGCACCACGTAATACACTGAAATTAAACTGAATAATAGTTTTCCATATCTCAGATGATAAAATTAAGTTTTCCTGTGTATGCCATTAACGAGTAGCTTTAGAAATGAACTCATCCTCCCGACTCTGTATCAGACACTGTTTTCAAGCCCCAGGTTTCTTTACCTGGTCGTTAACAAAAAGATCTTAAACTAATGAAGAGGAGTTATTAGTAATAGTGCTAGGGTCTAATTGCATCAGAGTAGGGTAAATCAAATTGATATAGGACCCCAGTGACAAAAAATTGCCTGAAAGCAGGCGTATCATATCGTTGACTGTGAGCCAGGTCCCAGTCCTTAGAAAATCAGATAAAGTTTTAAAGCCTGCTTGACCCCAGTTTTCTATAACAATTTTATCGATTTTAATCCTTAAAAAAGAAAAAGCACCAATTAAAGGAGTCATTAAATGAAGAAGGGGAAGCGTGTATCTCCTATTCATAGCATCACGCCGTTTAAAAAACCAATTTACAGTCTTATAACGAACAAATTTTGGTGATTTCAGCACAAGCAAAGGAGATGGAATTTGGATTTCTGAACATATTAAATCCAAGAAAAAATGTATAAAAAACCCAGTACCTGGGTTTAAGTTTTTAAATCTCTCTAGGTATTGCGCGAAATATGCAAAGTAATAATCTCTCAGATTAGGTAAAGAAAGACCTCCATATTCAGTTTCTGCAGTTAAAGTCCGTAAGTCTATTCAAGGCGGTTTTTTTGCCCAAATAAATTTTGAAAACATTGATTCTATTTTCAAAAAGAAAGAGCCAGGCAAATAAACTGGAATTGATGAAAATAAAAAATTAAAGAGAGGGAGGATTGATATTTTAATCAAAGCAATTCGACTGAGTATAGATAGTGGCAGAGGATCCCAGCGAGAAAACATTAAGTAAAGTGTGTATAAATCCAGGATATTAGGAGAGAACATGATCCCCAAGTATCTTTTCAGTTTTGAATTGATACAACCTTGTAAATCTGTGGGTAGAACTGGGTCTGCCCCCCCACAAACCAATATTTCGGTCTTTTTTCTATTGATTCGATAGCCTCCTAAGGCTTTGAACTCTTCAAAAATTTTGAAAATATGTGTCTGTGAAGCAAGAGCGGGTTTAATTAGTAGCATGATGTCATCTGCATATAGTTTGATCTTGGCCATGGCAGTAACTGGTGAAGTGATGTGACGACAATTCCTAATGGCAACAGCTAGTGGTTCGATAAAAAAGCAAAAAGAATGGGTGACAGAGGACAACCTTGCCTGGTACCGCGTGGAACTGCTATTGAGCCTACTGATGATTTGTTTATGATTATATTTGCTCTAGCCCCCGTATACAAATTCTTTATCAAATTAATAATATGTTGTGAAATAGCAAACTTTCTTAAAACAACAAAATGAGTGTCCCACACCACCAAATCAACAACTTTCTCAGCGTCCAATAATAAAACCAAGGCCTGGATCCCACCTGATTCAAAATAATCTAATGCCTCAACTAAAAAATGTGTGTTTGTAAATAATTGTCTACCTATAACGAAACCGTTTTGATCAGAATGGATCAGCTCTGCCGTAAAGCTATTAAAATGAAGTGAAAGCAACTTAGTGGTTATTTTGTAATCGGAGTTTAGTAAGGTAATTGGCCTATAGGAGTTCGGATCTTTGGGTTCTTTCCCCTTTTCCAGAAAGCTAATAACTGTACCTTCATGGAAGGATTCAGGAATTTGTCCTCCTTCAAGCATTGAATTTAATAATAACAAAAATAAGTCACTGAAAGAGTTAAAGAAAACTTTAAAGAACTCTGATGGAAAACCATTAGGACCGCAAGCCTTACCTAATGGAAGGTCTTTTACCACTATTTCCAATTCTGCCATAGAGAATGGTCTTCTGGAGACAGACTTGGAATTTCATGTCGCCCAAAAAAATCGGAGAGCTTTTGGTGATCAATAGTGTGTTTTGTAGTATAGATTCTATCGTAGTGTTGAAGCATAATAGCCTTTATTTCGGCCTGAGCGAATGTATTAATGTGAGTAACCGGGTCTTTTAAAGAATTAATCATATTTGAGGCTGCCTGCTCTTTTACTTGCTAGGCTAAAAATTTCCCTGTAAAGTTACTCTCTTCGTATATTTTTTGAGATTGTTTTCGTAAGATCTTTTCACTTTGTTCATAATAATGGGCACTGAGCTCCTGTTTGGCTTCCCTCAGTTGCTTTAAAACATCACCATTTTGTTTACGATGTGGACATAATGTGAGATCCTGAATTTTTTGTAGCAGTGAGTTCCTAGTAATTTTTATGGCAGACCACTCTGCCGCATCTTCACTGATAAGTATACCCCGTATAAAGGCCTTCAAGGAATCCCAAATGATATGAAGAGGGGCCATACCTATATTTCGATAAATGTATTCCGCAATCTCTAATTTTAATGTAGATACCCAGTTCGTATCCTGTAAATAAATTTTGTTAAACATCCATCTTTTCGAAACTTTAACATTCTCTTCATAATCAAAATTAATCACCACCATGGCATGGTCTGAAAAGCCATTATAATAGGATTTCTGAGAGCTAAATTTAAGCTGTCTAGAGGCAAGAAAAAAATCTATACAGGAAAAGGATTTAAACCTACCAGACTAGCAAGTAAACTCCTTTTTTCGCGGGTTTCGCAGGCGCCATGGGTCACACAATCCTAATATTGGTATATAGTTTTGCATAGTCCTAAAAGATCTAGGCTTAGACTGTCTTTTACGAGAAGAGGTGGAATCTAAGTTGGGGTTCATAAGTAAATTAAAATCACCACCAATGACAATGTCTCCACCTGCCAATAACGGCGATTGAAACAGAGCCTCATATATCTGGGGACTATCTTCTATAGGGGCATAGAAGCAAACAAAGGTAATCAGGATACGATGAGTTTTAAATTTGCATGCCACCCAACACCAACGACCAGAAAGATCACTTTCAGTCTGGATAATCTCAAATTCTAAATTTTTATTCAGGAAAATAGCAACCCCACGTTGTGAACCCATGGCGCATGAAAACCAGCGGAACGAAGCCCAAGTTTTAAACATCTTAAAGTCCTCTTTTTTAGAAGCAGCAATATGAGTCTCCTGTAACATTACCACTGCGGGATTTTCAGTCCTAATCCAAGATTCTATTGCTCGCATTTTTCTACCATTATTTAGGCCATTCACATTAAACGATACCAATTTCAACCCCTTACTGAGCGACATGATACATGATTTACTGCAGAAAATAATATAAAGTTTTAAATCACAGAACACCTCATTTGATGTATATATATGCCCAAGTGCCTAGAAAGTGAATTTTTACACAAAACCTTTTTACTGCAATCAACCTCAATTTTTTCGAATTTTTACCCCCAGCGCCCCGCCCCCCATCCCCTCCCCCCTTCACCTGTGGCCATCTTCTTTCTACCCTCTCCCACGCGGGCCACTGATGCTCTTCCCTATCCTAGAGGTGTCTTGATATAACACTCCATAGCCTCCCAGCATTCCCTCCCTGACCACCCATCTGCCCCTTCCAAAATTCCATTTTAACCAGGCGACATTTTACTTAGCAGCTCTTGTGCCTCTTCAACATCAGTTAATAAATGAAATTTGCCTTTAATCAGCACTTTCAGTTTGGACTGTTGTGCGATTGCGGCCTGAGCTCCCTTAGCCTTAAACGGATGAAGTAATTTGACGAACTCCTTTCTGCGTCGAGCTGCAGCCGCAGACATGTCCGAAAATATCCTACACTTTGCTGTAGCATTGACTGGAAATTGACCTTGTTTGATGGCCCTTGATAAAATGGACTCTTTTATTCGAATATCAGCAAAATTCAGCAGAATAGTACGGGGAAGAGCAGAATTGGGAAAAGGTTGAGCAGCTACCCGATGGGCTCGGGTGATCGTCAGATCACCTTTAAACTCCGGTATGACTTTGTGTAAGAAAAAGGAGGACACTATAGGAAATATTCCCCCTTGACCTCTACAATTCTAATGATATACCTCCAACACTTTTACTTTTATACTTTAGTACATAGTGGCAACATCAACATTTTTTTGAATTTATAGTTTTATTATTTTTTTAATTTAGTTATATTTTATAGTACAAAATTTATCATTTATCAATTTGTCATATCAATTTATACATTTCCAAAAACACATTATAAAAAACACATAGTACTACAATGAAATCAGTAAAAAACCATTCCATGCAGAGAAAGCAAATTGAAAAAAGATAACATTCTTACAAATACATACACCCTACTCTCATCATACATACTACATTCACTCCTAATTCTGCGTCTGAGGGATCGCAGATTGAAGTGCGAATTTGTACGCTAGGTCGACGCGTTTCGGCGGTATAAAACCACCTTCCTCAGGACCTTTCTTGCAGAATGCTCAGATATTCAAAACGATATTTTATAACCCCTGCATGGTCGGATATCTGTAACGATAAATGACATACATTTGCATCACTTATTCCTACTAATTCATAATACTTCTACATCAATTCAAATAATTTGCGTTGCCCTATGTACATCAAAAAGAACCAGCTTATTTGCACATTTTATTATTTAGTTATTTTATCTCTTGTGAAGTCGGACCTGAACCAACAATGCCACATCACCGCATTGCTCTCATCATGGACAAAAAACCTTTCATCAACTGAGACAAGCACATCTTTAAACCAATATGAGTGGGTTAAAAATTTACATACACGTGCTTGTCGGTTATGCCATTCTCAGAGATGGCTCATGAGGTAAAGACTATTTTCTATATATACATTTATTTCCACATTTCCATTTATGGAGACTGACACCTAGAGAAAGTTAAACAGAGTCTTAACATATAGTGTACCTTCAGTTTATCAATGGACTCGCACCCTGCTTCGATCGCAAATTCAGAGCTTTTTGAGATTCTACTTTTGGGAGTTCCTGTATCAGAGCAAAAACAACTTCTATCACTTATCTATTCCACTAAAGCATAATGAAGGAGTTTTTTTTCTTTTTCACTTTGTTCGCATTCAGAGCGCTTACCAATTGTGTCAGGCAGCGATCCTTCAGGTAGTTACAAATACGAAAGATTGTTGTCTTCCCTTAGTTTAAAAACCGGTGTTTGCCTGCAGAAACCCAAAACAAAAAGACCCAGTCTAAACGATACCTGAAGCTGTAAGGTGCTTGGATATTTTACATGCACTAACGAAGTTATTACTGACCTGATTTTCCAAGGAAGGCAAGGACAGCGTAATTTCCATAACAGGGTTTTTTTATCAAGGGGCCCATACAGGGGCAGACAAGTACATTGGCAACAACACAGAGGGAGTACACACACCTCGACCCCACAACCTCAACAACGGTATGTAAAGACCAGGAACCAGCAGTACTGGTGGTAGGGGCCAAACAAGAAGATAGGCTAGTTAATAATACTCTCCCTATCTATAACCTCTCATCCAGTCAACTAAAAGACGAGGAGTCGTCAGTTTTGAGCAAAGGTCTTTCGTTTGTTCCGTTTACTGCATTGAATAAATTCAAACTCCATGTTGACCTCCATGCCTTTTTTAGAAAGGTCAGATTGAAAAAATATTTTCAAGGGAGAGACTCAATAGATGAGGAAGAAAATCTTTCTAGTTGCAAACCTCCATCCGTTTTTTCGCCCACACTGGATATGGTTGGCCCAGAAGTTCAGATCTTTGAAAGACAGGTCCTGGCAGATGTAAATAGACTTTTAACCAGACCAGAGAGGTTCAAGTATAACCTTACGAAACAGGAAAACCTGGCACTCAGGGACCTTGGAAATAACATGAACTTGGTAATAAAACCCTGTGATAAGGGAGGTGGTATTTTGGTGTTTGATAGAGTGGACTATGATAACAAAATGAGAGAGATGTTATCAAACACAGAACATTATAGACCTGCAACCACCAGAGAATTACTCAGATTAAGTGGGTCAATTGGTGAAATGACACAAGAAGCCTTCACTAATGGATATATATGTGACAAGGAACTGCAATTTCTGAATAAAGTCTGTCCTATTACGCCAGCCATGTATGGTCTTCCTAAGACTCATAAAAATGAAATCGACCCACCACTACGTCCCATCATATCAACCATTGGTTCGAACACCGAACCATTATCAAATATGTAGACACCTTTTTATGCCCCTTAACTCAGAAATATGAGTCATTTGTGAAAGACACGGGTGACATGATAAATAAAATTGAGGGCCTGGCATTTGATCCTGCGATTGACATCCTCGTGACGCTTGACATTGAGGCGTTGTACACCAACATACCTCAATGTCAAACGTTACAAGCAGTAACTGCACTACTACAGAGATATCCCCAAAACAGACCAGATGAATTTATCATCCAATGCTTAGAAATTGTGCTCCTGAATAATTTTTTTGAGTTTGAGGGAAACCTTTTCAAGCAAATAAAGGGCACAAGCATGGGCGCTTCTTGTGCGCCGTAGGTGGCGAACACATACATGGGTGAGTGGGAGAGGAAAAACATTTTTAACCCAAACGCCCCCTTTTTCGAGAACGTCTCCGTTTGGAGACGTTTTATCGATGATATTTTCTTTATCTGGCATGGGGAGACCACACAATTGGAAGAGTTCATTCTCTGGCTTAATGCTAGTGATGTAAATCTTAAATTTACTTCTAATTATAGCCAGCAAAGAATCGAATACTTAGACATCACGATTGAAGGGAAGGATGGAGCTCTAAAAGTAAGTCTCTTTCGAAAGCCAACGGCAAAGAACACTATTCTCCAGTTTGAGAGCTTTCACCCCCATTGTCAGAAGGACTCCATCCCCTTTGGGGAATTCCTTCGTATTCGACGAAACTGCACATCCCTCTTAGACTATGATAACCATAGCAAATCTCTAAGGGAAAGACTAATAGAAAGGGGTTACCCCCATCGCTTAGTTCGCCAAGCGTTTAAGAGGGCGAGATATTATGACAGAGATGTTTTGCTGAAAAATAAGAGCAATAAGAGTCAAGACAAAATTGTATGTGTTATAAATCATTCCACACTCAATTACAAGATTAAAAACATAATTAATAAAAACTGGAGAATCCTGGAAGTTGAAAGCGAAACAAATCTAGAGAAACCATTGGTGACATATCGACGCAACCAGAATCTGAGAGATCGTCTGGTCCATACCAGACGTAAAACTGTCCCAGTAGAGAAACAAACAACTCTGACGAATGGAGATACGATTCGTGGTAACCACAGATGTGGCAACTGTCATGCTTGTGATTCCGCGATTATAGGCAATAATCTCCAACACAATGACAAATTATTATCCTAAGATCATTTACAAATTGTCGTAGTAAAAATATTGTCTATTATATTGTATGCCCATGTGGGTTGGCATACATAGGTGAGACAGGACGCGAATTCAGGCTAAGATTTAGCGAACATAAATCGTCAGTAAGAACGAACAAGCTGACATCACCTCTGACCCAACATTGTATAGATCAAAATCATAATGAGTCAGAATTGAAGTGGTGCATTCTTGAAAAAATCCAATGCAGGAAAGGTGAACTACCTGAAAGAACTAGGAAAAAGCGGGAATGCTTTTGGATTTTTTACTTTGATAGTGTCAGAAGGGGCCTTAACGAAAATATATCTTGGTATGTGACAGAATAATTCCCACCGGCAGAATAAACATCTTAAAAACGTACTGAGAAAGGTATCGAGAGTTAAGGATTATTATGCCTATATTATATCATACAAAAGTGATGCAGGAGATTTCGACTTTTGTCTAAATGTTGAATTTTGGTTTCCTTTGATAAATATATGGCACTCTAATAAATTCGATCACATCCTTCCCGGTAATGGCATTCCAATGATAATAGATCTGAGTGACTAAATTCTTGGCAATCTGAAATAATAGGCGGGATACATTTGGTATATTTACTTTCCTTTGTATATCTCTCCTTTTTTCTTTAAAACCTGCGACCAACACTAAAACAAAGTCCTTACTGAAACTGTAATGTATGGGTATGGTAAAATGGAAACATCGATTAGAATACCACTCAGTAATGGCGGTCCTGTTTGCGATCATGTATTCGTGTCTGAGGCGCTTTCAGTGACGACATACACCCGACAGAAGAGTGGTAAATACAACCTAACACCACTTAATAATGGCCGCCATGGTTCCGACCATGTGATTATCTTCGTGGCGCCAAAACACCTCATATATAGCTAAAGTAGATCAGTAATACCTCAGGTTACCGGAGCATTACGAAGAGACACTGACTGGACTCATACCGATACTACGGGAAAGATGCAAAAGTAAGTAAAGTATAGGTGGCGCCAGAATTGTGCAATAGGTTAAACTAAAGAAAGTAGCACAATAGACAATTAAATATTTGAATGTTCGTGCCTGACGAGTATGTTATATCGTCTATTTCAGCCTACGATAAATCATATCTCCCCGAATTAAAACATTGAAGGACGCGGTTGCGATTCATTTCGTGTTAAACATCCGCCGGTAGAAGTCCCTTTCCGGGAGGGCTTTAAAGAACCCGAAAATCAGGTCAGTAATAACATCGTTAGTGCATGTAAAATATCCAAGCACCTTACAGCTTCAGGTATCGTTTAGACTGGGTCTTTTTGTTTTGGGTTTCTGCAGGCAAACACCGGTTTTTAAACTAAAGGAAGACAACAATCTTTCGTATTTGTAACTACCTGAAGGATCGCTGCCTGACACAATTGGTAAGCGCTCTGAATGCGAACAAAGTGAAAAAGAAAAAAACTCCTTCATTATGCTTTAGTGGAATAGATAAGTGATAGAAGTTGTTTTTGCTCTGATACAGGAACTCCCAAAAGTATAATCTCAAAAAGCTCTGAATTTGCGATCGAAGCAGGGTGCGAGTCCATTGATAAACTGAAGGTACACTATATGTTAAGACTCTGTTTAACTTTCTCTAGGTGTCAGTCTCCATAAATGGAAATGTGGAAATAAATGTATATATAGAAAATAGTCTTTACCTCATGAGCCATCTCTGAGAATGGCATAACCGACAAGCACGTGTATGTACATTTTGAACCCACTCATATTGGTTTAAAGATGTGCTTGTCTCAGTTGATGAAAGGTTTTTTGTCCATGATGAGAGCAATGCGGTGATGTGGCATTGTTGGTTCAGGTCCGACTTCACAAGAGATAAAATAACTAAATAATAAAATGTGCAAATAAGCTGGTTCTTTTTGATGTACATAGGGCAACGCAATTTATTTGAATTGATGTAGAAGTATTATGAATTAGTAGGAATAAGTGATGCAAATGTATGTCATTTATCGTTACAGATACCCGACCATGCAGGGGTTATAAAATATCGTTTTGAATATCTGAGCATTCTGCAAGAAAGGTCCTGAGGAAGGTGGTTTTATACCGCCGAAACGCGTCGACCTAGCGTACAAATTCGCACTTCAATCTGCGATCCCTCAGACGCAGAATTAGGAGTGAATGTAGTATGTATGATGAGAGTAGGGTGTATGTATTTGTAAGAATGTTATCTTTTTTCAATTTGCTTTCTCTGCATGGAATGGTTTTTTACTGATTTCATTGTAGTACTATGTGTTTTTTATAATGTGTTTTTGGAAATGTATAAATTGATATGACAAATTGATAAATGATAAATTTTGTACTATAAAATATAACTAAATAAAAAAAATAATAAAACTATAAATTCAAAAAAATGTTGATGTTGCCACTATGTACTAAAGTATAAAAGTAAAAGTGTTGGAGGTATATCATTAGAATTGTAGAGGTCAAGGGGGAATATTTCCTATAGTGTTGTTTTGCTTCTCCTCTCTTTCCCTGACCATTGTAGTAAACATAGAGGGGGTCCCATTCTTATGTTAATAGAAAAAGGAGGACACCCACTTAACCATATCAGACCCCTCAATTTTCTTGGGAACCCCGACTATTCTCAGATTCGACCGACGATTAAAATTTTTGAGTTCGTCAAGCTTTACTTCTAAGGCCTTGGAGGTTTTAGATGCACTTTTGCCATCCTTTTTAACCTGAGTCATCTCATCCTCCAAGACCGAAATCCTGGCTTCAGCTTCCTGAAGGCGGGGGGGAAGAGTGGATACAATATCTTCAATTTTGTCCAATCGGTTCTGAATCCCGACCAATTCGACTCTTTGAAACTGCTTTACTTCACGAATTTCATCTAATATCAGATTTAACATATCTTTGACTGATAATTGCAGTGACCCTACTGTCTGGGTGGTTTCTAAATCCATAGTCAAAATAGGGCTTAGAACACCCGCCCCTTCAGTTGTACAGGTTGTCGTGTAAGTAGCGGCTGTGCCTGCTGAGTTGTCTATATTATGCACTGAAGCCGCTACCGCCCCTGACAGGGAAGGTACTGCTTTTAAAAATGGAGTATAAGTCAATAATGCGTCCGCATTACGAGATGAAGCATCAGTCTGCAAAGACTCAGAATCCAGAACAGCAATTGCTGGAGTGAGACTAGGGTCTAGATCAGAAATGATCGTGGCTGAATTGTTAATAACTGATGCATTGAACTTGGTTTCAAAGAGGGGAAACTGCTTCAACGGCTTATTGGTAGTCATTGTGCTTCCCAAATGTTGATCAATCTGCGTCGAATTGAGGCTAGAGGCACCCACTTGCACTGTCTCAAATAAAGTAATGCCTTGCGTAGACTCTTGGTGTGCTTCTGAGATACTAATATTCCCAAGTGTCTCCTCCTCGGAGGTCAGGATAGAATCCTCCTCCTTATCTTCTTCGGCTGCTAATCTGGTGGCGGCTGCTGCTGCTTCCTCTTCTTTCGCTTGGAGGCGGCGGGCTCTGGCTCTTGCTCGTACTCCAGTAAGTTTGCCCATTAGGACGGTGTTACTGCCTGCACTGTTCTATTCCGTTCCGTGTTTTCCAAAACAAGAATGTCAAGTTGGTAATGGGGAATGTAGTCTGCTTTATTTTCCCAGCCTCTGGTTGTGTTTTTTTATTTTTACGCGGAGTCTTCACTTTTCCGGCACCCACACCTATATTGTTGCACCCCGCAAAACTTGGAATCCTTATTTATCCAGAAGAAGCTACCTGATAAAGATATCTGCAAAAAGTATCTGCTTCAACGCATAGTTAAACAGAAGCTCAGGTGCCGAACAATTAGCGCTACACCAACTAGTTTTACCGCGTGATTACATCCACCTCAGTTCACCTCAGTTCAAAAATAGCACAGAGTACTGCAGAGCCCAATGATACAGCAACGATGCCGAGTTCGCCACAGAAAGTGTCCCGTTTTCAACATATAGTGCAGGGGGAACAACGCTCACCGTGCTCTGTACTCGGGACACTTTTCACCAGCTCCCGCTTTTGCACTTGTCCGTTGCACCGTTGTTCAGGATCTCTTGAGCAAACGGAGGTGTCCTCCTCGGAATCCGAAGTTGCCGGTGCTCCACCACCTCACAGTCGCTGAGCCACAGTGCCGCTGCAAGCCGCCGTCAATAGTCGAGCGAAAAACGCCGGAGCCCACATTAACCTGAAATCAGGAGACGCCGTCCGCACGCCGCCCGCATTCCGCCAGGGCTCTCGCTCTCCGGATGGGAGGGGCAACGATCAGGTGGATCAGGTAGGGCAAGCGCAGGTGCTAGGTGGAGGCGTGGAGCTCCACCATAGCCAGCTGACCAAGAGAGAGGCAGTCTTGAAGTACAAGTCTGTTAAATCCTGCCTCCCAATGTGACCAAATGTTCACCCAGCATAACAGGGGTTTAACCGGAACCAGGTCCATAATGTACTTAGTCCCTAGTTCCTCGTGGATGGAATACGAGGAGTGCTCAGTGGGACTCGCAAAATACATCATAAATATTTATTTTCTGCAGTTTGGAGTTTGCTTGCCACCATGAACACCCAAACCTCACTGCCATATAGAGGTTTGGAAATACAATAAGAGTTATATAGTTTTAAAATTATCTCAGGTGACCAAGTTCCTAATATATGAGCATCATTTGCAATTGCTCCCTTTGATCGTGTCATTTCTGTGAGCTTCCCCTCCTGTAAGTTTTTAAAATTATGTTTCTCATCAAATGATATGCCCAGGTAAGAGAAGGCAAGAACTTTAGCTAAGTTATGTGAACAAAGTTTATAAGAATTATGTTTGGTACCCTGTTTACCTACTTCCACTACATAAGATTTAGATAGGTTTGGTGACAAATCCATCTCACTCATAAAAGACATGAACCCGTCAAGGAGTATCTGTAAACCCCTTGGTGTACATGAGAGAAGAACTGCATCCTCCGCCTGCAATAGAACAGTGACCGGCCTTGCCTCTATCTTGGGAGTATCAGCCTGAAGGGTCGTCAGGGATGCATCTAGGCCATTAATATATAATGTAAACAAAAAAGGGGCTCATAAACAACCTTGCCTGATCCTGCTTCAACGTTTAAAGTGGTCAATGGTATTCCCTTCCTGGGTGTATCTGATTACGATAGAGGTATTGGAGTGTAAGAACATTAACACATTTATTATTGCCACAACAACACCCAAATTCCCAAGTAATTTCCATAGCTTACTACGGTCCATCCTATCAAAAGCCATGGTGAAGTCCACAAACCCCAGGAACACCGCACCTGGTTTAGCTAGTGTATATTTTTCCATTAGAAGGTAAAGGTTGAGAAACTGGTCTTTGGTGGATTTTCTGACCCGAATCCCATACTACACATCCGAAATTATTCGATAGGCATCTGCCCAATCTGACAGCCTAATAAAGAGACCCATCCCAGAACGTTCACTGTGGCGTGTATGAGAGATATAGGATGGTAACAATGTGGGCTGTTCCTGTCTCCCATCTTAAAGATCGGAACGATAATGGTGGAGGACCAAGAGGTGGGGATAGATGATGAAGCTGCTGCATTTAGAACCCTGGTTAAGAGTGGAGCCCATATATCCGGATTGTGACAAAAACGATCAGGAGGAATCCTGTCGGGCTCCAGGGCCTTATTCCGGGACAATCCTTCAATGCAAATTCTGACTTCTGCAAAAGTGAAATAAATATGTTCCACCCTACAGAGGGAAATTGGTTTCTGTGGATTTGACTTACTAGAGCCATGATTGTAAACTGCTTCAGAGTGTTCCTTCCATATATCTGCGGGTATATTATGACATAGGACCGGTTTATCCAGGTCTGAAAAACAAGCTTTATTAATAACCCTCCAAAAAACAGTGCTGTCCCTTTGTTTACATTCCTCTGCTAATTCTTCCCAAGCTAATTTTTGCACCTAATGTTTGTTCCCCTTTACCACCCGCTTGTAGGTACCACGGCAAGCCGCCACCTGGGCTCTGTCATGCGGAATCTGGTTCAAGATCATCTTGAGGTCTCTTAGTGCCCAGGAGCACTCACTGTCAAACCATCTTAGGGCTACAGCAGGGGAAGAAGCTACCGGGACTGTTAGCAGAGCGTTGATTGAATTACCAAGGACAGTGAATGCCTGAATGGGTTCTTCCCCCAAGGCTTGCAGATCTAAACAGGTCAAGATGTCCTGCTGGCTATTGCTGAACAAAGATCTGTTAAAAACAGTAACATTCCCTTGTGACAACCTAAAATGCCTTCCCTGGTCTGTGTGCAGAAATCGTACCCCAGTTATTTTGTCCAATGCAGGCTGCCGCCCTGAATCTTCAAGCTCCAGAATCAGACTGTCTTGGTCACTAAATGGGCTGTGCTGGATATTAAAAGAGGATATAACCCTCCTTAGGGAGGATAACACAAAAATAAAATCAGTGATTGTTGATCAGCCCCTACCTTTATATGTCGGGGGTAGCAAGAAACCGGGGAGTAGCATGCAAGTCCAATATGTATGATAGACCATTATTATTAAGGAGGGCATCCAAATCCCGCCCTTCAGTGGTATGTTCCATGTGCAGTTCATCACTAATAGACCAGGTTGGCCAATCTTGAGGGTTCACAGCTACGGGCCCCATTCCAATGTCGGACGGACCTGAGTCCATCCGACATTGGCCAGGAACCGTGACCGAATGACCTACTGTTGTCAGTTACGGCCCTGCAAGTACGATGCGACCGAATCCTTTTCGATCGCACCCGAATGTTTAACAATGGGAGCATGCATTCCGAGGAGAATGCATGTCCGCATTGTGAAATTGAGGGGTGCAGTTCATCCCTGCACCCTGTGGCCTGCACTGGGTGCAGGGATCTACAGAGGGGCACCATAGGTGCCCCCAGGCTGCAATGCGGCGGCCTCGCACCCATGGAGGCCCTACTTCTCCCCCAAAGACAGTTTCCGACTGCCTTTTCGTGCCGGAAACACACGGCACGAAATGGCAGTGAAAAACTGTCATCATACTCCCTCAGTTGTAAAGAGGCGACCAGGGATGTACTGAAGGATTTCCAGATGGCGGAAAGGCTCTCCGAGCCCTTCTTAAGCCATCGGAAATCTGAGACGGATTCCTTTCTGACCGAGCCCATCGGAATGGCTCGGTTGGAAAGAAATCCGGCCAGCACGTTCCGATTCAGGCAGAAGGGCTCCAACCATCATTCGGAGCCCTTCCGTCTGAAATCAGAATTGGCACTCAGTTGCGACACAGGTGACAATTAAAATCTCCCACTAGGAGAAGTTGATCCTGACTCAAACTTTCCCTCTGTAGCTGCTCGAGATGCCCTTCAAGCCCTGCAGTGCTTGCCGACCCATAATGTTGCCGTCTTGCATTATAAAAATTGATTAGAGCAAATCTATACAACTTACTCATTAAAGTAAGCCCATGGGCGACTAGAGAATCCCATGCCAAGGGCTTCATAATGCCTTGAATCTTCAGGTTTGCAAATATACTTAGCTCCATCACCCCCCCGCCCCCCTTGCTCGCCAAGAGCTAGAACCCTCAGTCAGATGGAAAAACGTTTTATATCCGTCCAGAAAGAAGGTATTTTCGGGCTCCCATGATTTCTGTGAAAAGATTATGTGAAAATACCTAATAAAACCAACCCACTGTTCATCTGAGAATTTTGCAGTAAGTCCTGCCTCATTCCAAGAGATAATATTTATATTGGTGCCACTGTTCTGTGTCTGTATAAATTGTGCGGTAGAAGAGCCCCCACCCCAAGGCTGTCAATCCCACTGCTACTTTGATGCCAAGAACAAGGGTCTACTATGCTTCCGACCGATTTTCCCTTGCCATTATCGAGGGGCATTTCACAGTCATCACCCCTACCCTCGCCCTCTCGTTGTCAATCTATCTCATTGAGATCTCTCAGAGGAGCAAAACGGTTAAGTAACAACGATGCACCCCCTAGGGGAGGAACACCCACTTCTGGATATGTATAATTATGCAAGGGTTTAGAACTAATAGGGAAACTGTAAAAAAAACTGTGGCAATGGGTTTATGTCTGAGTTGAGAAAGGATGGATGTGAGGTATGGTATAGAACCTTACGGACTAGTTCCCGAAATCTTAGCGTCATTAGCACGCAGTCACCATCAAATATTTTCCTAGAGTGCCCAATCCATGAGACCCGCCTAGCCATCAGAATATGCCCATAATCTGCCATATTAAACCTGGTGTGTTTTCTCAACCAATGAGTAACCTTATTCATTAATTTGGCAGTAGACTAGTCCCTCAAGGTGCTGGGACCTGGTACCCCTGTCAGGACCACTGTGTAGAGACAGCAAGCTGGTGGGAGATCTAATACTGGTTACCCATTGGTGTTTTGGGCCGATGAGATGTCTACAGAGTCTATACATTGCTGTAGGGAAGGACATTGGTGATTCTGCACCAGGCTACTTTGAGGGTTAGATAACGGGCGAAAAAAAGGTTCAAAGCCCTGTGCCAAGGGCCCTGAGGCACTAGCCGGCACAATAAGGGTCTTTACAGCGAAAGGGCCTCTGGGAGGGGAATTGTGGGTGGTACCACTTGTGGTTTCAAGGCTCATGTCTGAAAGGCCTGGGTGAGGGAAACCGTTGCTTTTTCAATGCTACCAAGTGCAACATTGAATTCGGTCATGGCTTTGCTAATTTCACTACAAAATGTAGACAACAGACCAGACAATACTTCTGCTATGTTTTGCTTTAAGAGACCCCAAAGTTCTTCACCATATTCCATATCAGCATTAACCACACCCTCTCCCGCCTTCACAGTTTCTGCTTTCTTAGTTGTTCTCCGCAACGTCTTGGGTGCCTGGGGGCCCATTCAAGTCTGATTTTTGAGGGACTACGTTAAGGCCCCTATTATGCATATTGCGCCCTGGAGTAGCTTTACTCTGGCCAGTAGATACAGTGCCTTCCTGAGGTTGACTCATACCTCTAGTCGGCGATTTGTCCATGGGGACTTCTGTTACTGAGTGCGATAGTTCCTCCGGCGTGGGAAACAAAGCTCCACCTATGTCCAAGGAGAGACACCCTTCCGTCCTATTCCTTGTGTAATTGCGCCCACTGCATTGGCAAGGAAAGAGTCAATAGTACCGTGTTTGGGGCCCCGGGGCTGCTCACAGGACCTGCTTTCCTCTTCCCCATATTGCCTTAATTATCTCGATTAACTTGGAGCACCTCTCACTTACAAAGGCAGATGATGAATGGAAACAACAGCGTCAATATCACAGGTAGCGACCAGGTACTCACATGAAATTGATTGATGTCCTTGTGCAACAGGACTCTACCAGCTGCGGACGGGCGCAGACTGGCCCGCCCTGATGATGTACTAGAGTGAAACTCTTCCACGTTTTAAAGAAATTACGTTTTTGAACTTTAAAAAGATTTCATCATATTTTGACATCATGTTTGCTGCATGGTTCACATGCCAAATATGTTGAGGTTTAGCGTCTTGCATGGCCTGTTAGAGGCAGAGGGACACTTGGTTCGGCCTTGGCTCGCCCTGTTAATGTCTTGGCTATTGCACCTCTATTCTATACTAACTGCTGTTTACCTTTGCTTTTTATGAAATGATAGAGTTTCGGGGGGACTAGTTGAATAGTCTCCAAAGTTAATGACTAGCACACGGCATAGATTTTACTGCACCCCGCTGTGTGCTTAATTGGTTCTTCATAGGAGAAACAGCCGCTATCATTAGAAGTATTCGTAGATTTAAACGCATGCATGTTTTGTTTCAGGGAACAGTCTAGTTTGTAGAGAGATTACCTTAATAAATTGCATGCCCAGTGAAACAGTTATTTCCTCATATTGTTTAGAATCTCTTCAGGTAATATTCCAAGCTGATTTAACTTCGCCTCACACTCTGCTGTATCTCCTGCTTGACAACCGCCTCAGCAGAGGTTCGGCTGTGTGACTGCTTAACATTACTATCTGATAACGCTCAATTGCTCTCGCTGTGATCAATCATACACAGTATTTAACAGATTTGAACTCATGACCTTTGACAAATGAATACGTAATTAAAGTTCTGCCACTCACAGAACTGTAGGAGTCTCTGCCTCGAACATCTCCCGTGCTCCAAAGATGTGATTGTGCAGAACAGCTAGGGCCAGGAGGCCTTTAGCATCCCTCCTAAGATCACAGAAGACAGCTTCGGGAATATCACATTCCTTATTATAGGCAATTATTTCTCCATTTTGATCATCCAATCATTAACACGAGAAAATAATTCAGGCTCCGAGTTTTTGAAAGTAAGGCAAGTTCCGCGACCACAAAGCCCTTGGATGTGGTAGGCGAGAAATACACAGGCACAATTATTGGTTTTGCATTAGCATCATCCCCTTTGCCATTTCTTTCAAAGCACAACCTAATTATCAGAAGCTCGCTGTACTATAAATACTCGCTTTCTTCAATTTGTATGGAGTCAGGCAAGGCAATTAATAGTCCTGCTCTTGGGTGATAGCGATCAGATTTGATTGCTTTGGATATGCACACATCAAAATCGGAAACACCACAATCAGTTAATAACCGAGGGGCATATTATCAAGGGGGTTTATCTCCGCTTTTTTGGCTTTAAAAGCCAAGAAAGCGGAGATAAAATTATCTCCCTATTACCAAGCTCTCGCTAACACCAGTTAGCGACAGCTAATAGGAGATAGCGACCATCTTGGGCCCCGCTTTGCATGTCAGTGATATTTATCACTAATGACATGCAAAGTGGGCGTGCCAAGATGTTAGCGACTGGAAACAGTCGCTAACATCGCTATCTCCTATTACCAACTTTTGGAGATATTCGCGCTAAGCGCGAATATCTCCAAAAGCTAACACCTGCCCAGGAGCAGTTCTTAGCCATGTTATCCAATGGGAGGTGGATAACATGGCTAAGAGCATTTGCTCGATAATGCATGAATATCGCTGACTTTTCAGCGATATTCATGCATTGCGGCCGTTTTTTATCGCATTTGCGATAAACCTTGCTAATAGCAAGGTTTATCTGCGATAAAAATCGCCGATTTGCGGCGATAATTTTTGTCTCTAAACAAGTTAGAGACAAAAATTATCGCTAGTTGTTGGTAATATACCCCCCAGTCTCATACAAAACAAAATAAAACGCTTTTGAAAACACTTTTAAAATTCATTATTGAAATCTACTCTCTTAGAGCACAGCAGAGGACCAAGTCCACTCCTGGAAAGGAGACGTCATGATATCTTGCTCCGATCATTTATTGTAATCAAAATCATTCCGACGGTAGTCTAAATTCTGCCCTGTCCTTGCAATGTTAGACAGATGGGCAACAATGAAAACTGAGGCTGAAGCACCATGATCACACCCTCTTACTATAGAAAACGGTGGGGTAACATGATTGCTGTTCACTGCATCCACGGTAGGAGCTAGATCAGTTTTACTGAAAGTCTGGCACAATGCCAGCCTTCTGGAACAGGCAGAATAATGCAGGCCATGATTCGAAACTTATCTGCAATAAGTACGGACTAAGGCCCAGTTTGCTATTAAAGGCCCGCTGAATCGTTAAAGGCCCGAGCCGAAGGCGAGGGACTTTAACGAGACAGCAGGACTTTAATAGCATGTATAGCCCTGCTACGAAGGGCTATAAGGCTATTAGAACATTCTGCCACTAGAGGGCAGAATGTTCTAACAAATTAAACAAAGGGTTCTCGAAGCTCGAGGGGATATAAATCCCCTCGAGCTTCGAGAAGCCTTTGAAGAACATTGGAATGTTGCTCTGCGGGCCTTTACCGGCCCGTAGAAGCAGGGAGCACTCCATTGTCTGCAATGGAGCTCCCAACATTGCAATGTTCTAATACCCTTTCAAGCTAAGCAAAACACAACGCCACAAGGTAACTTGCTGTGCTGTGATGGATTGCGTGGAAGGGAGAGAACAGAAATTATCCATCACTATTTAGATATGAAAGATTTCTGATGTCCAATGGAATTGGAGCACTTGAGGCAGCCTAGCTCCAGTGCAGACCTCCATGCACTATGGTGGAAGGGTGCGTGTATTACAGGCCGGATTGTTTTTAAGGAGGAAGGCATATCTTCCTGCACACAATCAATCCTCAGAGGCATATTCTTCATTCTATGTGTGCTATAGAATGCAAGACGCACAGAAAGAGGAAGTAACAAGGAGATATGACGATATTTCTCTTTGTCACGCCTCTTTCGGGTAGGCGCACCGGTATGATGGAAATCCAGGTTTACTGGCATTAGTAAATCTATGTTTACATCAAAATACATGGATGGAAGCATGGTAAAACCCATAGTCTACCTATATAATGCCTAAATGATACAGTGTAAAGTAACTTAGTGCAGGGCGCTGCATTGCATAACTTTATTTTTGCCAAAACCACTCAAGGTGACACAAATCTGTCCTTGCAAGGCTTTGTAAATGTTGAGTATCATTTTGTGTTGGGAGTGTGCCAAAAAAGTGATGCAACCCTGTTAGAAATGGAATTCCTGGTTGGCTGAGGTATGCCTTCAGGCCAGACAGGAGCCAACACTAGTCAGGGTAAGCTAGTTACATAATAAGATAACCTGTACTTACCCTCTGTTAGCCTGGCACAGAGCAGTCAGATTTATCTGCAAAGGCTTTGTGTAAAGTATTTGTGCAACACACACACAATCCATACACCACACAAAGATGCCACACAAGGTTAAAAATATAGATTTATTTTTATGAATAAAACAAGACCAAAATGACAAAAAAAGTAGAACCGGAATTAGGAATTTTTAAAGAAGAAACCAAAAACAGTGCTTAGAAGTCATTAGCGCTAAAAGGTAAATATCGGTCGGGCTAGACTGGGGTATTTCTACATTTCAGGCCGACAGCTATGGAGCTTAGGTTGGATACAGTTCCAAACAGGTCCTATTGAGTAAACTTTCTCAAGGTGAGCGAAGTGCCCCGTTTGCGTGGGAGACGGTAACCGGGAGTAAGTAGAGGGTCGCTAGCGATGATCCTGCAGGCGCAAAGAGTCGGCAGGATGTTGCTGACGGCCTTGTGGTTCTGGGGGGGATGCTTGGTGATCGAGGACACAATGCTGTGGTGGCAAGTTATGATCCTTCAAGGGAGTGGAGCAGTCCCACTGCGAACGGGCCCATGCTCGGTCGGCCTGAAAGAGCCCAAAAGCTTGACTTCATGGCGCCAGGAGCTGTAGGTGATAAAAGCAGCGGCAGAACCCACTTCTGAGGGTCAGAGCTTGAAGCGGACACCTAAGGCAAGGGTAGGGCTCACAGAATGAAGAGTCAAGGAGCACCAGCGGCGTTATAGGTAATCTTTTGTGTCCATGAGACTTCAAAAAACAGGAGGCATGACAGCAAGCCCTTAGATATCACTTGGAGGGAAAGCAGAGTCTAGCTCTCCTTCTAGCAGTGTAAGGGAGCTGCTACCTGGAGTGCACCAAGTAGAAAAACAGACCTTACAGAAAAGCAGTCATAGTGAGTCTTTTAAGCAGCACACAAGTACTTCTGACAGAAGTCAGTTAAGGATCCAGAAGTGTCTGATTTTTGGGGTCAGAGACCCAGGACTTACACCTAAAGTGCCTTTGACGTATGAGTGTGTTAGAATTGGGGTTCTCTAGTTGGCAGATGTTTGTACCTTTGTCCAAGTAGAAACCCTTCTTCCTAGTCAGGGTAAGGGGGATACACTTCTAAAATAACCCCTGCTCACCCTCTTGCTAGCTTGGCACGAGCATACAGCTTTTCTCAAAGGCAGTGTGTAAAGAATGTGCGCATGCATACAGTAACACAGTGAAAGCACTACAAATGAACACCACACCAGTTAAAAAAAATAAGCAAACTTTTATCTAAACCAACAAGACCAAAGGCGACAAAATCCAACATACAATACTCTTGAAAATAGTTACTGTGCAAAATAACCTTTAAATTGCAGGAAAAACGTGAAAATACAGTTCCTCTGACTCTGTAGCTCCGTCCACAGCGTCTGCAATACTGAATATGACAGAGTCTAACAATTGCAGCCAACCCAATCAATATGGGTTAGCTAAAACGTCAACAGACTCGGAGACAGTACCTTTTGTTGTTACGGCCAACACGATGGTATGACCCGGTACAGGGCAACCGTTGCGGTTGTGATGTGAGATAGAAGCGTTGCAGGGTGTAGTGTCCTCAAAGCCCTGTGCAGGCAGTGGCTCGTTGATGGGGTCAATGAGACCAAGGCTTGCGTTGCAGGGTGAGACGGTGCTCGATGCAGTGCTGGCAGGTCACGATGCAGCGACAGAGCCGGTCGATGTTCGAGTTGGGCAGCGACGGAGTTGATGATGTCAGTGCAGCATGTAGTGAAGTGATGCGGAATGCGATGGCCACAGGATGCAGTGCAAGCAGCGGCTCGTTGACAGAGTCAGTGAGACCTGGGTTAAGTTGCAAAATGAGGTGGTGCTCTCTACGATGCCTTCAGGACCAGGAATCCTGCGATGGACTCGGTGACAGAGTCGGTTACCCTTTTTTTCTGTGGCAACTGAAACCAGCCGTTCCAGAGACTGCGCCCAGAAGCTTGGTGAGGTCTTTGATTTTCCTGAGATGGCTCCACTTCAAGCCCTTGGATATCTTCCTCAAGCAGGGGACACAGCACACAGCAACGTCTTTCTCCTTTCCTTGGCAGAAACAGCCACTGCACGCCAACCCCAGACAGCACACAGCTAAGGGGCAGTACTCCTCCTCCAGTTCCTCCAGCTCTTTTCCTTGGCAAAGGTTCCTCTTGATTTCCCAGAAGTGATCTGAATGTCTGGGGTCTGGGCCCCTCTTTTTATACAGAAAAAAATCCTTTGTTCTCTGGTGGCAGAGATGCCCGGTGCTCAGTCAAAACCAGTTCTGTCCTCTCTGGTGCAGCTTTCTGGCAGGAGGTGGAGACAGAATTGTGTTAGGCAGACCAGGCCCATTCATGTGAAAGGAAATCTTCTCCCCCTACTCTAAATGCAGCCCAGGTCTATTCAGCCCAGCCCTGACTCATCCAGACTCTCTGGAGCCACCGATCATCCCCAGCTCCTATCACTCCAAAGCCAGACAGTCAATACACACCCTAACAGAGGCGCACTGGATGGCTAAGCAAGAAAATGCCTACTTTCTAAAAGTGGTATTTTCAAACCCAGAATGTAAAAATCACCTTCACTAAAAGATGCATTTTAACATTCTGAGTTCAGGCATACTAAACTTTATTTTCCTACCTTGTACCCAGGGGTAGTTATGTTTATGAGATGTTCTAAGCAAACTCCCCATTCCATCGTATGGGAACAGGTAGCCTTGCAATAGTAAAAAACGAAATTGGCAGTGTTTCACTATCAGGACATGCCACACACACCGGGGCATGTCCTACCTTTCACATACACTGCACCCTGCCCACAGGGCCAACTGGAGCCTAGCTTAGGGGTGACTAACATGTAAAAAACGGGAAGGTTAGGGACTGGCATGTGGGTGCACTTGCCAAGGCAACATGGCAGTACTAGACTGCACACATGCTCTGCAGTGGCGGGCCTGAGTTATATTTACAGGCTGCTTATGTGGGTGACATAATCAGTAATGCAGGCCACTAGCAGCATTTGATGTACAGGCCCTGGGCACACACAATGCACTGTACTAGGGACTGACTAGTAAATCAAATATGCCAAACAGGGAATCTCTAATCCATAACAATATTTTACAAAGGGAGCACTTGCACGTTGGCACTGAACAGCAGTGGCAAAATTCCCAAAGCATCTATACCACCAAAAACAAAGTCGAACACACGGCAAATACACTGGCAACAAAGGTAACAATACAGGGGAAACCCACGCTAATGGTGCCAGGTCTAACATTCTAACAGGATGACTTCAAAAGAACTCTCTGAATTGCACAAGGATTCCTATCAGCCCAGTTCTGTCTGCCAGTCTAACCCCGGGGGGTAAGTCAGTGCTTTGTATGAGGATAGGACACTGCCTATTCATTTTTAGGTCTCGCGACCTGTCAATGCGCATGCGCATTGAGCGGAGCGAGACTATAGGGGCTTAAACAGACTTTAACTAACTGGCGATTTGATGCTGTGCCCGTGCGCTTTTAGGTCAATGCGCAAGCGCATTGACCTAAAATGCACGTGCACAGCATTAAATCGCCAGCCATCTGTTCCCCAGCAGCTCTTCCCGCTCCGCCCCACAAGCTTCCGCCAGCGTGCGCTCTGCCTCAGCCGCACTCCTCCCACAACTTTGAAGTGAAGCTTCACTTCAAAGGCCCCTGCTGCTTCACACTGCGTCTCTCCCTCATCGCCGCTCTCCCCGCTCCGCCCCCTGCTGCGGCCGTGTCGCATTTCTCCTCCCCCCTCCCCACAGCAATGCCCTCCGTCTTGTTATCATTTTTCCTCTCCCTCAAACCTATCTCGGTATATCTTTTCCAGCTCTTGTAAATCTTTCCCTTTCAACGGCTTTTAAGACTTCTTAAACGTTATTTTTATTTAGAGGGAAGTTTTTTGGGAATGAATTGAGCCATACTTTTGGATCTAGCTTTTTCTGCCTTGTCTGAGCCGCACAAAAGTATTTATTTTTGCAGATTTGTACTTTCGACCTTCCCTTTGAGCTGGTGTGTACTTCGGCTCTTAGCACGCCAACAGAAACCATTCCTTCCAGTTAGCACTGCCTTGTCTGAGCCGCACAAAAGTATTTATTTTTGCAGATTTGCACTTTCGACCTTCCCTTTGAGCTGGTGTGTACTTCGGCTCCTAGCACGCCAACAGAAACCATTCCTTCCAGTTAGCACATACACCATCATAAAAAACTGAAGAGGGCAGTCTGAGAATGGGCATCCCACACTCCACTCACTGGGTGGTCCTCGGCCTGCACTTAGTTCTATTGAACCGAACACCCCCATGAGCAGTGTTTACTCTGCGTTGGTGTTTTTGAAGGGCACAGTACGCTGCACATTCAACAAACAGCTCCTCTAATGGCACTGTGCATGGTGTGCTACATCAGGTTGCTCGATTAAAATGCACATAAACACACAACTACTTGTAAACAACAAGGGTTCCCTGTATGCAACAAAATAACAGTCAAATCCTAGGTCAGGGAATAAATCAGTGGAAAAAACTACCTAGGCAGTAATTGTAAAATAAATACACATTAATACAAGGACCAACACTAAGAATGAACAGTTTCCAAATAGTTACACAAGTTTATTGTAAACACATAAACAATAGCTAAAAAATATACATTTCATGAAAATTGAGTATATATTAATCATCACATAAAAATGTTAAACATAAAAGAGTAAGTTGTGTGTCGACGCGTTTCGGCGACCAGCGCCTTTCTCAAGACAGATTACAACTTTCTGCAAAAAATAAAACAGTGTATAGTTTAATTTTTCCATTCTCAGTTATTGTAATGTTATCTCAACATAAATATGAATAACTTGGAAGATGACTAGTATCAACTATGTGTTCTATTTAAACAAGGAAACGCTGTTCAGACAACAAATGGTCCTAAAATAATCCAAAATTGGCAAGGCATAAATCACATAACATAACCTCTATTGTAGCCTGCTGTTATTTAAATTCATTCCAACGTGTGTTAATGGCATAATGTACTATTAATACATATTCTCATTCTTTCATGCCCTGATATTTAATGAACGTTATTTCACAAATGATTATTTATAAAAAACATAATAGTCTCAAAAATATATACATTTATTTACGTGTCAGAAAGAATTCTCTATGTCTACATCAGTCATAGGTGTTCAGAATAAAGCTATAAATCTCATTCAAATAGGACAGATACAAAGGAGATATTAGATGGAAAAGACAAGAAAGAGTCTAATAGTTCGGTGCTTTATATTTTATGTCGCCACTTCTCATCACTATGAGGAAATCTTGGTTCTTTAAAACACAAGAGAGTGCCTATTCTATCTATTTTATCTCTAAAAGAATATTTATCTTTTTTACAGATACCTATATAGAGAATTTGCTCTTTCTTACACTAATTTCATCGCTGGCGGTTATTAGCAGGTTCCTAGACTCAGATCACCCATCCAGTTGTCACTTACCCCAGGTAAAAATGGATTCTTCCCTTTGAGCTGGTGTGTACTTCGGCTCTTAGTACGCCAACAGAAACCATTCCTTCCAGTTGGCACTGCCTTGTCTGAGCCTCACAAAAGTATTTATTTTTGCAGATTTGCACTTTCGACCTTCCCTTTGAGCTGGTGTGTACTTCGGCTCCTAGCACGCCAACAGAAACCATTCCTTCCAGTTAGCACATACACCATCATAAAAAACTGAAGAGGGCAGTCTGAGAATGGGCATCCCACACTCCACTCACTGGGTGGTCCTCGGCCTGCACTTAGTTCTATTGAACCGAACACCCCCATGAGCAGTGTTTACTCTGCGTTGGTGTTTTTGAAGGGCACAGTACGCTGCACATTCAACAAACAGCTCCTCTAATGGCACTGTGCATGGTGTGCTACATCAGGTTGCTCGATTAAAATGCACATAAACACACAACTGCCAGACGAATGCTTTTAAACATGTTTCCCCTCAGTTTGCGATGGCCTCTATAAAGGATATTTTCAGCTGCAGTGCCCATCAAAGAGTTTCACTTGTGATCCTTTTAAGACTATTAACAGCCCTTTAATGACACAGTGCTCGGTTTATTAAGTTAATTAGGTAGAAGCATGCTGTATTCAAAACAAAAAGCTCTGCCCATTCTCAGCACATATTTTTCATTAGCTTGTCATTGTCCTTTGGAAACTGTGGCTTTTCATTGGTTAATGGGCTTAGTAGTCCCTCCTTAGTACAGCCTTGCCTAATTTTGTAACTTCCCATCAGAACACCACCTGTTACATGTGCCACTTGGTATACTTTAATTACAGCCTCTGAGCACTGATTTGGTTAAATGTTCTTATCCTGCTTGCTGTTGCAGGCAGGACACCTCTTCCATCAACGCTTTATTTATTTTTTCATAGCACGGCACGCTGATGCAGTGGTGGCCGTGCCTTTAGTTTACTATTTGCTGCCTGGAAGCGGCCGCATATTTTTAAAAAAAAATATTTTTTTGCTTTCACTTGACAAACCAATGCTTTTTTTTGTAAAAGCACCCCATACTGTGCTTTCACTTTAATGGCGACCTCACCACTTTTTTTTAGATGCGGCTCATCTTTTTTTTAAAAACAAGCATTGAAAATGCAATAGGTCTCGCCTTTGATTAAGTTAAAGCCATTTGCTTTGCTAATGGTATTGTATAGCAAAGCAAATGGCTTTAACTTAATGAAAGGCGAGACCTATTGCATTTTTAATGCTTGTTTTATTTATTGGTATTTATGTCAGCAGACAGCCAGAAACAACAAAAATAAGCAATCCATCACATTAGAATCAGGATAAGGCCCAGTTACTCCGTCTCTTATTACAGCATTATACTATTTAAGCCCCATAAATCATAAGTTCAAGAATTCACATCCATTTTGACAGAGGAGACCACAGTTTCTGACCCATAAGCTTTCTTCTCCTTCCTTTTGATTTATATACCGCAGTCTCCAGATGATAAGTAGACAGTAATCTAGCTTGCCAGTTACTAAAAACTGGTGGATCTATATCTAGCCACTGAGTTGTTATACATAATCGAAAGATAGACATACAAATAAATATAAACCCTTCCTCTGCCATGGTCCTAGATCTACCTAAGTTTTCTTGTAATCCCAAAATAACCAGTTACGCCGACAGTTGCGTCCGGATACCTAGACTGACATTCAGAAAATATTCAAAATCTTTGACAAATTGACTCAATTAAGGACACTGGAAAAACATATGAGGGGCATCTGCAGCGATTAAACCACACCGATTGCATTTGTTCCCTCTTGTAGATTCCCACTTGGCTAATTTTGCGGGGGTATAATATAAATCAAATATGGACATAAAGTTTTGACTCTTTAGTGAGCCACTAATTAAGAATTTTACGGATAGTTCAATTATTCTCTCCATGTCTATTTTATCCTCCCCCAGTTTGCTTTGCCATTTGTCCTCCCAGGTCGACAAATCATCCCCTAAATTTTCAACCATTAATTGGTAAATAGGACCTATTCTCAATATTAATCGAATTGCTTCTAAGACCTTAACCTTAGTAAATGATATTTGATCTTGAGTTATTTTCTGCTCTAAAAAACTACGTAACTGAAGATATTAAAACAATTCTATTCGAGCTAACTCATATTTCTGCTGCAAAAAGAGAAAAGAGGCTATCTGATTCCCTTGAAACAGGTCTCCCAATTGGCGTATACCAGCTCGATACCACCTGACCATCACCTGATCTCTAAACACATCTGGTAATAGAAGACATTTATTTAATGGAGTATAATAATTTAAATTTAAATGCAGGCCAATTCTATTTTTTGTTTTCCTCCAGATTTCAAAAGCAGTCAGAATAATTTTAAATTTAGTCTTTTTATAATAGCTAGGCTCAATTATACGCACAAAACATTGTCTGGCCTCCTCGCCCAATACCACCTCGTATATTGAGGGACTAACTGACTCTTCAATTCTTATGTCCTGCAGTAGCAAGACGCCCATGTGTTGCAATAGAGCTGTCCAATAGTATAGAGGAAAATTAGGTATCCTCCACCCTCCTCTAGCCCTAGGCAATGTACACCATTTCATGGCTCTCCTAGACCTATGATAGCTCCAGAGAAACCTAGAGCATAATCTATCGATTCGAGCAAAAAAAGATGTAGGAAAGAGCAGAGGGATCGTACGAAATAAATACAAGAACTTAGGAAAAATAAGCATTTTTAAAACATTGCTTCGGCCATATAAAGATAGATGAAGATTATTCAACCTTTCTAGCGTCTTGTTTAATGAAGCAATAATTGGATCGAGATTCAGTCAAACAATATCATCTATTTTCGCTGAGATTTTGATGCCCAAATATATAGCTTCCGATTCAAAGTTCATATCATTTGGGTGCCCTGCTTCTGAATGAAGTAACTGAGTTTTAGTGACATTTAATTTATACCCAGAATGCCCCCCAAATTCATCGGCTGCTTCCACTATTTAGGGTAAGGTCGTTTTTATGTCTGACGTTACGATAGCAATATCATCTGCGTATGCAAACACCTTATACGCTATATTATGTATACAAACTGGTTCAATTCCGACATTGTTTTCTAGACTGTTTAAAAATGGCTCGATGTACAAAGCAAATAACAAGGGGTAACAGGGACACCCTTGTCTCGTCCCTCCTGTTATTGCTATGTTTCCAGAAAGTTTACCCGAGATGCAGATTGGCTGAATGTACAGAGCTTTGTATTGCTTTAGTAAATTCCACAGGGAATCCCTTCCAGACTAAGACTGACCAAAAGAAGCTCCAGGGAACCCTGTGAAATGCTTTTTCCTCATCTAACAGGGAAACCGCAACAGGGGAGTTAGTGGCTTGTGACCAGTCCAGCATGGAAAGAATTTTTTTGACATGATCAGTTGTACCTCGTTTCATAATAAACCCATGCTGCCTTTTGAGTACTAAGTTGGGCATGAGATCATTTAACCTATTAGCTATTATCTTTGAATAGATCCTACTGTCAGCATTTAGAAGAGAAATCGGTCTATACGACCCCATATCAGTATCCTTCTTACCTTTTTTCTTAAAAATTACTATATTTGCTTCAGACCTTGAGTCTGGGGGGTTACCCGAGAAAGATTGTTGGCAAACTTCTATTAACTCTTTTTTAAGTAACTTTCTGAAAGTACGATAAAACTCGAGTGGGATACTATCAGTAACCATAGCCTTACCGGGAGCAAGGTCTAATAAGGCAGCTTCTAGTTCTTCCCAGACTATAGGTGCGGACTGCAATTTTTTTTGCATATCTGTGAAGTCAGTAGTCTCTAAGTCTCTCAAATATTGCCCTTCTGTTTGACCTAACGCCTCGTCCGCCGGTTCACTATATAGGACTTGATAAAACCTTTGAAAGGCTTCTAAGACGCCCTCTTTAGTTTCTTACAGCACACCGTTTATATCAAAGATCTTAGGAATATCATTGAAGGCTGCTTTCTGCCTTAACCTTTTAGCCAACATTCTTCCGTTTTTTTCACTAAATTCGTACGATTCTTCTTTATGTTGAATATATTTTAACGCGATTTGATCAGCAATATTAGCATACACTGTAGCTCTTTTAATAGTAAGATCTCTTTGGGCCGCAGCTACATCCTGACCAAGTCTAATCATCTCGGCTAACTTATGCTCAGCTAACATGACCATTTTAGAGTCGTTCCTATGTTTAAGCAATATTTTTTTGCGACGTGCGTTCGAGAAGCTAAGGGTTTCTCCCCTGATTATAGATTTAAACGTGTCCCACACTACCTTATTCGAAGCAGTTCCTTTGTTAAATTTAAAAAACTCCTGTATCAGCTTAGCCCTAAATTGACAATAGTCTTCACCCAATAAAAGATTTCTTTCAAAAGACCATGCCGGTTTCCCTCTCCCATCTGTGAGGCCAGCAAAAGATCAAGTGTTAAGGGGTTATGGTCAGATATAGGTTTAGGCAGAATCTCTAAATTAACCTTTCCTATAAATTGCGACGAGATAAAAAATAATCTAAACGGACAAATTTACTATGCGGGCCGAAAAAAAAGTAAAATTAGAACCTGGCTTACCTGCGTGTATTGAATTCCAAACATCATAAAGCCCATGATCTAAAATTAACTCTCGTAAATCAGTAAATATTTGCTGCTTTCTACCAATGCACAACGTATTTTTTCTTTTATCAAAATTAGCCTCTAGATGAATATTTAAGTCACCACACATGACCACTGGTTGGGGCCATTGGGCCAATTCGATATTTCAAAATTTCATGAGCTCTGAATCGTCCAAATTCGGACCATATATAGTACACAGCGTAACTCTATACTGATCAATCTTAAGTTCACTAATTGCCCATCTACCCCATTTATCTTCCAAATGCTTTATACATAAACCAAGGCCCCGTTTCATAGGAATGGCCACCCCTCTCTTAACCCCTGTTTGTTTAGAACAAGCAACCAATTCTAACACTAAATTTTTTAGACATGCCCTCTTAGCCCATGCAATATGAGTTTCCTGCAAACATAATATATCGATGCATGATAACTGAACAATTTTAGCTAATACATCCCTTTTCTTTGAATCATTGAGCCCACAGATATTGAGCGTGCAGATCTTTAATTTCCTAACCATATTTCAGAAGTAAAAAATGCCCGGCAAATAGAAACAAAAGAGATAGTATATCCTTTAACATTTTTGTATAACCAATCTTTACGTGGTACTTTTTAAAAAAAAAGAGCCAACCTGCAAAAACATCATGGCTACTGCTGACTTTTCACCCCCCCTCCACCTTCACCCATCTCTCCCCCCACCCTCCCCTCCCAATGTACTCTGTCCTCCTCCCTCCCCACCCTCCCCTCCCAACCCACCATATGAGGCACAAGGACTGTCAGTTCCTGAAAATATGGAGTGCCTCTCACCCACCCTTACTGAGTAGGAAAGAGAAAATCATAATTTTCTTGAATCACAAATAAAGCAAATTCCCCTAAGCAGTTGCCCATGCAGCAGGGACAAATAGAGTCATTAAATGCTTAAACCATCAGTAATTATAAGGTCAACAAAATTCTTTGGCCTCAATCTCAGAAAAAAAACCTGGTCTGACCCTTAGCTATAAGCTTTAGCGTGGCCGAATTTTGAAGATACACCTTTTTCTTGAAACCCTGGTATAAGCTGGTGAAGATGCCAACGTTTAGTTACCGTCGCATGACAAAAATCAGGTCTAACAAAAAAATTACAGTCTTTCACCAGTCTCTTTTTATCGGGCCTAGCGAAACCAAAAACTGCTTCTCTGGCAAGGAAATTATTGAATCGGACGAGAATAGCTCTTGGACGTTCTTCCTCTCCTTGCCTAGCTCTTCTCACAGTAAATGGAAACCTATGCGCTCTTTGTATTTCCATTGTCCAGTCCCAGAGAGTCAATTCTGGGAAAGTCTCGGCAAACAGTTCACAGACAAATTTACGGACATCCGATTCTTCCTTTTTCTCTGGGATACCTAAAATGCGCTTGTTGTTTCAAGCTAACATCATCCCGATGAGCTCTAATAGAGTTAATTTCTAATTTCTATGCGCCAAGTCATCTTCTAATGTTGAAATTCTAGACTCAGCTTCGGTTACTCTGAGAGCCGTGTCAGAACAAATTTTAATCACGCGACGAACAGCCTTCTGCACCTTGCGACATGTTGCTTGAGTACAGGAGTTCTCTGAATTGATTTCTGCTCTGTGCTCCAACATAGTATTATAGATCGTAGACAGATTTATCTCGTGAACCGGGGTCTCTTCAACAGGTCTCAACCCAGCTTCAAGCCTAAGAGTTTTATCCGATTCTGGTCCCGCCATCGTAATCTCTAGAGAAATCGCATCTGCTCCTGAGAGTTGGTTCTTAGAGTGTACTGGTCGGGTTCCTCTAGTTTTTAATTTTAGTTATAGCTGAGTTTGGAGAGATCGTATTTAGCCTTAATTCATCGTCCGTGCTGCTGCCCTCTTCATGATAATCAGCCCAATATTTGCTTAAATTAGTGCTTTCATCAGAAGAGTGATCTTACATAGAATAGAAATTATCAGCTATTTCTTGAGACCCCGTCAAGTCCTGTGAGGAGGCACCCTCGTTTAAAACCAATGAATCTATCTCCAACATGAGGTTATCCAGACTACCAGTCATTCCATCCATAAGAAAGCTTTCAGGAACCACGACTCCCAGAATGCTCCTCTCTGTACTAATAATGTTCTGGACTTCTTTCCCTTGTTCTTGTACTTGCTCTAAACTAATAGTTGGTGTCTTTGTAGTCACGCCTGTAGAGTCCAATGATGCAATATTTCGGGGAGAGGAGATGCTGCCAGTTACTTTGTTAACAATGTCAATAACATCCAAAACTATCTCCTCCTTATTCACAGACTGTAACAGAGCATTCTTCGATGGCTGCCTTTCAAACATAGCTGGAAGAGTTTGTGCCCCCTGTTTTGCCAAACATGTAACAGAATTTGCCTTTCCAGCACGCTCACCCTTCTTTTGGCTTGCAATAGGGATATTCTGAGCAACATCTCCACCTTCCCCCCTCTCACCCGTCTCTCCTGCTTTGTCGCGTTCAATATCCTCCACTAGGGCTGGCTGAGTTTTTGTTTTACCGCTGCGGGTAATCCCCTTCGGCGGCATTCTTCTGTGTGTGGCGCCCTATGCACCTCCGTGCCCCCGAACCACTGGCCGATGAAACCCTATGAGGAAGGCAGGGAGCAGCCAAACCGGGGCTCTAATCAATCGAAGGAGCAGCAATCCGAACACCGTCCAAATGCTGCAGGCGCGGACAAAGCAGGGCAGCGCGGTCCACCACAGATGGGAAACTCCTCCCCTAACAACAGCGAACGAGCCGGGAATAACCTCCGTCGGATTTGTAAAGCAAATAGGGTGTCTCCAAATTTTCTAACACTCTAGAATCGCATCGCTACACCGGAGCAAATCTTAAAGCTGCATAAGGAAACTGCCGGTAGCGTTTCTCTTTCCGAAACCCGGAGCGGAGGACGGAGCTGCTCACACAGCCCACGCCACGGCCGCCATCTTGCCTCGTACCAGGACACTGCCTATTCAGATGCTAGTGTGAGCCAACTCTCCCCCTTACTCTCCAGGAAGAGCCTCACTTTCCTGTGTTTGTGATTGTCTAGATGGAATGCACAAAGTGTATCTGTCACCCAGCCCAGACTTGTATTGGGGTCCTGCTGTCATGCACAAAGAGCAGTAAGTACAGAGAAATGTCCACTTTCTAAAAGTAGAATGAAAAGGATAATACAATATTGAATACTATGTATCAACATACATTGATTATTGTGAGAGAGAAAATAGACTAACCACCTATAGAATTAGTGAAATAATTTTAATTGATATTTTATCTGTCAGAAATGCAAACATTTATTGAATGTTATCCTAGTTATTCCATATAGTGCAAGAAAACAGTGCTCATAGAAGTGCTCATGTTTAAAGTGACATGAAAGAGGAAAGAGTAATGAATAACAACAATGTAAAAAACCAATAGAGACAGCAGGGTTCATAGGCCACACCGATAAGCCTATTTGAGAGTACTTTCTAATAT
Organism: Lissotriton helveticus; assembly: GCF_964261635.1. NCBI lineage: Eukaryota > Metazoa > Chordata > Amphibia > Caudata > Salamandridae > Lissotriton > Lissotriton helveticus. The sequence continues at coordinate 1,646,463,471 of NC_136063.1, read as the reverse complement.
TCATGATATATCCTAGCTAGAGGTAGGTGGCAGATGAAACAATGCATGCCCTCCATAAAGATCCGAATATTCAATCCAGGCTTGTAAAAATAGGTTGACGTTTTGACCCAACTTATAGGTATAGGTTTTATATAGATATAGGTTTTAAATTGAACATTACATATATTAAAAGGTAAAACTAATATAATATAAATTAAATATATGTAATTAATTTTGAAATACATTTTGCTGTTATACTTATTCATTTTTTTAAAACACACTTATATTAGAATATGTATAGATTTGTTACATATATATAATCTATATTAAACTAAAAATTAATTTAAAATGTAATATTTTTTTAAAAATACATATAACCAATAACATATTAATTGGGAAGGGTATGCCCAGAAGTGGGTCCCTTGCTCACTTAACCACTGGATTCAAGCTAGCCTGGCTGATGAGGTTTGTTGCCCCAAAACCTGTCCCAGGATTCTTGTATCAATTCCAGGGAAGACCTGGCTTGGCAGTTCGGGCTAGACTGTTCCCATGAGGAGCAGCGTTAAGACTGATTTGCAGAGCAGAGTTAAGACTGATTTGCATATGGGTGGGTCTAAATTGGGGTGACGAAGTGAGCTAAAGAACGATAATGCATTCAACCCAGATCCGTGACTGGGGGTGAGGGTCTCAAAAGTTTCAGTGCTCCGTCCATCATCTCCTTATATTTGCTTTAAAATGTACTACTCCCTCTCCATGCAGTGAAATAGCATGGGAAATGTTTAATTTCGGAGGGGTGCAATTTTCTATTCACACTCCAGTCAGGGCAAGAGTAGGGAACTTGTTGGGCCATGAGGGATCAATTTAACTAACAGTAGGAAAAGAGTTGGTTTGTGAATAGATAAAATGTATTATTCTCACTTCATTTTATGTAACAGTAGGGAAACATGTGTTGTATGGTGAATTTGTGTAGCGCAGGCAACAGTTTTTCTGTAGTGTGCTTGACTCCTAAGAGCAGGACCTTTCTATAAACTGATCCGATGCTAACTAGTCACTCAGGGGTCCTGGGTTCAAGATGAAGTTGTTGATCTAGTTCTTCACCAAGCAAGAGTGTAGCAGGTCAGAACAGCACAGCAGGGCAGCAGTTTCTTTACAAAAGCAGCACAGCAGAGTGAAAAACCTTGTAGCAGCACAGCAGTTGTTATTTAAAGCAGAGTTTCCATAGGTCAAGAAGTGTACTGAGTTGGAATTCACTGGTGCCCTGGTTCTGGAAGGTGGGAGGAGCTTCTAGACAGTGTCTGTCAAGTGCATGGAATTCCCTATCCCCCCCCCCGTCCCCTACTGGCCCTGGCTCCAGTCTGGCAGCAGTAACAATGTAGGGTTACTAGGCCCTTTGTATTAAAGCAGAGCACATGCTCTTCAGTTGCAAATGGGTCTGTGCTAAGCTCTGCCCCATCCTGCCGTCAGATAGCCCATTCAGGTATGCCTAATCCCACTATTATGTAACTGTCAGGAAGCAATTCACAAAATCTAACTGTCAGTTAGACTAAGCCATGTGACCCAAGACAGGCTACAGGTAACAAATTGCTAAGGCAAGAAAATATCAACTTTCTAAAAGTGTCAGTTTCAGAATTGCAATTTAAAAGATGACTTTATCATAAGTTAGGATTTTAAATTTTATTCCCAGAGACACCAATCATGAACTGATCATTTCTTCTCATTTAGAAGTTACACATCTAAAATATCATAAGGCAACTCCAATGTTATCCTATGGGAGTGATAGGCCTTACAGAAGTGAAAAACGAATGTAAGAGCGTTTCTCTACCAAGAAATGTAAAACTTAAAAGTAAATGTCCTATTCTTTTAAATACATTACACCCTGCCCTCAAGGCTGCTCAGGGCCTGCCCTAGGAGTGACTAGTATGTATTAAAAAGGAAGGCTTAGGCCTGGCAAAAGGGTTGTTTTGCCAGGTTGACACAGCTGTTTAAACTGCACACACAGGCTTTGTAATGGCAGGCTTGAGACATGTTCAAAGTGCTATTTAAATTGGTGGCACAACCAGTGCTGTAGGTCCACTAGTAGCACTTAATTTATAGGCCCTGAGTACATCTATTAACACTTTATTAGGGACTTATACGTACATTAAATATGCCAATTGGGTATAAGCCAATTCCACCGTGTTTAGAGTAGAGAGCACAAGTATGTTAGCACTCATCAGCAGTGGTAAAGTGCACAGAGTCCTAAAGCCAACACAAATGATTTCAGCAAAAAGTAGGAGGAGGAAAGCAAAATGTTTGGGATGACCCTGCAGAAATGGCCAGGTACAACAAAGGTGTTTTGTATTGTGAACTCTGTGTCAAACATACTAAGAGGAGCTTTTATTTTATGAATCCCTCTATAAACACCATAGAAAGGAACTGCACAGTTTGATTTCAACAAATATAAAAGGAAGGGATTTTGGATTGTTAAGCACCATTTTTATGTCAAGCCTAGTGAGCCCATATGCTGTCTCTCAACTTGTTATATCTTCTTTTTTGGGGTTTTGCCATGCCCATCACACGCCTAGCACTTTAATTGGTTTGTTGGCATGCCATTTAAAATTCATTTTGTTTCTTTGGTAAATGCTTTAGATGTATCCCACATTTTGGCTGTGTTTTTGCCGCCCTGGAGAATGCCCCAGTTACATGGATAAATTAACTTCTGGGCATTTATTTATTTTGGGTGCACTACTTTTTCGTTTGCTTTGTTTCTTTTGCTCATGTTTTTAGTTTGTATTCATGCTTAGCGACTTCTTACGCTGAAGATCTCTCCCCTCACAGGGCTTTAGAGTCGCTACCTTGAAACCCCCAGCAGGCACAGCGCAAACAGAGCAGGCTGCCTAAAGTGGTTTCCTACTGCTGGCAACAGAACAAGCATTTTCACTTTCACAAGCTCTTTACTTTCAATTTGCAGCATGGTGCATGCAGCCTCTTACGGCAGCTCCTCTGCTATGGCAGAGGAGTGTGGCCACACTGCTTTCAAGCAGTTCTAGAAGCAAAAACATAAGATGAAAGTTATTATCATTTTATGTCTCCTTTTTCTGAGCTGCTCTGCTAACGGCGCAATGACTGTTTGATCGGCCCTCTGGGGCTGCACAAATGAGTCATGCTCACTTTCTCCCTTCTCCATGCAGGCTGCATTACAGCATGAATGGGGAACATGCCCACCCCTCCAGCCCCTGGATGAGTACCGTGTCATGGCACTCAGAGCAATCACAATGCAGCAGGCATGGCACAAGCACAGCAGCCTTCACTTTCACAATTAACCTTTACAGCACAGCGCTCACAGCCTCTTGCATTGAAGTCAGTCTCCTGCGCCAGGCTTTATAGTCGCAAGCGTTTTCACTTTATCAAGCGCGTTCGGAAGCCCTTCAGTCTAGACCAAACCATTGTAACAGAAACCTATCAATGAATCTCACAGTGCCATTGTCTCCTTGTGAGGTAGACCTGTGACCCTGCCTCAGCCCCAAATATGTCTCCAACGTGCATAGTTCTGGCACTGCTATTTCAGCCCCTACGTAGGAATACATCAGCTACAGCAGGCGGCATAACATAGCTGAAAAGAAACCGGTACTAGAGCGTTGAAATCTGTCAGCATGGCAAGAGAATCCAACTCTTCAGACTTCGTCTGCCTGGTGACCATCTTCAAATGCCTAGCGAATGTGTTGTTTTCTTCCATTCCTATATTTTGCAGTTGATTTTTCTATCACATGGCGTACAGTTTATTTGTTGTGTAATTTGTTTTGAAATTAGATAATCGATCATTTAGTGATTCAATTTGTTTTTGTGTAAAAAAACATTTGTCATTTACAATGCTATTAGATCTAACTTTCACAAATGCGAGACCAATTGCATTGCAAATCCTTATTTTAGGTATGCCCACGATAAATTATTCGTGTCTCTAGGGAAAGGCTTCATATTATTGTTAATTTATACTTTGGTACTGGCTCAAACGTTTTAAGTGGCCTTTCAAAGCATAGACCTTTGGACGATATTTATGTTCATGATAAAGTAAACAGGCTTACATTATTGATTAGGAAGTAGGCCTTTAATTTTACATTATGAGCAAATTGACGAAGCCTGTAGTCTTAACTCATTGGATTGTCAAGGCCTTATGTTTTTTAATAGGCTCATGTATTTCCATTGTAAGTTGTTTGCATTTAGAACCTGCTGTTGCACAAATTGTCATATGGAACCTCGAGGATAACGGGAGCAGACGACATTTACAGGGTTAGTCAGCCACTATAATATTTCTTTTAGGATAAATGGCTTTAATCCTGGTTAGTCTGCAAGTCAGAAAGGTTACAATTTCTAATTCCATCTAAAATAATGAAAATTAGTTTAATTTGTATAATGATATTTATTTGTATGTGCATTAAAGTGTTTTTGCTTTTAAATTGATTCAGTGGTAATGTTGTGTGTTGCTGTGTTCTGCGTCTCTAACCCAACATTCAGGATGTGAACAATACAAAAGGAATAGGTTTCAGATTGTGAAGTTCATGCCAAATACTACAGGAAAGGGTTTGCATTCTGAAACCTATGACAAAGCAGAATACCCTCCTGGTGAGTTGTGCGCTTTACAAATGCACACATTATGAACTCTCAAAAATCCAAAAGGATGAGGTTTAGTGCAAGCTTCCTTTTTTGGGACTGGTTACAGTGCATGACTGATGCAATAGGAAGGAGAATTAGGGCCTGATTTTGACTTTGGTGGTGTGGAAGTGGGCCGCCGTGACAGTGCCCCACATCCACACCACCAAAGTCAAACACCCCCACCCTCCAGATTACATGTTTCCTTGAGGCCTGTGAGGTGGTGCTTTGGCTGTCCCGCAGTGGTGCAGTTCTAAGGCGGATTAGTGAGCCTTTGAACTGCAGCACCAAGGGAGCGCCAAAACAAGTTCCTGCATGGCATAGACTGTGCAGTGCCGTACAGGAACTGGGGTGCATGGACACTGGGGGGCACACCATCTGCCAACCTCATGCAGCTCAATGACAGTGGCAACTGGGGGCTCTGTACGCCCCCTTACTTTCCTGAGCGCCATACTTTTCAAGTCACGATCATCGCCATGAAAAGTGTGGAGGTCATGAAAGTCATAATATGCTGGGCAGTGCCTCAGCACAGGCATATTGCTGCCCCAGACACCCACATCATTGCTGAGGAATCGCAGATCCCTGGTCGCTGTGGTGGTACCATGGTGGTCTGACTGCCGAAGTTGTAATGCGGCGTTTGGACCACCGGTGCAACAGTAGCCACCACGCCACCACGGGTTAGACGGTCGTATGGATGCCAAACTCATAATTTGGCCCTTAATGCTCATGCCACTGAGTTCCTAGCTAAAGTCTTTGATGTGTCCCTCAAGGCAGAGAGCACGTGATAATGTTTATGTTTCTCTTCTATTTTATTGATTTTTAAATGTAGTGATGAAGACCGTATGCCTCTCATTTTACATTGTGACCTTGATAAAGCCTGCAGGTCTAACTTTTCTGATTACGAAAGACGTTTAGTGTGTCAATATGCCCTCATAAGGACACAGTTCTACCTACTACAACACCAATAATGGCAACAGCCTGGATGCACTTGATAAGTTTCCCTCTGTGATTTTTTAATTTCATGTTTGTGCCCTGTAATTCTGTGAGGCCTGTTTATGAGGGGTTTAAATTTGTAACTCCACATTAAATCTTGTAAATATTTGTAATTTTGTCTGTAGTATTTTGTAGTGTGCTCAATACAGTACTTTTCCGTTTTAAAGAAGCCTTTCCTGGATGCTGAGTTATTATTTTTGCGCAATGCTGAATTTTGATTTTCTAACACACATCAGCTCCCTGAGTCAGTCTTGTACCGCTCTGCTTCACGATTCTGAAATAGAAGACTTGTAAGTGAGGTTCAATTTTTCAACTTAACTTTATTTGGTCATATGACCATTAAAGTGCACACTAAAAGGTGCTAGTGAGGTTAAACCTGCTTATAAAAGTGGCTATTATGAATGGTGATCGCTAAAATGACTGCAAGGGGGTTGTTAGACCTGGTATCTTTTGGCATGTTTCTCCTGTATTTTTGCTTTCTGACCTCCTTTTTTTAGGGTATGCTGGACTACGTTTTTGCTGACTTAGTGTCTCTGCACACTTGTTCACTGCTAATCAGTGCTAAAGTGCAAGTGCTCCTACTGTAAAATTGTGTTATGATTGGTCTTCCATGATTGGCATATTTGATTTACTGGTAAGTCCCTAGGAAAATGAACTGCATGTGCACAGGGCCTTTAAATCTAATGCTACTAGTGGGCACTGAGTGTGCCACCCACAGATGCAGCCTTTCAAAGGTGTCTCAGACCTGCCACTGCAGTGTCTGGGAGTGTAGTTTTAAACTGCTATTTTAACTTGGCTAGTGCACCCACTTACCAGACCTAACTCTTCCCATTTTTTACACATAAGTCACCCATAAGGTAGGCCCATGGTAGCCTCATGGGCTGGGTGGAGGGTACGTGAAAAGTAGGATATGTGCTGGTGTGTTTTACATGTACTGATAGTTAAATACTATGCATTTCATCTTCCACTATTGAAAGGCTGTCTTTCCAATAGGTGATCATTGGAACTACCTTGTAACATTTTACAGGTGTAACCTTCATTTGGGACATGATGGAGAAACTGACTTTAGGTTCCCTGAGCTCAGAATGTAATAACATCTTTTAGTTAAGGTGTTTTTTAATTGTGTGTTTGAAGATGCCACTTTTAAAAAAGTGGGCATTTTCTTGCTTAACCATCCTGTGTGCCTCTGCCTGCTTGTGGAATGAACGTCTGATTTTAGACTGTCATGGCTGTTTGTGCATACACTCCAGACACTGAAACAAAGGGAGCTGATGTGTGCCCTGCATATGCTGATGGTCCATCCTGGGCTAGAGTGGTGGGAGGAATTTGCACTGACACTTGAATAGGTTGTGGCTGCTCTGCACAATGCTGTCTCCACCCCCTGTAGTGTGGCTGGACAAAGGAGGTCAGAAATGGCTTTGCTTAGCTAGAGAAACCTTCTGAAAGAAGACTTCAAAGGGAAAACGGGGTATACGTTTTAGATATAAAACCCCAGAACTTTAGAACTCTTTTGGGCAAAGGAACCTGCCAAGAAGTAGAGCTGGAAGAGCTGCCATGAGGAGTAATGCCAATTTGCTGTATGTTGCTTTGTTGGGTTGGCCTGCAGTTGCTTATGTCTTGGGAAGTAAAAGGGCTGGACTGAACTTTCTGCAATGGATTGCCTGAGTTTCTTCAAGAGCTTAAAGTAGAGCTTGCCTCCAATTGGAAGACTCAGGAATCAATGAATTCAAATTCATCTGTCAACAGCCGTGGGAATTGTGTGTTTTGTGCTGCAACAGAAGAAAAATCTCAACACCATCATCAACAACACCACTGCCGGCTCCATGACCTGAAGGCACCACAGAGAGCATCGCCCTGCTTTGCACCGCAACCCTGGTCTCCCCGACGATGATGCTCCATGCCGACATAGATGCCACTGCCTGCAATGTGGCATGTGGACACTGCTTCTGAGGTACATGAATCATCGACCCATCACACACTGTAGCCCTGGTCCACTGACTAAGTGCTGTCGACTCCAGCATCATCAACAACACTGCTGCTTACACCGCAACCTGTGGGCACCGCACGAAGCATAACTCTCCTTCACATCGCATCCTTGGGTCTAGCGACTACAGAGTTTCAGCAATGACAAACCCGCTGCCTGCCCCATGACCCGGGAACACCGTACTATGCATCGCCCTAATTTACACCATAGTCCTGATCTCACTGACAACACCATCACCGAGCTCCTGCACCATGATCTGTGGGCACCTCACTTTGCATCATCCCACTTGACATCACCACCAGTGCTCCTGACTTCTACCTCTCTGAGATCGATTTGCAACATGTGTGACTTCAAGGGTCCGACGACTCATGCACTGTCCACCGGGACCAACACTTTTTGGCACCGACAACACTACCTCCTTGGAGCTCATCGCAAGATCCACGATGCCCTGCATTTCCAAGGTGGTTTGCAGGTCTTCCCAACAACGTAGCTGGTCCGCAACCTCGTGGTCAGTCTGAACTGTTGGATTTGTTTATTCATGAAGTTGTGATGCCACGGACAGATCTATCAACTTCAAGAACTGTATTTGAAGCAGATTCTTGCAATTTTCATATCATTATTATTGTATGGTGTTTTTTATCATTTTGATTTTGTCTTACATATATAAATATTGGCTATTTTTTTAAAACTGGTGTGGCGTCCTTTTGTAGCGTTTTCATTGTATTACTGTCTGTTATGTGCAAATGTTTTATACATTGCCTCTGAGACAAGTCTGACTTCTTGTCCAAAGTTACCAAGGGAGTGAGCAGGGGTTATTTTCAGCCGCGGTCGGCAGTAGGAGTTCCTGCAGGTTAGTGACATGGGCAGGGGAGGGGCAGGCTGGGGGTTAGTAATGTATGGACTAGGGAGTTTAACAGGTAAGTAAACACATAAATAAATAAAACGAATTTCGTTGCGCGCACTGCATCGCATTTGGTGATGCAGTGCACGCAACGAAATTCGTTTTATTTATTTATATGTTTACTTACCTGTTAAACTCCGTAATCCATACATTACTCCCACCCACCCTGCCCCACCCCACGTCACCGCCCTGCAGGAACTCCTACTGCCAACCGCAGCTGGTTATTTTAGAAGTGTAATCCCCTTATCTTGACTAGAAGTAAGGGTCACTCCTTGGAAAGGGTGCAAACCTGCCAACTAGAGACCCCTATTTCTAACAGGAATCTATCAAGGGTTTTTTCATATTAGGAATTTTCACCAAACTTTGAGACCTATCTAAATGAGTTGGAACCAGCTTCTTCATATTAGGCCAAAGTTTGGTATCCAGCTTAGTTTCCAAACACAGCAAAGAAGTAAGGTTTCTTGAGATCGCAATTATTTACTATAAGGTGTGGCAAAAGCACATTTACTTTGTAAAAACCTGCCCTAGCCCACAACGTATTGTAGCATGCTTCATCATAGGGCTGCTGCAACGCCTCTGCGCAAGTCAACGCTTGGGACTGAGCAATGGGGTGGGGGAGAAAATGTAAACAAGTTAAGAATGGAGAAAAAGGTTCCAACTGGAAAGTGCAGATAGTGAATCTTAAAGCTTAATAAGGGATATCTTAATAACACTGTTATCCCTGGATTTCCTTGTCAGGGCTAAAAAGGTAATTCATACCCTAGAATGGTGGTGAAGTGAGTGTTTTATGCACCCTACACCCCTTTGTTCTGCATAAATGTTGACATGTTTCTGTTGGAATCCGTATCTCTACCGGCTTTCATCAGGATTGTCTGATCCTTATGCTAAGTTCCCTTCCTGCCCGTAGTATATCAATATACTTAAGGTTACTCCACCTGTATTATGTGGGGTGATCCAGTACACATACTCTTATTTGAGATCGAGTTTACTGCATCATTTTCTAATACTGGCACAAGAGAAGAGAGCGACCCCCTGTAGTCATACAGTTGTCAAGGGTGGTGCACCTCCACAATTTTGGTCCCTCCTGGTGCCTTATAGTAAAAAATTGCGACCTCAAGAAACCTTACTTCTTTGCTGTGTGTTGATACTTATCTTGGGAAGGTTGAAGTAAAGTGTAATTCTTCTCCCCCTTCTTTTTTGTGTAGAATCCAGCTTAGTTTACCTGCAACTGGGAATCAGCTTATGGGAAAACAAGATTTTGTTAATAGGTGTCCATAATATGTTGACTGTGAAGTACACTTTTTATTATTTTACTAAATGTATGTTGACCTGAGAGTAAAATGGCTTAAGCAATTGTTTAGAAATATGATTAGAAATATGTACATTTAAAATGTGGGTTTTTCCATACATCTGATCAAGACTGCTACATCAATGGCTGAGGGGTTTGTCATCTCCCATTTTTTATTTCCACTCTCGAAATTTAGACAGTTTTTTGACAATAACAAAAATGTCCAAGTCACTGTCTATCATAGACCATCTCTTGACTTTGTATTCTATATTTTTAAATGAGGATTTACATTTTTTATTTGATTTTACTTTGTGCATGCATGTTTGTTAATAAATTCAACGAAAATATTATGGTAGACTTTTAAACTGCTTGCCTTACTGGGATAGGTTTTACAGACATTGTCCAGAAATAAACTATTTATGATTATGATGAGGATGACTCTTAGATTCAAGAGTTATAAGTAGTAGTTGGTCCACAGTTTGAGGGACTGATGTAGTTGAGACTCCAAGACACAAAAGACCCCATCGACACAACGTGGGCCCAAAATCTACTGCCATTAGACACCCAGAACTGGATCTTTCAAATACAATAGGAAGGGGTTTTCTATTGTGAACTCTGACAGTACAGTATGATTAGGTTTTATATTGAATAGGAAGGTGGTTGGTATAACTAACATACACAATAAGAAGGGGTTTTACGATCTTAACTCTCTGACAATTTCAGTATCAAGGGATATTACATTCAAACTCTGATAAATGCAACAGGAAGAGCAATTTATATTCTTAACTCTCTGGCAAACACCAAAGAAAGGGGAAACAAAGTGGGTTTATACTGTGTAATCTCTGGCAAATGCAGTATGAAGAGATCCCTTTTCTTGATGTACCTCCGAATAATATTTGATATTTCCAGAGGGAGATTTAAGGTTCATTTGAATGTATATTTTGACTCTTCCTAAAATGCTTTTTGGTGTCGCTAAAGACAGCGACCACGTGACCATGTTTTTTTGTTACATTAATACCAGTAGGTTTGCTTTATTGATTATTACATTCAATTTTACTGCGTGAATGATTTGACAAAGCCTAAAGGCATAACCTATTTGCTTAAGGAAAACCTCACCTTTTCAATAGATCCACATAAGAGCATTGCTGAATTTTAGGATTAGAGCAGGCTGTTGCACAAATTGACATATGGTAGTTTAGAGAGAGTGAGAGCAGATTACAGTTACAGGACTAAATGCCCTCCGCCATATTTCTATAGGCTAAGTGAATTGCACTATAGTTTATCTGTGAGGCCCCCCTGAAGCATTCCCAGTATGCAGATCCATCTGAAATTGTGTACATATATATAACTATATATATATATATATACATATATATATATAACGAAGTAATTTGCAGGCACACACCACTTGGTTTTAATTCACCCTCACCTGTGAACAAGACGTCAGTGACGTCGACACGCGTAAGGAGAAGGAGCGTAATGTTGCACATGATACGACGAATAAAGTCGGCTGCATCATCAGTCACTGTAGGGCTCTTCTTGTTGTTCGTGGTCCAACCCGCAGTCTTCCAGGATCTCCGTTCCTGGTTCAGAGCCCGCCCTGCAGGACCGGTGGCCCCCAGCAAAGCGGAGCTGTTGTTTGTGATGTTTACTGAGGGGGCATGGACCGCTCCTTGCCACTTGCCAGCTCAAATGGACGCACCGCAGCAATTTGGCAAGGACGAAGGAGAAAGGGTGATGAGAGGGGGCGATTCCTCTCTTTGGAACAGTGCGGAAGCAGCAATTACTGCAACATCATGCGGCAACAACTAGCACTAAGCAGTAATAAATGAAAGCACCAACTTGGGATAACATTGCAAACCGTTTGAAAATGACGCTATTAAGCAATAATGGAATCAGCATGCACGTTCCCAAAAACATTGTTGGTGCATTCTGGGACCTGAAGTAATTTGCAGGCACACACCACTTGGTTTTAATTCACGCTCACCTGTGAACAAGACGTCAGTGACGTCGAAACGCGTAAGGAGAAGGAGCGTAATGTTGCACATGATACGACGAATAAAGTCGGCTGCATCATCAGTCACTGTGGGGCTCTTCTTGTTGTTCGTGGTCCAACCCGCAGTCTTCCAGGATCTCCGTTCCTGGTTCAGAGCCCGCCCTGCAGGACCGGTGGCCCCCAGCAAAGCGGAGCTGTTCTTTGTGATATATATATATATATATATATATATATCCACAAACGCCCTCCACACACGGAAGAAGGCAACAACCACAAAGGAGAAGTACTTCGGAGAGCCTTTATTTATGGAGATCAAGGTCCGGTGGCGGCGAATGCATTTCGGCACTTTCCGCCTTCCTCAGCGCCCTACACCCGACCAAATGTCCCGGTCTGAGCTTCCTGCTGCTTTATGGTGATGATGTTGCTCCGCTCCTCCCCCTTGATGTTCAGGCCACCTGTTGTAGTGCTTACGAACATCGTTGTACCACAACTCCCACAATGCCATATGTTCAGGCAAAGAGGGCCGGTGAAATGGAGAGGCTAGCCAAAGTCAGCAGGGCTCGATGTCAACATACCCGTACTCCTTTTCAAAAGCCGCTCCTCCGATCTCCTTAATACCGTCACAGCCCCCCAGAGGTGAAGCCAGTATAGAGCAGGGGCAAACTGCCACAATGAGAGGTGAAATACCTCTACCGCTCCGATCGCCTCACCAAGAAGGGCGGGTCCGAAGTGTTCCTTACCAGGAAAGTTAAAGAGCCGTGAGGCAGCGCCAAATGTCCTTCTTTCCCAAAGCGTGACGGGGGTTGCTAATATGCGCAATTGGCTAGCGCATAACAATGTCCACAAACGCCCTCCACACACGGAAGAAGGCAACAACCACAAAGGAGAAGTACTTCGGAGAGGCTTTATTTATAGAGATCAAGGTCCGGTGGCGGCGAATGCATTTCGGCACTTTCCGCCTTCCTCAGCGCCCTACACCCGACCAAATGTCCCGGTCTGAGCTTCCTGCTGCTTTATGGTGATGATGTTGCTCTGCTCCTCCCCCTTGATGTTCAGGCCACCTGTTGTAGTGCTTTCGAACATCGTTGTACCACAACTCCCACAATGCCATATGTTCAGGCAAAGAGGGTCGGTGAAATGGAGAGGCTAGCCAAAGTCAGCAGGGCTCGATGTCAACATACCCGTACTCCTTTTCAAAAGCCGCTCCTCCGATCTCCTTAATACCGTCACAGCCCCCCAGAGGTGAAGCCAGTATAGAGCAGGGGCAAACTGCCACAATGAGAGGTGAAATACCTCTACCGCTCCGATCGCCTCACCAAGAAGGGCGGGTCCGAAGTGTTCCTTACCAGGAAAGTTAAAGAGCCGTGAGGCAGCGCCAATTGTCCTTCTTTCCCAAAGCGTGACGGGGGTTGCTAATATGCGCAATTGGCTAGCGCATAACAATGTCCACAAACGCCCTCCACACACGAAAGAAGGCAACAACCACAAAGGAGAAGTACTTCGGAGAGGCTTTATTTATGGAGATCAAGGTCCGGTGGCGGCGAATGCATTTTGGCACTTTCTGCCTTCCTCAGCGCCCTACACCTGACCAAATGTCCCGGTCTTAGCTTCCTGCTGCTTTATGGTGATGATGTTGCTCCGCTCCTCCCCCTTGATGTTCAGGCCACCTGTTGTAGTGCTTACGATCATCGTTGTACCACAACTCCCACAATGCCATATGTTCAGGCAAAGAGGGCCGGTGAAATGGAGAGGCTAGCCAAAGTCAGCAGGGCTCGATGTCAACATACCCGTACTCCTTTTCAAAAGCCGCTCCTCCGATCTCCTTAATACCGTCACAGCCCCCCAGAGGTGAAGCCAGTATAGAGCAGGGGCAAACTGCCACAATGAGAGGTGAAATACCTTTACAGCTCCGATCGCCTCACCAAGAAGGGCGGGTCCGAAGTGTTCCTTACCAGGAAAGTTAAAGAGCCGTGAGGCAGCGCCAATTGTCCTTCTTTCCCAAAGCGTGACGGGGGTTGCTAATATGCGCAATTGGCTAGCGCATAACAATGTCCACAAACGCCCTCCACACACGGAAGAAGGCAACAACCACAAAGGAGAAGTACTTTGGAGAGGCTTTATTTATGGAGATCAAGGTCCGGTGGCGGCAAATGCATTTCGGCACTTTCCGCCTTCCTCAGCGCCCTACACCCGACCAAATGTCCCGGTCTGAGCTTCCTGCTGCTTTATGGTGATGATGTTGCTCCGCTCCTCCCCCTTGATGTTCAGGCCACCTGTTGTAGTGCTTACGAACATCGTTGTACCACAACTCCCACAATGCCATATGTTCAGGCAAAGAGGGCCGGTGAAATGGAGAGGCTAGCCAAAGTCAGCAGGGCTCGATGTCAACATACCCGTACTCCTTTTCAAAAGCCGCTCCTCCGATCTCCTTAATACCGTCACAGCCCCCCAGAGGTGAAGCCAGTATAGAGCAGGGGCAAACTGCCACAATGAGAGGTGAAATACCTCTACCGCTCCGATCGCCTCACCAAGAAGGGCGGGTCCGAAGTGTTCCTTACCAGGAAAGTTAAAGAGCCGTGAGGCAGCGCCAATTGTCCTTCTTTCCCAAAGCGTGACGGGGGTTGCTAATATGCGCAATTGGCTAGCGCATAACAATGTCCACAAACGCCCTCCACACACGGAAGAAGGCAACAACCACAAAGGAGAAGTACTTCGGAGAGGCTTTATTTATGGAGATCAAGGTCCGGTGGCGGCGAATGCATTTCGTCACTTTCCGCCTTCCTCAGCGCCCTACACCCGACCAAATGTCCCGGTCTGAGCTTCCTGCTGCTTTATGGTGATGATGTTGCTCCGATCCTCCCCCTTGATGTTCAGGCCACCTGTTGTAGTGCTTACGAACATCGTTGTACCACAACTCCCACAATGCCATATGTTCAGGCAAAGAGGGCCGGTGAAATGGAGAGGCTAGCCAAAGTCAGCAGGGCTCGATGTCAACATACCCGTACTCCTTTTCAAAAGCCGCTCCTCCGATCTCCTTAATACCGTCACAGCCCCCAGAGGTGAAGCCAGTATAGAGCAGGGGCAAACTGCCACAATGAGAGGTGAAATACCTCTACCGCTCCGATCGCCTCACCAAGAAGGGCGGGTCCGTAGTATATATCACTACTGTCAGCTACAATAGGTAGCTAAACGAACGGCCACTCCAATCATGCTGTTTGAGAAATTTTCTTTAATGGCGACAACATTGCATTACGCATTTCGCCTCCACTGAGGCTTAATCATATGCAGCTTGAACATTCGCAGGATGGGCTCGCTAGCTTTCAAATAAACGTAACTTTAAACACTGAAAAGGGACCAGTCCCCAACGGATGGAATTAAAGTGGCAGTGAGGTATTGTTCATTCATGATACATAACGCAGTTTCAGCCAGTGCTCGACAGTCAAAACCGGACAGTTCCGTGAGAATATAGTATCCTCATCATACCTGCTTGCCAGCACTGCGTTTCAATCAAAGTTAGTTTCCAAAATGTCACTCGGACCACAGGTCCCAGAATGCACCCTCACTGTTCGCTTTTTGCCGGTAAAGTCCATCAATGCTGATTTAGGCAGAATCACTTCATCGGGTTTGCCGGCAGCCAGATTCCCATGTAATCCTTTAATTGGAATAGTTCCCTGTGTGGCTTTCGTTCCCCAGCAGCCGCTTTAGTCCGACACGTATCCCGCTACCATACAGGCTTTGTTTACAGATCTTTCAGTCGTCCTCACAGCAATCCCCAGCATGAGGGGCTCAGAGAAAGTCTCAGGCTAACTCTAGCTGCTTGTGTGTGTTCGTCTCTGCAGTCAAGGCGGGCCCGAGGTACAGGCCACTTCACTTCTCCTTTAGTAGTCTCCCACTTCTTAGCAGCTGGATGGCGCTTCTTCACTGGATTCTCTCCAACGTCGCAAATTTCTGACAGTGAAGCGCCTCTCCAAAGCGAGTCGGGCCGTTCCTCAAGGTGTGTCAGACACCTTACATACAGCACTACTGTCAGCTACAATAGGTAGCTAAACGAATGGCCACTCCAATCATGCTGTTTGAGAAATTTTCTTTAATGGCGACAACATTGCATTACGCGTTTCGCCTCCACTGAGGCTTAATCATATGCAGCTTGAACATTCGCAGGATGGGCTCGCTAGCTTTCAAATAAACGTAACTTTAAACACTGAAAAGGGACCAGTCCCCAACGGATGGAATTAAAGTGGCAGTGAGGTATTGTTCATTCATGATACATAACACAGTGTCAGCCAGTGCTCGACAGTCAAACCCGGACAGTTCCGTGAGAATATAGTATCCTCATCATACCTGCTTGCCGGCACTGCCTTTCAATCAAAGTTAGTTTCCAAAATGTCACTCGGACCACAGGTCCCAGAATGCACCCTCACTGTTCGCTTTTTGCCGGTAAAGTCCATCAATGCTGATTTAGGCAGAATCACTTCATCGGGTTTGCCGGCAGCCAGATTCCCATGTAAGCCTTTAATTGAAATAGTTCCCTGTGTGGCTTTCGTTCCCCGGCAGCCGCTTTAGTCCGACACGTATCCCGCCCATCCTGCGAATGTTCAAGCTGCATATGATTAAGCCTCAGTGGAGGCGAAACGCGTAATGCAATGTTGTCGCCATTAAAGAAAATTTCTCAAACAGGATGATTGGAGTGGCCGTTCGTTTAGCTACCTATTGTAGCTGACAGTAGTGCTGTATGTAAGGTGTCTGACACACCTTGAGGAACGGCCCGACTCGCTTTGGAGAGGCGCTTCACTGTCAGAATATATATATATATATATATATATATATATATATATATATATATATATATATATATATATATATATACATATATTGCAGTTTCCATCCCAGAAATCCAATGACGTGGGAAAAGATTAACCGCTGACCCAAAAGTTCTTTGTGCCATATAATTATTTAGACACCCTGCATCAATACCGCCATGATGTGTTTCAACCCCACCTGGGCCTTGATCACATGATGCGTTACGTATGGGGAAAGATGTTTTTAAAGTGCAAGTGCATTAGAAATTCTATTCATCTGTGCTGTGCAAGTATAGATACTGTAGACAGACTATCAATGCTTGAAAGTAAAGGCATAAATGCTGGATTTCATACATCAGTATAGTGCGACATACTTTAACATAAAATAGCTACATAAATGCATTAAAGATTTGTGGCGTGGACATGGGTGAAAAATTGTTAAAAATATAAATATATCAATATAATTAAACAATCATATATATACACCGTATCACATGTAATATAAGGTGCAATTTGTAGGGTGATGTCCACAGGGCTAATTTCTCAAACAGTTATTCATTCTATAATGAGATGTGCCCCAAAAGGGATGCTTCAATATGGAAAACATCCAACTAACATAACCCCTGATACTCTCAACAAGCACACAGTCACATGCCCAAATGTAGTACATATGTCACACAACATTGTCTGCCTAATATTGGAAATTAATATATCAGCACAATTCCCAAATGCGAAAATAAGGCCCCTGTGGAAGTGCACAGCAATTAATGGCTGACTTTCCAAAAGAATTGGCCGAACCCTCCTAAAAACTCTTAACCAAACAGAAAAGAGAAAAGGACGGAGTGTAAAGAAAATAAAAGTGGAAACCAAGTGATATAATACTTTAAATAAATATGAAAAAATATCATAAGATAAATAGCGCATAGTTGTTCAACAATCATTGTTCAGAAAAACGGTTTTGATATACAGTCAATCATAATCGCGTTAGAGCCCAAAAAATTAATTCATTCAACAGCTTTCATGAAAGTGGAGTTTATAGACAAGTATGCAGGTCCTCTGTTGTGTTCAAACCTGATGTTGATTTTGTGTTAAGTTCCAGTATATATTTTGTTTCAAGCAGGCGAAGAGCACTTTCCCTATCACCCCCTCTACGGGACTGAGGTATGCAGTCTATGGCAAAGTAACTAAGATGTATAGGGTCACTGCCATGTGCTGCCTCAAAGTGTCTCACTACAGGATATGCCTGATCCTTATTGGCAATTGCCCGTATATGTTGAAGGATTCTTTTGTGCACGGGCAGCTTAGTGCTCCCCACATAGGTAAGTGCACACAGGCATTCCAAAACATATACAACATATTCTGTCTTGCAGGTAATTCTTCTTTTAATATATACTGGCCGAGGCAGAAAGGGGGTACTGTAGTCTTTTTTGTTTTTTGCATGTTTGCACGCCTTACAAGCAATGCACTTGAAAAAGCCCTTTTGTTTCGATAACCAATTTGATGGTAACTTTATTTTAGGGCTACTTTTTACAAGGCAGTCACCCATAGATCTGGCTTTTCTGAAAGTCAGTTGTGGTGTACGACTGTGCTTTACCAAGTCCGCACCTATGACTGGGTCCTTTAAAATCAGACTCCAATTACATTTAAAGATCCTTCTAATGGCTCTATGCTGTTTGTTAAACGTAAGGAAGACCCTAACCTTTGGTGACTCATTGTTGATATTAGTTGTACTAATTTCTTTAGAGATGAGTGACTGTTCCCTGGTGAGCAGCCTAGTTTTACTAATAGCCTTATCAACGACTGATGCTTTGTAGCCTCGAGATAGGAATCTTTTCTTACAACTCTCCTCAGCCAGATGACATTCTATCTCACTGCTACATATGTGTTTAACCCGGAGCATCTCCCCATAGGGAATACTGTGGATGAGATGCTGCAGGTGATGGCTAGATGCATGCAGCAGCGAGTTACCAGCGGTTGGTTTGCTATAAAACCTTGTGGATAGGGTGTCATTTATGATAAAGACCTCCACATCCAAAAAGATAACAGATTCCCTGCTTATATGAGCAGTAAACTCAAGGTTGAGCTGATTCACATACAGTTGTTCAATAAAATGTTTGGCTAGTTGTTCCGGACCCTTCCAAATTATAAAAAGATCGTCTATATACCTTAGCCATAGGGGTACATGTTTATCCAAAATGTCTCCATGCTGCCACTTGAGGACCTGCTTTTCCCACAGTCCCATATGCAAACAAGCATAGCTGGGAGAAAAGCAGGCCCCCATAGCAACTCCCCTTATCTGTTGATAGACATTATTATCAAAACAAAAAAAGTTTTGCTCTAGACATGTCGTAACCATATTAATGAGCATCTTATTGTGCAGCAAAAAACATGCAGGTCTACGATTTAGATAATGCTGGACTGCCTTGATCCCTTCCAGATGACCAATAGAGGTATACAGAGAAGTGACATCCATGGTAATAAGGATAAGATCACTGCTCCAATGTATATCCTGGATCTTTCGCAGAAAGTCTGAAGTGTCCCTTAGATAGGAAGGCAAAGTTGTGACCCATTCCTGCAAGAAGTAATCTGTATATTTAGATGTATTCTCCATAATGCTATCTATTGCAGAAATAATGGGTCGCCCTGGTGGCTTGTTTTCATTTTTGTATACTTTAGGCAAAAAGTATAACGACGGACTTATGGGGTGATCATTTCTTAAAAAACGATACTCATCATCACTAATCAAACCACCACTCTTCCATGCAACCAGTTTGCCATAATATTCCAACCAAGAGGCTTTGACAATATGAATATTACTCTGTTTATAACAGGAAATATTATTCAAATGTGAATACGCCTCTTCCATATAAAGTAACCGCGGCCACAGGACTATATTTCCCCCCTTGTCAGATTGTTTTACAATGAGGTTATCATTGTCCTGCAGCTTCTTCATCAGTTGAGTATAACAACGTTGCTGATGATTAGGATTGTCACTTGCATGGTTGGTTGATTTGTACAGTACTTTTAAATCAGAAGTCACCTGTTCATGAAAAAGGTCGCGATTGTCATGGAGCATTAAAGGCTGGAATACTGATTTGGGTTTAAAAGGTGTTTTGAGTGCTCCCCCAATATCCACATTTTCCAATCCCAAATCACTAGTGCTCGCACTTTGTTCCTTCTGTAGGGATTGCAAATCATAAAATAAATTGACATCCCCAACAGTAAGAAGAGGGGGACTAGATGAGGTACAGGGGACATTCAATATATCCTTCTTGGCCTTAAGTTTATGGAACTTTTGCAGCTTGAGCTTTCAAATGAATCTAAACACATCCATTCTAGTCTCAGAATAGTTAAAACTGCTCTCAGGACTGATGGACAGTCCCACCGCAAGGATCTGTGTCTCAGCCTTACTCAAGACAACATCGGACCGGTTGATTACTGTTTTGGCTGCCGCTTCAAACTCTATTTGCGGTTCCACCTTCCCCTCATTGTTTTTTTGGGTGGCTTGTTTACGTTTGCGCTGGTTGCTGCGCCTTCTTCTTGTGCTGCGTTGGCGTTTGTATGTAATACCTACTGGTGGTCGCCAGTTGGATAGTTATAGTTAGGACCTAGTTTCCATAGGAAAAACATTTTTTCTTTTCCAAATAACTTTGGCGCCCGTTGATGAATCTTCGTGAAATTTTCAAAAAAAGTGGCCAGTTCCGGTTAGCATCAGTCTTGAAAGTTTTGAGGTGATTCGTCAAGCTGGGGCTGAGAAAAAGGGGGGTCCCAAAATGCATTTTCTCCATGTTAATTTCTATATGAAAATTTAGACAAAGCTACAGCCCGAATTGCTGAACGGAATTACAAATATCTCGCAAAAAGTGGGTCTTGGTTCGGAAAGAGCCTTTTTTAAATGGTGTAAATCCGTTCAATAGTTCCTGATAAATTAGAAAAAGAAACAGGCGATATCTGCCCTCCATAGAGAAATTTAGACAAAGCTACAGCCCTGAACTGCTGAACGGAATGACACCAAATTTGGCAAATTGGTAGCTCTTGGTTCAGAAAGAGCCCTTTTTTATTAAATGGTGTAAATCCGTTCAGTAGTTGCTGAGAAATTAGAAAAAGAAAGTTTCAATATCTGAGCACCGAGGAGGGTTCACAAACCCTCCCGGGCACAAGCTTTACTCTGATTGGCTGCCAACACTCCAAACCAGGAAGGGTTGGCAGCCATCTTGTGACTCGGTAGAACTGAGTCACAAGTAAACAGTACAATAAAGGTTAAAAACAAGAAAAGGGGGCAGGGTAGAAATACCCTGACACCCTAGTCCTGCTCAGGGGGTCCCGCAAGGTCCAAAAAAAAGCATTTTTTTGTTATTTCGGCGAAATTCGTGTTGGGGTCGTGATTCCCGCCAAAATTACAAAAAAAATGAAGCTCGGGCTCCCGCACTTCATTTTAATGAGGCCCCCAGGTGGGCCAGGTCCCGGGGACATTGTCTAAAAATAATAGCGGGCCCGCCACCTCCCCGAGGCTAGGCAGATTATGTCCGGGGGCACACGGCCCCCAGCAGCCCTGGGGACTGCCACCTTCCCGGGGCTTATTGAAGTAATAATGTGCAGGGGGTCCCACCCTGGTTTTGGCAATTCAAAAGAAAGTGGGTTTAAATTGTGAACTATCCAAAAAATGCATAGAAATCTTTGTGGTAAATAAACAGGAAGAACATCCCAGTTCGATCTCTTTGATGAACACCATAAAAGTGGGGGGGGGGGCTATAGATTACTTAACACTAAGGGCCTAATTAAGAGTCTGGTGGTCCTCAACCGTCACACTCTTGGTTGGGCATCAGTGGCTGTCTTCCAACTGCCACATTACGACTTCAATGGTCATGCTGCCCTGGGACTACCAACACCGCCAGGGTACTGGACTGGCAGTCGCGTGGCAATCCAGAGGCATCCATATGCTTGGTAGGACCGCTGTGGTCCCGCCAAGCAAGTTTTCTCCCCGCTGGGGTTTTCATGGCAGTTCCTCCTGGCAGAGAGGAAACAAAGGTGCCTCCACAGGGCCTTCTTGTGCCTCAGACCCTGTGGATGCACACAGGGGGACGCGACATGTGCCCCCCTGTGTGGATGCACAGAAGTTCCAACAAGGCATGGAGTTTTCAGTCCATTCCGTGAGGGAATTGTTTTTGACATTCACATTGCGGTGCCTATTCAATTGAATCGCTGTGGGAAAGCCAAAAGAATTGTCCGCCAATGAACAAAAAAGTCATTATACGGCGGGCAGTTGTCACGCAGGTTTGGTGATGCAGTGTTGGGGCAGTCCAGCCGCACCATCAAAGTCGTAATTGGCCCCTTAGAGATCTTCTGACGCAAATCTCCAGTTCTGGTGGTGCAAATGAGATCTTTTGATTCTATAAATTTGTAATATTATGCTTAGTATTTCGTTTTCTGTGAATGAAAGTACTTTTCTTTAAAAAAAATATGTAAACACTGTGGAAGTTGACTCATTGAGAATTATTGTGTAGTGTTTGCTGTTGATACTCAAATCTTGATAAAACAAAATGTTAGCAACGTTGACTTTACCTTTATTCTTTGGGAATAATTTGCTTCAGTTGCATGTCGGATGACAAATAATCTTTTGAAGTTGAATGCAGATAAAATTGAGGTTTTAGTTCTATGGGCTCAGCATTTGATTTGAACCTCAGTTTTGTAGTCATTGGCTTTTGGCTCATGCTCTGAAGCTACTACCATGACCAAAATGTTGGTGTTTCTATCAGCTCTGATCTCACTGTCTGTCTGCATATCAACTAAATTGCTGGTACATTTTACTCCTTTTTTAAACGTTTTTAGGAAAGTTCTTCCTTGTCTCCAAGTAAAACCAGGACGATTGGAGATATGTAATCCCATTTGAATTATAGCAATGCAATCTTTCTCTACTTACCAAAATATCTTATCACTCAACTACAGACTTTGCAAAATGCACCTGCAATGCTTCTTAGTTTAACTCAGTTAAATTCCATTTGGTGTTCCTTCAGAGGTTATCAGTGAATCTGGACTTTCTGCAGTGGTTACCAGCGAATAAACGGATCTTGTTTAAGATATGCCGCTGACCGCGTGACCCGCAGGGGAGCATGGGCGGGGCAGCGCTTTAGTCCCACCCGACTAGCGCGAGCCTACCTATCAGGTGGCCCTCCCCGCGTCCACCTCTCATTGGCCAAAGGGGAGGGCTCACCAAGGGGAAGAGGGGCGCCCGCTATATATCCTGCGGCAGCCATAGCTCGGCCTCTTTCCTTCCTGATTCGCCCGCAGCGCTGCTCTGTTGGTCGTTTGCCCTCCTTACCAGTCGTTCGGCGCCGCCTGCCTCACTGTAGTTTTGTCGTCGTCTTCCGGGTAAGTGCCTACGCTCTCGCCTCCCTCCCAGCCCCGTCCCTGGTTAAGCCAGGTTGCACAGGGGCCCTGTGGCAGGATGCCATGGAGGGGGGGGGAAGAGGTGGCATATTTTTCGGGGTCGTAATCTCGGGCAGGCAGGCAACATGAGCGGGCACGAGGGATCTGGGGTGGTTTGCTCTCGCCGCAGTGGCAAAACCCCTCCCCCCCACCCCCCCACCATCGGTTCGGGGCCCAGCGCGTCACCCGGAGTAGTGGGTAGCGAGATGCCAGGGCTGACGAAGCTTAAACTCCGGCGGATGCAGTCCAGTGGCTCACCTTGGAGTGCGGGGAGTTATAGCCCTTCCAGACCACGGTTCTTGTCCCGTAGCCGCCAGCAGTTAACAAAAGATGGTTCAAGTTAAATTGTATAGTCCGGTGGAGCTTGCCCGGGCGCGCGTTGCGGGTGGCTTGGCCTGGTTGTTGCATGATCGAAGCCACAGCCGAGGACTGCGATCGGGACGTCGAGGTGGGTGGGCTCCCGTCTTCTGGTCGACAAGTTGGTCTCCCGTGTCGGGGACTGGGGCGCTCCTCCTGCCGCGCAGTATTGGGATGGCGGGGGAGTAGCCTACAAGGGGTCACACATTTAGAAAGTGTGTCAGGCACTGGGGGTGGGGAGTTACCTATAGCCTTAGGATGTGGAGTGCCCGTGTCGTAACCACTAATGTTAACCGAGGCATCGACAACCTCCTTTGTGCTGGTATTGCATAACCTACATATCGGTACAGAGAACGCCCATGTGAGGGCATATCACGTAATCGCCATTGCCCACAGTCAGCGCGGTGAGTGGCTAGAAACCCTCACGAGTGAATTGCCGCACGATACACATCCTTGAGATGATTAAGAAATTTATGTAGTAATAAAAAATAAAAAAATTTGGTTTCCCAATAATTGATCAGTAGTTTAATAAGTTAG